>NC_053392.1:92234060-92850056 GCF_905171765.1 Bufo bufo
TAAAAAAAATTTACAACTGAAAGTGAAAAATGTCATTTTTTTGCAAGAATTTCTTTAAATTTCAATTAATAACAAAAAAAGTAAAAATGTCAGCAGCAATGAAATACCACCAAATGAAAGCTCTATTAGTGAGAAGAAACGGAGGTGAAATTCATTTGGGTGGTAAGTTGCATGACCGAGCAATAGAGATGGCCCGAACTATCCGACGGCGAACAGTTCCCGGCGAACATAGCTTGTTCGCGTTCGCCTCTGCCGGGCGAACACATGCGATGTTCGGTCCGCCCCCTATACATCATCATTGAGCAAACTTTGACCCTGTACCTCACAGTCAGCAGACACATTCCAGCCAATCAGCAGCATACCCTCCCTCCCAGACCCTCCCACCTCCTGCACAGCATCCATTTTAGATTCATTCTGAAGCTGCAGTCTTAGTGAGAGGAGGGAGACTGTAACTGCTGCTGATTTAATTGGGAAATCGATAGCTAGGCTAGTGAATTCAGTGTCCACTCCAGTCCTGAAAGACTCATCTGATCTCTGCTGTAAGGACAGCGTCCTGACAGCACCCCAAAAAGCCCTTTTTAGGGCTGCAACATTAGTCTGCTTTTTTTTTTTCCTTTATATACATATTGCAGTTGCCTGGCCTGCCTGTGTGTGAGGAGCTGCAGGCCCACAGACTGTAGTGTGCCCACTGCCAGTGCTCACCCCTGTCATTCCGTGTGGCACAGGACTTTGCTTAAAAAAAGGCACTTAATTTTTACACTTTAATCTAAGGTTAGTTGCCTGCCAGTGTGTGTCAGGCTGACTTCCACTGACTGTAGTGTGCCCACTGCCAGTGCCCACCACTCATACCGGCTGGCACAGGACTTTGCATAAAAAAGGCATTTAATTTTTACACTTTAGTGTAATTTCAGCTGCTTGCCTGCTGCTAGTGTGTGTCAGGCCGACTTCAACTGACTGTAGTGTGCCCACTGCCAGTGCCCACCCCTGTCATCCCGTGTGGCACAGGACTTTGCTTAAAAAAAAGGCACTTCATTTTTACACTTTAATCTAAGGTTAGTTGCCTGCCAGTGTGTGTCAGGCCGACTTCAACTGACTGTAGTGTGCCCACTGCCAGTGCCCACCCCTGTCATCCCGAGTGGCACAGGACTTTGCTTAAAAAATAGGCACTTAATTTTTACACTTTAATCTAAGGTTAGTTGCCTGCCAGTGTGTGTCAGGCTGACTTCCACTGACTGTAGTGTGCCCACTGCCAGTGCCCACCACTCATACCGGCTGGCACAGGACTTTGCTTAAAAAAAAGGCACTTCATTTTTACACTTTAATCTAAGGTTAGTTGCCTGCCAGTGTGTGTCAGGCCGACTTCAACTGACTGTAGTGTGCCCACTGCCAGTGCCCACCCCTGTCATCCCGAGTGGCACAGGACTTTGCTTAAAAAATAGGCACTTAATTTTTACACTTTAATCTAAGGTTAGTTGCCTGCCAGTGTGTGTCAGGCTGACTTCCACTGACTGTAGTGTGCCCACTGCCAGTGCCCACCACTCATACCGGCTGGCACAGGACTTTGCATAAAAAAGGCATTTAATTTTTACACTTTAGTGTAATTTCAGCTGCTTGCCTGCTGCTAGTGTGTGTCAGGCCGACTTCAACTGACTGTAGTGTGCCCACTGCCAGTGCCCACCCCTGTCATCCCGTGTGGCACAGGACTTTGCTTAAAAAAAAGGCACTTCATTTTTACACTTTAATCTAAGGTTAGTTGCCTGCCAGTGTGTGTCAGGCCGACTTCAACTGACTGTAGTGTGCCCACTGCCAGTGCCCACCCCTGTCATCCCGAGTGGCACAGGACTTTGCTTAAAAAATAGGCACTTAATTTTTACACTTTAATCTAAGGTTAGTTGCCTGCCAGTGTGTGTCAGGCTGACTTCCACTGACTGTAGTGTGCCCACTGCCAGTGCCCACCACTCATACCGGCTGGCACAGGACTTTGCTTAAAAAAAAGGCACTTCATTTTTACACTTTAATCTAAGGTTAGTTGCCTGCCAGTGTGTGTCAGGCCGACTTCAACTGACTGTAGTGTGCCCACTGCCAGTGCCCACCCCTGTCATCCCGAGTGGCACAGGACTTTGCTTAAAAAATAGGCACTTAATTTTTACACTTTAATCTAAGGTTAGTTGCCTGCCAGTGTGTGTCAGGCTGACTTCCACTGACTGTAGTGTGCCCACTGCCAGTGCCCACCACTCATACCGGCTGGCACAGGACTTTGCATAAAAAAGGCATTTAATTTTTACACTTTAGTGTAATTTCAGCTGCTTGCCTGCTGCTAGTGTGTGTCAGGCCGACTTCAACTGACTGTAGTGTGCCCACTGCCAGTGCCCACCACTCATACCGGCTGGCACAGGACTTTGCTTAAAAAAAAGGCACTTCATTTTTACACTTTAATCTAAGGTTAGTTGCCTGCCAGTGTGTGTCAGGCCGACTTCAACTGACTGTAGTGTGCCCACTGCCAGTGCCCACCCCTGTCATCCCGAGTGGCACAGGACTTTGCTTAAAAAATAGGCACTTAATTTTTACACTTTAATCTAAGGTTAGTTGCCTGCCAGTGTGTGTCAGGCTGACTTCCACTGACTGTAGTGTGCCCACTGCCAGTGCCCACCACTCATACCGGCTGGCACAGGACTTTGCTTAAAAAAAAGGCACTTCATTTTTACACTTTAATCTAAGGTTAGTTGCCTGCCAGTGTGTGTCAGGCCGACTTCAACTGACTGTAGTGTGCCCACTGCCAGTGCCCACCCCTGTCATCCCGAGTGGCACAGGACTTTGCTTAAAAAATAGGCACTTAATTTTTACACTTTAATCTAAGGTTAGTTGCCTGCCAGTGTGTGTCAGGCTGACTTCCACTGACTGTAGTGTGCCCACTGCCAGTGCCCACCACTCATACCGGCTGGCACAGGACTTTGCTTAAAAAAGGCATTTAATTTTTACACTTTAATGTAATTTCAGCTGCTTGCCTGCTGCTAGTGTGTGTCAGGCCGACTTCAACTGACTGTAGTGTGCCCACTGCCAGTGCCCACCCCTGTCATACCGAGTGGCACAGGACTTTGCTTAAAAAATAGGCACTTAATTTTTACACTTTAATCTAAGGTTAGTTGCCTGCCAGTGTGTGTCAGGCTGACTTCCACTGACTGTAGTGTGCCCACTGCCAGTGCCCACCACTCATACCGGCTGTCACAGGACTTTGCATAAAAAAGGCATTTAATTTTTACACTTTAGTGTAATTTCAGCTGCTTGCCTGCTGCCAGTGTGTGTCAGGCCCGCTTCCACTGACTGTAGTGTGCCCACTGCCAGTGCCAACCACTGATACCGGGTGGCACAGTAGCTTGCCGATAAATAAGGCATTTAATTTTTAGACAGTAGTCTAAATTCAGTTGCTTGCCTGCTGCCAGTGTGTGTCAGGCCCTCTTCCACTGACTGTAGTGTGCCCACTGCCAGTGCCAACCACTCATACCGGGTGGCACAGTAGCTTGCCGATAAATAAGGCATTTAATTTTTACACTTTAGTGTAATTTCAGTTGCTTGCCTGCTGCCAGTGTGTGTCAGGCCCGCTTCTACTGACTGTAGTGTGCCCACTGCCAGTGCCAACCACTGATACCATCTCCCCGTTCGAAAAATCTATTCAATAAATGGCACCCAGATTGGGGACGTTAGAGGGATTAAACTGATGAGAATAGTACTACAGAAAATACCACTCATATCGGGTGTGACAGTAAATTGCACGGCGCAGACGCAGTCACCGTGGATAAAAACAAAGGGGAGGGAGCCAGCGTTTTTTTAACCATCTCCCCGTTCGAAAAATCAATTCAATTGACCTTTCGGGGACCCTTGGTGTTGTACGTGGCTGGGTGGAGGAAGAAACCTTCAATGACATCACCGGGACGTGGCTAGCTTGGTATCCAACCTTGTGCAAATGGGGAGTTTGCGGTTGTGCAAATGAACTGTTTGCGGTGCATTAAAAGGGGAGTTTGGTCTGTCAATGTCTGTGATGCGGGCGTAACCCTTACACTACCTGATCGATACAACATCATACCTGATCGTATACACACACTGGATGTTTTAAAGCACGTTATTCCAAACAATTTAGGAATGTTAGTTGATTTATGCCCTTTATGGATTAAAACCCGACTCTGCGTCCACTACGTAATTTTCCATGGGAGTTTTGCCATAGATCCCCCTCCGGCATGCCACAGTCCAGGTGTTAGACCCCTTGAAACAACTTTCTCATCACTATTGTGGCCAGAAAGAGTCCCTGTGGGTTTTAAAATTCGCCTGTCTATTGAAGTCTATGGCGGTTCGCCCGGTTCGCCAGTTCGCGAACATTTGCGGAAGTTCTCGTTCGCTGTTCGCGAACTGAAAATTTTATGTTCGCGACATCACTACCGAGCAATAAACCGTGAAAGTAGTGTAGTGCAGAAGTGTAAAAAGTGGCCTGGTCATTAAGGGTGTTTAAGCTAGGGGGGGCTGAGGTGGTTAAAGGGCTTCTGTCACCCCCAAAACCCTTTTTTTGAGGGGGCTTGTTAAAATCTTTTTATAACGACTATTCCCTACATAGGGCTCTTACCTTTGGCTGTGGCTTCTTTTCCTTAAAAAACGATCTTTTAAAATATGCAAATCACTTCACTACCAGCAAGTAGGGCGTCTACTTGCTGGTAGCAGCCGCAAAAAAACGCCCCCTCGTCCTGTTGATTGACAGGGCCCGCGAGCGCTCTCCTCCTCCGGCTGGCCCTGTCATCATTTCAAATCCAGCGCCTGTCTTCATTTGGCGCAGGCGCTCTGAGAGAAGGTGGCTCGCCTCCTCAGCACTCCCTCATTGCGCCTGCGCCGATGACGTCACCGAAAGAGAAGACGTAATCGGCGCAGGCGCACTGAGGGAGTGCTGAGGAGGCGAGCCTCCTTCTCTCAGAGCGCCTGCGCCAAATGAAGACAGGCGCGGGATTTGAAATGATGACATGGCCAGCCGGAGGAGGAGAGCGCTCACTGGCCCTGTCAATCAACAGGACGAGGGGGCGTTTTTTTGAGGCGGCTACCAGCAAGTAGACTCCCTACTTGCTGGTAGTGAAGTGATTTGCATATTTTAAAACATCGTTTTTTAAGGAAAAGAAGCCACAGCCAAAGGTAAGAGCCATATGTAGGGAATAGTCGATATAAAAGGATTTTAACAAGCTCAAAAAAATAAAGGGTTTTCGGCGTGACAGAAGCCCTTTAACAATTTCTCTTGTTCTGCTCTGTTAAAGGAATAGGGCAATGAAAATAATGGGTGTGCAAAATTTGCCAAATAACTGAGCTGAACAGATCCCAAAGACTATAATGGGTCAGTTTAGCTTCTGTTCAGCATGCTGCTTTTTTACCGGACAAAAAAGTCATACACGCAGGACTTTTTGTCTATTCTTTTTCATGTAATTTGCGACAGAGGTGCAGCAAGCAAGTATCAAAAGGTGTACAGTGAGACAAGGGTCATTCCAGAAGGCTGTATATGGGAAGGGAGTAGTTAACTGGCAGCCCTTAGAGACAGTTGGCAGGTGGTGACTTGGCCCCACCCTCCTGGTGAACGAGTTGCTGGCAAGTAGGCCAAGAGAGAAGACGTGTGTACTAGCTGCTGGTGTGTTAGACAGGTAACCTGTAGCTGAAGCAGAACATAAGTATCTTTATCCAGAGAAACACCAACCTTGTGAGACAGCAAGCTGCCAAAAAATCAATTGTACTCCCTGTGAGGGAAAGCACAGACTTAAATATAAAAGGCTGAGGACCATTAAAAGGGATGCACAAAAAAAGTGCATGCACAAAAAAAGCTAGTGTAAGGTAACACATGTTTACATCTTCACTGCATGTGGTTTGGGTTATTTTGCTTCAGGCTCCCGCCGCACTACTGAGATGACTGGCCATCCGTTGAAGGACTACATCCTGCAGTTGGGCATTGCAGAGATATTGAACAAGAAATTGGCATTCATTAGTCCATTGGAACATTGCTTGTGTGTATAAAAAATGACTCAGAGAGGACCATAATAGTAACCACCACCACAGGCTTTACTTGTACTGTGTCACCCATCATACACCATTGCTAACACCAAGGACACCCAGGGAGGTTAATTGTGCGTATCATAGTCCCCTGTAAGAGATCAGGGGCTGCCAGGCAGCAGGGGGCAGACCCTCCTCGGCCCCCCTCCCTCCCTCTATTGTATTAATTTCATTGGTGGCCAGTGTGCGCCCCCCGGCCCCCCCTCCCTCTATTGTATTTTTTTCATTGGTGGCCAGTGTGCGGCCCCCCGGCCCCCCCTCCCTCCCTCTATTGTATTATTTTCATTGGTGGCACAGTGTGCGGCCTCCCCTCCCCCCCCCCGATCATTGGTGGCAGCGGAGAGTTCAGATCGGAGTCCCAGTTTAATTGTTGGGGCTCCGATCGGTAACCATGGCAACCATGACGCTACTGCAGTCCTGGTTGCCATGGTTACTTAGCAATATTAGAAGCATCATACTTACCTGCTGCGCTGTCTGTGACTGGCAAGGAGCTCCTCCTACTGGTAAGTGACAGGTCTGTGCGGTGCATTGCTTAATGATCTGTCACTTACCAGTAGGAGGAGCTCCTGGCCGGTCACAGACAGCGCAGCAGGTAAGTATGATGCTTCTAATATTGCTAAGTAACCATGGCAACCAGGACTGCAGTAGCGTCCTGGTTGCCATGGGTACCGATCGGAGCCCCAGCGATTAAACTGGGACTCCGATCAGAACTCTCTGCTGCCAGCAATGATCGGGAGGGGGGGAGGGGAGAAGGGAAGCGGCCGCACACTGTGCCACCAATGAAAATAATACAATAGAGGGAGGGGGGCCGGGGGGGGCCGCACACTGTGCCATCAATGAAAATAATACAATAGAGGGAGGGGGGGGGCGTGGGGGGGTCGCACACTGTGCCACCAATGAAAATAATACAATAGAGGGAGGGAGGGGGGGCCGGGGGGGCCGCACTGGCCACCAATGAAATTAAAACTGGGGAGGGAGGGGGGTCTGCCCCCTGCTGCCTGGCAGCCCCTGATCTCTTATAGGGGGCTATGATATGCACAATTAACCCCTCACGTGCAGCACCTGAGGGGTTAATTGTGAGGATCACAGCCCTCTGTAAGAGATCGGGTGCTGCCAGCCAGCAGGGGGCAGTCATGTAAACAGTTCGTAGTATATTCTAACTAGAAGCGTCCCCATCACTATGGGAATGCCTCTGTGTTAGAATATACTGTCGGATATGAGTTTTCACGAAGTGAAAACTCAGCTCTGAAAAAGCTTTTATGCAGACGGATCTTCGGATCCGTCTGTATGAAAGTAACCTACGGCCACCGATCACGGACACGGATGCCAATCTTGTGTGCATCCGTGTTCTTTCACAGACCCATTGACTTGAATGGGTCCGTGAACCGTTGTCCGTCAAAAAAATAGGACAGGTCATATTTTTTTGACGGACAGGAAACACGGATCACGGATGCGGCTGCAAAACGGTGCATTTTCCGATTTTTCCACGGACCCATTGAAAGTCAATGGGTCCGGGGAAAAAAAAGGAAAGCGGCACAACGGCCACGGATGCACACAACGGTCGTGTGCATGAGGCCTTAGACATTTTACAATTTTCTTCCACTCTCTACTCTTCCCTCATTTTCTGCCCTGCTATCCCTCTCCCTCTCTTTCAATTTCTTTCCGATCTTAACAGTCGTCTATTTTAGTCATATTAAACACAAATCTGCTTCACCAGTTTAGTTATTTCCATAGCTGTAAGCTACTCAAAATTATAACACAACGCACCCTTCTAATGCCATTTCCTTGCACACTCCATGAAATCTGTAACATGTTTGGGAAATGCATTCAATGTGTTCAAGAGGAAATGGCAAGAATAATTTTAGACTGTGGTCAAGGTTTATAGTGTAGGAGAGATGAAACAATCCCTGGACTCTGGCACAATCTAGGAATGCAGCTGCACCCTTTCTGGCCTGAAGTGTTAGGACATGCCAACGTCAGCTGTGTCCAAACACATTCTTTATATAGCATGTGTGTTTCTTTACAATAACCAGACAAGGCATCCAGTACTTCATGTGTGGATAGGAATACTTGAAAGGAAAGCCACCACTTCACTCAGCTCCAGCAGTAGTATTATAGGTCATTGTGAAGAGCCCACCCACTACGTGATCCTCTAATATGCAATGTCAGTGTCGAGTAGACGCTGAGGTGAATGTCTTTTAACATCATTGCCTCGTCACTTTGAGACTTTCGTGACACAAGTCATTTTGCGTCCCAAACTCTTTTGTGGTTCTTACAACAAACCTCAGCATGAGGCACACCTTTTTACAAAGACGCTAGGATGAGACAAAAATACGACACTTCAAGATAAACTTATTGACATATCCACATAGTTGCCGGATTACTCACTGTTATGGGCTACATTTCCTGCTACTGAAACAGCTGTGCTGTCTTTAAAGTATCTAAAAAGAATTGTAGATATCTTTCCGGAAGATGCAGAAATGAAATGTAGCAAGATAAATAAATAACTTGCTCTTTGCTATCTGCGCTAACATCTTGTTCTGACAGCTGTGAGGGTGTAGTCATGGAATTAGGACTATAAGAGTCATTTACAGAGTTGCAAAGATTAGCTCATTATAACGGATATAGTGTGAGTCGGGACTTGGAAAGCCATCAAACCTCTCATAGTGTCCAAAATTTAAGAGACGCCATCATTAAAAAATAACATGTTGAAATTAGGTTTTTATTATATAATCTACAGTATATATAATAAAGATGAGCAAACTTCTTAAAATTCATTTTGTGCCCGATTTGACAAATTTAAAAAAAAAATTGGATTAGTGGCTGAAGCAATTACCTGAATGAAAAGTTTTACAATTGGTGAATTTTTTTTTTATTTTGTCGTTCAACCTTTTCTTAATTTTTGTATGAATTTTTGCTCCCCCCCCAACCTTTTAAGCTCTTGAACAAAATGACAGCAATAGCAAATAATGTCAGAATAGCACTGACATATATAGCTATGGCTAAACGCATGGTTGACAGTGTTAATAAACAGCATGTTTAAAAACACACTGCATCGTTGCATGTGTTCTGCTTTTTCATATAAGAGACATTTAAAAAAAATGTCCCTTATTGGGTGCAGATGGTGCTGTGTTATCAGAAAAAAACTGTAGCTTGTTGGGTACAAGCATTCAAAAATTATGTGTTAATGGGGCCAGAATACCGGCCCATATTTATACCCACCTAAGTGTTGAAATACGTATTTTTTCATCAGTCACTAATGGTGCAGAGGAGGAGCATGGCTTTCACATGAGAGCCGATCTCCTTCTCTAATGTACCGGATTAGAGCTTCTGCCGGCCCAGATTGGCACTTCATTTAACCCCTTAGATCATGTGGCAAATATCAACAGCATCATCTAAGCAGTTTGAAGGGAGGAGGCTCCCTCTGTCATGCATCGGCACCCCAGTAAATGATATTGCAGGGTGCCAATGTCAATTAGCATGGAAACTGGAGAACTAATGAAGGCCCCAGTCCTGCCTGCAGTGTATGATCATCAGGCAGCGTCTTTATGGCACAGCCTGATGTTGCCTGTCAGTATAGCATTGACAATATAATGCACTGTACTACATAAGCAGTATAGTGTATTACAGAATCGGTCAAAAGAACTCCTGTTAAAGTGCATTTCTAGGACTAGTAAATGATTAAAAATAATCAATGGAAAATATACTGTTACATCAACATAAAAAAAAAAACGCTCTTGAAACGTGATGATGACAAAATGAAAAAAGTTGCTTGGTCACCAAGACCCAAAGGCAGGCTTGTCACTAATGAGTTGATTGTCAGAAGAAACAGTGACTTGTTCTTCAGTTGAACAACCCTGGAAAAACTCTCTCTGCTTTTAGCAGAAGCAGCACAAATTTACAGCTTGCCATTCTCACCAGCATGCCTGAGGACCTTGTTCTCTCCAACTCCACCCTCCAATGAGATAATTGGTCATGGCCGGATTCGTCATCATCATATCCTTCTGCACAGCTGACTCCACATCATCCTGTTGCAACTGAGAGGAGGAGTGAGCCACCCAGTCCACATTCTAATCCTCTTCTTATCAATAATAATAATGTGGTACCTATTGGAAGTCAGGGAGAAATGGGACCTTCTCATACTACTACAACTGTCTTTATGGCTGTTGGTGCTACTGCGGCTATTACCCACACTCTTCCATTTTCCAGACATTTTGTTATTAATATCCAGCCTATAAATGGAAAGCCATGGGTTTCCCATAAATAAAAGTCAAGGATTTGATACAAAGATTATTAAACAGTAAAATAAAAATTGCAGATGTTTTTTTTTTTGTAGTTTAAAGACAAATGCAATTAAATGTCCCTCTGCTTCTACAAACACACTGCACACTGGTATTGACCATTTACATTGGTAACAATGCAGTTTGTGTAGTAAAATATATTTGAACTACATGGTCTGTTGCAGTATTGCATTTACTAACACAGGTATAACAATGTAATGTTTGCAGTAAAATCTCTTTGAACTACACAGTGTGATGCAGTAATGTGTTTACAAAAATGGGTATGTCGTATAATACAACACATTTTTTGCAGTAATAATAAAATGCATTCAAGAACACAGGAATAAAAATGGCATTATTGAAGTATTGCTTTTGCTGTAACTACTAGAGTTCGGTTCGCCTGATTTTTTTAAATAAATTTGCCTTGCAGTAACACGCATAGGGAGTCTGCTTTGGTAGTGAAATAATACTGTGAGTCCATATGACATGCAGATGACAGGCGTCACACTTAGAATCACTGCACACATCACTTATTTGGGCAGTCACGAGCAAAGAAGAAGCACACACCTTACACCACAGCTGATTCCACATAGATGTCTACAGACTCTGTTCTATTAAACACTTATACAAGTATAGCCCACCCAACATAGTGGAGAGGGTGTCAGCAGTAAGTTTGTGTCGACTTCACTGATTATTTTGCCCTTCCTCTGATCCGTCAGAACAATAACCCACAAAAATTGGATCCTGTCTGTGGAGCATCCGCCTTCACTCGGTCAGCATTTGGTCAGTAATCCATCAGTATTGCTAATGCCAAAAAAAAAACATAAGTGGATCCAAAACAGAGATGACACGTGAACGAAATAGTTGCATGTCTTCTGTGTTTTGTACCCACTCCTGCTTTTGGCTGCCAAAATATAAGCCAATTCTGATGGGACCATACAGGCCTTACAGCTGCTACACAGACAGGATTCATTGTGCATCTCATTTTATCTTCCTTCTGACAGAACAGAAGAAGGGTCAAATAAATGATGGTGTCAGCCAAGCCAAAAAGGCTAAATAGCGGACCAGTCATGAAGTGGGGAGGGTGGAAACAGCATGAAAAGTCCACAAAGTGGCCCTATGACATAGTGGTGAGGTGACAGCAGCATGAGGAGACCACAGAGTAGCCCAATGACAGAGTCTGAAGGTGGCAGCAGCATCAGGAGGCCACAGAGTGGCACAATGACAGAGTGTGGAGGTGGCAGCAGCATGAGGAGGCCACAGAGTGGCACAATGACAGAGTCTGGAGGTGGCAGCAGCATCAGGAGGCCACAGAGTGGCACAATGACAGAGTCTGAAGGAGGCAGCAGCATCAGGAGGCCACCGAATGGAACAATGAGAGTGTCTGGAGGTGGCGGCAGCGTCAGGAGGCCTCAGAGTGGCACGGTGACATAGACTGGAGGTGGATGGCAATACCAGTAGCCGATGAAGATGGTGGGTGAAATAAGGAGCACTTGGCATTAGATGTGTGGCATCAGGTGGGTGGCAGCATCAGAATAGTAGATGAGGCAGGTAGCCAGAAGAAACCGGTTTCTTTTGTCAAAGTGTTGGTGTGGCACCATGGATGATCTACAGGGAGTGCAGAATTATTAGGCAAGTTGTATTTTTGAGGATTAATTTTATTATTGAACAACAACCATGTTCTCAATGAACCCAAAAAACTCATTAATATCAAAGCTGAATATTTTTGGAAGTAGTTTTTAGTTTGTTTTTAGTTTTAGCTATTTTAGGGGGATATCTGTGTGTGCAGGTGACTATTACTGTGCATAATTATTAGGCAACTTAACAAAAAACAAATATATACCCATTTCAATTATTTATTTTTACCAGTGAAACCAATATAACATCTCAACATTCACAAATATACATTTCTGACATTCAAAAACAAAACAAAAACAAATCAGTGACCAATATAGCCACCTTTCTTTGCAAGGACACTCAAAAGCCTGCCATCCATGGATTCTGTCAGTGTTTTGATCTGTTCACCATCAACATTGCGTGCAGCAGCAACCACAGCCTCCCAGACACTGTTCAGAGAGGTGTACTGTTTTCCCTCCTTGTAAATCTCACATTTGATGATGGACCACAGGTTCTCAATGGGGTTCAGATCAGGTGAACAAGGAGGCCATGTCATTAGATTTTCTTCTTTTATACCCTTTCTTGCCAGCCACGCTGTGGAGTACTTGGACGCGTGTGATGGAGCATTGTCCTGCATGAAAATCATGTTTTTCTTGAAGGATGCAGACTTCTTCCTGTACCACTGCTTGAAGAAGGTGTCTTCCAGAAACTGGCAGTAGGACTGGGAGTTGAGCTTGACTCCATCCTCAACCCGAAAAGGCCCCACAAGCTCATCTTTGATGATACCAGCCCAAACCAGTACTCCACCTCCACCTTGCTGGCGTCTGAGTCGGACTGGAGCTCTCTGCCCTTTACCTATCCAGCCACGGGCCCATCCATCTGGCCCATCAAGACTCACTCTCATTTCATCAGTCCATAAAACCTTAGAAAAAGCAGTCTTGAGATATTTCTTGGCCCAGTCTTGACGTTTCAGCTTGTGTGTCTTGTTCAGTGGTGGTCGTCTTTCAGCCTTTCTTACCTTGGCCATGTCTCTGAGTATTGCACACCTTGTGCTTTTGGGCACTCCAGTGATGTTGTAGCTCTGAAATATGGCCAAACTGGTGGCAAGTGGCATCTTGGCAGCTGCACGCTTGACTTTTCTCAGTTCATGGGCAGTTATTTTGCGCCTTGGTTTTTCCACACGCTTCTTGCGACCCTGTTGACTATTTTGAATGAAACGCTTGATTGTTCGATGATCACGCTTCAGAAGCTTTGCAATTTTAAGAGTGCTGCATCCCTCTGCAAGATATCTCACTATTTTTGACTTTTCTGAGCCTGTCAAGTCCTTCTTTTGACCCATTTTGCCAAAGGATAGGAAGTTGCCTAATAATTATGCACACCTAATATAGGGTGTTGATGTCATTAGACCACACCCCTTCTCATTACAGAGATGCACATCACCTAATATGCTTAATTGGTAGTAGGCTTTCGAGCCTATACAGCTTGGAGTAAGACAACATGCATAAAGAGGATGATGTGGTCAAAATACTCATTTGCCTAATAATTCTGCACTCCCTGTAGTCTGATGCATCAGGCATTGGTAGGTGGAAATCTAGGCTGATCCACACCTCATTCATCTTGACAAAGGTCAGTCTCTCCACATTTTGGGTGGACAGGCGAGTTCTTCTTGGGGTAACTATGGCCGCGGCCGCAATA
This sequence comes from Bufo bufo, assembly GCF_905171765.1. NCBI lineage: Eukaryota > Metazoa > Chordata > Amphibia > Anura > Bufonidae > Bufo > Bufo bufo. The sequence goes on from NC_053392.1 coordinate 92,247,719, forward strand.
AGCACCCGCTCTGATGCTGCACTACTGGCCGGGCAAGACAGCATTTCCAGGCCAAACTTTGCTAGTTGCGGCCACAAATCCACTTTGGCTGCCCAGTAGTCCTGTGGATCTTCAACGTGGGTTGGCAGGGTGCTGTCCAAGTATGCCACCAGCTGCTGGTTCAGGTCCTGCTCTATGTCTAGCTGCTGGTGAGTAGTTTCTTCACTATACGGGTGAAGGAAGCTGCTCATTAGTGACTCTAGACTCAGGCTGCTGCTAATGGAGCTGGTACTGCTCCTGCCACCCCACCCCTCCCCAGCAGCCATGGCAGTGGAACGTGAGCACAGAGAGCCCCCCAGTCAGACCTACGAGAGGATGGACGATGGCACAGATAGGCAGCGGTCAACTGACTACAAAGGATGTCTCTATAGTAGTTCAGTTTGTCCTCCCTCTCAGCGGGTGTGAAAAAAGGCCCCGATTTTGGACCGGTAGCGAGGGTCCAACAAGGTGGAGAGCCAGAAGTCACCCCTCTGCCGAATGGGAACAATTCGGCTGTCACTACCGAAGCAACTGAGCATGCAGTGGGCCATTTGCGCAAGTGACTCAGAGGGACTTCCTGCCTCCATCTCCACTGCATACTGCCAAGGTGCGCCTAGGTCATCTACCTCGTTCCCTGCACATGTGGTATGCTGTAGGGGCACTGTGAATTGATCCTGCAGTGGAGGCTGAGGAGACTGTGGAGAATGAGGAGGCAGAGGCGGACATTGTCCCTGGATAAACGGCGTTTCAACGTGAAGGCGGAACGGCATCACCTGGCCAAGTTGCTGGAGTGGCTGTGCAGGAACCACATTCACCCAGTGGGCCGTAAAAGGACATGTACTGTCCCTGACCGTAGTTACAGCTCCACACGTCGGCGCTGCCATGCACTTTGGAAGACACAGACAGGCTCAAGGACTGGCCCACCTTCTGTTCTACACATTTGTGCAGGGCTGGTACTGCCTTTTTGGCAAAGAAATGACGGCTTGGGACTCTCAACCTCGGCTCGGCACAAGCCATCAGTTCTCTGAAAGGTGCAGAGTCCACCACTTGGAAAGGGACGGACTGAAGCACCAGCAACTTGGACAGGAGCACGTTCAGCTTCTGCGCGGTTGGATGCGTGCACGCATACTGCTGTCTCTTGGCAATCGCTTTGGTGATCGATTGCTGACGGAATGACTGATGAGGAGTAGGAGGAGGAGGAGCAGGAGCATCGGGACCAGCAGATGATGGGAATGACAGACAGCTCCCTTCGGCTGAGGTGGTGGAGCCTTGACTGCCTAAAACCGGGTGTGTGCCACTGGGTGATGCAGCGGTTGCTGCAGCAGGCTGGACCACTACATTGGAGCCATGGTTCTCCCGGGCCACTGCATGGCGATGGTGCATATGTTGAACAGGGCCGTAGTGCCAACATTGACACCCTGGCCACACTTCACCTTCTGCCCACAGATTCTACATATGGCCATGTTTATCTCCTCCGGCGGCGTAAGAAAAAACTGCTACACTGCCGAGTATGTGTTTTTACCTACAACACTACGCACTGACTGACTGCTACCACCGCTGCCTCCGTGAAACCATGCACCGCCACTCCCCGGGCAGGTAGGCTCCCGCAAAGCGGCTGGTCAACCTCTGGCACATTTGGCTCACAACCTCCCACTGCTGCCACCCTGCTGAGTCCTGGCCACGCTAGCGACTTGCTGGCCCCGCCGCTGGCTCACGGGCAAGCTGCCACACTCTTCTCCTGATGATGATGAAGCCCCTTCGTCACCCTACTCCCAAGTGTGATCAGCTGCATCATCATCATCGAGTACTGTCTGGACGTCACTGATGTCCTCCTCAACGGTCTCTGGGTCAGGAGCCTGACCGCTCGCAACACCAGCTCCCACGCCACTCTCCTCATCACTACTTGCCTGCCTAGTGGAGGAAGCGGCGGATGTCTCCTCCAGATCTTGGCTGGGCAGTATCTGCTGACTGTCCTCTAGTACCTCGTCCTCGCTGTATAGTGGTGCTGAGCCCACAGCATACAATACTTCTGTGGTTCTGGGAACAGAAAAGGACAGACGTAGGTTGAGGACAGGTGATGGCGCAGGGCCCGCTCCAGGGCCATGCCAACTAAGGGTTGTGTCTGACAAACCCACTGACTCTTGGCTGGGGGTGTCTGATGTCACTTGCGACAAAGTCAAAGATCGAGTCAACCACTCAGGAACCGCTGTATTGCTGGTCACGATACGACCGTTAGCTGAGACTGAGAGCTAAGGCCTCTCGAAGTGACCCCTGCTGCCACGGCCCCTTACTCTGCTGCGACCTCTGCCTGCACCAGAAACATTTAGGCCTCTGCATGGCACTTCTCTGCCTGACATACTGTTAGATCAAATAAATAAAATAGAAATTAAAACACCCCACAAAAGCCTTTACTACAGATTACTGCACCGCAAAGCGGCAAACGTATTTTATCTTTTTCTGCTAAAACACCCCACAAAAGCCTTTACTACAGATTACTCTACCGCAGAGCGGCAAATATATTTTTTCTTTTACCGCTAAAACACCCCACAAAAGCCATTACTACAGATTACTGCACCGAAGAACGGCAAATGTATTTTTTCTTTTTGCGCTAATACACGTCACAAAAGGCTTTACAAGACAAAACTGCACCGCAGAATGGCAAATGTATGTTTTCTTTTCACGCTAATACACGTAAAAAAAAGGCTTAACGAGAAATAACTGCACCGCAGAGAGGCAAATACATTTTTTCTTTTTTGCGCTAAAACACCCCACAAAAGCCTTTACAACAGATTACTGCACTGCAGAGCGGCAAATGTATTTTTTCATTTTCCGCTAAAACACCCCACCAAAGCCTTTACTACAGATAAGTGCACCGCAGAGCGGCAAATGTATTTTTTCTTTTTGCGCTAATACACGTCACAAAAGGCTTTACAATAAATAACTACACCGCTGAGCGGCAAATGAATTCTTTCGTTTACTGCTAAAACACCCCACAAAAGCCTTTACTACAGATTACTGCACCACAGAGCGGCAAATGTATTTTTTCTTTTTTCGCTAAAACACCCCACTACAGATGAGTGCACTGCACAAGGGCAAATAAGAAGTAGAAATATTTCCTTGTAATAACCCCTGTTAATGCCTGTATCAAACATGGTTTACTGGAATTACAGAGCTGTATAATGGCAATTTGGGTGCCCAGTCAGTGCTGCAAGGTCTAATCGGAATGTTACCTATTACCCAGGCTGTCTCCTCCCCGAATGAACCCTGTTCAACAGAAATGCAGTGGAATGATTCCTCTCTATCCTTTCCCTATGCCTTGAATAATATTTCCCTGCACTTGTAAATAGTTTTTTTTAGCACAATGACGATTTTTCTATCACTGTCCCTAGTGCCTGCAACACATCTCTCCCTGCACCTGCACTAAGTACGCTGGTGAATGGCAGAATCTAAGATGGCTGCCGTTTATACGGCTGTGACATCACAGGGCTGGCTGGCTGCTGATTGACTGCATGCATGGCATTATGGATGATCCCACCTTCCCAGCCTTCCTTTCTCCATGTCCTCACACGTGTAGCAGCCATTTTAGGAAAAATGCGATTCGTCACTACGAAGCGCGAGGAAATTCGCATTCGGTGCAAATCGAATTTTTCCTGAAATTCGCAATGAATTCCACTTCGTCAGCTTCTATTCGCTCGTCTCTAGTAACTACCCATTATCTTGCAGTAATATGCAACGCGTTTAATAACATGGGTATAAAAATTGTATTTTTGCAGTATTGCTTTTGTTGTAAGTAACCGTAACTTGCATTAATACACATTTTGGATTGCCCAATTACAAATGGTAAATTTATATTTCTTTTTGGAGGGAGAAAATGTGCAATTGCTCAGAGATTGAAGCAGAATGGAATAAGCCTATGAACTGCAAATACGATTAGTATAGAATCAATTTGTTCATCTCTATTTAAGACCACAAATGGAAAATGTTGTTTGGAATGCACAATGCAATGGTTGTGGCATTTTGGGGTATATATTTTCTCTACTGAGCTATCAAAAACCCAAACAAATACATTATTTATGATTTAACATAGAAGGGTAAAGATTGTACATTTCCTAAATCAAGATATCCCAGGAAGAGAGGGAAGAGAGAAGCAAGAAGACCAGCTCTTGAAAAAAAAAAAGTGGGTTACTCTGGGATTGTGACTAAGCTTGTCATGTTTGGCCACTCATCTCGAGATATCTCAAACTAAGTGGAAGTTAAGAAAAGACTCATCTTTTAAAGGGCTTACTTGCTGGTAGTGAAGCCACAGAACAAGGTAAGAGCCCTATATAGGGAATAGTCGTCCAATAAGGATTTTAATATGCCCAAAAATGAAAAATGAGTTTTGGGGGTGACAGAAGCCCTTTAAGCCTAAAATATAACTATGCAAACAAATTTGACTGATCTGTTTTTGTTTCTGGCAAAATTAATCTGGAGGGAACACAGATCACAGGCATATAAAAAAGGCCACACATAGATACATAAACAGTAAAACATACAATATAACATTTGGAAATATAGAAAGTGGAAAAAATAGCGATATGTGGCCCCCACTCCACAAGTTAGGCATCACTGGTGTACTGCATCAAAGTATATTGAATTGGGCTTTAAAAGCCTTGGAACAAACACATAACTAAGAACACTAAAGAGAAAAATGGTTAGCAAAGGTGAAAACATGACTATGATACTTTTTCATGCAGCAACATGCATTGAGCATCGACTCTCGGAGTGTGTACTGATTGTGGAATGCAAACAAATGTGATAGTTTGGTGCGGTGATCTATTTAAACTGCTTCCCTTTGAAATCCTTATTAACATTACTGAAATATAATGGGGAAATACATTAAAGCATTTTCACCTGGTGTAGACAAAACGGAGACCAGACTCATTCCCTCCTGATTCAGCGCTTACTCATCTGGTCCTCAGTCATCCGCTGCTTAGAGCTTAATTGTATGTGAAGTCTTTTCAAACAAACAGGTATTTTATTACTTTGGTTTTGTGCCAATTCGTGTCTTGAAGAATAAATTGAAAATACGTTAATAAATAAAGTGTTTTATAAGTGATCGTGATGTAATACTCAACCAGGGAAATGGTCATTTTACTAAGTTAGTTTTGTGTTTAATGGAGAATTCTATGTTCGACTGAGGCAATAAAGTGTTAATTAATACAATTGTACACAGGACACAAGTTGTGTTTTTTGGAAAATGCACCAGAAAGTTGTGGAATGACTGCACGCTGACTAGTCTGCCATTACATGTAAAATGCCTCCTTTGTAAAATGTCAGATTAAAAGCAGGCCATAACTATGTGATTAAATGCCATAATGACTTGCCTTGTTGCATTGGGACCATGGTTGGTCCACCACGAGCATGGCTATGTCAACACTCCACCCACAGTATCTTCGAACAGCTTACTGCCAAAAGGTTTTTTTTTTCCTCCTAAATTTCTAGTTGAATTTTGCTTCCTTTCACACAGAAGCACATCTGCAACAATTCCTCACCAGGTTATGCTAGGCCTATGATCAATCCCATATCCCAAATGAATGCTCTATCTTTTCTTTTTCAGTATTAAGTATGAAGGTCATGAATGCAAGTGTAGATGGTTGCCTAACCATCCAAAACATTGACTCCTGTGCTGATCACTGATCACTTTTGTCAATGAAGCATTAATCAACCAATTGTTTAGTGTTTTATAGAGATCTTTGGCAGTGAATGTCTTTGATAGGATGTCAGATGGTCATTTATTGTCTATCAGTAAGTGGCACACCTCATTATTTGAAAAGAACACAGTGGCATACATAGCACAAAGGGAACCCAATAGCATGGACCAAAATAATACTTTATCTTCCATCCTGGACAGATGGGCCTGGTGTTTGCTCCCTGATTTTCCACACCTGTTTTTTCGAATAACAATATGTTTCCTTTGGAAAAGGAGTTTAGATGCTCACTACCAGTAGATCAGCCAGGAATAGGCCCCATTTCTCCATGTGTCCTGTAGAAGTCTGCTGTTGTAGGGGACCTTCAGGCTATCATTTTGCACCTTTTCTTTAAGATTATATTGACAGACATTGCTCCAATGTTAAGATTTTCTAATTACTCTAATCAGCTCTGTAAAATCAGCATGATAAACCACTTATATCTCTATGATAAACATGGTAGAAGTATTTTTGAACTGAATCATTGCACTGGGGTAATTTCATGCATATGGTTACATTCCTCATCCATCTCACTCATTGATTTATAATTGTTTCCGCACCATGTTACTATAAGTTAGAGATACCAATGTCAGTTTATACCCACAGTGGTATGGCAGGCCTATAAGGAGCAAATGAGGCATGTGTTTGATGTTAACCACGGTATTAACTTCACAATGGAGATCATTTTCCTTAAAGGGAATCTGTCAGCTCCAAATCACCCCCTAAACTAGAGAAAGCGGTATATAGTGTAAGGGATGAGGAGTCTGTTTATATCATTTCTATCTTCATACTCACTTGCATTTGGACACTGTGCTCTCACCAACCAGCAGGAAAATGCATTGAGAGGACTGCTCTTTGAGTCCTCTCCATTATGTATGTGAGCTCAGGAGTCCTCTCAATGTATTTAATTGCTGCTTTGTGGGAGCACAGCGTTGGAAAGTGAGTATGAAGATAAAAATTCCATGATTGGACTCGGTGTCACCTACATTATACAATGCTTGCTCTAGTTTTGGGGGTGTTTCAGAGATGAAAGATTCCCATTAAGGTTTCTAAAACAGAGAGGTTAAAGCGGTGGTGCAGTGGGTAAATATTGTTGTCCTATCCTCAAAATTGATCATCAATATCATATCAGTGGGGAACCGACTTCTGACGCCCCCTGCCAAATCAGCTGTTTGAAATCGCAAGTGAGTTTGTGTGAGCGCTGCTTCTGCTGCAAAATGACCTGTTCGCCGCCTCGCGTGCAGAGACCGCGCAGTGTAATTACAACTGCTCGTCCTATTCAGTTTTAAAAGCAAGCGAGACAACATGCAGATAATTTTGAAGGGGAAGCAGAGATCGCACAAGCTCTGCTACTGCTTCAAACAGATGATTGGTGGGGGTGCCGGGAGATGGACCCCCGCCAATCTGATATTGATGACCTATACTGAGGATAGGTCATCAATATCACTTAGATAAAGTCATCAATATTTACCCACTGCACCACCCCTTTAAATATTGTACTGTTGAGTCTAGTATGTCTACTTATAGTAGGTCATTCTCAGTAAAAGTCTTTAAAAATTGATTCCCCTTTAGAATCACTTCAATTGCAGTAATAGTAATGTGTAAAGGAGACTTACTAGTTTCCATTGATCCATTTTGTCTACAGCTCTTTTACAAACCTATGTGTTTCCATGGTTACAGCCTACAAACAAACCTTGTGCTGCCTTTCATCTGTCCCCTATTTCTGGTTAACCTGAATGTGTGTAGCAAACAGACAGAAGGGATCAAAGCACACAGGTTGTGTTTATAGCCTGTAGCTGTCCTGACAAATAGGTGTAGTCAAATGGTTGGATATTGTCTACCAAGGATATTAGCAAAGTTCCCTAGTTTTTATTTAAATACAGTTGAGCAATAAAAATGTTTATATATGTATACATCCTTTAAATGTCCTTAAAGCAGTATTCCCCTCTTAGCTTTTCATGGTCAAAATAGGAGTAACAGCCCACCTCCTCCCCCTCCCTGCACAATGACCACTGCACAGGTCAAAGAGTATGCATGCCCATCATAAAAGCAAGTGAGACATCTACATGCTATTGTATCTATGACCCATGTGGCTGCTGTAAAGCATATATCCAGATCAGGTGAGATGCCCGACCTCATAATCCTGTACAGAAGACAGAATAAAAAAATGAAAATTACAATCAGAAAACAAAAACAAGAATATGTGTGAGTATCTGACTTAACCACTTCCCATCTGGGCCATTTGCCCCCTTCCTGATCAGGCCTAATTTTGCAAAACTGACATATCTCACTTTATGTGGTAATAACTTTGGAACGCCTTTATTTATCCAAGCCATTCAGAGATTGTTTTCTCGTGACACATTGTACTTCATGATAGTCATAAATTTGAGTCAATATATTTCACCTTTATTTATGAATAAATCCCAAATTTACCAACAATTTAAAAGAATTCGCAATTTTCTAAATTTCTATTTCTCTGCTTTTAAAACAGAAAGTGATACCTCATAAAATATTTATTACTTAACATTCACCATATGTCTACTTTATGTTGGCATCATTTTGGAAATGTCATTTTATTTTTTTAGGACGTTAGAAGGCTTCGAAGTGTAGAAGCAATTCTTCAAATTTTTAAGAAAATTGCCAAAACCCACTTTTTAAGGACCAGTTCAGGTCTGAAGTCACTTTGTGGGGCTTACATAGTGGATACCCCCATAAATGATCCCATTGTAGAAACTACACCCCTCAAGTTACTTAAAACTAATTTTACAAACTTTGTTAACCCTTTTTTGGCAGATTTTCCATTTTAATCCAATTTTTTCTTTAACACATCGATGGTTAACAGCCAAACAAAATTCAATATTTATTACCCAGATTCTGCGGTTTACAGAAACACCTGTGGTCATAAACTGCTGTATGGGCACACAGCAGGGCGCAGAAGAAAAGGAACTCCACATGGTTTTTAGATGCCATGTCCCATTTGAAGCCCCCCTGATGCACCCTTACAGTAGAAACTCCCAAAAAGTGATCCCATTTTGGAAACTAGGGGATAAGGTGCCAGTTTTATTGGTACTATTATTGGGTATATATGATTTTTTAATCATTCATTATAACACTTTATGGGGCAAGGTGACCAAAAAATTGGTTGTTTTAGCACAGTTTTTATTTATTTATTTTTACAGCGTTCATCTGAGGGGTTCGTTCAAGTGACATTTATATAGAGCAGACTGTTACGGACGTGGCGATACCTAATATGTATACTTTTTCTTATTTATTTAAGTTTTACACAATAATAACATTTTTGAAACAAAAAAAATATGTTTTAATGTGTCCATGTTCTGAGAGCTATAGATTTTTTATTTTTTGAGAGATTTTCTTATGTAGGGGCTCATTTTTTGCGGGATGAGGTGACGGTTTTATTGGTACAATTTTGTGGGACATGTGCCTTTTTGATCACTTGGTGTTGCACTTTTTGTCATGTAAGGTGACAAAAATTGCTTGTTTTGACACAGTTTTTTGGTTGTTTTTTTTTTACGGTGTTCACCCGAGGGGTTAGGTCATGTGATATTTTTATAGAGCTGGTTTTTACAGACGTGGCAATACCTAATATGTATACATTTTTAAATTTATTTCACTTTAACCGCCTCCGGACCGCCGAACGCAGGGACGCGTCCTGGAGGCGGTCGATTCATTCCTCCTGGACGCATATACGCGTCCTCTCGCGAGCCGCGAGATTTCCTGTTCACAGGATCGGAAGGTAAGCGAGTGGATCTCCAGCCTGCCAGCGGCGATCGTTCGCTGGCAGGCTGGAGATGCGATTTTTTTAACCCCTAACAGATATATTAGACGCTGTTTTGATAACAGCGTCTAATATACCTGCTACCTGGTCCTCTGGTGGTCCCTTTAGCTTGGATCGACCACCAGAGGACACAGGCAGCTCAGTAATAAGTAGCACCAAACACCACTACACTACACTACACCCCCCCTGTCACTTATTAACCCCTTATTAACCCCTGATCACCCCTGATCACCCCATATAGACTCCCTGATCACCCCCCTGTCATTGATCACCCCCCTGTCATTGATCACCCCCCTGTAAGGCTCCATTCAGACGTCCGTATGTTTTTTACGGATCCACGGATACATGGATCGGATCCGCAAAACACATACGGACATCTGAATGGAGCCTTACAGGGGGGTGATCACCCCATATAGACTCCCTGATCACCCCCCTGTCATTGATCACCACCCTGTCATTGATCACCCCCCTGTAAGGCTCCATTCAGACGTCCGTATGTTTTTTACGGATCCACGGATACATGGATCGGATCCGCAAAACACATACGGACATCTGAATGGAGCCTTACAGGGGAGTGATCAATGACAGGGGGGTGATCACCCCATATAGACTACCTGATCACCCCCCTGTCATTGATCACCCCCCTGTCATTGATCACCCCCCTGTATTTTTTACAGATCCACGGATACATGGATCGGATCCGCAAAACACATACGGACATCTGAATAAAGCCTTACAGGGGGGTGATCAATGACAGGGGGGGTGATCAATGACAGGGGGGTGATCAGGGAGTCTATATTTTTTTTTTTCACACTTTATTTTTTTTTTTTTTATTTAACACTTTTCGTCCCCCATAAGGTCATACAAGACCTCTGGGGGACATTTACTTCACTTTTTCTTTTTTTTTTCACTGTTGATTTCTCCTTTAACTGGGGCTGACACAATACAGCGCTGTACAGCCTGAGTGCAGGGCTGATCTCTGAAAGACCTGATCTCTGAAAGACCTCACACAGCTCCTGCACTCTCCGGTCCCGGCGGTTACATGACCGCCGGGCCGGAACAGGAAGCGCATAGCGCTTCCTGCTCTGCATACACAGCGCTCAGTGAGCACTGTGTAGGCAGCGATCCATAAGGCAGGGACACCTGGGCACTGTCCCTGCCTTCTCTCTGGGTTGCCCTGCTGTCACTGACAGCGGGCAACCCGATCAGCAGCTGCATGATTAGCGTGCAGCTGCAGTTTCTGAACGGACGTTCTGGAATGTCCATTCAGAAATAGAGAACCACCTCCCGGACGTTTATAGTCAACGTGCGGACGGGAGGTGGTTAAATTACTAAAAAGAAATAGAGGTGATGCATTCCCTTTAACTGCATATTAACAACAAATCACAAGTAATAAAGATCAAATATTCATCAATTAGGGTTGACCAATAAAGCCACAGATAAAGCCACTTCTAAAATAGGGATCAGCAGCCTCCGGTATGCCAACAGTTCAGAAACTACAACTCCCAGAATGCTTAATTCACTTCTATGGCAGTTAAAAGAACAGCCAACCATGTTTGCATGCTGGGAGCTGTAGTTTCACAGCAGCTGGAGTGCCGAAGGTCGTTGATCCCTGTTCTAAATACGTCCATATCACTAATCATACGCTAAATACAATAAAGGGAAACCCTGACAACCAGGTCTTACCATTCCCTTTGTCAATAAGGTGTGCTGCTACAAAATCTGACACTGTCCGCACCGATTGGACGGTGTCAGAGGGTAACCAATTAACTTTGGAAATGGCAACACTCAGCTGTCAATTTATTTATACATTTCCAGGAGGAATATTTATGAAACTTGGGGGAAGAGTCATTTATTAAACTGAAATACACCTAAAATTAGGTCCTTTGCACTGCAATATGTGACTTCTCCCCACTCACGCCAGGTCTAAAAAAGTGGTTGTGGTGTGGGGGCGGAAAAGGGGACGGGCGACAGGACCATCTCATTTACCATTTTCTACTCCTGGTATAGGAAGCTGTCTTACATTAAGAAGCAGTGGTGGATCCGCTGAAGTTATGTAGAGGCCGGCGCCTTTTTATAACTGCAGCAGATTCATTGCCAGCGCAGGGCTTATTAAGACCAGCATCTAAATCGCCGGTCTTAATAAATGTGCCCCTAGGTGTCCTATTTAGCAAAGGGTAAAATACATTGACTATATCTACAAAGCTGCCATACCTGTATCATTATTATTATTATTTATTAAAACACCATTTATTCCAGGGAGCTGAGTTACAAGCTGGTACAGGAGACGAGAGGATCCTGCCCGCAAGGGCTTACAATCTACAACAGAGACCCAAACACTATGACTAGGGTCATTATACTTTCAAAAGAACATAACACTAACAACATATTCAGGTATAAATATGTACCCATACAAGTTTGCCTATGTGATCTCTGTGAATTTTGCCTCTGAGGCGCTCTGTCATATAGGCAGTAATTTGGTAAAGGCAAGTACATTACATCTAAAGTCAAATAACACATAGCAACCGTCAGATAAGTACCATTACCTGCCCACTGTAAATCTAGGCCACGGTGTCCAATTAAGCTTGTATTCAGAAAGTACTCTATCTGCATGCTGCACTGCTCTTTAGATTTGCTAAACCTAATGAAAATGCAAATTGCACAGCATGTAGGATCTTCACAAACTGTGCAGAGTCCATGGGATTTGCAAAAGCCAGCCGGACAGCTGCAAGCTATAGAGTTCTTAGAGGATGGAAAATCCTTTTTGAAACAAACCCAACAGTCTTGACTTGCATAAAATAAAAGGAATACGCCTTTTAGTTTTTTTTTATACTTTACTATACTTCTACTAGATAGATAGATAGAGATTAATAATAATCTTTACTTATATAGCACCAACATATTCCACAGCGCTTTGTGGTTCAGGGGTTCATGTACAGACAATCATAAATAACATAGCAACAGACAAATCAATCATTACAAGAGGAAAGAGGACCCTGTTCGCAAGAGCTTACGATCTTTGAGGTGACAGGGGTGATACAAAAGGTAAAAGTGCTTGTTTTGTACAATAGTCCAGCCATCTTGGGAAAATAGGGGAGCAGATATAAAGCGACATAAGCCGGTCACCAGCTGATATATGAAGAGGTTCTAGGTGCATGCGTGAGGTGGAGAGTTTGTTGGAGGATCAGGTTCAGGAAATGATGATAAATGGGCTATATATGGAAAAGGAGTTAGATCAAGGGATGTGATAGGCCACCCTAAAAATATGTATTTTTAGGAAGAGCCTAAAACTGTGTATATTGTGATTTAACCTAATTTCTTGGGGTAGGGCATTCCAGAGAATTGGTGCAGCTCGGAAGAAGTCTTGGAGCCGGGAGTGAGAGGTTCAGATTATGGTGGATGTCAGTTGTAAATCATTTACAGAGCAAAGAGCACGGTAAGGGTGGTAGACAGAGATGAGCGAATAGAAGTAGGGGGGTGCAGCACTATGAAAAGCTTTTTGGGGGAGAATGAGAAGTTTAAATTGGATTCTATACTGTATGAGTAACCAGTGCAATGACTGGCACAGAGTGGAGGCATCGGAGTAGCAGTTGAAAAGATAGGTGACCATGGCTGCTGCATTAACGATAGATTAGGATAGGGGAGAGTCTGATGAGGGGGGGGGCAATTAATAGTGAGTTACAGTACTCGAGTGGAATGGATCAGGGCTACAATGAGAGTTTTTGTTGTTTCCATAGTGAGAAAGGAGAGATGTTTTTGAGGTTCAGGTGACATAAGCTGGCTGGAGATTGAATATAGCGTTGAAGGAAAGATCAGTGCCAAACGTAACACCGAGACAGTGGGAGTGATGATTGCCTTGCATATTAAGAGGGAGATATCAGGTTTGGCTAGGTTAGTAGATGGAGAAAACACAAGAAGTTCAGTTTTTGAAAGATTCAGTTTCAAAAAGAGGGAGGACATGATGTTAGAGATGGTGGAGAGACAGTGACTGGTTTTCTGTAATACAGGAGGGGTGATGTCAGGGGATGAAGTGTATAGTTGGGTGTCATCAACATAGAGATGGTACTGGAGACCAAATCTGCTGATGGTCTGTCTAATTGGGGCTGTGTATAGAGAGAAGAGGAGAGGGCCTGGGACTGAACCCATAGAAACCCCAACAGCTAGAGGGAGAGGAAAACAAGTAGAGCCAGCAAATGATACACTGAAAGAGTGGTCAGAGAGAAATGAAGAAAACCAGGAGAGGGCAGTGTCCTTTAGACTGATAGATTGGAGCATGGTGAGTAGGAGATGGTGGTCTACAGTGTCAAAATCTGCAGAGAGGTCAAGCAGAATGAGAAGAGAGTAGTCACTGTTGCAGTATGCTGTCAGAATGTCATTTGTCACTTTGGTGAGGGCAGTTTCTGTAGAGTGTAGGGTGCGAAAAAAACAGATTGTAATGATCAGGGAGAGAGTGAACAGAGAGATAGCAGATGAGACGAGAGTAGACCAGACGCTCCAGGAGTTTAGAGATGAAGGGAAGATTGGAGACTAGTCTGTAGTTAGTTGTGCAGGGTATGTCAAGAGATTATTTTTTTTTATATAATAGAGTAATGATAGAGTGTTTAAAAGAGGAGGGGAACATACCAGAAGAGAGAGAGAGGTTGAAGATTTTTGTTAGGTGAGTGGTGACAGCCGGAGAGAGAAAATGGAGTGGGTGTGAGGGAATGGGGTTGGAAGAGCATGTGGTAGGATAAGAAGAGAGAAGCCTGGAGACTTCTTCTTCTGTGACTGGGTCATGTATGGACAGTGATCCAGAGGAGATGTGGGGGCGGGGAGGGATCAATAACACTTAGTGGCTTGGAGCTTATTTAATGCCGGATGCTTTCAATTTTCTCTGTGAAGTACTCAGCTTGGCACAGAGGTCTGTAGATACATAGATATGCAAATCTCTTTCCATTTTGTGTATACACTATACAGCTCAGCTGCAGACCTACAGTTCATATTTCCTATGGTCATGAGAGTCAAATCTAGACATTAGCGAACCTGACAAGATTCGGTTTGTTCCAAGTTCGCCAAATTTTTCAAAAAATTCAGTTTAAACCGTCCTGAAGCAAGAGAGAGTGAGCCCAGTACACAGATGTTTTTCACAGCAATATATAGGCATTGTCTAAGGGGTATTCTTTCTCATTATGGAGAGCTACTAGGCACTACTATGCCGAGTACATGTGTGCAGTATTGTAGGCCAGGCGATGCCCCTCTGGGTTTCTGTAAAAGTTATTCAAATTAACTTTTCTAAACCTATCTGATGCCAGAAGATGCTAGACATGATAATTTGCATATATTTTCCCCAGAAATCAAGAGGAGCATTGTCTAGCCTACAACAGCCCTCATGTATATCAACTGGTCTCCATAATAGACATAGTACCTAGCCAGAGGTTCCCCCTAAGGTCTTGCAACTAGAAAAGCTGTTCTCATCTGTTTTACTCTGATAATGTTTTTTTTGTTCTGACAGAGCTAGTTGCAGATGTGAGGCTGGTTTAGCTATTTTCCTAGCTTTGCTACATAAGCATGTTTGAAAGGCAGGGAAGCATCTCTGACAATCCACTGTATGAAAACAATGCAGCACCCATATGGATGTTGTGTTCTCCTTACTGTTTACCTAGTAGCTGTGCAGGAGCAAGTAGTTATACTTATAGCTCCTTCTCTCCCAATTCACCTCAATGGAACGGCTCCATCTTATTCACCAAAGGACACATCATGAGTATAGCAGACAACACCGTTATCACTTTTATTTTACTATTTTGAACCAACTTCAGATGAACCTGAGAGACCTCCAAAATAACATTCAACTGAAAATGAGACAAGAGAATTACAGCACCCCACAACGCTTAAACCTCTCTTAATAAAACATGCAAGCTGGTTCTTTTTCAAGAAGGACAAAGGAACCAGAATGTCTCAAGAGAAAATTACCTTACTTGCTCTAAGGCTTTGTAGTAGGGGGCTGCTGGTACTTCAGTGCACAGATTCCATGCATACATTTCTGCCATGTATGTATATGAGGTCTAACTTTAGAATGGCATCACCAGTCCAAATGAGTGGTTAAGGTATGATTGACACATTTCCTTCTGCTGGTTGTTCATGGAGCACTGACATAAGGAAAGCCCTGTAGGCAGAGGTAGAACCTATTGGTTATTGCATCATTTCTACATACAAGATTACTGACTCTAATAAAAATTCATGTATTCCATACTGCTGGAGTAATCATAAATACGTTACCTACAGGGCTTTCAGCCATCTGGACAGGAATATAGAAAAGTGCTTCACAAACAGACTTGTCACAAGCTACAGCGGAAAAATGACAATTTACCCAACAAATTAGAACTAGGAGAACAGCTGTTTCGGGGAAAACAACCAACACAGATGAAAACTTCTCCAGTGCCCTTTATCTTACACTTGCATTTCCATCTCGAGACTGATGTGCACGTTAACTAGTATTCCATTTAGACTACTTATCCTGGATCTATTGGTTGGAGCAAATTATGATCTATGATAGAATCATGTTTCCTAAGAGGAGATATTGATCTAAAGGACCCGTTCCAGGCTGTGCCATCACGGAGCAGTGCACATTAGGGATTAGCTTTGAGTTCATTTCACTTATCTCCATATTGTACCTCACATCCTTCTTTCAGCTATGTTCTTAAGGAACCCATTGCCGATGGACTCTCATTTCCAAGGCTTTCCATCCAATTCTTCTTAACATTCCGCAATTATTGTAATTCTTCTTGGTTCGATTCTTCATTAGTTCATAGCAGTATGACATTTACTTTATGTGCATTTCAAATGACCCAGTCAATAGTTTGCTGTTTACTATTAAGAATGATGAAGAAAGGTTGAGTAGGAGTCAAACAAGGTTATCTAGTATCTACTTTGAATGTGCCTTTCTTGGTTTTCTTTCATTATTGCTCGGGCCGGCTGCGTGCATTTAATCAATTCAAATAAATAATAGGTCACTGGGTTTGATATGAATAAAAAGTTAAAATCCAGCAGTGTGGGCTGTTAGGTAAAAGGCATGAATATAAATGTTTGCCCAGAGCTTTCTTATGGGAGCTTTGCTGAACAAACAATAATCCTCCATGGGGGTTTCATGAGATGGAAAAAAAAATTATCCATCCTAATTATGAAATTTGGATGGAGAACTCATTGTAAATGTTAGAATTCTTCAGAATGAATAGATTTTATTCAACAATTATTTTGATGGAGGTCTTACGAATTCAGCATAAATGACATAATGTATGGAGGGAGGGTTGCAGACATCTGAAATCCCAGGACTTATTTATTTTTGATGGATGTCTTCTATACATTGTAGAGGAAAGTTCCATAACATAGCAATTAGTTATTTTAATGAATAAAGCTTTTTCCTGAAATATATGGCCAATGTACAGCATAGTTCCAACATGTAAAGTAGTGTTGAGCGCAATGAAGTATCCGAAGTGGACTTTGATCCAAATTTCAAGAAAAATTTGATTCACCATGAAGTTGAATTTCCTTGCGCTTCATGCTAACGAATCTATTTTTCCTGAAATGGCGGTAAAGAAAATACTTCATCCATTTGCGTGCGAAGATGCCAACATGGCCATCTTCATTGCAGAAACTGCGCTGTATCTTCAATCAAAATGGCCATGATGGCCTTTCCACGATCAAATGGTTGAGGTTAGTATGTTGTTGTTTTTTTTTTTTTTTTTTACCGGATTAGCCCCTGAAAGGCCTCAATTTTAATCTTAAATG
Source organism: Bufo bufo (assembly GCF_905171765.1). Classification (NCBI taxonomy): domain Eukaryota; kingdom Metazoa; phylum Chordata; class Amphibia; order Anura; family Bufonidae; genus Bufo; species Bufo bufo. The sequence goes on from NC_053392.1 coordinate 92,265,026, forward strand.
CCAGAATCAGCAAAGAACGTGGCATCTCAGAGGTTCAATGAGGGGGAGGGGTGGCATCACATTCCCCCATATTGTGTCTTCTACATACAAAGGAGTGCACTTTGTGACAAAGTAATTTGCCACAAATTAAATTTATTTGTGAAATTCGGCGAAGAAGCTGAATTTAAATTTTTCATAACTTTGCTCATCTCAAATATATAGTGTAAGGGATCGCTCTCTCAGGGGTCGGCAATGACAGACTTCTTATCAAACAGAGGGTTTTCAAGCTCAAACAGTGCTTTATTTATCACACAGCACATCACACATCCCAGTTTGGCATCACTAGGCACCATGAAGTCACAGCTTCACATCACAATGTGTTACATCAGCACAAAACAATAAACCCTTGCCCGGCTAGGTGCTCACTATAAGGAGGCTTTCCCTAACTTACCTCTAGCTCAGTGTTCACACTGACAGTCTCCTAGCTGTGACCAGTGCAACCCACCAGTCCTCCTGGTGGAAGCAGCAAAATACCTTGGGGGATATGGTCTAGCAGTTCTCCTGACTCTGACTGTGTGACACCTCTCTGCTGGTGTCACTGGGTCAACCCAAACTCAGGCTTCCTCAGCCTTGTGGCTACCCATCCCTCCTGGCTGGATCCAACTGGAGCCTCTGCGGGTATCCTCTTCAATTCCCCCCACTCTGAGGATTGATTTATCCCCAAGTGATTATTGCACCTGGCCTCACCTCAGGCCAGGTGATCGTGGGGAAAACACAGCAAATTATACCATACATCTTCTCTACTAGGTTTCCTGCACCATTCTAGGAGACACATATCTTACTTCTTTATATATGAGGCCTGTCACTACCTCACAATAGTTTCATAGCAACATAGTTTCTAAGGCTGAAAAGGGCATCTGTCCATCCAGTTCAGGCCTCTTTCACACTTGCGTTGTTGGGATCCGGCGTGCACTTCCGTTGCCGGAGGTGCCCGCCGGATCCGGAAAAACGCAAGTGTACTGAAAGCATTTGAAGACGGAACCGTCTTCCAAATGCTTTCAGTGTTACTATGGCAGCCAGGACGCTATTAAAGTCCTGGTTGCCATAGTAGGAGAGGGGGAGCGGTATACTTACAGTCCGTGCGGCTCCCGGGGCGCTCCAGAATGACGTCAGAGCGCCCCATGCGCATGGATGACGTGATCCATGCGATCACATGATCCATGCGCTTGGGGCGCCCTGACGTCACTCTGAAGCGCCCCGGGAGCCGCACGGACGGTAAGTATACTGCTCCCCCGCTCCCCGCTACACTTTACCATGGCTGCCAGGACTTTAGCGTCCCGGCAGCCATGGTAACCACTCTGAAAAAGCTAAATGTCGGCTCCGGCAATGCGCCGAAACGACGTTTAGCTTAAGGCCGGATCCGGATCAATGCCTTCCAATGGGCATTAATTCCGGATCCGGCCTTGCGGCAAGTGTTCCGGATTTTTGGCCGGAGCAAAAAGCGCAGCATGCTGCGGTATTTTCTCCGGCCAAAAAACGTTCCGTTCCGGAACTAAAGACATCCTGATGCATCCTGAACGGATTTCTCTCCATTCAGAATGCATTAGGATAATCCTGATCAGGATTCTTCCGGCATAGAGCCCCGACGACGGAACTCTATGCCGGAAGACAAGGACGCACGTGTGAAAGAGCCCTCAGCCTGTTATTCTACAAAGTTGATCCAGAGGAAGTAAATTTTCTTCATTTTATGGGGAAAAATTTATTCCCTAAACAGTCATTGCCCATTGAATCCTATGTGCATATAAACAAATACAGAGGTGTATATGTAGAGATGAGCAAATTTAGTTTTGGGTCCAATTCACATGAATCAGTCATCAAATTTTATTTGTGTTGAATAAATTCAACCCATATGAAAAGTGCCTCAATTGCCCTTCAAAACTCCTGTATGAAACTCAGAGGTCTCCTAGGACTGTATCCAACTAGTGTTGATCACGAATATAGGTACTTCGAAAATTTGCAAATATTTAGAATATAGTGATATATATTCGTAATTTCGAATATTCAAGATTTTTTTATTGCAAATTTTCATAATGAGAATTTTTATCGCAAATTTTTCAATTGCCGAGAAAAAACATGATTTCTCCCTGCTTCTTGCTTGTGGGCCAATGACTCATTGGCCCACAAGCAAGAAGCAGGGAGAAATCATGACTTTAAATGGGAAAAATGATGAATATTCTAAAAAACTAATATATATAGCACTATATCGAATATATCAATTTTTTGAATATTTGTAATATTCTAAAACAAGAATATATAGCAATATAGCGAATATTCGGAAAAAAAAAAACGATTATAGAGCAATTTAGCTAATATAGTGCTATAATCTTCTTTGTCTAATAGTTGTAATTTTTTTCTCATCTGAAGTTTAGATTGGAAAAAAATTTCAACTATTGAAAAAAAAAGATTATAGCACTATATTAGCGAAATTGCTCTACATTTGTTTTTTTCGAATATTCGCTGTATTGCTATATATTCTTGTTTTAGAATATTACAAATATTTGAAAAAACAAATATATTCGATATAGTGCACACAAGCAAGAAGCAGGGAGGAATCATGTTTTTGCTCGGCAATTGAAAAATTTGCAATAAAAATTCGCATTACGAAAATTTGCATATTACGCGATAATTGCCTTGTCGATTTTTCGAGTAAAAAAAAATTGTAGAATATAACGAATATTCAAGTTTGCGAATATTCGACGAATATTCTACAAAATATTCGCGAAAAATTGCGAATTCGAATATGACCTCTGCCGCTCATCACTATATCCAACCCCTTTCAAGCTCTGTAACACCAAGACAACATTAGTAATGTCTGATTCAAACCAGTTGGCCAATTTGATTTGGTCTGAATAAATTCAACCCAAATTGAAATGGTTATATTGCCCTGACAAGTCATGTATGACACTCTGAGTTCCGCTATGACTTCATCCAACCCCTTTCAAGCTCCTCAAGATAGAATTATTAATGTCAAAGTGATTTATATATGAATATGGGTAAACGCATGGTAGCCATAGTAACCAACAGACTGTTTAAATACAATGAACCCAAAAGTATACTTGATATACTGTACACTGCTTGAACATATGGCAAAAGGACTAGTGATGAGCAGCAGAGGCAATATTCGTTTTTGTGATATTTCGTGAATTTTTGGCCTAATATTTGCAATAAATTCACAAATTTCAGAATTTGTGATCTCCAGTCATTATTGTTGCCCAGTTCCTTATTTTCCCTATGATGAGGAGTGACTGTCACACAACTCTGTTATGAATAGGACTTGTGTGTACATTTTATAGGATTTTAGCACCCAGCCGCTAGTATCCAGTATCTTATCACCCAGTCTCCGTAACCAAGGCCTTAGATTTAGTGTTGCCTTATAAGCACTCTGTCAACAGGAAGCTTCATGTTACCAGCAGTCGGGATAATACCATGAAACTTCATGCAGCAATCTTTGCATTAAAGATAATTGCAGAAGACAAATTGACTTTTACCTGATACTCTCCATGATCTATGTGATGCCAGAAGAGCCTGTCATCTTACAGTCACAGGTTTCTATGATCCAACAATGAGAAGGAGCGGCTGTTATAAAAGCTTCCCCGTTGATCACAACGTAGGTATGACTTGGAAGTTGTATAGGTCATATAATGTGACTCTTCGGTCTATTCAGATGAACTAACTTTGGGAAGATTTGGGAAAACTCATTAGACCTTAAAAATTTGTTTAGTCCTAGAACTTTCAGAGTGAAATTCATTATTATAATCCATTTATGCACAATGTTTGAAATATTCCTATAAAACTCTAAAATCTCAGTAAAAATGATGACTATTACAAACCACTTAAATCCAATAAGAATTTCACATGCAATACAGAATAATAAATATAAGTTACAGCAGATGCCGTATTGAGGAGAGTACAAGAAGCAGTTGAGTCTGGAGACCCCAGTACAGCAGAAGAGAGGTTATTTACTGTGCATGATTTATATAGTGCATATGTATACAGTGGTGCTGTACGGAATGTGGAATTCAATTTGCACCGAATCCGAATTTCCTCACGCTTCAGGGTAACGAATCACATTTTTTCCTAAAATGGCTGCTGCACATGTGAGGACATGGAGAAAGGAACTCTGGGAAAGAGGGATCACCCACAATACCATGCATGCAGCCAATCAGCAGCCAGCCAGCCCTGTGATGTCACAGCCCTATAAATACACTCAGCCATCTTGGATTCAGCCATTTTGCAGTGTACTTAGTGCAGGGAGAGACGTTAGCAGGCGCTAGGGACAGTGCTAAGAAAGAATTGAAAACTTTTATTTTGCTGAATAGAAGTTCAGGGAAAGAGCATTAGAAGTGTAGGGAAAGGATAGGGAGGAATTATTCCACAGTATTCAAGCAGAACAGGGTTCAATAGGGGAGTTTACAGCCTGGGTAATAGGAGCAATCCTATTACACCCTACTGCTTTTTTTGGCCATTCAGCGGTGCAGTTATATGTTCTAAAGCCTTTTTTGGCGTGTATTAGTGGGGGAAAAAAGGGCTTATTAGCCGCTGTGTGGTGAAATTACACTCTTTTTGGCGTGTATTAGTGTATTAGCCAAGAGAAAGCAATACACGTGTGGTCAACCTATGGCGCAGAAATGAATAGCTGAATGTGCTCCTGGTAAAGTTGCTGGTACTGCAGTACCTCCCTTTCCAAGTGGTGGACTGCACCTTTCAAAGAAATTATGGCTTGTGCCGAGCCGAGGTGGAGAGTCCCAAGTTGTTATTTCTTTGTGAAAACGGCAGTACCAGGCCTGCACAAATATGAAGAACAGAAGGTGGGCCAGTCCTTGAGCCTGTCGGTGTCTGCCAAAGTGCACGGCAGCTGTGTGTGGAGCTGTCACCACGGTCAGGGACAATACATGTCCTTTACGGCCCACTGGGTGAATGTTGATCCTGCCCAGCCACACCAGCAACTTGGCCAGAAGACTCCGCTTCCGCTTCCGCCTCCACGTTCTCACGCCGTTGGTCCTGCGACAATATCCGCCTCTGCCTCCTCATCCATTACTGTTTCCTCAGCCTCCACTGCAGGGACAATTTACAGTCCTTCTCCAGTATACCACATGTACGAACTGAGTCACACAGAGGAGGAACTGCTCCATGTTCTTTTTCAAGAAATGAAATCCTGGTTTTCTCTGCGACAACTCAAAATCGGAACCATGGTGACCAACTACAGGAAGAACATGGTGTCTGCACTGTGTCAAGGATCGCTGAGCCATGCTCCCTGCATGGCGCACGTGTTCAATCTGGTTGTCAAGTGGTTCCTGAAGTCTGCCACACATCTGCAAGACTTCCTAAAAATGGCCAGGGAAATTTGCATATCAGCCACTCGTAGACCGCCAAGCACACCCTCCTTGAGCTGCAGTGGCAGAACTGCGCCCCAACATAGGCTGATATCTGACATTTCCACCCATTGGAATTCCACCCTCCATATGTTGGAGCCACTCAAAGGCCATAAATGATTTCTTGATGATCCAAGCGGACAGAAGTACTTCCCTGTGTAACTTCGATGTCAACTAGTGGCAGCTCATGCTTGACACCTGCCGTTTACTCAGGCCTTTTGAGGATGACACGTTATTTGTTTGTCGCCAGGATTACGGGATGAACAACGTCATTTCACTGCTTCATATCCTGGAACAGATGCTGGTACATCTGGCTGGTCAGGGAACTGAAGACGTGGCGCCTACATGTCACAGCCACATGAGCCCTGTGGGGGCTGAACTGGATGAGGAGGAGAAGGACATTGGTGCATAAGCCATGTGTAGCAAAATAGGTGGTTTTTCTACACAGGTGACAGGAGAGGAGGAGCAGGAGCAGCCGGAGTAGCAAGAGGGAGATGAGGAAGACGAGGCAGATGACCCAGGCACACCGTGGCAGTATGCAGTGGAGATGGAGGCAGAGAGTCCCTCCGAGTCACTTGTGCAAATGGCCCACTGCATGGTAACTTGCTTGGTTAGTGACAGCCAAATTGTCACCATTCGGCAGAGGGATGACTTCTGTCTCTCCACCATGTTGGACCTTCGCTACCGGTCCAAAATGGGGGCCTTTTTTACACACGCTAAGAGGGAGGACAAACTGAACTACTATAGAGACATCCTATGTCGTCAGTTGACTGCTGTCTATCTGCGCTATCGTCCATCCTCTCGCAGGTCTGACCGGGGGGGCCCTCTGCGTTCTCGTTCCACTGCCATGACTGCAGTGGTGTGGTGGGGTGGGGGGTGATGAACAGCTTTCTTAACCCACCTAGTGAAGAAACTACTCACCAGCAGTAGAAGCTAGACCTGGAGCAGAACCTGAACCAGCAGGGGGTGGTATACTTTAACAGCACCCTGCCACCCCACATTGAAGATCCGCTGGACTACTGGGCAGCCAAAATGGATTTGGCCGCAACTAGCCGAGTTTGCCCTGGAAAAGCTGTCCTGTCCGGCCAGTAGTGTGGCATCACAGCGGGTGTTTAGTGCGGCGGTGGCCATAGTTACCCCAAGGAAAACTTGCCTGTCCAACCAAAATATGGAGAGACTGACCTTTGTCAAGATGAATCAGACGTGGATCAGCCAAGATTTCCACGCACCAATACCTGATGCATCAGACTAGATCATCCATGCTACCTCACCCAAACCTTGACAAAATAGACTGGTTTCTTCTGGCTACCTGCCTCAGCTAATATTCTGATGCTGCCACACATCTGATGCCAAGTGCTCCTTCTTACACCCACTATAATCTGCAGGTACTGTTATTGCCACCCACCTCCTCACTCTGTCATCTGTAGTGTTGACTGCGAATATTCTAATCGTGAATTTTTATCCCAAGTATAGGCGCTTCGAGAATTTGCGAATATCTAGAATATAGTGCTATATCTTCATAATCGTGAATATTCAATTTTTTTTCCCATCAGTACCCATGATCCCTTACTGCTTCTTGCTTGTGGGCCAATAAGAAGGCTGCAATATCTTTGACTTTAGGAGTAGTGTTGATCGCAAATTTTCCACTTGCCGATTTTCGCAATCAAGAAAATAATGAATGGAGATCACGAATTCTCGAATTCGTGAAGATCTGATGAATATTCGCCCAAATATTTGTGAAATATCGCAAATGCGAAAATTGCCTCTGCCGCTTATTACTGGTCACCTGGTCACTCTATTGTCTCCTGATGCTGCTGCCACCTCAACACTCAGGTCTCCTTATGCTGCTGCTGCCACCTCCACACTCTGTCTTTGTGCCACTCTGTGGCCTCCTCATGCTTCTGCTGATTCCACCTCCACACTATGTCACCTTGCCACTCTGTGGCCTCCTGATGCTGCTGGTAACTCAACACTGTGTCACTTTGCCACTCTGTGGCATCCTCATGCTGTTGCTGCCACCTCCACAATATGTCACCTTGCCACTCTGTGGCCCCCTCATGCTGCTGCCACCTCCACACTATGTAACCTTGATGCTCTGTAGTCTTATTATGCTGCTGCTGCTAAATCGAATCTATGTCACTAGGCCACTCTGTGTCCTTCTCATGCTGCTGCTAACTGAACACTATGTCACTGGGCCACTCTGTAGCCTTCTCATTCTGCTGCTACCACCTCCACACTATGTTAACTTGCCACTCTGTGGCCTCCTCATGCTGCTGCTAACCTAACACTAAGTCACTGGGTCACTCTGTGGCCTCCTCATGCTGCTGCTGCTGCCACCTACACACTATGTCACCTTGCCACTCTGTGGTCTCCTCATGCTGCCGCCACTTCCGCACTATGTCACCTTGCCACTCTGTGGTCTCCTAATGCTGCTGCCAACTCACAACTCTGTCTCTGGGCCATTCTGTTCTCTCCTCATGCTGCTGCTGCTGTCACCTCTACACCATGTCACCTTGCCAATCTTGCCTCCTCATGCTGCTGCTAACTCAACACTATGTCACTGGGTCACTCTGTGGCTCCCTCATGCTGCTGCCACCTCAACACTATGTAAATGGGCCACTCTGTGGTCCCCTTATGCTGCTGCTGCTGCCACCTCCGCACTATGTCACAGGGCCACTCTGTGGTCTCCTCATGCTGCTGCTATCTCAACACTATGTAAATGGAACACTCTGTGGTCCCCTTATGCTGCTTCCATCTCCCCACTATGTCATTGGGCCACTCTGTGGACTGCTCAAGCTGTTCTCCCACCCTCCCCACTGCATGACTGGGCCACTATTTTGCCTTTTTGGCCTGGTTGACATCATGATTTATTTGACCCTTCTTCTGATCTGTCAAAAGGAAGGAAAAATGAGATGCACAATGGATCCGGTCTGTGTAGGAGCTGTAAGGCATTTATGGTCCCATCAGAATTGGCTTATGAATTGGCTTTAGCAATACTGATGGATTACTGACCAAATGCTGACCGAGTGAAGGCGGATGCTCAACAGACAGGATCCGTTTTTCGGGAGTTTTGTTTTGACGAATCAGAGGAAGGGCAAAATAATCAGTGACGTCAACACAAACTTACTGCTGACACCCTCTCCACTCTGTCAGGGGGGCTCTACTTGTATAAGCATTTAATAGAACAGGTTCTATAGACATCTATGTGAAATCAGCTGACGAAGGTGTGAAAGGAGTGTGCATTTTCACACTACTGTAGGATCTTGGGCCTCTTCATGGTTCTTTATACCGGGTGCTAACTTCGACCTTGAGTTATTTCGTCAGTTTTGTCCCTATAACAGCCCAAATAAGTGAAGTGAGCAGTAAATCTAAGAGCGACGAATGTCATCTGCGTGTCATATTGACTCACAGTATTGCTTCACTACCACAGCAGACTCCCTATGCGTGCTACTGCAAGGCACAGTGTTTTTACACCACTATACAGGCTCTCTGCAGCCAGGAAATAGCTGTGTTTTAACGCTATTCGCCACAAATAAATTTGGATCAAATCAAATCTTTTCAGAAAATTCGGCAAACCGGCCGAATCAAATTTTTGAGAAATTCGCTTACCTCTACCTAGCATATCAAAAAATGACCTATTGTTTAAATCATATTTTTATATTATTTTTTTTACAGCATTAGAGATTTTATAATAAGATAAATTGTCACAGAAGTTTTGTAGAAAGAGGCATAAGTGAAAAAAAGTGACTTGTTAAAAATACCTTTAATAAATGATCAAGTGGGTATAGGTATAAATATACCAACTGTGAAAAAGCTACGTTGGCCGAGAGGACTCAGTAAGGGAGTAGCAATCCCGTTGGACCCTTATAGCTCGACCTCTGCCTGGATGAATCCTCATCTCTACCGCCTGCACCTTTGAGCGGAAAGAGGGTCACTTTCCCCCTCTTGGGGACCGGCAGTGGAATAAAGTATCATGGTCTTAAACATCAGGTTGCAAAAGCTAAGTACCATACTTCATTGTACCCCCTGATGAGCCTAATTAGCTTTGGGCGAAACGCGTCGGGGTTTATTGGTGACCACCTTTCTGTTGGGAACAATTTAGTGACCAGCGGATTTTGCTCACCAGAGAATAATGGTGACATACATCCATATAGAGCACCATTTTTTCGTCATTGTATTTAAAGTTATTTTTTCCTGGAACTTTTTGTAACTAGGGAATTCCAGGGACCTGTTAGCACTAGGTACGGGGACAGGGAACCTCCACCTTTAGGGGGTCGCCCTGGGCACAGCAGACCTCTAGGGACTCTAGGGGTAGCTAGTGCCTATTTTTAGCCCCGCATCTCCGGGCTATAAGTATTTATTCCTTTTTTCTCTGTTTACCTATTTTTATAACCCCTGTGCTGACGGTGTCTTTATGTTTGTTTGTTTTTTTTTTGTCCAAGGGATTGCTACTCCCTTACTGAGTCCTCTCGGCCAACGTAGCTTTTTCACAGTTGGTATATTTATACCTATACCCACTTGATCATTTATTAAAGGTATTTTTAACAAGTCACATATTTTTATATTAAACACATTTAAAAAAAAATTTTGGTGACTTTTGTTTTAACTTTCCATGTCGCTATTGAGCTAAATTCAAAAAAATGTGTTTAATATAAAAATATGATTTAAACAATAGGTCATTTTTGGATCTACTAGGTAAGTGCTTTAAAACACTGCAATTCTTGCTTTAAAACACTGCAATTCTTGCACTGACCACTAGGCGTGATAATACATAGTAACATAGTACATAAGGCCAAAAAAAGACATTTGTCCATCCAGTTCGGCCTGTCATCCTGCAAGTTGATCCAGAGGAAGGCAAAAAAAAAAATGTGAGGTAGAAGCCAAATTTCCCCACTTTAGGGGGAAAAAAATTCCTTCCCGACTCCAATCAGGCAATCAGAATAACACCCTGGATCAATGACCCCTCTCTAGTAGCTATAGCCTGTAATATTATTACACTCCAGAAATACATCCAGGCCCCTCTTGAATTTCTTTATTGTACTCACCATCACCACCTCCTCAGGCAGAGAGTTCCATAGTCTCACTGCTCTTACCGTAAAGAATCCTTTTCTATGTTTGTGTACAAACCTTCTTTCCTCCAGACGCAGAGGATGTCCCCTCGTCACAGTCACAGTCCTAGGGATAAATAGATGATGGGATAGATCTCTGTACTGACCCCTGATATATTTATACATAGTAATTAGATCTCCCCTCAGTCGTCTTTTTTCTAAAGTGAATAACCCTAATTTTGATAATCTTTCAGGGTACTGTATTTGCCCCATTCCAGTTATTACTTTAGTTGCCCTCCTCTGGACCCTCTCCAGCTCTGCTATGTCTGCCTTGTTCACAGGAGCCCAGAACTGTACACAGTACTCCATGTGAGGTCAAACTAGCTATTTGTAAAGTGGTAGGACTATGTTCTTATCACGGGCATCTATGCCCCTTTTGATGCAACCCATTATCTTATTGGCCTTGGCTGCAGCTGCCTGACACTGGTTTTTACTGCTTAGTTTGCTGTTTATTAAAATTCCTAGATCCTTTTCCATGTCATGTTATGTAAGGTGACAAAAATGGCTTTTTTTTTTACACTGTTTTTATTTTTTATGGTGTTTATCGGACAGGGTGTGAAAAAATCACGATACATGTGATATATTTATAGAGTCGGTCATTACGGACGCGGTGATACCTAATATGTGTGGGTTTTGGTTTTTGTTTCTGTTTTTTATTATAAAATAAGGGGAAAGGGGCATTTTGTTTTCTTTTTTACTTTATTAATTGTGTTACTTTATTAATTTTATTAAAAGCACTTTTTTTAAAACTTTTTTTACTTTACTTTATTTATGACATTTACTTTTGGGGGTCTGATCCCCTCTGCAATGCATTACAATACATCTGTATTGTAATGCATTGCCTGTTAGTGTATGACACTGAGTCATATACTAACAGGTTGCCTAGGAAACCCAGCCTGAGGCTGGATCTCCTCGGCTCCCGTAGAAGGCAGTTCCCGATGCCATGCAAGGCATTGGGCATCCTCTGCACGGCATCGGGCTGCCTTGTGTCGCATCGGGTCCCCGCCACAGCAGTGCGGGGACTCGATGCGATCGTTCACCTGACACAAACCTCTTCTATGTCACGGTCAGAGCGGACCGCGGCATAGGAAGTGTTAATCCGCCGGCATCGGCTTTTACAGCGATGCCGGCGGATACAACAGGGGCCCGGCTACGACGGACTGCCGGGCCCCTGCAGTGATCGCGAGCGCACCGCTCCGGGGCCCATACGATCACTATGACGTACTATTACATCAAATTGCAGGAATTCAGTGGTTCCCATGACGTAACAGTTCATCAAAGGTCGGGAAGGGGTTAAGAGTCTCAACACAGCAATCCAAAGTGCAAAGCTCCCTGGAAAACAGTAATATGCAAAATAACCGTGAAACCCCAGTAATGGATCTTCACCACAGTGAAAGGCAGATATCCCTCCAGGGAAGGAAAATAAAGAGTCTCTTAAATAAGGCTCAACTGTGTTTTTGTAGTTGGTCTCTCTAAGATCAGCTTTTGTTTCGTTTGAGTAGACCCAAAGCATTGCTCCCGGTAAACTGCTGTAGGAGCACACGGCAGGGCGCAGAACGAAAGGAACGCCATATGGTTTTTGGAAGGCAAATTTAGCTGAACTGGTTTTTAGATGCCATGACCACATTTTGGAAACTACGGGATAAGGTACCAGTTTTGTTGGTACTATTTTGGGGTACATATGATTTTTTATTGCTCTATATTACGTTTTTTGTGAGGCAAGGTAACAAAAAAATTATGTTTTGGCACCGTTTTTATTTTTGATTTTTACAGCGTTTACCTGAGGGATTAAGTCATGTGACTTTTATAGAGCAGATCGTTATCGTTATTTTTTGACCGATTGTCTTTGGTAGGGTCTCATTTTTTGCGGGATGAGGTGACAGTTTGATTGGTATTATTTTGGGGGGCATACGCCTTTTTGATCACTTGCTGTTGCAATTTTTGTGATGTAATGTGAAAAAAAATTCTTTTTTTTTACACAGTTTTTTTTTTTTTTTACGGTGTTCTCCTGAGTGGTTAGGTCATGTGATATTTTTATAGAGCTTTGTTACGTTTGTTACGGACGTGGCAATACCTAATATGTATACTTTTTTATTTTCACTTTAGCACAATAATAGTAGTTTTGAAGCAAAAAATAATCATATTTTAGTGTCTCCAAAAACGCCCCTTTCCCCTTATTTTATAATAAAAAATAGAAACAAAAACCAAAACCCACACATATTAGGTATCGCCGCATCTGTAATGACCGGCTCTATAAATATATCATATGATCCACCCTGTCCGATAAACACCATAAAAAATAAAAACAGTGTAAAAAAAAGCCATTTTTGTCATCTTACATGACAAAAAGTGCAACACCTAGTGATCAAAAAGGCGTATGCCCCCTGAAATGGTATCAATAAAACCGTCACCTCATCTCGCAAGAAATGAGCCCCTACCTAAGACAATCGCAGAAAAAAAAAAAAAAGCTATAGCTCTCAGAACATGGAGACATTAAGGCCTCTTTCACACGGGCATTGTGGGAAAAGCTGCGGGTCGTTGTGAGAACATGCGTGATTTTTCACGCATTGTAATGCGTTTTGCACGCGCATGAGAAAAATCGGCATGTTTGGTACCCAAACCCGAACTTCTTCACAGAAGTTCAGGCTTGGGATTGGTGTTCTGTAGATTGTATTATTTTCCCTTATAACATGGTTATAACGGAAAATAATAGCATTCTGAATACAGAATGCATAGTACAATAGCGCTGGAGGGGTTAAAAAAAAATAAAAACTAATTTAACTAAAGTGAAAAAAATAAAAAAGTATACATATTAGGTATCGCCACGTCCATAACAAACAGCTCTATAAAAATATCACATGACCTAACCACTCAGGTGAACACCGTAAAAAAATAAAAAATAAACTGTGTAAAAAAAAGACATTTTTGTCACATTACATCAAAAAAATATTTCAACAGCAAGTGATCAAAAAGGCGTATGCCCCCCAAAATGATACCAATCAAACTGTCACCTCATCCCACAAAAAATGAGACCCTACCTAAGACAATTGGTCAAAAAATAAAAAAGCTATGGCTCTCAGACTATAAGACACTAAAATATCATTATTTCGGTTTAAAAAAAGCTATTATTGTGTAAAACCTAAATAAATAAGAAAAAGTAGACATATTAGGTATTGCCACGTGCGTAACGATCTGCTCTATAAAAGTTACATGACTTAATCCCTCAGGTAAACGCTGTAAAAATAAAAAATAAAAACAGTGCCAAATCATCCATTTTTTTGTTACCTTGCCTCACAAAAAACGTAATATAGAGCAATAAAAAATCATATGTACCCCAAAATAGTACCAATAAAACTGCCCCTTATCCCGTAGTTTCCAAAATGTGGTCATGGCATCTAAAAACCAGTTCAGCTAAATTTGCCTTCCAAAAACCATATGGCAATCCTTTCGTTCTGCGCCCTGCCGTGTGCCCCTACAGCAGTTTACGATTACATGTGGGGTGTTTCTGTAAACCGCAGAATCAGGGTAATAAATATTGAGTTTTATTTGGCTATTAACCCTTGCTTTGCTACTGGAAAAAAATGGATTAAAATGTAAAATCTGCCAAAAAAGTAATATTCTGATATTTCCTCTCCATTTTCCATCAATTCTTGTGGAACACCTAAAGCTTTAACAAAGTTTGTAAAATCACTTTTGTATACCTTGAGGGGTGTCGTTTCTAAAATGGGGTCATTTTTAGGTGGTTTCTATTATGTAAGCCTCACAAAGTGACTTCAGACCTGAACTGTCTCTTAAAAAGTGGGTTTTGGAAATTTGCTTCCATACTTCTAAGGCTACTTTCACACTAGCGTTCAGAGCGGGTCCGTCTGATGTCTGCTCAGACGGATCCGCTCCTATAATGCAGACGTTTGTATCCGTTCAGAACGGATCCGTCTGCATTATAGTTTGAAAAAAAAAACTAAGTCTGAAAGTAGCCTGAAAGGATCCGTCCAGACTTTACATTGAAAGTCAATAGGGGACGGATCCGTTTGAAGATTGAGCCATATGGTGTCATCTTCAAACGGATCCGTCCCCATTGACTTCCATTGTAAGTCTGGACGGATCCGCTTGCCTCCGCACGGCCAGGCGGACACCCGAACGCTGCAAGCAGCGTTCGGGTGTCCGCTCGCTGAGCGGAGCGGAGGCTGAACGCCGCCAGACTGATGCATTCTGAGCGGATCCGCGTCCACTCAGAATGCATTAGGGCTGGACGGATGCGTTCGGGGCCGCTTGTGAGCCCCTTCAAACGGAGCTAACAAGCGGACACCCGAACGCAGGTGTGAAAGTAGCCTAAGCCTTCTAACGTCCCCAAAAAATAAAATGTCATTTTCAAAATGATCCAAACATGAAGTAGACATATGGGGAATGTAAAGTAATTACTATTTTTGAAGGTATTACTATGTATTATAAAAGGTGAGAAATTGAAATTTGGAAATTTGCTAATTTTTCAACATTTTTGGTAAATTTGGTATGTTTTTATGAATAAAAATGTTTGTTTTTTTTACTTATTTTTACCACTGTCATGAAGTACAATATGTGACGAGAAAATAATCTCAGAATGGCCCGTATAAGTAAAATCGTTTTAAAGTTATTACCACATAAAGTGACACATGTCAGATTTGCAAAAAATGGCCTGGGCAGGAAGGTGAAAACAGGCCTGGGGTTGAAGGGGTTAAATGAGGCTCCACAGTGTTTTTATAATTGATCTCCATAAGATCAGCTACTGTTTTGTTTGTTCTGTACAGTAACATTTCAGCAGCCATCTCATTATGATCACAGGAAGAATTACAATGACAGAATTCACCTCTGTATAGATAACATAATATCCACCATTCTCAATAGATGATATCACATGTTATCTACTCCTTCCTGACCCCTGAACAGGTGACAGAACATGCCTAGAAAACTCTGCCATAAAATTCAATGGGGTCATTGTGAAAATTACATGATTTTAGAATTATTTTTAAAATGGGAATTTGAACATCAAAAAAAATAAAAAATAAATCACAAAAAAAAATCTAAAAATATATGTTTAACATAAAAACGTGCACAACGAATCATTTTCTGAAGACATTTTCCTATAAGGACAAAACCATTGTGTATTTCCTGTACTAACCAAGACTGGATGGGTCACTTATAAAGCCATATAGATTTAGCACACGCCCATCTGCCTGGGGCTTCTGAGCAAAGTACAAATGTAGCTGGTTCCTTCACTGCCCTGAAAATGTGGACTTGGATAAGTCCTAGAGAGGCGGTATATTAGTGATAGGGACCCGTCCGCGGAAGCCACCTTGACGCCTGGTGGATGGGCCCGACACAAGTTTTGATCAAAATGTGCTCTAAGAGCTTCCATTGATCCAAATAGTAGGTATAGTACCACTTGAATTTAGAATGATCCCCATTTCTCAGCTTTACTGCTTCTATGTGTGTGCAGCCATTATTTCTTTTTTTATCACTAGTGAATGGTTGATTTTTTTTTTCCAATATATTTACAGAATTTGAACAATCGTACAGAAAACAGAGATGAGTGAATCAATTCTATATGAATCTAATTTTTTTTGCTCACAAATCTCTCAAAATGGTGGCCTTCATTTTACAGATCAGAAGATAGAGGAGGCATCGGCCACCAAATGATTTTTGGAATATATTTTAAATAAAATAAAATAAATAAATAAAATTCGACAGTACAGTGTGTTATTAATCAAGATGTTCATCACCGTCAACCATGCTTTTACCCGTAGTCATATTTGTTACTGCCACTTTGACATTACTAATGCTGTCTGGGCAATGAAGATATTGAAGGGGGTTGGATAAAGTCCTAGGAGAACTCAGAGTGTCAGGACAATTTTATCACTTACTAGCAGAAAGACCCAGGCTTCGCACGGGTATATTTCATCTATTTCATTTAATGTTTGTGTGTGTCGTTAAAAGATATTGACAGTATCCCCCATAACAGTGACCTACACAGTGACCTCCACAGCGCCCTGCCTTTAATGCTAGGGTTACATGACGACATGTGTCGCGCAACATTTTGTCTCAAAAATTTTCATATTGATAGGCTATGGTGTCTCACTGCGACATGCTGCGACTGCTATGCGACAGTTGAAAAATGCATCCAAGATGGATTTTTCTGCGAATGTCGCATCACAGTCGCAGCATGTCGCATGTCACAGTGCAACACCATATACTATCATTAGAAAAATTGTTGCGTGGCATTGGAGTGACATCAATGTCAGGCGACACATGTAGCAGTGTAGTTGTGCCCTATGTGTCATGCAACGTATTATCACGCGACACATGTCGTCGTGTAGCCCTAGCCTAAAGCTGACCTACAGCAGTGAAGAAAAATGTCTGGGTTGTTATGAAAACCTGGAGTAAAACTGTGTGTATGTGGAGACTAAGGGCCTGCGAGCTTCTATTGGCTGATAAGGGACATGTGACCATGTGTGGGGCAGTTGGGATATGAAGAGAAAGACTCGAAGGCTTGTATTCACTAATGCAGGTCATTTTTGGGGGATATCTCAGGAGCATTACGTCCTAGAGAGCTGTGACCCCCACAAGATTTCTTTCCAGTTAGCAAGGGATGTGTATACCAAGTTTCGTTGAAATCGATGGTTGCGTTTTTGAGTGATTGTAGAACATACATATACACATACATACAAATATACGTCCTTCTTTATATATATATAGATGATTTGAGTAAAATTTATTCAAACCAAATTAAATCTGCCGGCCGACTTGATTGAATCAGACATGAAACAAATTTGGGAAATTTGCTCATCTGTCATTGAAAGTCTTTTACAAAGTAATGTAAAGTAAATTTGATGTCTTTTTTTTTATGCTTTAATTAAAAAAAAAAACATTCTCAAGGAAATCTATGAATGTGAACAGAGCTTTGCAATGGCTTTTGTGCACATTGCATGTATTAAGCGCACAATACACTGGGAATAGTTCCCATCATACACCTCTAATGGAAGGCTTATGTATGTCACTGTATACGTCGCCTATGGTGTCAAATTGTAATATGGGAGGGAAGGGATGCAAATGAGCTCTTAACAAGCTCTGCCTCTAATGCCACCAGATGTAAGGCAGCTATCCTATATATACAAACTAAGAAGACAGGTTGGCGTTCGCAGGAGGTGCTCAAACCCACATGCAGTTGTGCATATATATAGGGGAGCAAATCCTGCACTTGTGGCCCTTTGCTAATGGCAATCCCCAGCAAAATGCATACCGAACCACAAGTACCACAATAGACATCCTACACAAGGTAACAAGTGCGGATGTGATAATTAATATAACAAAATAACAAAGATAGGTGCACTCTGCAGTCTCACTAAACCCTCAAACTGATTTTAAAATTGAGAGATTAGTCAACATGTCCTACGGTATAGAACATGTCTAAGCCCGGGCACCACGCCAAGGTTTCTCAAGTAGCCCAGCTATCCTATAAGTCAATGTTCAGCTCTTAAAATAAGCCTTGAGACATGACTTGGATATTAAATAAGCCAGCACCTCATCTGCAGACAGCTGTTTCGGGGTGATTGCTCCTCATCAGTGCAGAGCAGAGAGTACTGGCTTAACTGGGTGAGAGGCCTGTGTCCAGGTCGGGGGGAACTAACTCTCCTTATTTGTATATATAGCACACCGAGGTGGCCTTCTATACAGGAAACCCAGTCTTCTGCACTGACCTGTACAGTTGAAAGAAAGGTATGCGGACACATACCATCCTAACAGAGTTCAAGAGGACACCCCTTTGGCCTCTGTCATGTGAATAGATTATAGATATGTTTAACATACTGTATATGCCCAGAGCTTTTCCTGATGTATACACGAAACATAGTACTCCCTTGCTTTCATGTTTGATTCACAGACTTGTACACTGGTGTACGTTCTATTATACTGCAGATTCAAAAATTCACTAACATCCCTAACAATACAGTGTTCCCTCAAGTTACAATATTAAAGTGCTTGTCTGGGCTTTTAATATCGATAACCGATCTTCAAGATAGGTCATCAATATAAGATTGGTGGGGGTCTGACACCCGGCACCCCTGCCAATCTGCTGTATGAAGAGATGGTGTGCGTAGTGTGCATGTGCCATCCCTTTTCCTGCTCACCACTGCTATGTCTATGGCAAAGCAGCAGTTTGCGCCATCTCCTCATACAGCTGATAGGCGGGGGTGCCAGGTGTTGGACCACCGCCAATCTCATATTGATGACCTATCCTGAGGATAGGTCATCAATATTAAAAGCTCGGACAACCCCTTTAATTGGTTCCAGGATGACCAAGTTGAACCGATTGTAACTTGAGTCAAAAACTCTATGGAAAACCAGTAATTGGTTCCAAAGCCCAAAATGTCATTCCAGAATCAGAAAAAGGTGAAGTTTTAAGAAAAATAAGCAGATAACCGAGACAGTGGGGAAAATAAGCATTTGATACATTGGCGATTTTGCATGGTTTCCCACTTCCAAAGAATGGAGAAAAAAAGAAAATCATATTGTATCATTTTTAAATAATTTATTTGGATTTTATTGTATGAAATAAGTATTTGATACAATAGTAAAAGAGAAACCTTTGTTTGCAATTACAGAGGTCAGATGTTTCCTGTAGTTCTTGACCAAGTTTGCACACACTGCTGCAGGGATTTTGGCCTACTCCTCCATACAGATCTTCTCCAGATCTTTTGGGTTTTCGGGACTGCCGCTGGGCTACATTGAGTTTCAGCTTCCTCAAAAGATTTTCGATTGGGTTCGGGTCTGGAGATTGGCTAGGCCCCTCAAGGACCTTGAAATGCTTCTTACGGAGCCATTGTCATGTCATTGTCATGCTGAAAGACCCAGCCACTCCCCATCTGCAATGCTTTTACTAAAGGAAGGAGGTTGTTGGCCAAAATATCACGATATATAGCCCCATCCATCCTCCCTTCAATACGATGCAGCCGTCCTGTCCCTTTGCAGAAAAGCACCCCCAAAGTATGAGGTTTAAACCCCCATGCTTCACGGTTGGAAGGGTGTTCTTGGGCTTGTACTCATCCTAATTCTTCCTCCAAACACGGCAAATGGAGTTGATACCAAAAAAGTTTTATTTTCATCTCATCTGAACACATGACCTTCTCCCATGCCACCTCTGAATCATCCAGATGGTCATTGGTGAACTTCAAATGGGCCTGGACATGTGCTGGCATGAGCAGGGGGACCTTGTGTGCCCTGCAGGATTTTAATCCATGACGGTGTAGTGTGTTACTAATGGTAATCTTTGAGACTGTGGTCCTAGCTCTCTTCAGATCATTGACCAAGTCCTCCCGTGTAGTTCTGGGCTGATTCCTGACCATTCTCAGAATCATCTTTACCCCCAATAGGTGAGAATTGCGCCATCAGTTGTTGCCTTCTCACCAAGCTGCTTGCCTATTGTCCTGTTGTCCCTAGTGTCTGTAGCCAGCTCTTCGGTCTTGGTCATGGTGGAGAGGTTGGAGTGTGACTGATTGAGTGTGTAGACAGGTGTCTTTTATACAGGTAAGAAGTTCAAACAGGTGCAATTCATACAGGTAATGAGTGCAAAGTAGAAGGGCTTTTTAAAGAAAAACTAACAGGTCTGCGAGAGCCAGAATTCTTGCTGGTTGGTAGGAGATCAAACACTTATTTCATGCAATAAAATTCAAATTAATTATTTAAAAATCATACAATGTGATTTTCTGGATTTTTTTTAGGTTCTGTCTGTCAAAGTTGAAGTGCACCTACGGTAAAAATTACAGACCTCTCCATTCTTTGTTGGTGGGAAAACATGCAAAATCGATTCGCCAGTGTATCAAATACTTATTTTCCCCACTGTATAAAGCAAATTCTTAAGTAAAACAGACAGGAATGGATCCTGGAGCTGTAAATCACTTTCTATGGTGAGGGCAAGAGGTTCTTCAGGGTCTTGCACAGTAAATACACGTACCAGAAAAATTAAATGGAATTGCCACTCAAGTGGTGTCCAAAAGAGTATGGAAAATTTAGTACTTCAGAAGATCTACTAGACAACCAATGCATATGTTTTACCAGAGAAATGGCCATGTTGATTGGTTGGATTTGAGTCTGATGCTGTGTATGTTGAGTGTAGGTTCAACTTACTGTAAGATGGCCCAGAAAAGACCATTGTATGTTGAAAATATTGTATCCTGAGGCTATTTTATCTTGAGGGATCATTGTACATGTAGATACTTTCCACAATGTGTGAATGAGGTTTTGGAATCTCTATCGACTAGCTTTGCACTGCAGTTTTCTGTGGATTTTTATGTACAATTCTTTAAGAATATCCATAGGGAATCTGTTTCCTGTATACGGGCCCTTATAGTGCATCTCTACATTACTTCAATCATCATTAAAGTAGCAGTCCCACAAACTGGGGATTTTTTTTTATTTTCTGGCCTGTTAGAGAGGTACAATGTGTTAACTGTAGCAAAGGTAATCTTCTTACCAGTGACTGTATTTGTGAGTTATATCCTCCCTTCTGTTCCTCAGATGTGTCATGTGACCAGCACTCTGACTTTCCAAATAACACAGCATCATATGTGTGGACAGAAAGCCAGTTTCTCTGTGTATTGCTATGGGAGCCCCAGTGTCATTCTCATAAGAGAATAGGAACAGACTTCCTATCCTGTGTCTGTTGGAGATCAGAGTGCTGGTCACGTGACACAGCTGAGGATCAGAAGCGAGGTTATAACTCACAAATAAAGTCACTGCTAAGAAAAGTACCTTCACTACAGTTTACATCATGTACCTTTCTAACAGGTTAGAGAATATTTGTTGGAGTGCTACTTTAAATATGGTTGGCCTTCTTGGTAAGTTTTTTTCTAAACTCTGATTGAACTCCAGAAAAGCCAAGTACATCCTGACTGCTATTCCAGCTCCCACAGAGGTTGTTACCTGGCCTTCTTAAAGGTCTGAACATAAAAGCTGTCTAGTTGTGTAGTGACATCCAGCGCTATATAATTAAGTACTTGTCATCTGTGATTCTGGAAACCCTGGTGGGAGCTGTAATGCTCTAGTATAATTGCAGTCATTGTAGTTGTCACCCAATGACTGCATATAATTTTTTTTTAACTGGTAAAATAGGAGGACTCAAAAACCTTTCCTTTGGATAAAGCAATGTCTAAAAAAGTCTTTATCCCAAGAAGTCGCCAATACAGGGTTTATTTATTATTTTTTTATTTATTTTTTTACTCACTTATATAGCACTGACATATTCCAGAGCGTTTTACTGAGGTTATCATCACTTACAGTCCCCAGTGGAGCTCACAATCTAAGGGAGAACATACAAACTCCATACAGATGTTGTCCTTGGTCGGATTTTAACCCAGAACTCCAGCGCTGCAAGTCACCAGTGCTAGCCACTGAGCCACTATGCGGCTTACGTCTGGTTTACCTTACATTTTAAAGAGGACCTGCCACCTGTGACATGTCTGATTTAGTAAACAATTATATTCCACATTAAATAAAAATTTGTTTTGTTTTTTGTGCATTCCTCTATTTATCCTACTGGAAGTCGATGACTAAATTGTCAACTGACTGTTACCAGTGAAGGGGGGTGATGCACAATCCGACACTGTCCATTCAGCGCTGGCAGTGGACATGCCGCTTTGACAAGGGGAAATGATAAAACCCAGTGGTCAATTTCTTTAGAAATGTATTAGCGAAATAATAAAGGAATGGCACAACATCTAGATATAAGAGTAGATGCCCCAGAATTGTTATTGCACGTAGGGCAAGTAGCTACAAAAATAAAACATGTCAGGAGATTCAACAAATGTGTCAAGAGCATTTACAGCTGTATTACTGGATTATTCAGATCTCAAAAACCTTAAAGGGGTTGCCTCACTTCAGCAAATGGTATTTATCATGTAGATAAAGTTAATACCAGGCACTTACTAATGTATTGTGATTGTCCATATTGCCTACTTTGCTGGCTTGATTCATTTTTCCATCACATTATACACTGCTTGTTTCCATGGTTACGACCACCTTGCAATCCAGCAGTGGTGGTCGTGCTTGCACACTATAGGAAAAAATACTTCCTTTCCTGGTGGCCAGGACCGTGGGAGTGCCCATAGGCCGGGGCTTTTTCCTATAGTGTGCAAGCATAAACCAACACTGTTTGATTGCAGGATGGTCGTAACAATTAAGTGTATAATGTGATGGAAAAATGTATCAAGTCAGCAAAGGAAGCAATATGGACAATCACAGTACATTAGTAAGTGCCTGGTATTAACTTTCTCTACATGATAAATGCCATTTGCTGAAGTGAGACAAGCCCTTTAACATAATACATCAATCAGCATACATTGCAATCTCATCTGGGCCTTGGAACCTGAGGAGGCCCAAAAGGTCCATCTGCTCCACATGAGAAGCCAAGTTTTATAAATACCTTAATGGGGGGGGGGGGTAGCAGATTTTACATCGGAGTCCAGAAGTTTCAGGTTACATCTCTAATTCCCATTGTGTATTTTGTGTCTAAAATACAAATACTGTACATTGATGCCCTAAATACAACAATACATCAATAAAAAATGCAGGTCCAAATGGATGAATTAATTGAAGAATATATGTCACACGAGCGTTTTAATATATATGCTTCATTTAATATGTATGATTAATTTCTTGCTGCAGGATTTTCTACCCTTGCCGGTCTACTGCTGCTGCCTCAATGGACAAAAGACATTTCTGAGTTTCAGAAAACATATTTTAGTAAAAAAAAGAAAGTGCACCTGTAAGCAGTGGGGCATCACACCCTACGGTCATCTATTTAGCTTCCAGCATCAAGTCTGAAGCTTTTCATCATAATTATGACTTTGGAGCATGGATAGTCACTGGGGAGGATGCATTGATGATTCTTGGCAAAACAAAGATCTCCTGTATTCTGTAAAGACATATGGTGGCTTCTGGAATTTAATGTGTATGGGAATAATTACCACAAGTAATGAGTATCCAGCATATTACACGTTTTTGGCATGTGCATCCGCTCCCATTTAATAATATATTACATGAAAAAAAAAAAAGATAATATAAAATTATTAAAGCTGGATTCAGAAGGGTGTATTTTTTCCCCCTGTGAATAACAGGCTGCACCAGAACAGCACAGAAGCATACCAGTCAAGAGCATAATTCACATCTCCATTTTCCTACATGGACAGAGGGACTATTGGATTATCCAGCTCACCTTTGAACGCATGTGAAATAGCATTGTCCCATAAAGGTCAGTGCACGGACTGGTGAGATGAGATCCCAGGCATATCCAAGACAATAAACACGTCCAGCTTTTTTCAGTTAAAAGATTTTTCTTTGGTTCCTTTATTGAATACGGTACAAAATTTTTTGTTTGTGCATCAAGGGAATCTCAACCTCCTAACGTGGGTCTGCAGAAGATCGTCTACGCATTTCGAGGACACCTGCTCTCAATCGTGACTCCATGTTGGACCCTGACTCGCTCAGTTTTGAATGCTCCCAGAGTTCGGACTCCACCTTCAAAGGAGGAAAGAGAACTCAGGTGTGGAATAATTAGGTAGTACTACTGGGCTCAGCCAGGGACCAGCATATTATCTGCAGTGTTCAATAAACAGTGCGCCACCCAGGTGACAGATACATGTATGGATATATACTGTAGACTAACAAATGTCTTACTGGTTACATTTTTGACATATACAAAAACATTCTAATAATAAAATAAAAAGACCACAATGTGTGACCACACATTTGTTTCCATGCCAAACATAGCCAAATGCACTAACTTCAGTAGAGTGTGGAGAGGCCTACAGAAAAGAAAAAGAAAAAAAAAAAAAACACCGCTTAATATTTTCAGTTGACATGAATCCCGCTAATAAAAAAACATGAGCTCTTTTTTGTAATTCATACCTTTTGGGAAACGTGTTTTTAGGAAAAAAAGGTCCAATACGCTTCCCTTTGTCGGACTTTACGTTTCGTATCTCCCCCTCTGGGTGGAGTTTTCACCCTTTCAATGCCAAAAGCTTGAAACATTCCTATTGTGCTTTTCTATGAAATGTTTAGCCGCTCCTGATATGTTTATGCTGGATTCATTGCTGACATAGTTGAGATGTTCTAAATTTCTATTTTTCAGTTTTCTAGTTGTGCTTCCTAGGTACAGTAAATCACATTGTGTGACCCAAGAAATTCAGGATTGGTGTCTCGTGGAACACACATATGGAGACCCAGTGTCAGACAGGGGTTTCTTGGGCCCAGCAGAAAAAAATATTCTTGGTGCCCAACCCCTTATATTATCAATACATTCTAATGGATTTTGATTAAAATAAATAGACCCTAGTGGCAAGCAAGTCTCTCCATGTTTCTCTGCTCCTGGACCTTTGGGGCCCACTATGGTATCAGAGCCTGGACCCACCAGAGACCCTCTGGAACTCGGGTGGGCCAGTTTGATGCTGTGGAGATGATTGAAGACAACGGTCTCCTGTGGTCACCAGGTCCGTGTCCTAGACAAGGATACGGACGTCTATGTGTTGTAAGTGCAATGCAGTTGACTTTTAATATGAGCATCTGAATGTGGCCTAAAATATAATTTTGATTTAACTGATCATTACTTCAAAACACAGGGGCAGGTCTCCTGAATTGGGCTAAATGGTCTAAAGTATCATGCACTGAGCCTTCACGGGTGGCCAACCTTACAGACACAAAGAGCCAAAAGAAAAAAAAGTACGACTATCAGGAGCCACAAGCTATACATTTTCACATGAGTCACCGTATTTTTTGCCCTACATCTAGGTTTTAACAAAGAAAAATAAGAGAAAAAAGATTTTTCATCTGATCTGAGGTCTGATAAAAATATTATTTTCTTAGTTTTCATTAGCAGAGAAAAAATTTAAATATATATTTTTCATCAGACCTCAGATCAGACTCCTAAATCAGATCCCCAATCCTCATCTAACCTAAAATAAGATCCCCATACCTCATCAGACCTCCAATCAGACCCCCAAAATAAGAACCCCAATGCTTGAATCAGACAACACAAATCAGACTCCCAGTGTTCAGATCTCCCACCCCATTCTCAGATCTCCCCCTTCTCAGATCTGACCCCCACATTCTCAGACCGGACCAACCCATGCTCAAACAATACCCCCATGCTCAGATCTTCCCCCATGCTCAAATCTGAACCCCCATGCTCAGATCAGACCCCCATTGCTCAGATCAGACCCCCATTGCTCAGATCAGACCCCCATTGCTCAGATCAGGACACCCCCCATGCTCAGATCAGAACCTCCCATGCTTAGATCAGACCCCCATGCTCAGTTCTATCACTTAAAAAAATCTCTTCCCTCCCCTGATCAGGCACTGGGCTTCTGCTCGGGCACCTGCTACTCTGCAGGTCTGACATGCTCTCCACTGTGACCTGACGAGCACAATGTCAGGTCATAGTGCGTGTCTCCACGTACTACGTTCTCACACTGTGTGCATCAGGACGTAGTGGAGAGTGAGCTGGAGCTGCAAAGTAGCAACAGTGCCCGATCAGGAAAAGAGATCTGAGCATGTGGTGGAGAGTGAGCTGGCCTGACTGCTTTCCTGCTCCACAGCTAGAGCCGCACTTGAAGAAGCAAAGAGCCGCATGTGGCTCAAGAGCCACAGGTTGGCCACCCCTGGCCTACACAGTGACATACTGCATCCATAAAGTGCTACTGAAGGTGATGTCATGCTTATGAGCACTAGTATACTCTGAAGATACCTGTTGCAATATGGAGAACTGACAGAGGGGGGGGGGGGGCAGTGTCATACTGGGGTTCCTTGGGTCCACCAGAGGAAATTATTTTTGAGCCCCAACCCTATAATCCTCAATAAAGTCGAATAGGTTTTGAATAAAAGAAATAGACCCTTGTGGCAAATGTCTGGCTCCTAAGCCAAATATTTTTTCCCCCATTGGGGACCACTATGGTATCAGAGCCTTGGAGGATCCTCTGGTACTCTAGTGGACCAGTCCGACCTGGGGGGGGTGGCAGAGGTAAACTTGAAAATGGTAAGCACTGGTGCCAAGAGACATCAACAGAAAGATCCAGAAAACATTTCCATAGTGCCAGGGGCTAGCAACACTAGTGGGTTTACAAATAAATACATATAATAATTTTGTCCTTATTTTCAAAGGGACCATATGAACTAAAAAAAAAAAAAACAACATTCTTGAAATGACAATCTTTTTTCTGCCAATCCGTAAATTGAGAAATTAAATAGTGATAATGACAAGGGTTCATTTACATCACTGCAGTCAAGATCTTGTGTTATCCTCCCATTTGTACTCTCCACAGTGCTGGGACATGGGGATCTGAGACTGCAGTCAATAATACATTTAGATTTGCCTCTGGCCACTGTACAATCCACTATGATTTATAGATTTACATTAGCAGGCAATATACCAGGAACATTTCAGGATCTAAATCTTTTTCTGTAAACTCCAGTTTTCACATATCAGAATGATATACACGTCCAAGTGCCCATTTGAGCCCGAAACTCGAGACAGATGTACTCATTTCCTTTGAAAGTTTCCAAACAAAGTTTCATGAAGGATGACTCGAGTATTACATGATGTTTACGTCCTCTTAAAGTACATTCTTAAAGGAAAATATACCGCATAGGCAAGTGACATAATACAGAGGCAGATCGTTTGAAGTTACTATTGGAAAAGAAAATGTTAATGTATCTAGAGCTCATGAAAGCTTGCTTGTGCCTACAAAAAACTATTAATCAATGCAGGACACAGTTCCTGAAAGTAGGTTTAACAGACTAAGTGAAGGCAATAAATCTTCATGTTGAACCGTCTTTGCCTCATTACTTATCCTTGTAGAAAAATTGAGACATTTAAGACATTCTTAGCTATAGCATGTCTCATGTCAATTTGGGCACTGACCTGTTGCCTTCAGACTCTTCAAGATGGTAACAGAAATAGCCCAAGAGAATATTAATTGTAAAATGTTGTTTAGTTAGATTCACTTTCTGCAAAGTTTGTTAAGGACCCCAATTTCTCACAATCCATATCGGATACATTTTTATGCAGACACATATGTGTGAGTAAACAATGACCAACAAAGGAGCACAATGTTATTTTTTTTTCAAAGCTAGTCAACTCTTCACCATCTGAAGATACCATAAGCTAAGAAGAGAGATAAGAGAAAACACATATTTACAGTACAATTCCTTTAATTCTATTAGGCTACTTTTAAACATGCAGAACAGCTATCCAGCAGGCTATTTCGGCAGAGTTCACCATATCCAGCATAGTCGGATAGGGATAGGCACCATAGGAGCCCATTGACTATGACGGGATCTGGCAGGGTTTCAGATAGTTAACAGCATAAGGGCTCGCTCACACGACCGTTGGTGTCCCGTGCCCGTGCTGTTAACCGCAAATTGCGGTCCGCAATGCACGGGCACCTTCCGTGGGGCAGGCGCATGGGGATTGCAGACCCATTCACTTGAAATGGGTCCACGATCCCTCCGCTCCGCAGAAAGATAGAGCATGTTCTATCTTTTTGCGGTGCGGAGGCACGGAACGGAAACCCAGAAAGCACTCCGTAGTGCTTCCGTAGTGTTCCGTTCCATGCTTCCGTTCCGCGCCGTTCCGCATCTCCGGAATTGTGGACCCATTGAAATGAATGGGTCCGCATCCGTGATGCGGAATGACAATGGAACGGTGCCCGTGTATTGCGGATCCGCAAATACAGGAACTGGACACCAACGGCCAAAACCCAGTGCTGATGCTGAAAACCAGCCATATACCCACCAGGTTCCATCATAGTTACAGGCTTCTGGTGGTGAACGGCAGTATCCAGCTAGCTCGGATATGGTGAACTCCGGCAGGCTGTTCCTCTGCTTGTACAGACTGCTGGATAGCTTTACTACAGGTGTGAAACTAGCCTTATCCTGATAATAATAGGACAAAGTTTTACAATCTGATTTTGTCTTGCAGTACTGCAGCAGGGTCTCTACAGGCCAGTAGGTAATTAAGGATGATAATATAGTGTACATACAGTACGTAGACCTTAATACCGGAACCTTCACCACTACCATGGCTTTTCACTTTAATATGATGCTGCCAATAGAAATGATGGATACTCCACAGGGCCTATGTGACATATCTTATTGAAGCAGAGCTACCTACTAGGAACCTCTATATCAATGAAAAAGCCCCAAAATGCTAATCAGACCAGGACCTACTAGGAACCTCTATATCAATGAAAAAGCCCCAAAATGCTAATCAGACCAGGACCTACTAGGAACTTCTGTATCAATGAAAAAGCCCCACAATTCCAATCAGTCCAGGACATGAAAAATTAGTTTTTTAAGGAATCAGTGTAGAAGGGACGCGTGCCACACTTTGTTGAAAGACTGACGGGAGTGTAAGATGGTAGGACTAAGATGGTAGTAAGATGGTAGGACTAACTTCCTCTGGCACACTGATGGCACAGTGGGTGCAATAATTGCACATTGTATAAATGCAGTAATTTACAGGAGATCTGCTTTAATGATGAATTTCCTTAAGTTATGTTCATATCTGCAGCAGAGGTTCTGGTCAGGACAAAGTACCAATGCATGTAGTGATGTTTTGTCTGGCAGAATGATGGAATCCATAATGGAAACTGCATCCCATTATAGTCAAGTTGAGTTAAATTGCAGGTTGTTGGTGAGAAAACTTGTCATTGCTGAATGACTTGATCCATTACAACCATAGGTTTCATTTCCATAAAACTTGCCAAATGGTTCCTACTATGCTTACTTGTCAAGACTGAGCATTAACTGGCAAATGAAATGATATCCGGATCTTGTAGCTTAGGACAAACTGGCACAGCTTAATCTTGGGCTGCAAATAAATATGTAAATGGTTCCTCCGGCTACTACTTTTGGACAAACAGACTGTATACAGCCACGTCTGACATTAATGCATTATACAGAGATATGTTTGCAATGGGAAACACAGTGGTGACACTGCATCCCACTATGGCTGTGAAGTTACAGTAGATGAAGTAATAATGGAGAACCTCTTAATTATGTGAAGTCTGCAGACATCCTGTCTATTAATACAACGTGCAGATACCAGGTCTATATCTCTCGTATAGACAGAGTTTACTACTAATGAGTAATCCTCCATGAATCACATATACAATGACCTATAGAATTTCACACATCTATTACTTTCTACAACCAGGCAGAAAATACTTGTACAGTCATTTTAGTATTTGAAGCCATGTCCAGAAATGATGAAGGTATGCAGTATGAATTCCGTTGTTCATGTCCTCCCATACCTAAAATAAAATATCTCATACTTTTGCTTCCTCTGTGGGTGGATTATAAAGGCTACTGGCTATAATATCCATTTTTATACCCCAGGGTCTTTAATTGTATGTCTATTTTGTACAATCAGGCTCATCATCCTAACATGTAAACACTTCGTTTTGGACGTTATGTAGAGGCGCTGGCCTCAGAATAAGCTTTGCCCCACAGTCTGTGCCAGAAATACATCTATTAAAGACGTATTTCTTGTTAGTAAATTACCCCCTTCATTTCCACTATTAGATTATTTTTAGATTCTTTTTTTTAGTACGGTAGTTTTATTATTAGAGTATAAATTCCTTGTTTTCCCACCATTTTTGACATGCCACCTTTATCTTTCACTACTCAGTTACCAACTTGAGTGTGTCAGACTGTGAACAGCCCTCATAAAGTCCTCCATATCCCCCAAAGTATCTCACTAGTGCATAATTTAACATTTCATATTTTGCCATTGCCAAATGAAGAGTTTGATAGTCTTTTCGTAATATGATTTGTTAAATATCACAGCAAATTTTTTTATGGGGCCCCCCTCCCCCAGTAATTTTTTCGCAACCCCTTCCTTTCATGTTGCCCCCATTCCTATGGCTAGTAAAGATCGCTCTCTCAGACCAGGCCCGGCAGCTGTTCCATCAATTCTATACACTGTCTATACTGTCACTGTATATAATTTAATTGTGTAATACTGCTGAGGGGGCCCTGACAAAATCTTTTAGTCCTCCTCGTCCTTGATGGGCACCTTCTGGGTCAGGGCCCGAAAGCTGCAGCTTCCCATGCTTCCCCTATAGCTACGCCCCTGATCTGGAGACAATTGTGTCCTACATTCAAATCCAATTGGGAAAGCAACTTGGCACACGACTGGAGGCTATACAGACTCATAGATGGGTTTACCTTTAACCATAAGAAAGTTAGTTTGCTTACTTTTTTCTGTATCTATACCCTGGCTATGGCAGAATTACTTGATGGCACAGCACCCAAAGCATATATTTAGTACCCCAGACCTGGAGATACTCCAAATTGTTTATTGTTATGCTTTGTATTTCACTGTTTGTTTCCTGGCTATAACTACTAGCAAGAAAGGTATGGCAAAGGTTGACAGGAACTGGGTTAACCACCATATTCCTCCCCTCTTGGTAGTAGTGGGCTGGTCCTGCTTCCTGCCAGGAGGGAGTGTTCCTGTGTAGTCACAGAGGGAGGAGACTGCACGGCTCCTTCTCCCATGCAGATTTTTCCAAAGAGAACCATTACTAAATTGCCTCAAATAAAGCCTTGTGAAGATAAAGACAGTAGAGTGACTGTTGGTAATTCAGGGAGGGGAAAGGAGAACGACACCTCTGCCCGAAAAGGAAGTGGCCCCTATTGTAACCATAACTTGAATGAAAGAACACTCGGACAACAGGGTTAACCTTTAGCTGGGTGATGATCGGCCACAGCTTGTTTATTTTGACGGCAAAACCAAAGAACTGCAATCTTGGAGCGGTATGCCAACCGGCGGACTCCCGGCGGGCAAGTACCCCATCAGCTATCACCAACTCTCCATTGTAAAAAATGCCGCCACGGAGGAGAACCCGTTGCCTTAAACGGGGCTCCGCCCACCACCCAGAAAAAACATAGCCTGTTCAATCCCGTCCTGCAGGCCGGAAATAAAAATGTCAAGGCCAATTTCCGTAAGATGGACACCATCTGGCCTCATGAGAGACCTATTATCACCTTCCAGTTGGCGATGACGCACAACAATCCCACCACGGGACCACACAGAGCGGGAATTGACTGTTCTCCTACACTTCTCAGCAGCTTCAGCATCCCTGGCCCCATGCCAAACCACTCGGGGAATGATTTCGGACCACACTAAAACCATCTCAGCAAAATAGGACGAGAACCTTTCAATATCAGAGCGCATGAGTGTCATGACCTCCGCCAAACGTGAGAGGCATAGGTCATTGCCCCCGGCATGAATCACGAGTATCACAGGGCCCCTAGAGTGAAAACTGATGTCTACCACCTCCGTGAGAATCTGAGACCACTTAAGACCACGGATCCCCCTCCAGGAGACATCCACCTCCCGAAATCCCAGCGTCCGACCTCCGGGCCTGCACTCCGCTCTCTGAGCTGCCCAAAATATGTATGAGTGGCCAACCAACCAGACCCCAGGGCGTACCACACCTAAAAGAAAAAACAGTTAGCACAAATCCGATACGTAAATCAAGGCCACAAACATGCCAAACATAAAACATACCCACATAATCTGCACGGAGACATACACAACTGAAAACATAAATCGCATCATTCCCTTTTCTTTTTTTTAACAGCTACCTTAATTCTCACATTGTATTATTAAGTTACCCTTTCATTATTATCTATTTTTTTTTTTAAATCAAAAGATCCGGCCTAATGTACCTGGCATAACAGGCAGATTGCCACCTGCCAATACGCATAACCTCAGCTTCTGGCAGGCCTGCCCTGGCTGCCTCCATAGGAGCCCCTATACGAAACGAGTGGGTGCCGAACTCCTTCGGCTCAACCCCCACTCGCTCCAAGCAAGTGCGAAAAACAGCTGTAAACTGGAATTTAGTCAGGGGGGAACCATCTTGATGAGTGAAGAAATTAGACACCCCAGAACGCAGAGCGCTGTATTCCGTAACCAATAGAACTGGACAAGCCATCCCAACAACTTGGTGGAGGGGGATCCACACCCCTCTACCAAACTGATCCGTCTTAGATCTGCGTACCAAAACTCTGATTGCCCCATTACCAAAGACTACATCCTGAAACAGCAAACCCCCCCGGTCTCTTACCAGAGGGAGGGAGCAACTCGCCCACCCGAAGGGCAGCAAAAAAGGCTAAACTAAAACAGGCAGAGAACAATGCAGCTTCAAAAGGCGGAAGCACACACCCGAACACACATCGACCAGCCTGCATAACAGGCTGAACGAAATGGGACGTCTACAGTCCCTAAGAACATATTCCTTTTTCCAACCCTTCAGAGCCTGCCTAATAATGAAATGTTTGGAGACATCAGGCCAACCACAAAGCTGAAAGTGAAAGGCCACCCCAGACAACCGGCACTGAGCCACTGGCGCCGACACACCCACAGATCTCAACTTGAGCAACCACTCAACCGTCACTTCTAAGCGGAGGCCGTCTTGTGCCGCTACATCCCTGGTACCCACGACAGACAACCAGTCAGCCCAAGCCTTACCGTGAGCCTGCCAAGTTTCCGGAGCCACCAAAGAACCGATAGGGGACATCCGCTGCTGACCACCAAACGCCATAGGTGCTGTGGACATTTCTCCCCGACTTGCTCCGCCTCTGGAAGTAGTTCCTGAAAAACCTGCCAATGAAAACGGGAAAGAGCGTCAGCAATTCTGTTATCAACACCTGGAACGTGGCGAGCCCTGAAATAAATATTATGCTCCAAGCAGCGCAAAACCAAATGTCACAAAAGCGCAATTACCAGCAAAGAAGAAGAAGACAGACGGTTAATACAATGAACTACCCCCAGGTTGTCAGACCAAAAGCACACGTGATGATCCGAGAGTTTTTGGCCCCAAATCTCAACTGCTACCACAATCGGGAATAATTCCAGCAACGTAAAATTTTTACACAAACCCAGGGAGCGCCACGAATCTGGCCAAGGAGAAGCACACCATTCTTTACCTAAAATAGTACCGAAACCACAGGAACCGGAGGCATCTGAAAAAAAGAGACCGAACCGAGTTTGGTACTTCCTCAGAGATAACACACGTGTGCCCGTTATAGGAGTGTAGAAAAGCCTTCCAAACACCCAAGTCAGCTTTGAGCGACCTTGTGAGGCGAATACGGTGATGTGGGGACTTAGCCCCGCGGGTGGCTAGCGACAGGCGCCTGGAAAAAACACGGCCCATGGGCATGGCTCAACATGCAAAACAAAGCAGACCCAATAACGACTGCAACTGTTGAAGGGTAACCTTACGGGCCGCAAGAAAACCCTCAATTAAATACTGCAGCTTACTAATCTTCTCGCAGGGCAATCGAAAAACCATCTCAACAGAATCAATTTCAATGCCCAAAAAGGGCAAACACGTGACCGGTCCCTCCGTCTTCTCAACTGATATGGGAACCCCAAACCTTGCCATACGCGCTAATAATATGTTCAGGAGGGTAATGCAACCATCTCTCGATCCCGGGGAAACAAACAAAAAGTCATCCAGATAGTGAATGACTGACGAGGATACGGTCTCATGCCTAACCACCCATTCCAAAAAACAACTAAACATCTTAAAATAGTGGCAGGAGATGGAACATCCCATGGGGAGACATGTGTCATAATAAAAACGGCCCTCAAAAGAACATCCCAGAAGGTGATGACAATCCGGGTGGACAGGCAGAAGTCTAAAGGCCGATTCAATGTCTGATTTTGCCAGGAGAGCGCCTCTTCCCGCCTCCCTAACCAACACCACCGCCCGATAGAAAGATACATAAGACACGGAGGCATCCTCAGGAAGAATGGCATCATTCACCGACGAACCCTTAGGATAGGACAAGTGGTGTATGAGGCGAAACTTCCCCGGTTCCTTCTTGGGAACAACCCCCAAAGGTGACATTCTCAGGTTAGGAAAAGGAATAGACTGAAATGGCCCTTTAAATCTACCCAAGGAGATTTCCTTACCCAACTTCTCCCGTAGGACTTCGGGAAGCTCCCTAGCAGACCGTAGGTTATCAGAGAACACCGGAAACCTGCTCAACACAAACAGTATGAAGAAACCAAATGTGAAATCAAAGCGAAGCTGAGAGGCAGCCGACTTATTGGGGTAGATGTCTAGCCAGGGGGACATCTCGACTACGCTCACTGGGATCTTTGGGGTCGCCTGAGACTGGGAGCTTAAAGTGTTTAACTGGGGGGCGAGTGCATCGGTTAGCAGCGTGGTTGCCACCGCAGGCCGAGCATTCATGCTTGTACTTGCACAACCCTGCGTATTTACAATGACCCTCATTGAAGAGCCAGCATGCCCCTGGGCGGCGAACGGCCACTGGTCCCTGCGCGGAACGTGTTCCTGGACCAGTGGCCGCACTTGGAAAGGGAGTCTGCCTCTGTGACATCATGAGGCGGAGCCAAACATCAGTGGCCTTAACCCCCCAACCCACCTCCGGATGCAACGGTAAGCGCCGCCGGAATTCCTCATCATATCTCCACCACGCGCTACCGCCATGAGCTCTGAAAGCGCTATAAATAGTGTCCTCATAGATGAACAATTCCGAGCAGCGTTCAGGGTGGCGCTGCCCCATGATGCAACCTAAGACAGAGAAAGCTTGCAACCAGTTATTAATGGTCTTGGCGACCCTCGGTTTACGCTCAAACGGCTTATCAGAAAAGCATCTCTCCTTGTCTATTGTATGCTGGTCCACCGATATCAAAGACCAAATATCAATATATTGGTTGGACCAGATTTTTTCTTTTACTGTATCGTCCACATGGCATCCCAGAGGGCTAATGCCACAAAAGAAGGAGTCCTTATGGACCCCCGCCAAAACTGGAGCTTGCTTCAGAGAAGGGGAGGGGGTTGGAAAAGAAGATAACTTAACTAGCAATGCTATAAGCGTCGACTCAGCACTAACACCACCCGCCCCCGACGCCCCGGTATATTGGTACTCACCATGTGTCGCAGACGCTGAAGAAGGACCGGGTTCCGGGACCTCAACCCGGGGTTCCGCTGTTGGAGCCAGGCTGGGAGCCCTGGATGCATGACTAGGCACCAGCCTCTTACGCTTCGGACCTGCCGTGCGGCCAGACTCCTCAGATGTGCCCGTCGATCCATCTGAAGATGACGGAGAGCACCATATAGAGGACCTGGAACGCCTACTCCTCCCGGAAACCCTGGAATGGTGACGGGACCGGCGCCTGTGAAAATGATGACGGCAACGCCTCCTGCTCTCCTGGGATGAGGTAGAAGATCCTGAAGTCTCCCTGCGCCTGCGCGACCTAGCAATAGGAGCAGGGGGTGGGGTGGTGGTCTGGGGGGGTAGGTCGACCACCATAGGGGGTTCCCTCTGTAAACTAGCTGCCCCAACCTGGCATCATCTATCCCCATGGGGGCACCATCTAAACCCCCCTGGCAAGCGCCCAAAACAACAGCCGGCGCTGTGGACTGGGAAGGAGGGGGAGTCGGGGGGAATCATGCGCTGCAGCACTGCCCTGAGCACCCATTGCGTGTATAGAACTCGCCTGCCACGCGCTGACTGGTTCGGGTGCGCAGGGAGAAGAAGAAGGCGTAAGGGGGGGAACTAAAGCGCACTGAAGCGCAGTACTAATATGCAGGCCAGACGGAGCTGCACATGCGCCGGCCAGGGAGCCACGGTGAGTGCGGGAAGACCGAGGGGGAGCGGAGGGCATAACGGGCGGGCTGTGACCTAAACGGGCGGGAGGGCGGGTACGCCGTGCAGACCGCCGGCCCACTTGTGAAGCGGCGGAGCTGCCTGCAGCCTGCGGCAGCACTGTCCCGTCCCCGGCAACAGAAGCAGAGGAGGGGGGCTGAGGGGAGCTGAGGCTGCTCAAAAAAGAATACAGCCAGCCCTCCCCCCTCAGAATATCTCGCCAGAAGGGCATCCTTAAGGGAAGCATCCCTTGCGGTCATCTTGGAGTGGACAGAGCCAGACCTACCAAACTTGGCTTCCACGGACAAGAGGAAGCTCTGCTGCTGGGGGAAGAGTTATATAACCTCCTTAGAGGGAGGGGTTAACACCCCATCTCCACCCCTCATGACACATCATCCAAGCCTGAGCCTTAACCCTTAGCTGACCAGCCCATTATAGGGACCAGATGATCCGCATAACCCTGTGGATTGGGAAGGGAGGGGGACCACCAGTCCCTAAGCACCCTCCTTAACCCGTCGGGCGCTTGCCAGAACTGCTATATTCAAGTTCTACAGATACTGCTGTGAAGTGAGGGAATACGGCTAAAGACAACCTCATCACTAAACAATCACTAGGCCAGTTTCACCTAAGGGGTCAATTTTCACCAACCAACCTGCCTCAATCCTTGCTGGTACCAGAGAAGTATTGCTCTAAAGCCTGCTGCAACTGTATGTATTTCAGGTTCTACAATTCACTTAGTAAAAAGGACTTTGCTACGTTCAAGTCACTACCACTCCCATCCTCTACACTGGCTCCCACGGGGGCTCACTCCACATAACCCAGTCCAGCTATGCCCCTGTGGTAAGAATGTTCACTTTGTGGTTTGTAGATCTAGTTCCAAGTTTCTTCAATAATGGATTGATAGTTTATTTGCTCTTAGTGTACAGATGTGTCCTTCCTTAACTTTTCTCTTGGCTTGAGAGGTCCTGAGATGACTGGCATGTGATGACCAGGTTTGCAAAAAAATAAAAAATTGTGTTACAATGCCCAACAGAGTAACACAAATGTTTTTGTTTTTTTTACAAAGCTGGTCTTGTTGTGTCATTCAGAGATATCTCATGCCAAGAGAAAAGTTAATGAAGGACACATCTATGCTTATTAAAATTTAATTTTAATTTCCAAAAATGGGAAGGACATAGATTTATCCACATACTATTTCAAAATTTGGATAGTGACATCTAAAATTTGATTACATTAGAGGCAGTGCGAATTTTATTGAAGCCATATTTTATAATTTATTACAATTACACATTAAAAATCCATAAAAAAGACATTTGGCCAAACCGGATCTGAGTTCTTATATGCACTTAACAGTTTATCAGAAGCTGTTTTAATAGTAATATTTTAAGAAATTGAAATAAATCCCATTCACTAAATTTGTTGGAAAATCTATTGTGAAGAGTATAAAGTATAAAGTTGAGTGTAGTCAGTAGAGTGTTACAAACATGGGTCTAGCAAACTGCATCATGTGGCCACATGCCAAGCAATTTGGCTGGAACATTATGGCATCTGGAAGAAATGACAAATGTTTGCAGTTTTTTAGATAGGCTCAATTTTTCAATAAAAAGTAGACAATTTGATATTTTCAATATCAGATTCAGGCCACTTTCAAACGGTCAGTCCTTGGTCAGTATTTTTCATCAGCATTTGTAAGCCAAAACTAGGAGTGGTTCCAGAACATGGAACAGGTATAAATCGTTACGCTATACTTTTTTTCTGTAGGTCCTATTCCTGGTTTTGACTTACCAATACTGACCAATGACTGACCATGTGAAAGTTACTTTACTTAAAGAGGACCCATCACCTTTCCTGACAAGTATTTTAGCAAATTGTAACGGTCGCGTACACACACACACAGGGGGGAGGGAAGTGACCACTGCGCTCCACCCTTACCCCTGGCCCTGCCTACTTGCCTCGCGAGTCCTAATGACAGGGGACAACTGGACGGCAATCCCTAACTTGGAGTAAGTGCAGGGATGACAGACAGACAAACAACAGGACGTGAACGGACCGAGTCAATACCAGGAAAGCTGCAAAGTACAAATGGAGCAAGCAGAGAATTGTCAGGAGAAGCCGGGGTCATAAATACCAGGAGAGCAGAGAAGTACAAGAGGAGTCCTAAGAGAGTAGTCAGGTGGGAGCCGAGGTCACAATACCAGGACGGAAGCGCAGTACAAGAGGAGCAGGCAAAAGGATGGTCAGGAACAGGATCAGGTAAGTATTCAGCAGTCCAACAAAATAGCCAGGAACCTAGAAATTAACAGGCAACCTGTAGCCAGCAGGCTGCCTGTATTTATAGTGGGGAGTGAGGGTCATGTGACGTGGCCAGCGTCACATGACCGACAGACCAACCAGTCGAGCACCGAGTGATCAGCTCGGCGCTCAAGGCAGACTAGGAGCAGGGAGCCACCCAGCTAGTAAAGCCGCCCTGGGAATGAGGTCAAACACAGAACCTCATTCCAAAAGCTAAGCAACAGTTCTGCGGGAAATGGGGGACCGAGTGCACCTTCGGAACCCCGTGACACAAATACTTTATTTAAAAATATACAGACCACAGTAGAACACTAGCCACTCCAACATACGTTTTGCTCCCAGGCTTCTTCTGGGGATAACATCGTGAGATTTTGTACCCTGTTCCACCAATAATATGCAAAAAACACAGACAAAATCAAATACAATTAATCAGTTATCTACCTTAAACAAATGCGCTGATCCAATCAACATATGTGCAGTGGTAGCGTGTCATAAGTTAAGTGGTGTAACATGCATTGCCAGCGCCCAGGGCAAGCCAAATATTGTGCCCCCTAACCTGTGGACATTGGGGGTCATTTAGATATACGCCACTTTTTGGCGTTCATCTGTTGCAGATTCATTCGCAAACGGGATTTGTGGCCGAATCTGCGACCTCTCCCCATTCCATGCAACGTACACCAGTTCTAAAATAGTTGGGGTGGCATGGGCAGGGAAGAGGATGGGCCAGCAGGCCTGGCTCATTTTTCATTTTCGACACCAGTTTTTGTCCTACAAAATGATCTAACTCTACACCAGCAAAAGAGCTGGCATAAATTTAAGGCTGTTAGGTGCCGGCAGTGGATGCGCCTAAGTTATGTAGAGACTGGTACCTCTTTTTTAAGGGGTATTAAGACTGGCGTCTAAAATGCCAGTCTTAATAAATGACCCCAATTATTTTTATAGAACCATGGAGTGCTGCTTTTTCTCCAAGAATTGTTTCCA
Source organism: Bufo bufo (assembly GCF_905171765.1). Classification (NCBI taxonomy): domain Eukaryota; kingdom Metazoa; phylum Chordata; class Amphibia; order Anura; family Bufonidae; genus Bufo; species Bufo bufo. The sequence continues at coordinate 92,304,525 of NC_053392.1, forward strand.
TTTCCAATCCCCGTTTAGGTTACATGTCCCTGACCAGCTCCACAAAGAGTAGTACAGAGGGGCTGGCTGGGGGACATGGAGCCTAATTGAGGATGGCTCAATAAGGAGGATTTATAGTACCGCGTGGAGGTAAATTGTTAATGGCCACATGCCATTAACAATGCAGACCAACTACACAGTGTGGTCCTCATTATTTTAATGAAAGACCGCTGCCACTCCTGTGTGACTGAGCAGTACTCCACCACAGCAAGGCCGTGTCAGAACCGCAACATCACTGTGCTGTGTGGTCTTACCCTAACAGTCCTGCACTGCATCCCCCTGAAGTACTAAAGACGCATGGCTGCAGCAATGAGAAATATGACCACCAAGGACAGTGTGCGGCTGCCTGGATTCAGTGAGTGCCGGGCTGAACACCAGCACGCTGCAAAAAACAAAACAAAAACACCAGCTGCAGGTTAGCTCCCTTTTCCCATGTTTCTTCCAGACCCATTTGCACCTATCAGAGCCCAGTCTATGTAGTACAGGGTGGGCCATGTATATGGATACACCTTAATAAAATGGGAATGGTTGGTGATATTAACTTCCTGTTTGTGGCACATTAGTATATGTGAGGGGGGAAACTTTTCAAGATGGGTGGTGACCATGGTGGCCATTTTGAAGTCGGCCATTTTGAATCCAACTTTTGTTTTTGCAATAGGAAGAGGGTCATGTGACACATCAAACTTATTGGGGATTTCACACGAAAAATAATGGTGTGCTTGGTTTTAACGTAACTTTATTCTTTCATGAGTTATTTACAAGTTTCTCTTTGTTTACAGCCATTGACATGTCGCCGAGGTTAACACATGAGGAGCGGATAGAAATTGTGTTGATGTCTGGTGAACGCAGTAAGCGGGTCATTGCAGCAGATTTCAATGCAAGACACCCTACGAGACCACCCATCTCCCATTCTACAGTTAGCAAACTGTTTGCTAAGTTTCGTGAAACTGGTTCAGTGTTGGATTTGCCAAAATGTGGACGCATGAAATCTGTCTCTAATGAAGAAACATCAATGGCTGTCCTAGCTTCATTCAGCAAGAGCCCACAGCGTAGCACTCGCCGCATGTCACTGGAGAGTGGCATTAGTCGAGCATCCCTTCAGGGGATATTAGCTACTCACAAATGGCACCCTTACAAACTCCAGCTACTGCAGCATCTCAACGAGGATGACCCAGATCGGCGCACTGAATTTGCAGAATGGGCAAAACAAAAATTGGAACAGGACCCTCAGTTTACGCAGAAGATTTTGTTCAGTGATGAGGCAAACTTTTATGTGAATGGTGAAGTTAACAAACAAAACCACTGCTATTGGTCTGACACTAACCCACATTGGATAGATCTCTCCAAGGCTGTTGGAACAAATAAATTGATGGTATGGTGTGGTATATCGGGTACAAAGATAGTGGGGCCATTCTTCATCAATGGAAACCTCAAGGCCACTGGATATGCGAAATTGCTACATGATGATGTGTTTCCCTCTTTATGCACTGAAGCTGACACGTTCCCTGAGTTTTTCCAGCAAGATGGTGCACCACCACATTATGGGTGTCAGGTCCGAGCATTCCTAGATGAACAGTTTCCTTGAAAGTGGATTGGTCATCGTGGGCCAGTTGAATGGCCCCCAAGGTCTCCCGATCTGACCCCCTTAGACTTTTATCTTTGGGGTCATCTGAAGGCAATTGTCTATGCTGTGAAGATACGAGATGTGCAGCACCTGTAACTACGGATACTGGAAGCCTGTGCTAGCATTTCTCCTGCGGTGTTGCTATCAGTGTGTGAAGAGTGGGAGAAGAGGGTTGCATTGACAATCCAACACAATGGGCAGCACATTGAACACATTTTATAAGTGGTCAGAAACCTGTAAATAACTCATGAAAGAATAAAGTTACGTTAAAACCAAGCACACCATTGTTTTTCTTGTGAAATTCCCAATAAGTTTGATGTGTCACATGACCCTCTTCCTATTATAAAAACAAAAGTTGGATTAAAAATGGCCGACTTCAAAATGACCGCCATGGTCACAACCCATCTTGAAAAGTTTTCCCCCTCACATATACTAATGTGCCACAAACAGAAAATTAATATTACCAACCATTCCCATTTTATTAAGGTGTATCCATATAAATGGCCCACCCTGTATATATGACTTCATTTCGTATTCTTCCAACTGATACGGTGCTCACATGATGCAGTTTGCCAATTTTCTAGGTCGAGATACCACTATTGATGAGCTGGATGATGCTGTTTCTCTTTTTTTTGGGAAATTTTCTTCATGGCTGCTCTTGGATTCAAACCAGTGACCTATCGTTTGGGAATTAGGCTACATGCACCTGACAGTGAAAAAAAATATCCGTTAAAAACGGACACACTGTCAGTTTTTCATGGCCATGTTGCATCAGTGTGTGAATTCATTTTATGGCCGTGTGTCCATTTTTAATGTCTGTTTTGCATCAGTTTTTCATGTCCGTTAAAATTGGACATGAAAAATTTATCAATTTGATTGGCAGTTATTTCTTGACCCACCCTTATGAGCACTCACAGGATAGTAGGCCCCCAGCTAAAACAATGTCCCCCATAGTGTAGGAATTTTTTATTTTTTTTGCTGCCCTAAGCTTTGATAATGCCCCATATTTTGGCCCCAGCTAAAATAATGTCTCCCACGGTGTAAATATTTTTTTTATAGTGCCCCCAGCTTTAATAATGCCCCCATGTAGGCCCCCAACTAAAATAATGTCCCCCATAGTGTAGGAATTTTTTTTTACCGCCCCCAGCTTTAATAATGCCCCTTATGTAGCCCCCCCATCTTAAATAATGTTCCCCATAGTGTAGAAATCATTTTTTTATGTCCCCAGCTTTAATAATGCCCCCAATGTAGGGCCCCATCTTAAATGATTTCTCCCATGGTTTAATTAATGCACCCATAATGGCCCATTTCAATGGGGTCTGTCTGGCCGTGGAAACTGCCAAAAATAGGACATGTCCTATTTTTCGACAGACGCTTTTCACTGGCCATTAAAAGAACGGCCATGTGAATAGCCCCATAGACTTTCATTGGTGCTAAAAATGGCTGTGTTTCTTAAACTGCCGTCACACGGCCATTATTCACTGTCATGTGCATGAGGCCTTAACCTAATAACACACTGAGCTATTAGGAATTGTGAGAATGAGTTGTAATTTGTAGTATACAAAAATAAAAATATTGTTCCACCCCCAGGAGCAAAACAGTAACAATGCAGTTACATGACAAGAATCTGCATAACAAATCATATGCTAAATAGTTGCAAGCCTAATTTATGTATGAGATAGTCAAGATGATTGTCTATAAAAATGATGGTAGCCTCACGTTCAAAGCTGTAGTGGATAGTGAGATATGGGATCAGAAAGTCAAAAGTTCAAAACATTATTACCCTTTTGCTCATCAGTCTATATCAACTATTGGTTGGCTTACTGTGCAACAGAATTTTATACCAGAATTGTAGCTCAATTTTGCCACAAAATGTTGGATCTTCGTCAATGTCCCTTTCCTGATAAGCCACACCGCTTATCAAACTAGGCACAGAAACTTTCTCTATACCCAAATCTCACCACTTTTTGACTCAATTTACTCTAGAATCTAGAGAATCTAGAAGCACTCACATTAGTAAATGTAGGCCATAGTGGATAATGAACGCAAGTTCAATTTTAGTCTCATCTGACCAGAGAACCTTCTTCCGTGTGTTTGAGGAGTCGGCTGCATGTTGTTTGATGAACTAAAAATGTGTTTTCTTATGTTTTTCCTTTAACAATGACTTTTTTCTGGCTACTCTTTCATAAAGCCCCACTCTGTGGAGATTATGGCTTATAGTGGTCCTATGGACACATACTTCTATCTCCTCTGTAGATCTTTGGAGCTCCGCCTCATGTCTCATCTATGATTAATGTCCTCCTTGCCTGGTCTGTGAGTTTTGGTGGGTGGTCTTCTCTTGTCAGGTTTGTAGATGTGCCATATTCTTTCCATTTTGTTATAATGGATTTATTGGTGCTCTTTGGGAAAGTTTGAGCTATATTTTTCAGTCAGGAAAGTTGCTGTGGAATCCTCATTATTTCCACCAGGTAATATGCAGGGCGATGATGTGTGTCTGTCAGGTATGCTACCAAGATATCATAAGATGTGTGAAATCTATCTAGATGTGTGACATCACAACTAGATTCAGTTAGATAGGCTTATGAGTGAGCATGACATATGCACCATCAAATTAGCATTTGAGACTCAAGAAGCCTCTGCTCGGGCTAATATAATGTGGTCCTGAGCAGAAACCCCTCTATAATGTGACTATAACCTAATAGGCCATATGGACAAAGGTTGTCCTAATGGGAAATCGCCTTGAAGACCTATGGATGCAATATGACCTCCTACTGAAATATGATAACTGAATACCATGACACAGCAACCATTTTCTTCCTGACAAGGCATTAAAAGAATAATTGAGACGTGAATATGCTTTGTCTGCAACAAGAACCAAATTCCATCTCAAATTACTTAGTAGTCTGTCTACAAAACCTCACATTTCTCTTCTACTCTGCAAGGTCAGGTGATGAGCAAAAGGTCTAGGGAAAAAGGTCAATGAATGAAATCAGCAGATTTGGAGGCAGCAGTGCAATTATTAAGATAACAAAGGATCAGCTTCAGGCTTTAATATAGATCTTCATTTTATTAACAGCCGTACAATAATATGAGAGATGTGGAGATACACTAGCACTTAATGCAAAAGAAGATGCCTTTGGGCTTGGACACAGGGAGTTCATATGTACTTTAGAATTAGTCAGCAGTGTCACAACATTATGATTTGCCCATAGTGAATGGAAAAAGATCAAGAGATTTTATTATTTCAGGTGAAACTCATTTCCTCACTAATTAAGTGCAGACATAAATTGACATTCCCATATTGATATTATAAATGTGACCTTATAGCGAAGCCGAACTTCTACTTTCCAGTAGGTTTCATTGCGTTTATATGTTCTTTATGTCCAGTTGGAAGATTACTATTTTAGGCTTTATCATTTGAGATCGTTTTAATGCCACTAAACATAGATCACTCTGAAAAGTGATGTGTCTTCTAAATGTCACAACTTTTTTACACCAAAAACCTGTTGTATCTGGTTTAATAAATGTCCCCCCTAAATTTAAATACAAAAGGAATACTTTATCACGCCCTACACTCCAGAATTCTGTCTTTAAAAAGTCGTAAAATAGGATTTTTGTGGCTTTTTGAAGTTACCTGCACAACATTTTTGTGACGTTTTGCATTTTTACAAAATGTTTAGAAAACTGTCGAGGAATGTGGGGGCGTAGTTAGCAATGTTAATTATTTCACTTCGGATTTATGACTGGGACTTGTTTAAAAAGTTGCAATGTCCCAAAGTCACTCCAGCAAAGGGGCTGGTACAGAAAACTGGAGTTGCATTTCTAGACAAAAGTGTTAGCTTTAAAATTGTTCCAAATTTTAAAAACAAGTGACATTTGATAAAATTGGCCCAAAGTATTCCAAAGAAGACTTAAAGAAAACTATCACCCTCAAGATAAATTCCCGCCAAAAAAGTATATTTCCTATTAGGCAGGCTTCTAATGTGTCCATATTGTAACATCCATATTACAGCCACAAAACTAAAGCCCCTCACCGTTCTACTGACCTAAACTCAGAGCACAATCTACTGTATGTTTTGGTTAGTGGGGTCAGGGAGAGTGGACTTTTTGTACTTTTTTCCAGAGCGTAGATGGGAAAATATGATCAAATTATCTGAAACTGGCCCCTTTGGACTACAACTGGCCATACACATTAGATCTATTGCAATAGAAACTATTGGTCAATCATCTGATGAGTATGTTGGATTTCCACACCCAATCTGTTCTCAGGGAGGTAAGCCAATGCAAGAGGTATCTGGCAGCAGCTTTTTCCCCTTCCCCATTCACTACAAATGAATACTCAGAAGAGCTGACCATGCTTTTGCATGAGAGAATTGGAAGAGAAAGTTGTCGAATAAATGAACATGTATATCCCGCTTAAGGGTTTACATTAAAAACCAATTTCTGAAAAGGGTTCCCCAGTTTTGAAAAAGCTGCCTCAGAATCTATTAACCATAATGGAGCCATTTTTTAACAACCATATTAGGAGAATACAAAAAAGCAGAGAAACTCCCTAGCACCATGAGGCTACTGAACTTGAAACACTATATAGTTTGGTTCAGTCAAACTGACAGGGAGTGTTGGTTTTGCGGTCTTAAGGTAGATACTAATATATGAAGCTAGTCTAACATAAAGTATAACTTTTCTACTTTTTCCATTTTAACTTTGGGCAGAAAGGACACACACAACCCCTGTTCTGTGACAGGAAGAGAGTTGCAGCCAAAAGGACACACCCCTGAGCTTTGACAGTTTCAGGGAGAGAGTTGCAGCATCAAGGACACACCACTTGAGAGCAGACATGCCCCCCAAGTTTGAAATAAATCTGGCAGAGCAATTGGAGCAATAAATGGTGAGATTGTTGGCTACATGTGAGATACAGGGCCAGCTCTAGATTGCCGTGTATTATATGCAGTGATGGTCAGTTCGCAGTGTTCGCCAGCGAACACATGCGGGCTGCCATCTTTAGTAAGGTAGACTCACCCGTCCGGCAATGCACAGGTAAGCCCTTACCTGTGCCTGTGGCGGGATCCGGTCTGAAATCAAACGCAGTCACCGGGAGCAGGCAGTTCCGAGAACAGCCCGATGAAGGACCCCGGCGGCTGTTCTCGGAACTGCCTGCTCCCTGACCATCACTGATTATATGTCTGATTTTCATCTTTTACATTAATCATGGAATAACTCATTCAATATGCAATCTTCAATATGGTACAATATTCTACCTTGATTAATTTTGTATATCTTTGCAGAATTGATGTTACTTCAAACCCCCAGATTTCCTTCACACAGCTATAGGATTAAATGATAGTATTCTAGTTGTCTTGTCAGGGAGAAGTTTAACAGTTTACTGAGTACAGGCTTATTATCAGGTTGTATAAACCAATATGCAGTGAAATATTCAGTACCAAGTCCCTAGTTGTCAGTATTAAAGTAAGATAATAGTATAGCTCCCGCACCAACTGCTTTCCACTTCCACAGGTGTGAATAACAGGAACTGTCAAGATGCTGGGCTTCTGCTTAGACTGGCCACAGAGCCTTCACTTACATTGTCCATGAATGGCTTTGTATGTTCAAAGGCCAAAGTAAAGATAAAGTATTTTACAAGGCTATCCCTTTTACTCTGTGCCACCTATCCAGCCAGAAGAAGCTGGTGCTCAAGTTCCTGTGAACATCCTTTTTCACTGGCCCAACCATTAGTTTAATTTTGGAAGAGATCTCCAGCCCTTTCAGTTACTCATTCTCCCGATCTTTAGGCCCCTGCCACATTACAGGCTCAACTTTTTGTTGGCTTTTAAGCAATGTGGTCCAGATGCCTTGTGACCCTCGGCACAGATAACTGGAACTTCTCTCCCACTTTTAGGATGTGGAACAACTCCAGAAGCCCTGGTTTATTCAATGTCCCCTGACTAAAAACTAATTCTTACCCTCATCTTTCATAAAACCAAATCATCATTAGTGATCAAACCAGACTACATGGCCACCACTTCTGCCAGCCTCTATCTCTTGATGCCATGGCCCTTCCATCATATCCTTCAGCCTGGGCTTAACTGACTTTCTGTTTTCTACTGACAGTTTTGACCATCACAGGTCCCCTGCCAGATCCTGCGATTTTCCCCAGCCCATTGTTTCTCTTCACTCTGTGGGATGTCTAGCTCACTCTCCCTCAGCTTCCAGGGGGCAGTCACAATGGCCTCTTTTTCTAACATAACTTCTGAATCATCATCCCTTAACCTGTAGTGACTCCCCAAGCTTTTGAGTGCCTTTATCTTACTGACTATGCCAAGTATAGTGTACCCACAATGCAATCCTTAAGATGTAGCAGCTTGCTAGACGCATCACAGCATAGGGGTTAGTTTCAAGAATATTAACTGTAACTCAACTTCTCTCACTATGGAGATACTCTGCCTCAAATATATTCCAGGAACACTGACTTCAGAAATCAAATCAAGGCTACCAGCACACTTTTAGTGACTGCAATCTCTGTTGTGCGTTTGCTTGCCCTCTTCTCACTTACCTGACTGTGCATCCACTAACTTTTCTAGCAGGAATCAGGTCATCTTACTGTGGACACTCTCATGGACTCCTCTCAGTTAGGTCTGGTGAGCCAGAGTAGTAACTCCCACTGTCAATAAGGGCTGCGCCTATAAAGAAAGTAGGGTTGCCCCGGGTATCGAAGTATCGATACCCAATTGATACCTTCAGACCCGAATACGATATGATACCGGGTCTTTTAATTTACCAATACTAGGCTCCGCTGCTCGCAGCCTAGTATCAGTTACAGAACATGGCACAGTGCGCTCCATGTTCTCTTCACTAGCACAGTGGAGAAGGAGGCAGTCCTCCCCACTGTGACATGGCTGCCGCTGCCACTGTTGGGAAGATAGAAGGGAGGAGGAGGGGGTAGGCTGTGGCCACTGCGCCACCAATGAATTTAAAACACATTAATTCAAGTATAGGCAGTGGGTGCCGGCAGAGGTATCACAAACCCGGCCTCAATAGCAGGGTATGCAATCCACCGAACAGCGGCAATTAAGGGGTTAATTGCTGCGGTTTGGCAGATTGCATGCCCTGTTATTGAAGCCGGGTATGTGATACCGCTGCCAGAACCCGCTGCCTCCTATACTTGAATTAATGTATTAATTACATACATTGGTGGCGTAGTGCGCCCCCCCCCCCCAGTATTATAAATTATAGCCATTGGTGGCGCAGTGTGCCCCCGCCAGTATTAGAATAATTGGTGGCGAAGTGGCCACAGGCGCACACCTCACCCATTGATATATTCATTGGTGGCAGTGGCCAAAGGGTCCCCTCCCCTCCTCTTCATTGGTGGCAGTGGCAATTCCGATCGGGGCCCCAGCAGTGTAATTGCGGGGCTCCGATCGGTTACCAAGGCAGCCAGGACGCTACTGAAGCCATGGCTGCTATGTTAAGCTCCCTGCTGCCGTGTGCATAAAGCAGAGGTCAGCAGGGAGAGTGTGAAGTCCTATTAGCCCTAATAGAGCTCTATTAGGGTGAATAGGACAAGGGTTCTAGTCCCTAAGGGGGCAAATAGTAAACAAAAAGTAAAAAAAAAAGGTAAAAAAAACACCAAAATACTAAAAGTTTAAATCGCCCCTTTCCCAATTTTACATATAAAATTTACAAACAATAAAAAATAAACATATTACATATTGCCACGCCCGAAAAAGTGCGAACTATTAAAATATTAAAAAATATTTCCTATGTGGTGAACGCTGTAACAGAAAAAAAATCAAAACCTGTGCGATTCGCCATTTTTAGTTACTTTGTACCCCCAAAAAATAGGATAGGACTGTTATGGGCAGAACGTTCCATAAAATATAGAATGCACACGGCTTTTTGGGTGTTTTATTTTTTTTGCGTGGTATCGAATGGTATCGAGTAACGCAATACTTTTCTATGGTGATTTCCGGGAGAGAATAGGACAGAATCTGTGATCAGAACTGGAATATAACTCAGCGATTTACATACATTTAGTTGTGTGGGTGCAGGGCACAATCTTTTTACCCTGCCTCGAGCCCAGTGACAGAAAAAAAATTACTTTTATCCGTCTGTTAGTTAGGTGGGCAGCGGCGGCCATTTTATGCAAGCTCAGTGCACCAGCACTGCATCTGTGCTTTAGTGACATTCAAATCCAAGCTTGAAATACTGCACTAATAATCTGGTTTTAAAGAAACACCCTTTTTTGGCAATATCCAACATCTGGTGCATTTTCAGGATTAGTCAGTGTGCAATTTAAGCTAGAAATACAGCCATAATCTTCTGGGTTTTTACAAACACCCTTTTTTGCTAAATACACTATTTTACAGATCTACACGTGTGAAATTCAAGCGTTATATACAGCTTTCATGTTCTGTTACTAAACAAACACACTTTTTTGGCAATATCCAACATCTGGATTAGTCAGTGTGCAATTTAAGCTAGAAATACAGCCATAATTTTCTGGGTTTTTAAAAACACCCTTTTCGTGCAAAATACACTATTTTACAGCCCTAGCTGCATCTGCACGTGTGAAATTCAATCGATTTATACAGCTTTCATATTCTGTTATAAAAAAAAAACTTTTTTTTCAAAATACTTAATATTGTAGCCCTTGCTGCATCTGTGATTGTTAAAAACAATTTTAAAAATTTTAATAATTTTCTGGCTTTGAAAAAACACAAATTTTTGGCATTATCCAACATCTGGATTATTCAGTGTGCAATTTAAGCTAGAAATACAGCCATAATTTTCAGGGTTTTTAAAAACACACTTTTTTTTAGCAAAATACACAATTTTACAGGCCTTGCAGCATCAGCACGTGTGAAATTCAAGGGTTATATACTGCTGTCATATTCAGTTGTTAAACAAACACCTGTTTTGGGCAAAAAAGTTAATTTTGCAGCCTTTGCTGCATATGTCATTGTGAGATACACACTTTAGATACTGTGGTTCTATTCAGTTATTTGAAAAACAGCCATTTTGTGCAAAAAATCGTAAGTTTTGGCCTAGTCTGGATCAGGACGTGTGACATACACCCTTTAGATACTGTGGTTATATTCAATTATTTGAAAAACACCCATTTTGGGCCAAAAACTTAATTTTGCAGTCTTTGCTGCATATGTCATTGTGAGATACACCCTTTAGATACTGTGGTTCTTTACAGATATTTGCAAAACAGCCATTTTATGCATTAAACTTAAATTGCAGCCTAGTCTGGATCAGTCCGTGTGAGATACACCCTTTAGATACTGTAGTAATATTCTTCTATTAATAAAACAATACACAATTTTGCATCCCTAGCTGCATCAGCACATGTGAAATTCAAGGGTTAAATACTGCTGTCATATTCAGTTATTAAACAAACACCCGTTTTGGGCAAAAAAGTTAATTTTGCAGCCTTTGCTGCATATGTCATTGTGAGATACACACTTTAGATACTGTGGTTATATTCAGTTATTTGAAAAACAGCCATTTTGTGCAAGAAACTTAAATTCCGGCCTAGTCTGTATCAGGGCGTGTGAGATACACCCTTTTGATACTGTTGTATTCAATAATTTGAAAAACAGCCATTTTTTGCAAAAAAACTTTGATTGCGGCCTAGTCTGGATCAGGGCGTGTGAGATACACCCTTTTGATACTGTGGTTATATTCTGTTATTTGAAAAACACCCATTTTGTGCAAAAATCTTTAATTGCGGGCTAGTCTGCATCTGTACGTGTGAGATACACCATTTAGATACTGTGGTTATATTCTTCTATTAATAAAACACCCTTTTTTGGGCAAAAAACAAGACACACAAGCTGAAACGTCAAGACTGGGCCAAGAAATATCTCAAGACTGATTTTTCTAAGGTTTTATGGACTGATGAAATGAGAGTGAGTCTTGATGGGCCAGATGGATGGGCTCGTAACTGGATTGGTAAAGGGCAGAGAGCTCCAGTCCGACTCAGACGCCAGCAAGGTGGAGGTGGAGTACTGGTTTGGGCTGGTATCATCAAAGATGAGCTTGTGGGGCCTTTTCGGGTTGAGGATGGAGTCAAGCTCAACTCCCAGTCCTACTGCCAGTTTCTGGAAGACACCTTCTTCAAGCAGTGGTACAGGAAGAAGTCTGCATCCTTCAAGAAAAACATGATTTTCATGCAGGACAATGCTCCATCACACGCGTCCAAGTACTCCACAGCGTGGCTGGCAAGAAAGGGTATAAAAGAAGAAAATCTAATGACATGGCCTCCTTGTTCACCTGATCTGAACCCCATTGAGAACCTGTGGTCCATCATCAAATGTGAGATTTACAAGGAGGGAAAATAGTACACCTCTCTGAACAGTGTCTGGGAGGCTGTGGTTGCTGCTGCACGCAATGTTGATGGTGAACAGATCAAAACACTGACAGAATCCATGGATGGCAGGCTTTTGAGTGTCCTTGCAAAGAAAGGTGGCTATATTGGTCACTGATTTGTTTTTGTTTTGTTTTTGAATGTCAGAAATGTATATTTGTGAATGTTGAGATGTTATATTGGTTTCACTGGTAAAAATAAATAATTGAAATGGGTATATATTTGTTTTTTGTTAAGTTGCCTAATAATTATGCACAGTAATAGTCACCTGCACACACAGATATCCCCCTAAAATAGCTAAAACTAAAAACAAACTAAAAACTACTTCCAAAAATATTCAGCTTTGATATAAATGAGTTTTTTGGGTTCATTGAGAACATGGTTGTTGTTCAATAATAAAATTAATCCTCAAAAATACAACTTGCCTAATAATTCTGCACTCCCTGTATACTGCTGTCATATTCAGTTATTAAACAAAAACCCGTTTTGGGCCAAAAACGTCATTTTGCAGCCTTTGCTGCATATGTCATTGTGATATACACCCTTTAGATACTGTGGTTATATTCAGTTATTTGAAAAACAGCCATTTTGTGCACAAAATAAAATTTCCGGCCTAGTCTGGATCAGGGCGTGTAAAATACACCCTTTAGATACTGTAGTTCTATTCAATAATTTGAAAAACAGCCATTTCTGACAAAAACTTTTAATTGAGGCCTAGTCTGGATCAGGGCGTGTGAACTACACCCTTTAGATACTGTGGTTACATTCAATTATTTGAAAAACACCCATTTTGGGCAAAAATCTTTAATTGAGGCCTAGTCTGGATCAGAGCGTGTGAGATACACCCTTTATAAACTGTGGTTATATTCAGTTATTTGAAAAACACCCGTTTTGGGCAAAAATATTTAATTGAGGCCTAGTCTGGATCAGAGCGTGTGAGATACACCCTTTAGAAACTGTGGTTATATTCAGTTATTTGAAAAATACCCATTTTGGGCAATAATTTTTAATTGCGGTGTAGTCTGCATCTGTACGTGTGAGATACACCATTTAGATACTGTGGTTATATTCTTCTATTAATAAAACACGCTTTTTGGGCAAAAAACAAAATTTTACAGCCCTTGCAGCATCAGCACGTGTGAAATTCAAGGGTTATATACTGCTGTCATATTCAGTTATTAAACAAAAACCCGTTTTGGGCCAAAAATGTCATTTTGCAGCCTTTGCTGCATATGTCATTGTGATATACACCCTTTAGATACTATAGTTATATTCAGTTATTTGAAAAACAGCCATTTTTTGCACAAAATAAAATTTCCGGCCTAGTCTGGATCAGGGCGTGTAAAATACACCCTTTAGATACTGTAGTTCTATTCAATAATTTGAAAAACAGCCATTTCTGACAAAAAACTTTAATTGCGGCCTAGTCCAGATCAGGGCGTGTGAGCTACACCCTTTAGATACTGTGTTTATATTCAGTTATTTGAAAAACACCCATTTTGGGCAAAAATCTTTAATTGAGGCCTAGTCTGGATCAGAGCGTGTGAGATACACCCTTTAGAAACTGTGGTTATATTCAGTTATTTGAAAAACATCCATTTTGGGCAAAAAAAAATAATTGCGGGCTAATCTGCATCTGTACGTGTGAGATACACCATTTAGATACTCTGGTTATATTCTTCTATTAATAAAACACCTTTTTGGGGCAAAAAACAAAATTTTTGAGCCCTTGCAACATCAGCACGTGTGAAATTAAAGGGTTATATACTGCTGTCATATTCAGTTATTAAACAAAAACCTGTTTTGGGCCAAAAACTTCATTTTGCAGCCTTTGCTGCATATGTCATTGTGAGATACACCCTTTAGATACTGTGGTTATATTCAGTTATTTGAAAAACAGCCATTTTGCGCAGAAAATGTTATTTCCGTTCTAGTCTGGATCAGGGCATGTGAGATACACCCTTTAGATACTGTAGTTCTATTCAATAATTTCAAAAACAGCCATTTTTGGCAAAACACTTTATTTTCGGCCTAGTCTGGTTTAGGGCGTGTGAGATACAGTCTTTAGATACTATGGTTATATTCAGTTATATGAAAAACACCCATTTTGGGCAAAAATCTTTAATTGCGGCCTTGTCTGGATCAGGACATGTGAGATACAACCTTTACATACTGTGGTTCTATTCAGTTATTAAACAAACACCCATTTTGGGCAAAAAACTTTAATTGCGGACTAGTCTGCATCTGTACGTGTGAGATACACGCTTTAGATACTGTCGTTCTATTCTGCTATTAATTAAACACCCATTTAGGGCAAGATCCTAAATTTGATAAATATGAGGAGAGCGTCAAATAAGGGACGTGGCCCAGGTCGTGGTGCTGCTAGTGGAGCTTCTGTTGCAGGGAGAGGACGTGGTCGATCTGTGCCAGCTACACGCACAAGTGAAACCCCTTCCTCAGGTGCGAGTAGGCGACAGAACCTGCAGCGGTATTTGGTCGGGCCTAATGCGGCTCTACGAATGGTGAGGCCAGAACAAGTACAGACGATAGTAGATTGGGTTGCTGACAGTGCCTCTAGTTCCTTCACATTGTCTCCCACCTAGTCTCCTGCTGAAAGATCAGAGTTGGCAGGTGCAGCCGATGTCCATCAGTCTTTCACCTCACCCCCTTGCAAATCAGCCAAGCAGTCTGAGCCCCAAGTCATACAGCAGTCTCTTCTGCTTTTTGATAACTCTGTTAGCAGGGTTTCCCAGGGCCATCCATCTATCCCTGCCCCAGAAGTGGAAGAGATTGAGTGCACTGATGCCCAACCACTTATGTTTCAAGATGAGTATATGGGAGGACCATCGCAGCACGTCTCAGATGATGACGAAACACAGGTGCCAACTGCTGGGGCTTTCAAAAGTGTGCAGACTGACAAGGAGGGCAGGGGTGAAGACTGGGTGGAAGATGATGTGGAGGACGATGAGGTCCTCGACCCCACATGGAATCAAGGTCATGCGAGTGACCTATGTAGTTCGGAGAAAGAGGCGGTGGTCGCACATAGCAACCAGCACAGCAGGAGAGGGAGCAGGGTGGAAAAGCAGAGCGGCCGTCCCCTAGACAGTACGCCTGCTACTGCCCACCGCAGCAACGGAACAAGCACACCAAAGCCAGCTCCAAGGAGTTTCCTGGCATGGCAGTTCTTCAGACAATGTGCTGACGACAAGACACGAATGGTTTGCACGCTGTGCAATCAGAGCCTGAAGCGAGGCATAAACGTTCTCAACCTGAGCACAACCTGCATAACCAGGCATTTAAGTGCAAAGCAAGAGCTGCAGTGGAGTAGACACCTCAAAAACAAAGAAAGGTCTCTGGCTCCTCCTGCTTTCTTTTCTGCTGCAGTCTCGGCCTCTTCATCCTCCTCTGGAGTGACAGTGCCACCTGCCACCCCGCAAACAGAGGATCTGCCAGCAACACCACCACCTGGGTCACCAAGCTTCTCCACAATGTCCCACGGAAGCGTTCAGCTCTCCATTTCCCAAACACTGGAGAGGAAGAGGAAGTATCTCCCTACCCACCAGCGATCCCTAGCCCTGAATGCCAGCCTTTCTAAAAGACTGGCCTTTGAAATGCTTTCATTCCATCTGGTGGAGACGGAGAGTTTCAAAGGCCTTATAGCGGTGGCTGTCCCACAGTACGTCATGCCCAGCCGCCACTACTTTTCCTGGCGAGCCATCCCTTCCCTGCACAACCAAGTAGGGGACAAAATCAGGTGTGCACTGCGCAACGCCATCTGTGGCAAGGTGCACCTCACTACGGATACGTGGACCAGTAATCACGGTCAGGGACGTTATATCTCCATAACAGCACACTGGTAAATGCTGTGGCGCAGTTTGGCGCATGTCCTTTCACCACCAAGGATTGCAGGGCCCTTCAGTTTGCCTCCTGTTTCTTCCTCCTCCTACTTCGCTTCCTTATCCTCTACCGGCTCCTCATCCGGTCAGCGTAACACCTTCACCACCAACTTCAGCACAGCCATGGGTAAACGACAGCAGGCAGTTTTAAAACGTATCTGTTTTGGGGACAAACCCCACACGGCGCAGAAGCTGTGGAGGGGCCTTGAACAACAGACCGAGGAGTGGTTGGTGCCAGTGAGCCTCAAGCCCGGCCTGTTGCTGTGCGATAATGGGCAAAATCTCTTAGCAGCTCTTCGACTATCCAGTTTGACACACATCCCTTGCCTGGCGCATGTGCTGAATTTGGTGGTGCAGAGGTTCCTTAAAAATTACCCCGATATGTCAGAGCTGCTGCATAAAGTGCGGGCCGTCTGTGCACGCTTTTAGCATTCTCACCCTGGTGCTGCTCGCCTGTTAGCGCTGCAGCGTAACTTCGGCCTTCCCGCTCACCGCCTCATATGCAACATGCCCACAAGGTGGAACTCCACCTTGCAGATGCTGGCCAGACTGTGCGAGCAGCAGCAGGCGATAGTGGAGTTTCAGCTGCAGCACTCACTGGTGTGTCGCTCTGCGGAACAGCACCACTTCACCACCAATGACTGGGCCTCCATGCAAGACCTGTGTTCCTTGTTGCGCTGTTTTGAGTACTCCACCAACATGGCCAGTGCTGATAACGCCGTTCTCAGCGTTACTATCCCACTTCTATGCCTCCTTGAAAAAATGCTGCTGGCGATGATGGAAGAGGATGTGGCACAGGAGGAGGAAGAGGGATCATTTCGTAGGGTTTCCGGCCAGTCATTCACAAGTGGCTCCGAGGGTGGGTTCCTGCACCCACAAATGCCAGGTACACAATTGTCCAGCCAGGGCACAGTTCTGGAGGATGTCGAGGTGGAGTATGAGGAGATGGAGGAGGAACCTTGTTGACAGCAGGGTGGCACCCAGACCAGCTTATGGGCATCACTGGTGCGTGGCTGGGGGGATACAGAGGACACAGACGATACAACTCCCACAGAGGACAGTTTTTTGTTGCCTCTGGGCAGCCTGGCATACATGAGCGATTACATGCTGCAGTGTCTCCACAACGACCGCCGAGTTGCCCACATTCTAACTTGTGCTGATTACTGGGTGGCCACGCTGCTGGATCCCCGTTAAAAGGACAACGTAACGTTCTTGATTACGTCACTGGAGCGTGATCGTAAAAGATGCGCGAGAACAAGCACACACTGGTAGACGCGCTGCTAGTGGCATTCCCACCTGACAGCAGGGGCACAGTGGAAGCACAAGGCGAAGGCAGAGGAAGAGGTCGCCAACGCAGCTGGGGCACCGCCAGCACCTCAGAAGGCAGGGTTAGCATGGCCAAAATGTGGAAAAGCTTTGTCAGCACGCCACAACAACCAGCACCACCAGCTGATATGTAACGTCTTAGCAGGAGGCAGCATTTCACCAACATGATGGAGCAGTATGTGTGCACACGACTACACATACTGAATGACGGGTCTGCCCCCTTAAACTTCTGGGTCTCCAAATTGGGCACATGGCCTGAACTTGCCCTTTACGCCTTGGAGGCGCTGGCCTGCCCTGCAGCCAAAGTATTATCTGAATGTGTGTTTGGCACGGCAGGGGGCGTCATCACAGACAAGCGCAGCCGCCTAACCACAGCCAATGTGGACAAGCTCACGTTCATTAAAATGAACCAGGCATGGATCCCACAGGACTTGTCCGTACCTTGTGAAGAATAGACATGTATACCGGCCTTAACCAGCCATTGTTATACTGCAGCGCAATTGCTCATTCTTGTATTTTGGATATTTTACACTCTTTTGGAGTGTACCCTAATAAAAAATAAATAATTAAATTAAAAACAAAAAACAGTGTTGGCTACCTCGTCCTCCTCCACCGCCGCTTCCAGCTACACCGCTACGTCCACCACCTCTTCAAACTCCTACTCCATATGGAACTCCACGTATTTTATTTTATGTCATTTCACTACTTTGTTACATTTTCGGGTGAGATTCACCAATTTTTGGGTGTGATGTACCACTGCTATACCTAGTAGACAGGTTTAAAAAATTCACAAATTTGTCTGTTACATTTTAGGGTGAAATTCACCAATTTTTGGGTGTGATGTACCACTGCTATACCTAGTAGACAGGTTAAAAAAAATAAAAAAAATTCTCTGTACCTAGTAAACAGGTAAAAACATTTCACTAATTTGTCTGTTACACTTTCGGGTGAAATTCACCAATTTCTGGGTGTGATGTACCACTGCCATACCTATTAGACAGGTTAAAAAAAATAATTGTCTGTTACATTTTCGGGTGAATTTCACCAATTTTTGGGTGTAATATACCCCAGTTGTACTTAGTAGACAGGTAAAAACATTTCACTAATTTGTCTGTTACATTTTCTGGGGAAATTCACCAATTTTTGGTTGTGATGTACCACTGCTTTACCTATTAGACAGGTTAAAAAAAATAAAAAAAATTTGTCTGTTACATTTTTGGGTGAAATTCACCAATTTTTGGGTGTGATATACCCCGGCTGTACCTAGTAGACAGCTAAAAAAACAAACTACTTTGTCTGTTACATTTTCAGGTGAAATTCACAAATTTTTGGGTGTAATATACCCCTCTTCTACCTAGTTGACAGCTTAATAAATTTCAATAATTTTTCTTTTCCATTTTCATGTGACAATAAACAATTTTTTTCTGTCATAGACCCCTGCTCTACCAAGTAGACAGGTTAATACATTTCAGTAATTTTTCTGTTACATTCTTGGGTTGACATTTTACAATTTTGGACCTGAGTAAACCCCTGCTCTGCATAGGTGACAGGGAATAAAATTTCACAAATTCTTCTTTAATTGATGCGCGCCACCTCCTTTCATTCAATGCTTAAACTTTAACAAGTTGTACAACATTTGCACTTCAATAATTTGTCCCACATTTGCGCTTTGCTAATTTGTTCAACATTTGCGCTTTAACGGCTTTTCCCACATTTTCGCTCCATCAAAAAAAAAATGTAATCCATTTATCTCCCTTGCATGTGGTCTCTCTTTCTCACGCTCCCTCTCCGGCGTGGAACCCTGATTCGCCGATAACCGTGATCAACATGGTAGGCTCAGAAAAGAACATTGAAAGTTGATAGAGAAGATATCCAAATGGATGGTGGACGTCACGGGGGCACCTCTGCATAGGTGACAGGAACATAAATTGAAAAAAATTGTTTGTTACATTGTCAGGTGACATTTTTCAAATTTTGCCGGATATAAACTCCTGCTCTGCATAGTTGACAGGGAATAAAATTTAAGAAATTCTTTAATTGATGCGCGCCACCTCCTTTCATTCAATGCTTAAACTTTAACAAGTTGTCCCACATTTGTGCTTTAATACTTTGTCCCATATTTCCACTCTATCATATTTATTTTGAAACAATTAACCTCCCTTGGATGTGGTCTCTCTTTCTCACGCTCCCTCTCCGGCGTTGAACCCTGATTCGCCGATAACCGTGATCAACATGGTAGGCTCAGAAAAGAACATCGAACGTTGATAGAGAAGATATCCAAATGGATGGTGGACGTCACAGGGACGTGCGATCATGCAGAAGTTATCTAGAGTCAACAAAGCGGCAGCAGGGCCTCTACTGTCTAACGTTTCCTAATCCAAAATACCGCAGTGACATTCCCTGTAATTTTTAATTAATCATTCCAATAACAGGGCATCTTAAGAGTCCTGTATTGTAATTTATCGTCACTATCTCGCCGAGTCGGGAGTGGGTAATTGCCGCGCGCCCCCTCTTTAACTTGGAAGCTTATGCTTCAATACTTTGTCCCATATTTCCGCTTGATTACATTTTATTTAATCCATTAACCTCCCTTGGATGTTGTATCCCTTTCTCAGGCTCCCTCTCCGGCCTGGAACCCTGAATCCACGCCACCTGTGATCACCATGGTAGGCGCATAAAAGAACATCGAAAGTTGATAGAGAAGATATCAAATTGGATCGTGGACATCACGGGGAAGTGCGACATGGTGGAGCAGTATCTATGAAAACACCTACACGTACTGACTGATGGGTTTGCCCTCTTCAACTTCTGGCTCTCCAAATTGGGCACATGGTCTGAGCTTTCCCTTTACGCCTTGAAGGTGCTGGCCTGCCCTGCAGCCAGTGTATTGTCTGAACGTGTGTTTAGCACGACTGGAGGGGGTTATCACAGGTTATATTTCCCATTGTTTTGGGGTGTACCCTAATTTAAAAAAATAAAAATAAATTTAACACCAAAAAGCAGTGTAGGCTACCTCCTCCTCCACCGCCACTTCCACCTACACCACCACATCCACCTCCTCCTCAACCTCCTACTCCATATGGACGTCATCCATCTTAGATCAAAATTATTATTTTTTATTTTTACGTATTTTATGTTATTTAAAGTCATTTCCCTATCCACTTGCCATGCTCTTAACCACATTTTGATGCCATTTGCAGCCCTCTAGCCCTTTCCATGACATTTTTACAGCCATTTTAGTGTTCAAAAGTTCAGGTCCCCATTGACTTCAATGGGGTTTGAGTTCGGGGTGAAGTTCGGGTCCTGAACTCGAACTTTTTTCTGAAGTTCGGCCGAACCCGTCGAAAGCGAACATCCAGGTGTCCGCTCAACTCTAATCCTGACAACCCTAGATGACCATGCTGATATCCTTCCATCCTCACCATTACAACACAACCCTGAATAAAGTATGTGTGCATATAACTGCAGAACAATCCCTCACAAATTCCTTTCAACACCATGAGGGCATCTTCACCACTTCCACTGATCAGATGCTTATTCCTATCCTGTGGATGAGGGAATGAGTCTACATCTTCGTACAAACCCTTTAAAGGGTTCTCTGGGAATAGAGAGTTTTTAGCAAGTGCCTGCAGGCCACCTCTCTAATACTTATTTGCTCTCCACTGCTCTAGTCCTCAGCGCTGCCTCTGGTCTGTCCTTGTTCCGGTTCCTGGCTTGATTTCCTCCTAGCATTGCATGTACATGGTCACATGCTCTGCTGCAGCCAATGACTGGTTTCAGTGGTGACACATGCAGTACATCACCACTTAAGCCATTCATTGTATGCAGTTCAGTGGAACCTTCTGTGGACCAAAGCATGGACATAGCAGAGGACCAGAGAAGAAGGGAGCAGGTAAGTATGAATCTTCAGTTTAGAAAGGCAGGCTGCAAGAACCCCGTTAAATGTCAATTAAAAGTTTGCCAAATCTGTAGGTTTTAAATTAGAGATGGCATTGCGGTTCACCAAGCGTTCGTTTTGAGGCGAACTTTGCTTGTTCACAATTCGCCGAACATGCAAACATATGGCGATCTCCGCCGGCGCCATATTCTTTTGCATTGCGCCGAACTTTGACGCATGACACATCCATAAGGTGGGACAGGACAACCAATTGAGACGTTTCAGCACATGGACACACCCCCTACCCTATAAATAAACCCGATCTGGCCGCCATTTTACATTCAGTCTTTTGTCAGTGTAGCGAGAGCTTGCTCTGTGGAGCAGGGACAGACTGTTAGGGACACCAAACGCTAGCTAATAGGGCGACAAAAATCCTTTTAAGGACTGGCATAGGTGTGCTATCGATAGGTGTGATATACTAATAGATGTGATATACTTATAATATACTTATAAATATAATATACTTATAATATACTTTCTAACATAGAAATTATATTATAGCACATACAAGGCCGTCCATAACCTGTCCCCTCCCTACATCTCTGAGCTACTTTTCCGATACATCCCCACACCCACTCTCCGATCCTCACAAGACCTCCTTCTCTCCTCTCCTCTTATCACCTCTTCCCACAATCGCCTCCAAGATTTCCCCCGTGCATCCCCCATACTCTGGAACTCGCTACCCCAACATATCAGACTCTCACCTACAGTGGAATCCTTCAAAAGAAACCTGAAAACCCACCTCTTCAGACAAGCCTACAACCAGTGACCCTGCTGCCTCTATACCGCCATGACCAACTTCACCCGCACCTACTGTGTCCTTCTCCCATACCATGTAGATCGTAAGCCCTCACGGGCAGGGCCCTCTCTCCTTCTGTACCAGTCTGTAACTCGTCTTGTTCCTGCTTAGTGCATTTGTCTGTATTATGTATGTATACCTCTTCTCATATGTACAGTGCTATGGAATGAATGGCGCTTTAATAATAAATAATAATAATAATTTGTATTGTGCAGCAGTTGTGTGCGGTTCTGCTGCGATACTGGAGCTATACAGAGGGACAAATGCTATTGGAACAACTTATTGCAACTGGTGTGATATACCAGTTGCCCCCCCAAAAAAAACTGATTGAGGTAAGGGTATGATATACCTATAATATAATTTTTATATAGTGCATTTGTATTGTGCAGCAGTTGTGTACGGTTCTGCAGCGATACCGCAGCTATACAAAGGAACACACACTATTGGAACAACTAATTGCAACTGGTGTGATATACCAGTTGCCCCCCAAAAAAACTGATAGAGGCAGGGGTGTGATATACGTATAATATAATTTCTATGTAGTGCATTTGTATTGTGCAGCAGTTGTGTGAGGTTCTGCTGAGTAGTGTTGATCACGAATATTCGAATTTAGAATTTTTATTGCGAATATAGGTAATTCGAAAATTCGTGAATATTTAGAATGATATATGATATAGTGATATATATTCGGAATTTCGAAAATTCAAGTTTTTTTATTGCGAATTTTTGTAATGCGAATTTTCGTAATGCGATTTTTTATCACAAATTCTTCAATTGCCGAGTAAAAACATGATTCCTCCCTGGTTCTTGCTTGTGGGCCAATGACTCATTGGCCCACAAGCAAGAAGCAGGGAGGAATCATGACTTTAAATGGGAAAAATTATGAATATTCAAAAAAACTAATATATAGCACTATATCGAATATATTCATTTTTTCGAATATTCGTAATATTCTAGTAACATAGTAACATAGTAACATAGTACATAAGGCCGAAAAAAGACATTTGTCCATCCAGTTCGGCCTGTCATCCTACAAGTTGATTCAGAGGAAGGCAAAAAAAAACAAACCCTGTGAGGTAGAAGCCAATTTTCCTCACTTTAGGGGAATAAAAATTCCTTCCCGACTCCAATCAGGCAATCAGAATAACTCCCTGGATCAACGACCCCTCTCTAGTAGCTATAGCCTGTAATATTATTACACTCCAGAAATACATCCAGGCCCCTCTTGAATTCCTTTATTGTACTCACCATCACCACCTCCTCAGGCAGAGAGTTCCATAGTCTCACTGCTCTTACCGTAAAGAACCCTTTTCTATGTTTGTGTACAAACCTTCTTTCCTCCAAACGCAGAGGATGTCCCCTCGTCACAGTCACAGTCCTGGGGATAAATAGATGATGGGATAGATCTCTGTACTGCCCCCTGATATATTTATACATAGTAATTAGATCTCCCCTCAGTCGTCTTTTTTCTAACGTGAATAACCCTAATTTTGATAATCTTTCAGGGTACTGTAGTTGCCCCATTCCAGTTATTACTTTAGTTGCCCTCCTCTGGACCCTCTCCAGCTCTGCTATGTCTGCCTTGTTCACTGGAGCCCAGAACTGTACACAGTACTCCATGTGTGGTCTGACCAGAGATTTGTAAAGTAGTAGGAATATGTTCTCATCACGGGCATCTATGCCCCTTTTGATGCAAACAAGAATATATAGCAATATGGCGAATATTCGAGAAAAACGAATGTAGAGCAATTTAGCTAATATAGTGCTATAATCTTCTGTCTAATAGTTGTAATTTTTTTCTCATCTGAAGTTCAGATTGGAAAAAAATGTCAACTATTGGAAAAAATATTATAGCACTATATTAGCTAAATTGCTCTTATTTGTTTTTTGGTTTTTTTCGAATATTCGCTATATTGCTATATATTCTTGTTTTAGAATATTACGAATATTCGAAAAAACTAATATATTCGTTTTTTAGAATATTCGTAATATTCTAAAACAAGAATATATAGCAATATAGCGAATATTCGAAAAAAAATTAATATAGAGCAATTTAGCTAATATAGTGCTATAATCTTCTTTGTCTAATAGTTGTAATTTTTTTCTCATCTGAAGTTCAGAATGGAAAAAAATTTCAACTATTACAAAAAAAAAGATTATAGCACTATATTAGCTAAATTGCTCTACATTCGTTTTTTTCGAATATTGGCTGTATTGCTATATATTCTTGTTTTAGAATATTACGAATATTTAAAAAAACAAATATATTAGATATAGTGCTATATGACTCATTGGCCCACAAGCAAGAAGCAGGGAGGAATCATGGTTTTGCTCGGCAATTGAAAAATTTGAAAATTCGAAACCCGAAAATTTGCATATTACGCAATCATTATCTTACCTAAAAAAATCGCTGAATATAACGAATATTCTAATTTGCGAATATTCGCCGAATATTCTACGAAATATTTGCGAAATATCGCGAATTCGAATATGACTACTGCCGCTCATCACTACTGCTGAGATACTGCAGCTATACAGAGGGACAAAGGCTATTGGAACAACTAATTGCAACTGGTGTGAAATACCTATTGCCCCAAAAAAAACTGATTAAGGGGTTTGATATACCTGCTTCCAGCAAATAATCATTAAGGGGTTCTATATGCCTGCTTCCACAACACTGTCAGAACTTCCAAAGCCTTTTCTCCTTCTCCTCTCTCCTCCCATTTGTCCTCCACTCCACCTTCCACTGTGCCATCGCGTTCATCTGGAAAATGGCAGGATTCCGTGGCCCAAATGTTCGAACGTAAAAAGTTGATGTCGCCTGATAACCCTTTTGCCCGACGGCTGACCGACGGCTTCTCAGAACTGCTAACCCCCCAACTACTGCCATATAAACTGGTTGACTCGGAGGCCTTTAGAAAATTTGTGGCCATTGGCACACCGCAATGGAAGGTTCCCGGAAGGAAATATTTCTCCCAGAAGGGCATCCCAGAGATATATGGCCATGTTTAGCAGCAAGAAATGTATCTCTGGCACACAGTGTCGGTGCCAAGATACATCTGACCACAGACACGTGGTCTAGCAAACACGGGCAGGGAAGGTAAATAACTTTTACTGCCCACTGGGTGAACCTTCTGACGGCTGTCAAGCATGCAACCCATGGATCCCGTGTGAATTTAGTGTTACCACCATGGATTGCATGCAGGCGTGCCTCTTCTTCTCCTCCTCCTAATCCATCCTCCGTCTCTTCCTTAGCTGACTACTCCTTTTCCACTTCTACCGCCTCTTCCGCTGCACCCCCCAAGCTCCCCAGAACCTATTTGACGTGTCAGGTGAGACTTTACCATGGTGTGCTGTGGCTGTTGTGCCTGGAAGCCAAGAGCCACATCGGTCCTGCACTGCTTTCAGCTCTGTGGTCACAGGCAGATCAGTGGCTAACCCCACTCAATTTGACAGTTGGTAAAGTGGTGTGCGACAGTTGTGTGCGGTTCTGCAGTGATACCGCACCTATACAGAGGGACAAACGCTATTGGAACAACTAATTGCAACTGGTGTGATATACCAGTTCCCCCCCCCCCAAAAAAAAAACCTGATTGAGGCAGGGGCGTGATATACGTATAATATAATTTCTATGTAGTGCACTTGTATTGTGCAGCAGTTGTGTGCGGTTCTGCTGAGATACCGCAGCTATACAGATGGACAAACGCTATTGGAACAACTAATTGCAACTGGTGTGATATACCTATTGCCCCCCAAAAAAACTGATTAAGGGGTTTGATATACATGCTTCCAGCAAATAATCATTAAGGGGTTCTATATGCCTGCTTCCACAACACCGTCAGAACCCCTAAAGCCTCTTCTCCTTCTCCTCTCTCCTCCCATTTGTCCTCCACTTCACCTTCCACCGTCACATTGATCTGGCAAAAGGCAGACTTCCGTGGCCCAAATGTTTGAACGTAAAAAGTTGATGTCGCCTGAAAACCCTTTTGCCTAACGGCTGACCGACGGCTTCTCGGAACTGCTAGCCCGCCAACTACTGCCATATAAACTGGTTGACTCGGAGGCCTTTAGAAAATTTGTGGCCATTTGCACACCGCAATGGAAGGTCCCCGGAAGGAAATATTTCTCCCAGAAGGGCATCCCAGAGATATATGGCCATGTTTAGCAGCAAGTAAATGTATCTCTGGCACACAGTGTCGGTGCCAAGATACATCTGACCACAGACACGTGGTCTAGCAAAAACAGGTAAATAACTTTTACTGCCCACTGGGTGAACCTTCTAACGGCTGTCAAGCATGCAACCCGTGGATCCCGTGTGAATTTAGTGTTACCGCCATGGATTGCATGCAGGCCTGCCTCTTCTTCTCCTCCTCCTACTTTATCCTCCGTCTCTTCCTTGGCTGACTACTCCTTTTCCACTGCTACCGCCTCTTCCGCTGCACCCCCCCAGCTCCCCAGAACCTATTTGACCTTTTAGGTGAGATGTTGCCATGCTGTGCTGCGGCTGTTGTGCCTGGAAGCCAAGAGCCACATAGGTCCTGCACTGCTTTCAGCTCTGCAATCACAGGCAGATCAGTGGCTAACACTGCTCAATTTGACAGTTGGTAAAGTGGTGTGCGACAACGGTGCCAATCTGCTGAGCGCGCTGAAACAGGACAAAATGACACACATGCGTGCATGGCACATGTCCTGAACTTAGTCGTGCAGCGTTTGCCAAATACCCCGGGGTCCAGGACGTCTTGCAGCAGGCCAGGAAAATTACTGGCCATTTTAGAAGATCTTACACGGCCATGGCTCGCCTTGCTAAAGTTCAGCGGCGACACCACTTGCCCGTCAGACGTCTGATTTGTGACAGCCCGACGCCCTGGAACTGTGCCGTTAATGGCTTCCTGTACGAACTCTGCGGCAGGACAGGTTCTGGGGAGCTTGTTTTTTTTTTCACCGCGCCAGTGGCTACTCATGCGCGACGCTTGCAGACTTCTGCGGCCATTTGATGAGTTCACCAAACTGGTCATTCGCAGACAGGGCACCATCAGTGACAGCGTACCTTACGCCATCTGTTCGGAGCTTGAATTGCGTCGTGTCATTGATCAAGCCGTCGAGGAGCAGGAGCGGGAAGATGAGGAAGTCGCAATGCTGAATAAATTCCCAGGGTGGGCTACTCCATCTGAGACAAGTCAGCAGGAATCTGAAGAGGAGTCAGAGGAGTATTGTGCCTGGGGGGAGGAGGAGGAGGAGCAGGCTTTAAACTTTTCTGGGATCCCTGGTGTTGTCTGTGGATGGGGGGAGGAAACTGAGGACAACACATTCTCCTGGGCGATGAGCAGGAGCCAGTGCGCTCCACCGCTTCCAATTTAATGCAAATGGGGGCCTTTATACTCCAGTGTTTGATAAGGGACCCCCATATAAAAAGCATAAAGGGCAAGGACCAGTACTGGGTGGCAACGTACTTAGACCCCCAGTACAAACACAAAATGGCGGACATGTTACCACAATCACAGAGGGCTGTCAGAATGCACCATTTCCAGGCCTTGCTGCGAGAGATGCTGCATTCTGCTGTTGTGGGCCCTGGCAGAGGAATTTCCACATACAGAGAAACAGTTGTAGGTACCAGTCTTACCGCACATGCAAGAAGAGGGTGGTTTGAAGATGTGTTGGTCACTTCGGAAATGAGATGATTCTTGCAGCCAACCATCGACAGACGCTCTCCGGATACAGCCTCAGGGAACGCCTGGACTGACAGGTGTCTGACTACATCTGTTAACGACCGATGTGGACGCTCTGAGAAGCGAGGAACCCCTTGACTACTGAGTGTGCAGACTTGACCTGTGGCCAGAGCTGGCACAATTTGCAATGGAACTCTTGGCTTACCCCTCGTCCAGTGTCCTGTCCGTAAGGACGTTCAGCGCAGCAGAGGGGGATCGTGACTGATAAGCGCACTCGCCTAGCTCACGACAGTGTGGACTACCTCACATTTCTAAAAATGAATAAAGCATGGATCTCGGAGGAATTCAACAACTGTGGCGACCACTTTTAATTGAATTTCACCTATTACCATAGTTTTGTTTTGAGAGGGGGATTTTGTTATCCATGTTTTTTATCAAATTTTATATTTTTAGTTCTTTTAAACATATGTATTTGTACTGGCTTGAAGTAAAATTGATATCCAATGACCATCTAATATACTTCCAGCCACATAATCACTTGATGTTTTCTGTCCGGTGAATGTCTAATGTTTGGGGCCTGTACTCCACTGGCCTGCAGTAAAATTGATATCCATTGACCGTCTAATATACCTCCAGCCACATAATGACTTTATCTTTTCTGTACAGTGAATGCATAATTTTTGGGGCCTGTAATGTAACTGGCCGACAGTAAAATTGTTATACGGTGACCGCCTAATGTACCTGCAGCCACATAATGACTTGATGTTTTCTGTCCAGTGAATGCCTAATGTTTGGGGCCTGTACTCCCGTGGCCTAAAATAAAATTTGTCTAGGCTCCTGCAGGGCACATTTTTGGGAGTTTCCCTTTAAGATTCGTAAAAATGACCCCTGATTGAAATACATATTTTTTGTTGGTATTTTTGCCATTGATCCCCCTCTGGTATGTCACTGTCCATGTTGTGGGATGATTTGTGCTCTTCTAGTAAATATTGGGTGACTGCAAATATGACCTGAAGGTTTTTCAGGTTCGCCTGCCATTAAAGGGGCCCGCTGCAAACTTGCGGTTCACGAACATTTGATTGCGTTCGCGCATCGTTCCGGCCGATGTTCGTCCATCACTATTTTAAATCTATGTCTAATGAGGACATTTGGAGCTCTGTGTCAGAAAAATAAAGCTACAAACACTATAATAATACATAAAATAATCTTTACACAATTTGTATTTTTTAAGCTATACACAAAATTGGGTATTGTGTTCAAGGACAAAAATCCACTTTTAACAGTTTCTCTCTTTTTTTTTATTATCAGGAAATTGAAAAATCCTTAAGAAAAGTCTGGTCAGTCTTTCGGTATTCTTATCAGGGACAATGTTCTATTTTAGAGGAAAAAAGAGGGCAAGTTGGTATAAAAGAGGGGGAATATTTAGTTTTGCTGAATAGTACAAACAGCATTTTTCTTGGTAAACTAATCAAGATGAATGTAAGCTGTAGCTTTTCCAAAGTGGCACCCTGCTAAATGCACTGTCTAATATAATATAAGCAGAGGGAGCACTCCATGACTGTTTCCCTTTAAGCTCCCTTCATAAAAGATCAAATAAACAGAACTGATTTGCAATCTCCCTTTCTTCAATGTGGTGGGTACAATATCAAGCATTTGGTTGCAGATGCTGGGACATCTTTCTTGTGGAATTGGCAGGGTGACAGTAACAGGATATGATATAAAAATAATGCCTAAGAAAGAGCAATTAAACATGAATCTCTGATTTAAAAATAAGGGGCGCCACCTCCATCCTAAGAAGCTCCGGCAGGATTTAACCCTGTTGTACAATGCCGGTGACCGCAATTGTTTCAGCCAGTGGTAAACTCCACACATCTGCTTATGTTCAGGAAGATGTGGATATCATAAGCACGTGGAAGAAAATTATGTTAATGTTTGCAATGCAGATGATAAAATTATAGATGAGAAAGAATTATCAGATTGAGATGTCAATTTGGGATTGTACACAATTAGAAAACATGGCTGCTTTCTTACAAAAATAGTGCTACACCTGTCCACGGGTTGTGTGTGGAATTGCAGATGAGCCCCATTCACTACAATACCAGGCACAAGTTATGAAATGTCATGATATTGGGGCAGATTTACTAATCCTGTAAATGGCCGTGTCTAGACCTGCCCCAGATTTATCAAAGGGGCTCAGCCTGGATGAATAACCTGGTGATACACACGTTTCTCTAACTCTATGCCAACTATTGGTTGGCGTACATTGAGACACAAGTTCAAACCAGGATTGTGGCCCAATTATTGCCAAAATGTTGCATTTTAGGCCATACCCTGTTCCTATAATGCCCCAACCATTTCCATTAAGGCATACCCATTTGAGGCTAGGCACAAAAAATGTTCATAAATGTAGATGAGCCAAATTATCACACTTTCTTTAGTAATATATGCCAAACTCTACATGCACTCAAATGAGTAAATGGGGGCCACTGTTTTCTAATCCTGTACAGCCCCTCAATGCAAATCTACAATATACAATAAATAATACAATAGTAAATAGAATGCAAGGGCACAGAATGACTTTATCATTATTGAGAACGGATGGAGAGTGATGACAGCAATAACATGTGCTTTACATTTTATGCATTTTGTTCGCTGGTAGAGATATTTGCTGCCTCCTGTCACTTTATCACTATTACTTCTTTATTTTTATCAGGGGTCAAGTCCTGGGGAAAAAAGTGTGGGAACTTACCCAAGATCCACTGCCTTCCCCCCCCCAAAAAAAATATATATTTCGCTGAAAATTCAGTGCAAAATTTATTGTAAAGTGCCAGTTTACACAAACAACTGCAAAATTAACATGAAATAAACATGGAGATACCAGTGCCAGCTGCCTTGCTGGTGGACGATTGGCATATACTTCTGCTGTGGCCCACAGCATAAGTATATGCCAATCGTCCACCAGCAAGGCAGATGGCACTGGGATCTCCATGTTATTGGTCAGTTAATACATCAGGGACCCCCTGGCATGGGGCCTGGGCATAGCTAAGTGCAAACTGGGTGATCCATAGGCAGGACCGGGTGGCTGCCCTCATCCACCAGCCCGTCCCTAATGCCAGTCAATACCCCCTTAGGAAATCTCTCATCAGATGTGAGAGCAGCAGCGATCGATCAGCCAGGATTAATGTGCTCAGTGGGAGGCCTCCCTTAGGCAAGTGACAAACTGCCCCCCTCATTCTTAGGCAAGTGACAAACTCAGCCCTGCTACATCTACAATGAGCAACTACAACAAATGTAATGCCAAACTGCAGTTCCTCTATGTGATGCCTTGGATAGCTTCCACTGGACCCACAGGCTGTGGGTCCAGTGGAAGCTATCTGAGGCATCACAATCGCATAGAGGAACTGCAGTTTGGCATTACATTTGTTGTAGTTGCTCATTGTAGATGTAGCAGAGCTGGGTTTGTCACTTGCCTAAGATTGAGGAGGGAGGGGGGCAGTTTGTCACTTGCCTAAGGCCAGGGTAAGGGGGGCCTCCCACCCAGGCTGTGCACATTAATCCTGGCTGATCGATCTCTTCTGGCCTGCTGCTGTGATGCCTGCAGTCACATCTGATGAGAGTACTGACTGAGATAAAAGAGGGGGTATTGACTGGTCTGGTCTGGGGCTGCTGGCCACCGGCGCTCCCACCAGGCGGGTTAGGGCCCCCGGACTCACTCAGGGACAGTCACAGACACTTAGACTGGTCTGGACCGGACCACCAGGACCCCGGTCCGGTCGGATGGTCCAGCCACGCTCACCTCAGCAGACAGAGGCAGTCGCAGGCTCAGGATAGGAGGAGGGGAGCTCTCAGCCAGGAGGGGGGGGGAGTCAGTCAGTGAGTCTTCCGTCCTCAACTGAAGCCGCTCCCCTTCCCTCCTCACTTAGCCTGCCCTGCACAGTGCGAGTCACGCAGGGCCTCGCCTCCACTCCGCCCCCTGTGAATCTGATTTCACCGCTTCCCCTCCTGGTCCTTTTGCCCTGAAAGGGAACGGCGTTCCTGCCATGAAAAAAGTGCAGGTACGCCGTTCCCACGCGTTCCCCCTCGACTCGACCCCTGATTTTGATGCCCTATTTTAATATGTTCCATTTAGTAGAGCTGAATTTGCATAGTATATCAGTTGGTACAAAACATGAACAGCTTTTCATAACCATACTACAACCACAACACCCAGGCATGCCTATCCCTAACAGTTCTTCTAAACTCAGCTTAACTTACCATGGAACTCAATGGGGATCTAAATTGTGTTTAGCAGAACTACTGGAGGTCCTTGTTGTGGCTTTTATAGATATATTTACTATATTACCCTTTAGAGTAGCAACCTTTGTTTTAGGGTAAATGTAGTGTCCTGGAGCAGGGGTACTGTGAAGTATGGACATTTGTGGACATTTTCCCCTGTTTCACCTATGCAAAGTTAAAACTTGTTATTTTATTTCTATTGAGAGGGTTAACTTATACTGTTTATTACTGTTTAATGCATTCTATATGTATGTTTTGATATATATCCTGTTCATTTGCACTGTATTTTCAAGGCTCTGTAGAAAGGGTTAATGAATAGTGATGAGCGAGCACCAAAGTGTTCGGGTGTTCGGTCCAAACACATGGCGATATTCGTGCGCTCGGCCGAGCACCCGAGTATAATGGAAGTCAATGGGAGACAACCAGGCACCCTCTGCTCGGATGTACGCCACTTTAACAGACTGAGAAAAAAGCGGACAAAACCCCGCTCCCACAAAAAAAAAAAAAACTTTTTAGAGGAAAATTTTTTAGGAAACATTCTTTCCTGTAGATTAAGTTGTATATACAGTGTAAGTGCTGCCAAAAATTACAAGGAAGAAGAGATACAACCTGTATATTACATAAAGGAGGGCCTCATTCACATTGTGATACAATTGTTCAAGTAGTGGGACTCCTACACTCATAACGCCTATGCACTAAGTCAAAGGGCTGCCAAAAATTACAAGGAACTGTCACTACAATGCACCCTTTATTACACATAAAGGAGGGCATCATATACAGCCTTGAAAAATTATCATTGATGGCCTGCTGGTGACCTTCAAAAACATTAGGAGCAAGGGTCTTCTGATCTGACCACTTAGAAGTTAATTGACCCGGTCAGCACAGGCTACCAAGAAAGAATGATCAATTTCTAATCGTAATCTTCCTTTGGGTTCCAGAGAACGTCACATAGCAGTTATCGCAGGGAATGGCGGTCAGCACAGGCTACCATGAATGAATGACCAATTTCTAATTTTAATTTTCCTTTGGGTTCCAGAGAACGTCACATAGCAGAGTTAGCGCAGGGAATGGCGGTCAGCATTTGTTGCCTCTTTACATTATGGAACTGTACCACAATTACAAGCTGCTATCTGACTATCTTGGAATTCTATTGTCTACCCCAAAAAAAGATCTAGGGAAAGTGGCACATACAATGAAAAAAAGGAATACAATTGTATTTCCTCCAGGACCCAAATGTGAAAGGGTCTAATATCTCCTGAAAAGGCATCTGCAAAAGCGAGAGGAGAAAATGGAGTCAAGCCTGACATATTTTTTTTAAAAAACATTAAAAATATTTACCCCTGTGCCACTATATAAAAACCAGAATCCTGTAAAAAAAAACACATGCGTGAAAGATTCACCACTGAAGGAAACCAAATTATGTTTACTTCCAAGTCTGAAACATAGAAAATAATATACCATGTCAGCTGACCCCCCCCACCCCAAAAAATTGTAGGTGAGGGCCTGCAGGTGAGCTGACCCTCCCTGAAAAGGGACATGAGGATATCTTATGCACTGATCCCCAAACTCTTAAAGGGAACCTGTCACCGGGATTTTGGGTATAGAGCTGAGGATATGGATTGCTAGATCGGCGCTAGCACATCCGCAATACCGAGTCCCCATAGCTCTGTGTGCTTTTATTGTGTATAAAAACCGATTTGATACATATGCAAATTAACCTGAGATGAGTCAAAGCTTGGAAATATGACTCTTCAAAAACCTAACAAACAAGAGTGGAGTTAAACCAATAGCATGAACATTTTAAGAACTCATAAATAACCAAATAACCATAACATATTTTATTTTACAGCCTAGTCTAAAAATCAAACTTAAACAATAAAAACATGAAACCCTGGAACAAAACAGGCCCAGCCCTCAGTGAATCAGGGCCATCACAACGACAGAAAACAACCTCTGCCCAGTGAAAAAGGTAAAATTGTACATGGGGCAAATGCTGGTATGGCCATGTGGATCCCACCTTAATGTCCGGGATCCGGCCATACCATGCCTAAGCCACGTGTTCTCAATATACTACCAACCTCCCCCATTTTGCCTGAGCTACTGGTGAAGGTGCGCTGTGTGTGTGCCCATTTCCAAAAGTCATCTACAGCTGCAGTCGGTTTGGCAATGCTGCTTCAGCGCTTGCATTTGCCAGCTAACAGACTATTGTGCAACGTGAGCACGTGCTGGAACTCTACGTTCTACATGTGGTCCAGGCTTTTTTGGCAGTAGTGGAATACCAGCTGCAACATGCTCTTGTATGTCTGACCTCTGTGAGGTTTTATGCAACTTTGAGGGATAAACACTGATGGTGAGTGTCGATGCCGCCATTATCAGCCGAACGCAGATAATGGCCCAAAAGTATTGAAATTTGTCCCAAATAGAAAAAATTCTCTGCTGAACTACTATATATATGGTTGCGGCCAAAATTCACGCATATATGTGACCAAAACCAGTGAAATGTGTCACAAATAGAAATAATTCTCTGGTGACTAACTGTATATATGGTTGCGGACTAAATTCACGCACAGAAGTCACCCAAACTAGTGAAATTTGGCACATATAGAAATTATTCTCTGGTGAATAACTGTATATATGGTTGCTGCCTAAATTCAGGCACAGATGTGACCAAAACTAGTGAAATTTGTCCCAAATAGAAATAAATCTATGCTAAATTACTGTATATAACGGTTGCGGCCTAAATTCACACACCCAAACCCAAACCCAAATAGAAAGAATTATCTGCTGAATTACTGTATATATGGCTGCAGTCTAAATTCACGCACAGTTGTGACCAAAACTAGGGATATTTGTCCCAAATAAAAAGAATTCTCAGATGAATTACTGTATATATGGTTGCGGACCAAATTCACGCACAGATGTGGCCCAAACTATGGAAATTTGTCCCAAATAGAAAGAATTCTGTGCTGAATTATTGTATAAATTATTTGCGGCCTAAATTCACACACAGATGAAACCCACACTAGTGATTTTTGTCCCAAATAGAAAGAATTCTCTGCTGAATTACTGTATATATGGTTGCGGCCTAAATGCAGACACAGATGTGACCCAAACTAGTGAAATTTGTCCCAAATAGAAATGTTTCTAGGCTGGAATACTGTATATAACATTTGTAGATTGAGCGCACACACAGATGTGGCACAAATTAGGTTAATTTCCTTAAAAAAAAAAATTCTATGATGGAGCGGTGTATATCTCACTAGCAGGCACACTCTAATAAATAAGCCCCTTTTTAGAATTTCTGCTAAACACACTGCTTTCTGATGGTGTACTGTAGATCTCACTGATATGTAATATTTCTTTCTTTTGAAAGCTTTTTGGTACTGAACACAGCGATTTTCCAGGCCTGCACTATCTGTCCCTTCCTGCAGACGCCAGTCCCTAATACTGCTGAATTTAACACTTGTTGAAAAAAAAAAAAAAAGGCTGCACTGCCGTCAAACACACACTTTAGTCCAGAAGAGGACTATCTTTCAAGATCTTTTTGGGAGTTCAATCGTTGTAATTTCAGCAAACGATCCGAGCGCGGGACGTCGGATCCTCTATAAACTAGTACCACATGTTTTGGCCAGCCAACCAGTGTAAGACTTATAGCTAACATGGCTATGTCATTACACTGGATGGGATTACTTACCTGAACGCTGATTGGATGCTTCAGGAGGCGCCAAACGTGCGGGGCGGAGACTCGAGCAATGCAATGAGCACACGTGGTATTCGGCTGAATACCGCCACGTGCCGAGCATAGCGATGCTCAAGCCGAACCGGTACTCGGCCGAGCATGCTCGCTCATCACTATTAATGAATACTGAGAGACTTTTGGGACTTTGAATGAGAAGCTGGTAATTTTACATAGCTGCTTCAGAGTTTAAAGAAGAACATGTTTTGGAGGGAAAAAAGACAGACCTGTTTACCATCAAAAGCAGACAGACTGACGTTTTGAATGCCTGGTTTTATCTCTGTTGTTATGTCTGGAAACTTGTTTTTGTCTGGAAAAAAATGCTGTTTCATTGCCTTTGAGTATCATTGAAGCTCTAATTTAAGTCTATGAGAGACGGGAGTTGAAACAATGTATCTGTTTGTGCTGAGCTTCTCCACTCCACCCCTCCCACTATTAGGTTCCAGTCTAGCTAGAAATGATATATAACGAGAGCAGTCAGAGCCCCTAGTGTTCTGCAGTTAGGGACCAGTACTTGGAGTGGGAGACTCATGCTAGTCTGTATGAGTGACCAGAAGAAGACGTTGAGGTGGGGACCCTGAGCCACAGACCATGGGTCATCAGCCCTATGACCAAGGAGACACCTGGACTACTAAGCTACAGACCGTGGACCTCCAGCCTTTGGCCAGGATACCAGCCTTCTGAAGAGAGAGAGGGATAGCTAGTTTATGTCTTTACTCAGAATCAAACCCTTCTTCTGCCAGGGAGGAGACTTGAGAAGCCAGCCCTACCCCTCACCTGTATTGTAGCGCACCTGAATTCCCCCAGTAAAGAAGCACACTGGTTTACTGCAGACGCTGACTCTCTGGACTAATTTCCTATTAGGGTGCACCACACCTTACCATCTCTTCCAGAGAGCAGCAACACGTGGTGACACCTCAACGGTGTCCGGGGGACTCAGCATAGCATTGGAGCCACCTCAAACCGGCCACTGAATAAACATTTCCATTCTTGGCATGGTTTCTGCACGGACACCATGGGTTACGACAGCCATGGCCGATTCTAGTTTTTCTGCTGCCCTAGGCGAAAAATGAAATGCCCCCCTTTCTTTCCATTAAAAATTAAAGGTAGGAAAGTGAAATAGCCAACTGTTTGTAGATCACAACACTAGTAGCCCACAAAGGCCAATAGTAATAAACTGCTCCTCTTTCATTTCATTGGTATATACCGCACAGATAAATATATACCAGGAGTAGATATTTATATATAACACACACATAAATATATACCAGGAGTAGATATACTGCACATATAAATATATATGGAGGGACTTCACAGCTCAGTAGCAAGGAGCCAAGTCTGCACTGTGACAGCCGACGTGGACAGGAACTTCTAGAAAGGACCGACTAATGTGGTGTGGCCGACTAGCAGTGGCGCACCTACAGGGGGGGGGGTCCAGCGGGTCTGGACCCCCCCTAGAACAACCAGACATAATTTTTTTTTTTATCCCTCAGGGCCGCACCGCCGATCACCATAGGCGCGCGGCGCGGCCCTGGATGTAATTGCGGCAGCGGTGGGGGGGCCGGGCGGGCAGTAGGAGATAGCGCTTCCATTGTGGAAGCGCTCATCTCCATATCCATCCTGTGCTGCGACAGGGGCTCTCCCTCCCCTGTTCTTCTGATAGGCCGCAGGCACTAATGCCTGCAGCCTATCAGAGGCCGCTCAGGTGGCGCGATGACATCATCATCGCGCCGCCTGAGCCGGGCAGCACACAGCAGGGACACAGGCCGGAAGAGCCTGCATCACATCGCTGCTGATGGAGGTAAGTATTAGTGTTTCTATATATTTTTTTTTTTTTGGAGAGGGGGGGGGAGCTGGCACTATGGGGGCATCTGACAATTCTTACAGCCCAATTTTTTGGGGGGTGGCAATCTGGGGGCATTTCTTACTGGCACATTATGGGGGGGGCACCATGGGGGAGAGGAGCACTATAGGGGGCATCTGGGGGCTCTATGGGGGGCATCTGGGGGCTCTAAAGCAGATAACCCCTCTAACCCCTTCACGACTAGCATACGGCTATATACGTCCTATCTGCACATACCCCGTGCAGATAACACATATATAAACGTTATGGCAGCTATTTAATCCAAGCGCTGTGAAGCGCTTGGATTAAAGCTTCTGCCCCGGTACTGCCGCTGTCAGAGACAGCATACAGTTCAGTAATGCCGACAAGGGACCAATCAGAGTGGTCCCTTGTTGGCGATCGCTCCAATTGGTTAGTCTATGCAGAGTAACCAATCGGATCACAGCAGTGTAAAAATGTCAGTTTCAGGCTCTGATCTGCACTCTGAAGATCAGAGCCTGAAATCAGGCATCAGCTGATTTGTGCATCAATCTGTGCCCCTCATCTGTGCCCCCTGAAGTGTCCTGCCGTGCCCCTTCTGTGCCGGACATGCCCTTTCTGTGCCGGCCGTGTCTCTTCCGTGCTGGCTGTGCCCCTTCTGTTCTGGCTGTGCCCCATCCATGCCCCCTCCATGCTGGCCGTACCCCCTCCTTTCCGGCCCTGCCTCCATTTGTGCCCCCTGCCACTGATGCTGTCCCCCTGCTGTATGTGATGGCTGCGGCTCCATTCCTGAGCCACTGTATGCTGACACTCTGCTGCAACCCCTTAGATGCTGCAGTCAGTGACATCCCAGGGGTTAACAGAGGAATGGGGCTCCCTCCCTTAACCATCGGGCTGCTGCATGGCAGCGTCCCGATGGTTGCCATGGCGATCAGATGCCTTGCAAAGGCATCCAGTGTTGCCATCTATCAGTGTAAATTTGATAGTCTTATACTTTGCAATGCAAGAGCATTGCAAAGTATAGTACAGCCATCAGCCACACTGGATCTTCAAGATCGAAGTGGGACTTGATTAAAAAAAAATTGAAAATAAAAAAGTTAAATAAATAAATAAATAAAAATGCAAATTAAAAATCAAATAAATTGCCTTTTCCTATATCTGCTCATTTCTAAGAGATTAAAAAATGAAAATAAATAAATAAACTACACATAATTGGTATCACCGCGTCCGTAATGACCTGATCTTTAAAATGATAATGGTACTAATCCCGCATAGTAAGCGCTGTACAAAATAAAAATAAAAAAACAATAGTGGAATTGCTGGGGGGGTTTTGCCTCACCTACCAAAACAAATAAAAAATGATAAAAAAGTAATATGCATCCCAAAAATGTTACCAATAAAAACTACAGCCCATCATGTAAAAAATAAGCCCTCATAAACTATGTGGACAGAAAAATAAATAAGTTATGTGGTTGGTGATGCAAAAAAAAAAGTTTAATAAAAAGTGATTTTATGATTTAAAAGTGGTATACCATGAATAAAACAATATAAATTTGGTATCGCTATAACTGTATCAACCCACAGAATAAAAGTATCTTATCAAATATACCACACGGAAAACCCCATAAAGAATAAAAATAAAAAACACTGGCAGAATTGCAATGTTAGCCCAATTCACCTCATAATTTTTTTTAATAAAAAGCGACCAAAAAGTCATATGTGCCCAAAAACTACAGCCCATCCCACAAAAAATGAGCCCTCACATAGCTCAGTCAACAAAAAAAATTAAAATGCTATGGACCTTAAAATTAGTGTTGAGCGAGCAGGCTCGGCCGAACTGCTGTTCGGATCGAGCATCGCTATGCCTGGCATATAGCGGTACTCGGCCGAGTACCGCATGTGCTCGGGCGCCATGCTCCAGTCTCCACCCCGCACATTTCGCAACTGCTATGCAGCCAATAAAAAGGCAGGTAAGTACTGCCCTCACTGTAATGCCAGTAGCCATGTTGGCTACTGGAATTACAGTGATTGGCTGGCTGGAACACGTCATCGGCACTATATAGCACAGGATGATGCATGTTCGGCTCATTTGTAGTCAAAGAGAGCTCGCTTCGGAAGGGACAGAGAGTGTAGGGAGTGTGATCGCAATCTATTTAGTAGAAAAACGTTTCAAAGACCCAAAAGTCCTTTTAACCCCTTAAGGACCTAGGACGTACCGGTACGCCCTATTTCCCGAGTCCTTAAGGACCCAGGACGTACCGGTACGTCCTGACTTAAAATCTGTATTCCGGCGCCCCAGGGGTTAATTGGAACGGGATTTCGGCTGAAATCATTCAGCCGGCATCCCGTAACAATGCAGGGGGGGGTCATTTGACCCCCCCGTATCGGCGATCGCAGCAAACCGCAGGTCAATTCAGACCTGCGGTTTGCTGCGCTTTTTGCAGTTTCTGATCGCCGCGGTCCCTGACCGCGGGGATCAGAAACTTTAGAGTGGCTAAAATCATTATTTTTCACCCCCCCCTGCACCCCTGCACGATTTTATGCCGGAGGGTGGTGCTGGGGGGGTGTCGCAGGCGGTGGGGGCGTTGCGGGAGGCGGGCGGTGCGGCAGGCGGGATTGCGATCCCCCGCCCGCCTCCCCATGAACGATCGTTGGCTTCTAGTGGGTATACCAGGGTGCCAGCACATTGCTGGCACCCTGGTATAAACGGCTGACATCTGTGAAGATGTCAGCCGTTTAACCCTTTCCATACCGCGGTCCGTACGGACCGCTGTATGGAAAAAGTTAACTGTCATCGGTCAGGGAGCTCCCTCTCCATCGGGGGGCTGCTGTGGCTTTGCAGCCCCCCGATGGAGAGGGAGAGAGGCCCCAGAGAGCCCCCCTCAGCCCCATGCTTACCCTTCCCCGTCTGCGAAGTTCTGAGCAGACGGGGAGGGTTCCCATGGCAACAGGACGCCTGCTCAGGCGTCCTGCTGTCCATGGTGCTGAACAGATCTGTGCTAAAAGCACAGATCTGTTCAGTGTAAGTAAAATACAGTACAGAACAATATATATTGTTCTGTACTGTATTATACAGACACCAGACCCACTGGATCTTCAAGAACCAAGTGGGTCTTGGTCACAAAAATGTAAAAAAAAGTGAAAAAAGTTAAGATAAAAAAAAAACATTTATCACTGAATAAAAATTAAAAAAATAAAATAAACTACACATATTAGGTATCGCCGCGTCCGTAACGACCTGATCTATAAAATGGTCATGTTACTTTCCCCGCACGGTGAACGCCATAAAAATAAAAAAATAAAAACTATGAGAAAATTGAAATTTTGCCCACCTTACTTCCCAAAAAAGGTAATAAAAGTGATCAAAAAAGTCGCATGTACGCCAAAATAGTACCAATCAAACCGTCATTTCATCCCGCAAAAAATGAGACCCTACTCAAGATAATCGCCCAAAAGCTGAAAAAACTATGGCTCTTAGACTATGGAGACACTAAAACATGATTTTTTTTTTTTCAAAAATGAACTCATTCTGTAAAACTTACATAAATAAAAAAAAAGTATACATATTAGGTATCGCCGCGTCCGTATCGACCGGCTCTATAAAAATATCACATGACCTAACCCCTCAGATGACCACCGTAAAAAAATAAAAATAAAAACAGTGTAAAAAAAGCCATTTTTTGCCATCTTACGTCACAAAAAGTGTAATAGCAAGCGATCAAAAAGTCATATGCACCCCAAAATAGTGCCAATCAAACCGTCATCTTATCCCGCAAAAAATGAGACCCTACTCAAGATAATCGCCCAAAAACTGAAAAAACTATGGCTCTTAGAATATGGAGACACTAAAACATTTTTTTGGTTTTAAAAATGAAGTTATTGTATAAAACTTACATAAATAAAAAAAAATGTATACATATTAGGTATCGCCGCGTCCGCGACAACCTGCTCTATAAAAATACCACATGATCTAACCTGTCAGATGAATGTTGTAAATAACAAAAAAAAAAAAACGTGCCAAAAAAGCTATTTCTTGTTACCTTGCTGCACAAAAAGTGTAATATAGAGCAACCAAAAATCATATGTACCCTAAACTAGTACCAACAAAACTGCCACCCTATCCCGTAGTTTCTAAAATGGAGTCACTTTTTTGGAGTTTTTACTCTAGGGGTGCATCAGGGGGGCTTCAAATGGGACATGGTGTCAAAAAAAACAGTCCAGCAAAACCTGCCTTCCAAAAACCGTATGGAATTCCTTTCCTTCTGCGCCCTGCCGTGTGCCCGTACAGCGGTTTACGACCACATATGGGGTGTTTCTGTAAACTACAGAATAAGGGCCATAAATATTGAGTTTTGTTTGGCTGCTAACCCTTGCTTTGTAACTGGAAAAAAAATATTAAAATGGAAAATCTGCCAAAAATGTGAAATTTTGAAATTGTGTCTCTATTTTCCATTAAATCTTGTGCAACACCTAAAGGGTTAACAAAGTTTGTAAAATCAGTTTTGAATAGCTTGAGG
The DNA here is from genome assembly GCF_905171765.1 of Bufo bufo. Lineage (NCBI taxonomy): Eukaryota > Metazoa > Chordata > Amphibia > Anura > Bufonidae > Bufo > Bufo bufo. The sequence continues at coordinate 92,346,531 of NC_053392.1, forward strand.
GGTGTAGTTTCTTATATGGGGTCACTTTTATGGAGTTTATAATCTAGGGGTGCATCAGGGGGGCTTCAAATGGGACATGGTGTCAAAAAACCAGTCCAGCAAAATCTGGCTTCCAAAAACCAAACCGCGCACCTTTCACTCTACGCCCTACTGTGTGCCCGTACAGTAGTTTACGGCCACATATGGGGTGTTTCTGTAAACGGCAGAGTCAGGGCAATAAAGATACAATCTTGTTTGGCTGTTAACCCTTGCTTTGTTAGTGGAAAAAATGGGTTAAAATTGAAAATTAGGCAAAAAAATGAAATTCTCAAATTTCATCCCCATTTGCCAATAACTCTTGTGCAACACCTAAAGGGTTAACTACGTATGTAAAATCAGTTTTGAATACCTTGAGGGGTGTAGTTTCTTAGACGGGGTCACTTTTAGGGAGTTTCTCCTCTTGGGGTGCATCAGGGGGCTTCAAATGGGACATGGTGTCAAAAAACCAGTCCATAAAAATCAGCCTTCCAAAAACCATATGGTGCACCTTTCACTCTACGCCCCGCTGTGTGGCCGTACAGTAGTTTACGGCCACATATTGGGTGTTTCTGTAAACGGCAGAGTCAGGGCAATAAAGATACAGTCTTGTTTGGCTGTTAACCCTTGGTTTGTTAGTGGAAAAAATGGGTTAAAATGAAAAATTTGACAAAAATATGAAATTCTCAAATTTCCTCCCCATTTGCCAATAACTCTTGTGCAACACCTAAAGGGTTAACAATGTATGCAAAATCAGTTTTGAATACCTTGAGGGGTGTAGTTTCTTAGATGGGGTCATTTTTGGGTGGTTTCTATTATGTAAGCCTCGCAAAGTGACTTCAGACCTGAACTGGTCGCTAAAAATTGAGTTTTTGTAAATTTCTGAAAAATTTCAAGATTTGCTTCTAAACTTCTAAGCCTTATAACATCCCCAAAAAATAAAATATCATTCCCAAAACAATTCAAACATGAAGTAGACATATGGGGAATGTAAAGTCATCACAATTTTTTGGGGTATTACTATGTATTACAGAAGTAGAGAAACTGAAACTTTGAAATTTGCTAATTTTTTTCAAATTTTTGGTAAATTAGGTATTTTTTTGTGCAAAAAAAATAATTTTTTTGACTTCATTTTACCAGTGTCATGAAGTACAATATGTGACGAAAAAACAATCTCAGAATGGCCTGGATAAGTCAAAGCGTTTTAAAGTTATGAGCACTTAAAGTGACACTGGTCAGATTTGCAAAAAATGGCCTGGTCCTTAAGGTGAAAATGAGCCCGGTCCTTAAGGGGTTAAGGACTATTGTGTGTGGTGGGAGGCTGGCAGTATTTTATAGCTACAGTACCAATTTTTTTTCCCTTAATTTTCAATACTTTTTCTATAGAGGGTGTCTGCAGTGACTTGTGACATCTGTCCAATACCTTCTGTATGTCAGGGCCAGAGATAGGAGAAATATAAGTGAAAATTACTATATTTTCCCATTTTCAATACTATGGACCTTAAAATTTGTGTTGAGCGAGCATGCTCGGCCGAACTTCTGTTCGGCTCGAGCATCGCTATGCCTGGCATATAGCGGTACTCGGCCGAGTACCGCATGTGCTCGAGCGCCATGCTCCAGTCTCCTCCCCGCACATTTCGCGACTGCTATGCAGCCAATAAACGGGCAGGTAAGTACTGCCCTCACTGTAATGCCAGTAACCATTAAATATAAGTGAAAACTACTATATTTTTTGCTTCATTTTCAATACTTTTTCTATAGAGTGACTTGTGCAGTGACTTGTGACATCTCCCCAATAACTTCTGTATGTCAGGGCCAGAGATTGGAGAAATATAAGTGAAAATTACTATATTTTTAGCTTCATTTTCAATACATTTTCTATAGAGGGTGTCTGCAGTGACTTGTGACATCTGTATAATACCTTTTGTGTGTCAGGGCCAGAGATAGGAAAAATATAAGTAAAAATTACTATATTTTTCCTTCATTTTCAATACTTTTTCTATAGAGGGTGTCTGCAGTGACTTGTGACATCTGTCCAATACCTTCTGTGTGTCAGGGCCAGAGATAGAAGAAATATAAGTGAAAATTACTTTTTTTTTTAACTTAATTTTCAATACTTTTTCTATAGAGGGTGTCTGCAGTGATTTGTGACATCTCTCCAATAACTTCTGTGTGTCAGGGCCAGAGATAGGAGAAATATAAGTGAAAATTACTGTATTTTTTGCTTTATTTTCAATACTTTTTCTATAGAGGGTGTCTGCAGTGACTTGTGACATCTGTCCAATACCTTCTGTGTGTCAGGGCCAGAGATAGGAGAAATATAAGTGAAATCTATTTTCCTTTTTCCATATTTTTACATACTTTTTACATATACTGTGCTTGCTGTGAACTGTAGCATCCGTGCCACATCTTATGTGTCAAGCGTGCATATAACATTTAATATATAGGACACTTCAAACCTATTAATGTACACTGCTCAAAAAAATAAAGGGAACACAAAAATAACACATCCTAGATCTGAATTAATTAAATATTCTTCTGAAATACTTTGTTCTTTACATAGTTGAATGTGCTGACAACAAAATCACACCAAAAAAAAAATGGAAATCAAATTTTTTAACCCATGGAGGTCTGGATTTGGAGTCACCCTCAAAATTAAAGTGGAAAAACACACTACAGGCTGATCCAGCTTTGATGTAATGTCCTTAAAACAAGTCAAAATGAGGCTCAGTAGTGTGTCCGGCCTCCACGTGCCTGTATGACCTCCCTACAACGCCTGTGCATGCTCCTGATGAGGTGGCGGACGGTCTCCTGAGGGATCTCCTCCCAGACCTGGACTAAAGCATCTGCCAACTCCTGGACAGTCTGTTGGTGGATAGAGTGAGACGTGATGTCCCAGATGTGCTCAATTGGATTCAGGTCTGGGGAACGGGCGGGCCAGTCCATAGCATCAATACCTTCGTCTTGCAGGAACTGCTGACACACTCCAGCCACATGAGGTCTAGCATTGTCTTGCATTAGGAGGAACCCAGGGCCAACCGCACCAGCATATGGTCTCACAAGGGGTCTGAGGATCTCATCTTGGTACCTAATGGCAGTCAGGCTACCTCTGGCGAGCACATGGAGGGCTGTGTGGCCCTCCAAAGAAATGCCACCCCACACCATTACTGACCCAATGCCAAACCGGTCATGCAGGAGGATGTTGCAGGCAGCAGAACGTTCTCCACGGCGTCTCCAGACTCTGTCACGTCTGTCACATGTGCTCTGTGTGAACCTGATTTCATCTGTGAAGAGCACAGGGCGCCAGTGGCGAATTTGCCAATCTTGGTGTTTTCTAGCAAATGCCAACCGTCCTGCACGGTGTTGGGCTGTAAGCACAACCCCCACCTGTGGATGTCGGGCCCTCATATCACCCTCATGGAGTCTGTTTCTGACCGTTTGAGCAGACACATGCACATTTGTGGCCTGCTGGAGGTCATTTTGCAGGGCTCTGGCAGTGCTCCTCCTGTTCCTCCTTGCACAAAGGCGGAGGAAGCGGTCCTGCTGCCGGGTTGTTGCCCTCCTACGGCCTCCTCCACGTCTCCTGATGTACTGGCCTGTCTCCTGGTAGCGCCTCCATGCTCTGGACACTACGCTGACAGACACAGCAACCTTCTTGCCACAGCTCGCATTGATGTGCCATCCTGGATAAGCTGCACTACCTGACCATTTGTGTGGGTTGTAGACTCCATCTCATGCTACCACTAGAGTGAAAGCACCGCCAGCATTCAAAAGTGACCAAAACATTAGCCAGGAAGCATAGGAACTGAGAAGTGGTCTGTTGTCACCACCTGCAGAACCACTCCTTTATTGGGGGTGTCTTGCTAATTGCCTATAATTTCCACCTGTTGTCTATCCCATTTGCACAACAGCATGTGAAATTGATTGTCACTCAGTGTTGCTTCCTAAGTGGACAGTTTGATTTCACAGAAGTGTGATTGACTTGGAGTTACATTGTGTTGTTCAAGTGTTCCCTTAATTTTTTTGAGCAGTGTATATACATGTGTTTATTTGCATTGTATGATATTCTCTATTATCTTGCTGGCAATTTCATAGAAACATAGAATGTGTCGGCAGATAAGAACCATTTGGCCCATCTTGTCTGCCCAATATACTGAATACTATGGATAGCCCCTGGCCCTGAAGGATGGCCTTATGCCTATCCCATGCATGCTTAAACTCCTTCACTGTATTTGCAGCTACCACTTCTGCGGGAAGGCTATTCCATGCATCCACTACTCTCTCAGTAAAGTAATACTTTCTGATATTACTTTTAAACCTTTGCCCCTCTAATTTAAAACGATGTCCTCTTGTAGCAGTTTTTCTTCTTTTAAATATTCTCTCCTCTTTTACCTTGTTGATTCCCTTTATGTATTTAAAAGTTTCTATCATATCCCCTCTGTCTCGTCTTTCTTCCAAGCTATACATGTTAAGCAGTGCAGTTTCAAGGTAAAACTTCTCTCAGGGCGAGTGTCAAAAAAACTCCCCCCCCCTCCTTTCATCAAAACTGCTCAATGAAATCATATCAGAAGAGTACTTGCAACCGTCTCACCATATATTTTTTTATTTTTATTTTATTTTATTTTTTATGCTTAACCTCTTAAGGACACATGACGTACCGGTACGTCATGATGTCCTGGTACTTAAGGACACATGACGTACCGGTACGTCATGAATGGTTCCGATCACTGCCGCTCGGCCGGCGGTGATCGGAACCCGGTGCCTGCTCAAATCATCGAGCAGGCACCTGGGGCAAATGCGTCGGGGGGTCCTGTGACCCCCCCATGTCGGCGATCGCAGAAAACCGCAGGTCAATTCAGACCTGCGGTTTTCTGCGTTTCCGGGATATTCGGGTCTCTGAAGACCCGATAACCCGGAACAGGATGGTGATGGTGGTGTGATTTCACTCCACCAATCACCATCCAGCGATCCTGAGTGGTGATGGTGACATCACCACTCAGGATCGCTTTCTGATTGGTCTGTGGGCGGTCTGGCGGCAAATTCAAAAGAGCCGGAGGAGAGAGGAGCTGCCTGCACGTGTGTCTGCCAGCACCCCCAGGACCCGATCTGTGCCCCCAGGACCCGATCTGTGCCCCCAGGACCCGATCTGTGCCCCAGCACCCCCCATCAGGTACATAGGGACAGCACAGGGAAAGTTTGGTTTAGGCAGGGAAAAAAAAGGGAAAGTTAGTTTGTGAACTTTTATTGCATCACCCTAAGTTAGGGTGTCTGGGGTCCACAGCACAGCTGTGTGACCCTAGACCCCCCAGGGGTGCTGCCACTTCCCCCCCCCTCCCCCTGCCCCCCCCCACCTTTTTTGGGGTGCATTTTTTTCTTTTCTTTTTTGGTGTACGCTGACTGTGGCCGGCACTTAGTGTCCGGCCACTGTTAGCGCATCGCACACCTCACCGCTGATCAACTTCGGACGGTTGATCAGCGGTTTTGAATTTTTTTTTTCACATTTTTTGCCCTTTGTTTTTTTTTTTTCTGTTAGTTTTAGGGTGAGTTCGTGAACACCCGTGCCCCCACACACACGCACACAAAATAAAGAGTTACACACACGCACATATACACGCAGACACACACTCCCCTATGGCCCGCCGTACGTTCTCGGCCGAGGAGGCATACACCCAGCTTGCCTCTGACTCCGAGAGTCCCAGTGAGGATGAGGATGACCCCACATTCCTGTTGTCATCCGCGTCCTCCTCATCATCTAGCGATGATGATGAGCCCCCAAGGCGGCGGAGCAAGGGGACCGCCATGTTAGGGACCCTGTGGCCCAGCCTGGTACGAGCAGCTCTGGGGCTCGTACTGGTTTCCCGGCCCACCAGTTAAATCCACCGGAGCCCCCTGCCGGTGAACTTGTCTGGTGTAGCCCAGAGCGATACGAGCCTGTGATTCCTGATTTTGTAGGCCAATCAGGAATCCAGATTTCCACAGTGGGCTACACTGAATATGACTTTTTTTGTCATTTTTTCAGTGACCCACTGGTAAATCTGATGGTGGAGCAGACGAATCTGTACGCCCAACAGTTCGTCGCTCAACACCCGGGCTCCTTTTTGGCCAGGCCCGGTGGCTGGACGCCGGTCAGTGCAGCCGAAATGAGGACATTTTGGGGCCTCGTGCTGCATATGGGCCTGGTCAAGAAACCCAGTGTCAGGCTGTACTGGAGTGGGGACGTCCTATACCAGACCCCACTTTACAGTACAGCCATGACACGCTCCCGGTTTGAGGCCATCCGGAAATGTCTGCATTATTCCGATAATGCAGCATGTCCACCCCGAGGTGATCCTGCCCATGACCGTCTGTATAAGATACGGCCGGTCATCGATCACTTTGGGGCCAAATTCATGGAGGCCTATGTACCTGGAAGGGAGGTCGCAGTTGATGAGTCTCTCATTGCGTTCAAGGGGAGACTCATTTTCCACCAGTATGTGCCCTCCAAGCGGGCGAGGTATGGCGTAAAGCTATACAAAATTTGTGAGAGTACCTCAGGGTACACTTACAAATTTCGTATATACGAGGGGCGAGATTCCCGGATTCAACCACCAGAATGTCCCCCCACTCTGGGTGTTACCGGGAAACTTGTGTGGGACCTTATGTACCCACTGCTGGATAAGGGTTACCACCTGTACATGGATAACTTTTATACCAGTATCCCCTTGTTCCAGTCCCTTGCCGCCAGATCCACGTTCGCTTGTGGGACCGTGCGGAAAAATCAACGCGGCCTCCCTGCCCTCCCCCTCCAGGTACCTATCCCCAGGGGTGAGACCCGTGCCCTTACCACTGGAAACCTGTTGCTGGTCAGGTATAAGGACAAGAGGGATGTCCTTATGCTGTCCACAATTCATGGTAACGGCATCACCCCTGTCCCTGTGCGAGGTACCGCGGCAACGGTCCTCAAGCCTGATTGTATCGTCGCCTACAATCGGTATATGGGAGGAGTTGATCTCTCGGATCAAGTCCTCAAGCCATATAACGCCATGCGCAAAACCCGGACATGGTACAAAAAAGTTGCGGTCTACTTGGTGCAGGTTGCCATGTACAACTCTTTTGTACTATCCCGAAGCGCTGGCAGCACAGGGACATTCCTCCAGTTCTATGAGGCAGTCCTCATGGCCCTGATCTTTTCGGACCGGGAAAGAGCAGGCCGGAGTACCTCGGGAACTGTAGGTGCCCGGATCGTCCCTGGCCAACACTTTCCAGGTGTGGTCTCCCATACTGGAAAGAAGGGACGAACCCAAAAAAGGTGCAGAGTGTGTCACAGGAGGGGGATACGGAAGGACACCACTACTCAATGTGACACGTGCCCCGATCATCCGGGCCTCTGCATTATTGGTTGCTTCAGGGAGTATCACACTTCCATGGAGTACTAAATTTATATCCCAATTTAGCACTGACATCGGAAAAAAAAACTGGTTCTCAGACTTGAGACACCCAAAAAAACTAAAATAATTTATTAAAAGTAGACATATTAGGTATTGCCGCGTCGGTAATAATCTCCTCTATAAAAATACCCCATGACCTAACCCCCCAGATTAACATGGTCAAGGAAAAAAAAAGTGCAAAAAAAGATTTTTTTTTGTCACCTTACATAACAAAAAGTTTAATAGCAAGCGATCATAAAGTCATATAGCCCCCAAAATAGTGCCAATAAAACCGTCCGCTCGTCCCGCAAAAAATGAGCCCCCACATAAGATAATCAGATAAAAAAAAAAAAAAATGACACCTAGACTTTAGAGATACAAAATTATTTTTTTTGTATCAATAAGGATAATATAGTCTAAAACCTAAACAAATGTAAAAAAAGTAGACTTATTAGGTATCGCCGCGTTCGTAAGAATCTCCTCGATAAAAATACCCCATGATCCAACCCCCCAGATTAACACGGTCAAAAAAAAAAAAAGTGCAAAAAACGATTATTTTTTGTCATTAAACATAACAAAAAATTTAATAGCAAGCGATAAAAAAGTCATATAGCCCCCAAAATAGTGCCAATAAAACCGTCCGCTTGTCCCGCAAAAAATGAGCCCCCACATAAGATAATCGGATAAAAAATAAATAAAAAAATGACACCTAGACTTTAGAGATCCAAAAATTTTATTTTTGTATCAAAAAGGATAATATAGTCAAAAACCTAAATAATTGTAAAAAAAAAGTAGACTTATTAGGTATCACCACGTCCGTAAGAATCTCCTCTATAAAAATATCCCATGACCTAACCCCCCAGATTAACACGGTTAAAAAAAATAAAAAAAACGGTGCGAAAAACGCAATTTTTGGCACTTTTCCATTTCAATCCGTTTTTTCCGGTAACAAAACAAGGGTTAACAACCAAACAAAAGTTAATATTTATTACCCTGATACTGCAGTTTACAGAAATGCCACATTTGTGGTCGTAAACTGCTGTATCAGTAAAAGGGAGGCCGCAAAAGGAAAGGACCGACATGGTTTCTGGAAGGCCGATTTTGATGGCCTTTTTTATTGACACCATGTCCCTTTTGAAGCCCCCCTGATGCCCCCCTAGAGTAAAAACTCCCTAAAAGTGACCCCATCTAAGAAACTACACCCCTCAAGGTATTCAAAACTGATTATACAAACTTTATTAACCCTTTAGGTGTTTCTCAACAGTTAATGGCAAATGGAGATGAAATTTCAGAATTTCAATTTTTGGTAACCTTGCCTCACAAAAATGTAATATAGAGCAACCAAAAATCATATGTACCCTAAAAATAGTCCCCCAAAAAATGCCACCTTATCCCCTAGTTTCCAAAATGGGGTCACTTTTAGGGAGTTTCGACTCCAGGGGTGCATCAGGGGGGTTGAAACAGGACACGGTGTAAATAAACCGGTCCATAAAAATCAGCCCTCCAAAAACCAAACCGCGCACCTTTCACTCTACGCCCCGCTGTGTGGCCGTACAGTAGTTTACGGCCACATATTGGGTGTTTCTGTAAACGGCAGAGTCAGGGCAATAAAGATACAGTCTTGTTTGGCTATTAACCCTTGCTTTGTTAGTGGAAAAAATGGGTTAAAATTAAAAATTTGGCAAAAAAATGAAGTTTTAAAATTTCATCCCCATTTGCCAATAACTCTTGTGCAACACCTAAAGGGTTAACGACGTATGTAAAATCAGTTTTGAATACCTTGAGGGGTGTACTTTCTTAGATGGGGTCACTTTTAGGGAATTTCTACTCCAGGGGGGCATCAGGGGGGTTGAAACAGGACACGGTGTAAATAAACCGGTCCATAAAAATCAGCCCTCCAAAAACCAAACGGCGCACCTTTCACTCTACGCCCCGCTGTGTGGCCTTACAGTAGTTTACGGCCACATATTGGGTGTTTCTGTAAACGGCAGAGTCAGGGCAATAAAGATACAGTCTTGTTTGGCTGTTAACCCTTGCTTTGTTAGTGGAAAAAATGGGTTAAAATGGAAAATTTGGCAAAAAAATGAAATTTTCAAATTTCATCCCCATTTGCCAATAACTCTTGTGCAACACCTAAAGGGTTAATGACGTATGTAAAATCAGTTTTGAATACCTTGAGGGGTGTAATTTCTTAGATGCGGTCACTTTTAGGGAGTTTCTACTCCAGGGGTGCATCAGGGGGGTTGAAACAGGACACGGTGTAAATAAACCGGTCCATAAAAATCAGCCCTCCAAAAACCAAACGGCGCACCTTTCACTCTACGCCCCGCTGTGTGGCCGTACAGTAGTTTACGGCCACATATTGGGTGTTTCTGTAAACGGCAGAGTCAGGGCAATAAAGATACAGTCTTGTTTGGCTGTTAACCCTTGCTTTGTTAGTGGAAAAAATGGGTTAAAATGGAAAATTAGACAAAAAAATGAAATTTTAAAATTTCATCCCCATTTGCCAATAACTCTTGTGCAACACCTAAAGGGTTAACGACGTATGTAAAATCAGTTTTGAATACCTTGAGGGGTGTACTTTCTTAGATGGGGTCACTTTTAGGGAGTTTCTACTCCAGGGGGGCATCAGGGGGGTTGAAACAGGACACGGTGTAAATAAACCGGTCCATAAAAATCAGCCCTCCAAAAACCAAACGGCGCACCTTTCACTCTACGCCCCGCTGTGTGGCCGTACAGTAGTTTACGGCCACATATTGGGTGTTTCTGTAAACGGCAGAGTCACGGCAATAAAGATACAGTCTTGTTTGGCTGTTAACCCTTGCTTTGTTAGTGGAAAAAATGGGTTAAAATGGAAAATTAGACAAAAAAATGAAATTCACAAATTTCATCCCCATTTGCCAATAACTCTTGTGCAACACCTAAAGCGTTAACAACGTATGTAAAATCAGTTTTGAATACCTTGAGGGGTGTAGTTTCTTAGATGGGGTCATTTTTGGGTGGTTTCTATTATGTAAGCCTCACAAAGTGACTTCAGGCCTGAACTGATCCCTAAAAATTTAGTTTTTGTAAATTTCTGAAAAATTTCAAGATTTGCTTCTAAACTTCTAAGCCTTATAACATCCCCAAAAAATAAAATATAATTCCCAAAACAATTCAAACATGAAGTAGACATATGGGGAATGTAAAGTCATCACAATTTTTGGGGGTATTACTATGTATTACAGAAGTAGAGAAACTGAAACTTTGAAATTTGCTAAATTTTTCCTAATTTTTGTTAAATTAGGTATTTTTTGGTGCAAAAAAAAAAAATTTTTTGACTTCATTTTACCAGTGTCATGAAGTACAATATGTGACGAAAAAACTATCTCAGAACGGCCTGGATAAGTCAAAGCGTTTTAAAGTTATGAGCACTTAAAGTGACTCTGGTCAGATTTGCAAAAAATGGCCTGGTCCTAAGGTGTAAAAAGGCTGTGTCCTTAAGGGGTTAACACAAGATTTATTAAGAGCAAAAGAAAATCATAAATTACTGCTTAAACTGCTAAAAGTCGCAGGCACAGTGGTACAGGAGAACTGCAGTATAAAGGAAGGCAATACCCTTAGAATAGTCATGAAATACAATCATCAATAATGTGCAAAACCAAAAAACTGTCATGTTAGCATTTAATAACTACCGTATTTTTCGCCCTATAAGACGCACCTGCCCATAAGACGCACCTAGGTTTTTGAGGAGGAAAATAAGAAAAAATATATTTTGAACAAAAAGGTGTGCTTTTGGTGGGTTTTGAACTAATGGTGGTCTGTGGATGACACTATTATGGGGGATCTGTTGACGACACTGTTATGGGGGATCTGTGGGTGACACTGTTATGGAGGATCTGTGGGTGACACTGTTATGGGGATCTCTGGATGGCTCTTATTGGGGTCTCTGGATGGCACTGTTATGGGGATCTGTGGATGACACTGTTATGGGGGGATCTGTTGATGACACATATATGTGTCATCCACAGATCCCCTCCATAACAGTGTCCCTGTAGTGTGAATGACCCCCAATACAGGGGGTGGGGGTCGCATCTGGTTTTATAATGACAGCGTGGCCCGTGCAGTGACTGTATTCTACTACACGGTGCAGGCCTCTTCCGGCCTGTGTCGCTTGCTGGCTTAGGCAGTGCGATGACGTCATCGCGCCGCCTGCACCGGCATCTGATAGGCTGCCGTCCTAGTGCTGGCAGCCTATCAGAGGAACAGGGAGGGGACACAGCTCTCCCTGCCCTGCCGCAGCACAGACATTTGTATCGCCGTCCTGAGGATGGCGATACAGATGAGGTGACTATGGAGATGAGTGAGCGCTTCCACAACGGAAGCGCAGCGGTCATATCCTGCTGTGCCCTGCCGGCGCCCCCCTTCTGACAGCGCCCCGGGGTGGCCGCCCAGCCCGCCCGGTCCAAGAAACGGATCTGATGTTAAGGTCCTTTAATCTTTCTTGGTAAGTTTTATTCTGCAATCCATGTACTAGTTTAGTAGCTCTTCTCTGAACTCTCTCCAAAGGATCAATATCCTTCTGGAGATATGGTCTCCAGTACTGCGCACAATACTCCAAATTAGGTCTCACTAGTGCTCTGTAGAGCGGCATGAGCACCTCCCTCTTTCTACTGGTAATGCCTCTCCCTATACACCCAAGCATTCTGCTAGCATTTCCTGCTGCTCTATGACATTGTCTGCCTACCTTTAAGTTTTCTGAAATAATGACCCCTAAATCCCTTTCCTCAGATACTGAGGTTAGGACTGTATCACTGTATTACTGATTTTATATTCTGCTTTTGGGTTTTTACGCCCCAGGTGCATTATCTTGCACTTATCAACATTAAATTTTAGTTGCCAGATTTTTGACCATTCCTCTAGTTTTCCTAAATCCTTTTCCATTTGGTGTATCCCTCCAGGAACGTCAACCCTGTTACAAATCTTTGTGTCATCAGCAAAAAGACACACCTTACCATCGAGGCCTTCTGAAATTTCGCTGATAAAGATATTAAACAATATGGGTCCCAGAACAGATCCCTGAGGTATCCTACTGGTAACAAGACCATGGTCTGAATATACTCCATTGACTACAACCCTCTGTTGTCTGTCCCTCAGCCACTGCCTAATCCATTCAACAATATGAGAGTCCAAGCACAAAGACTGCAATTTATTGATAAGCCTTCTATGTGGGACAGTATCAGAAGCCTTACTAAAGTCCAGATAAGCGATGTCTACTGCACCTCCGCCATCTATTATTTTAGTCACCCAATCAAAAAAATCAATAAGATTAGTTTGACATGATCTCCCTGAAGTAAACCCATGCTGTTTTTCATCTTTAGATGTTCCACAATCCTCTCCTTAAGTATGGTTTCCATTAATTTCCCCACTATTGATGTCAGGCTTACTGGCCTATAGTTGCCCGATTCCTCCCTCCAACTTTTCTTGTGAATGGGCACAACATTTGCCAATTTCCAATCTTCTGGGACGACTCCTGTTGCTAGTGATTGGTTAAATATATCTGTTAAAGGTTTTGCTAGTTCGCTGCTGAGCTCTTTTAATAGCTTTGGGTGTATCCCATCAGGCCCCTGTGACTTATTTGTATTAATTTTAGATAACTGACTTAGAACATCTTCCTCTGTAAAGACACATGCATCAAAAGATTCATTAGTCTTCTTTCCTAACTAAGGTCCTTTTCCTTCATTTTCCTTTGTAAAAACTGAATAGAAGTAGTTCTTTATCTTCTTCCATATACCTTCCTTCTTTTGTTTTTAATTTGGTAATTCCTTGTTTTAGTTTCCTTTTGACATTTATGTATCAAAAGAATGTCTTATCGCCTTTTTTCACTGACTGAGCTAATTTCTCTCCTGCCTGTGCTTTAGAAGCTCTTATAACTTGTTTGGCCTCTCTCTGCCTAATCTTATAAATTTGCCTGTCATCCTCGTTTTTTTTTTTTTTATAATTACTAAATGCTATCTTTTTGTTTTTAATGATTTTGGCCACTTCTGCTGAGTACCACAGCGGTCTCTTCCTTTTTTTTGCTTTTACTGACAAACCTAATGCAATTTTCTGTTGCCTTCAATAGTGCCACTTTTGAGTAGTCCCATTTCTCCTAGACTCCATTGAAACTGTTCCAATCTGATAGGGGCTCGTATACCACTAATCTAATTTTAGAAAAGTCTGTTTTTCTAAAATCTAAAACTTTTGTTTTTGTGTGGAGTGACTCAGTCATTGTACTTATAGTAAACCACACTGACTGGTGATCACTAGATTCCAAGCTTTCCCCTACAGTAATATAAGATACCAAATTCCCATTTGTGAATAGTAAATCTAAAATGGCCTCCCTCCGGGTTGGCTCCTCAACTACTTGCTGTAGAGATAATCCCAGTAGGGAATTTAGAATATCTGTATTCGCCCCCTAGGTGGTGCTGTACGCCAGCCCAGGGAGGCATCTGCTAACCGTGAGTACATGAACTATTGCACCCATCAGCCCACTGTGAGCCTCACGTGTTTTCCCCTGTGGTTTGGTATGCTACACTAGTCTGCAATGATTGTGATGTTGGTTTTCGGCAACAACATACTTTTAACTTATAAATGACAGACCGCTGAAATCAACTCACCTGTCTCTACTTTATTCTGCCGTTAGTATGGTCAGCATAACATTGATGACAGGTTCTCTTTAAGGGACTTTTTCTTGTAAAAAAAATAAATATTTTAATTTTTACAAACAAGTGTTTCTAAATATTATGAAACCCCTGTGAGGTTAAAGTGGTCAGTATACCCCTCAATGAGTTATTTGAGGGGTGTAGTTTCCAAATTGGGGTCACTTTTTGGGGTTTTCTACTGTAGGGGTATCTTAGTATGCCTTCAAATATGACACGACAGCCAAAAGCCATTCCAGCAAAATCTACTCTCCAAAAACCATATGTTGCTTCTTTCTTTCTGAACCCTGCTATGTGCCCATACAGCTGTTTATGAACATAAATGGCTTGTTTTTGTTTTGTAAACTGCAGAATCATGGTAATAAATATTGAGGTTTACCGCAGGTCCTTTTGCAGGTCCTGAAAAAAAGAAGATACTGGCTGCGCGATCAAGTGGGTGAGGTGAGTTTATTTTTATTTTTAACCCCTCAATAGACATTTTATTTAGCATTCTGTTTTAAGAATGCTATTATTTTCTGTTATAACCATGTTATAACGGAAAATAATAAAGTGAAGTTCGGGTCCCCATTGACTTAAATGGGGTCCGGGTTCGGGTTGAAGTTCGGGTCAAGTTCGGGTCCCGAACCCGAACTTTGACCTTAAGTTCAGCCGAACCCGGCAAACCCAAACTTCCACGGGTTCGCTCAACCCTATTAAAGACATACAGTCATGTGAAAAAATTAGGACACCCTTTGAAAGCATGTGGTTTTTTGTAACATTTTTAATAAATGGTTATTTCATCTCCGTTTCAACAATACAGAGAGATTAAAGTAATCCGACTAAACAAAGAAAACTGAAGAAAAGTCTTTTCAAGATCTTCTGTAAATGTCATTCTACAAAAATGCCTATTCTAACTGAGGAAAAAGATAGGACACCCTTGCCCCTAATAGCGAGTGTTACCTCCTTTGGCTGAAATAACTGCAGTGAGACGGTTCTTGTAGCCATCTACCAGTCTTCGACATCGGTCTGAGGAAATTTTACCCCACTCCTCAATGCAGAACTTTTTCAGCTGTGAGATGTTTGAGGGGTTTCTTGCACGTACAGCCCTTTTCAAGTCACCCCACAGCATCTCAATGGGATTCAAATCTGGACTTTGACTTGGCCATTCCAGGACTCTCCATTTCTTCTTTTTCAGCCAATCTTTGGTTGATTTACTAGTATGTTTTGGGTCATTGTCATGTTGCATGGTCAAGTTCCGCTTCAGCTTTAATTTTCTAACTGATGGTCTCACATGTTCTTCAAGCACCTTCTGATACACAGTAGAATTCATCGTGGATTCTATGATGGTGAGCTGACCAGGTCCTGCTGCAGCAAAGCAGCCCCAAACCATGACACTTCCACCTCCATGCTTCACAGTTGGTATGAGGTTCTTTTCTTGGAATGCTGTGTTTGGTTTACGCCAAACATGTCCTCTGCTGTTGTGTCCAAATAATTCAATTTTGGACTCATCTGTCCAAAGAACATTATTCCAGAAGTCCTGGTCTTTGTCAACTTTATCTCTGGCAAATGTCAGTCTGGCCTCGATGTTTCTCTTGGAAAGCAAAGGTTTCCTCCTTGCACACCTCCCATGCAAGTTAAACTTGTACAGTCTCTTTCTGATTGTAGAGGCATGTACTTCTACATCAACAGTAGCCAGAGCCTGCTGTAGTTCTCGAGATGACACTTTAGGGTTTTTGGAGACCTCTTTTAGCATCTTGCGGTCTGCTCTTGGGGTGAACTTGCTGGGGCGACCAGTCCTGGGCATGTTGGCAGTTGTTTTGAAAGCCCTCCACTTGTAGACTATCTTCCGGACAGTGGAATGGCTGATTTCAAAATCTTTTGAGATCTTTTTAAATCCCTTCCCAGACTCATAGGCTGCTACAATCTTTTTTCTGAAGTCCTCTGACAGCTCTTTTGCTCTCACCATGGTGCTCACTCTCACTTCAACAGTCAGGAGCACACCAAACTAAATGTCTGAGGTTTAAATAGGGCAAGCCTCATTCAACATGCAGAGTAACGATCTACTAATTATGTGCACCTGGTGTGATATACCTGTGTGAGATCTGAGCCAATTTAAGAGGGAATACATGTGAGGGTGTCCTATCTTTTTCCTCAGTTAGAATAGGCATTTTTGTAGAATGACATTTACAGAAGATCTTGAAAAGACTTTTCTTCAGTTTTCTTTGTTTAGTCGGATTACTTTAATCTCTCTGTATTGTTGAAACGGAGATGAAATAACCATTTATTAAAAATGTTACAAAAAACCACATGCTTTCAAAGGGTGTCCTAATTTTTTCACATGACTGTACATGGAAAACATTACATACAGTGCTACAGAACATACAGGGTAATACTGCACCACATATGTACCTCTTACATCCAGTGATGTCTCCTCTGATGTAGATATTCTCTTTCCTCATCTTATTTATTCAGACCAGACCGCCATGATGATTTCTTTCAGCCATCTCTTCTCTCTGCAGAGTTTGACAAACAGACATCTTAGCTTCCTACTTTTCAATTATCCTCTTACCTTTTCAACACCCCATCCTGCCACCCTCAATACTGTGTCCGCTGTGCCCCCCAATAATATCCTGCATAAACAGTTCCCCTGAAAATAGTGGTACTACACAGATAGTGCTCCAGTACAAAAAATATCCCCCTACCTTTCAGATCAGACCCCCATACCAGACCTTCTTTAGACCTCTATGTCAGACCCCATACAAGACCTCAGATCTGACCCCCATTAGACCTCCATGTCAGAAACCCCCATCTCAGACCAACCCCCATGTATCAGACCTTAGATCAGACCCCAATTAGACCTCCATGTCAGACAACCTAATATCAGACCTCAGATTAGACCCCCATTAGACCTCCAGACCTCCCCCATATCAGACCTCAGACCAGACCCCAGACCTCTCAGACCCCATATCATACCTCAGACCAGACCCCCATATCAGACCTCATTAAATCTCCAGACCCCATTAGACTTCCAGACCCCCATTAGACCTTCAGACACCCATTAGACTTACAGACCCGCATTAGACTTAAAAAAAAACAATCAGACCCCCATTAGACTTACAGACCTCCATCAGACCTCAGATTCCCATTACACCTCAGATCCCCCATATCAGACTGTAAAATAAATAAATTAACTTACCTCTCGCTAGGTCCGGCGGTCTCCCATGTTCTCTTCTTGAGGCCTGCGCTGCACATTGACTTGACTGCCTGCAGCGTCAGATCACAGTGCTCTCTGTATGTCCTGACCCTGCAGGCAGCCAGGACACAACAGTGCAGGCCTCGGTAAGAGCAAGCAGGAGGAGGGATAAGTACAGCGCTCACAGCACTTCACTCCCCCTCCTCCTACATACTGACTGAGTGAGCGCTTCCATAATGCTCTTTCACATTGTACAAGCTTTTGTGGCGAGGGCTGACCTGACTACTCAAATGGTATCTGTATTGAACTTTTTTTAATTTGGTGATGTACATATATGTACAGGTACTGCAGTTATGTAGTGTACTTGGTGTACTCTGATGTTGTATTTGACTTATGGGCTTAGTTCTGGTGCTGTATTTGACTTATGGGTTTGGTTCTGGTGATGTATTTATGTAGTGAATAGTGTTCGGCGCGAATATTAGAATCGCAAATAATAATCGTGAATATCGGCACTTTGAGAATTCGCGAATATTTAGAATATAGTGATATATATTTGTAATTTCGAATAGTCTAGATTTTTATTTCATCAGTAACCTCCCTTCTTGCTTGTAGGCCAATGAGAAGGCTGCAATGTCTTTTTCTGAGCTTAGCAACATCCCTAACAACCAATAGGAAAGTTGCCTAGCCCTTACTATATAAGAACCTCCCCAGCAGCCATTTTCTACAGTTTTTTTTTTAAAGTTCTGAGAGAGACAGCAGTGTCATTGCTGTGCTCTGTGCTTTCCACACTACATTAAATAGATAGTTAGATAGCTTATATATTTATAATACAGATAGTGGGAGATAGTCAGTGTAGGTTAGATCCTGATATAGTGTAGCTGTTGCAGTGCAGGGTGTTAGGTAGTGTCATAGGTTCTGCTGTCCATACATACACGCAGACCTGCTAAAATGGGAAGTTTCACGTATTGCGCCAAAATATTTGCATTATTAGTGCCGATTAGCGCAATCGCAAATATATTGCATATAAAACCATTTTTAATGTTCTGCCGTGCCAACCATTTTCTCCAGTCTCAGGAAACTTCTAGCAGCTTGGAAAATGTAGCAACAGTGACCCACACCTGTATTTTGTGCGCATTACGCGAATATTACATTGCTGATTTTTTGCAATCAAGAAAATAATTTCGAATTCGCAAATATATGACGAATATTCACCCAAATATTTCGTGAAACATCCCGAATTCGAATATAGCCCCTGCCGCTCATCACTAGTAGTGAACATATTTCTGGTGCACTATTTATTTAGTGAACTTGGTTCTGTTGATTGTTATGCCATTGCTCGTCTCCATACAGACTAGTTGTTTGTCGACAGTACATGGAAGGAAGTGGAGTCTCAGGAAAAAGCATGTATTCAAACCTGAAAAAAATCGTGTGGCGTGCTGACGCGCTTTACAGACCACACTTTTCCCTCTCCTACAAATCAACTTGTTAACATTTTCAAGTATGCCAATGTGCGGTGCATACTGCACTGAAAATACCTCCTGGTTTACTCCAAATCAGTGTATTATTCTTACTAATTGTACTCCAGTATGTGTATGCGTTAGTTAGGGGGCCCCCAATGAATGGACTGCTCCATACTCCAGGTACCCTTAATCAGGCCCTGGACGCAGCTACTAAAATGGTGTTAACGTCTTAAGCATAAAACATACAGGATAGGATTAAAGAGCTTAAAGAACTTAGTGGGTCATTTTACTATCAGATACGTCACTTTTCCCCGCTCATGCCAGATCTTAAAAAGGGCGTGTTGTGGGCGAGAAAGGGGGCAGACTGTTGTAGAAAATGTTCTAAATTTACACCAGCAAGGGAGCTGGCGGCTCTACATAACTTCTGCGGACTCACCACCAGTGCAGGGGTGTAACAGTGAATGCTGTGCGAAGCTCTTCCCCTGCTTACCCCCACGGTCCCGGGCGCCGTGTTCTTCGGTGATCCGTGGCCAGTGTTCCGCTGCAGTCTGGGACACTCTGTTTGTAAGAGTGGTGTTGCTTCTGAGGATTCCACATCTTCCATTCAGCCCTGGACACAGCATGAGTTCAGCTGGTTTCATGTGTCACTGCTCTAAGGGTGGTACGTATCACTCCCTGGGCTGGGCTGGGTTGGGTCAGGTGACCTTGTTGACCAACCCTGGCTCTCCTACACATACTTAAGGGGCTCAGCCCTTTTCCCAGATGTCTGAGTGTCAAGGTTCTAGTCTGTTGCTGAAGAGCTTGATAACTACTTGTGTTCCTGACCTATACTTCGTCCCTGGACTCCACTTATCGTCTGATCCCTGCCTGCTTGCTTTGTCAGTCCCGTTGCCAACCCGGATTGCCTGACCTGTACCTGTGCCGCCTGCCCTGACCTTCTGCCTGTCTGACTACACCTCTGCTTCATCCTTCGGTTCCTGCTTTGTTGCTCCTGGTAACAACCCTGCCTGTCTACCACGCCTGTACTGCTGGTACCTATCTCAGGTATCTTCTGGTCCTCCTGGATCAGCTGCTACTGACTCTGGGACTGCTCTGGAGTGGCACCTGGCAACTACCCTAACGGCCCATGTCTATCTTCACTATCAGAGGCTCTAGCGAAGACCAGGTAGTTCCTCAGTCACTCCCCTCCAGGGTGCAGCCAGTCAGTAGCACAGTGGGTTCACACCCGGTAATCCGTGACAAGGGGTTATTAAGACCATCATCTAAAAGCCAGTCTTAGTAAATGACCCCCTTAATCTGCATAGCCTTGAAGAAAGAAGGGAAAGAAAAGACATGATCGAAACCTTTAAATATGTTAAAGGTTAAAATAAGGTGCAGGAGGGAAGTGTTCTCAGTAAGAAACTAAACACAAGAACAAGGGGGCAACATCTGAATTTAGATGGGGGTAAGATCAGGAGCAAAGTCCGGAAATATTATTTTACTAAAAGAGTGGTTGAAGCTTGGATCAAACCTCCAGCCGATGTGATTGGGAAATCTACAGTAAGTGGAATTAAACATGCTTGGGATATACACATGTCTATCCTAAGATAAAAAAAAGAAATAAGATAAAGGCAGACTAGATGGACAAGGTGGTCTTTTCTGCTGTCAATCTTCTACGTTTCTTGTAATGTCCGTCTGTTCGATAAAGCTGAAAACGTGACTCATCGGAGAAGTCTACCCATTTGCTAGTCAGCAAAGGTCCAATTCTGATACTGCTGCGAAAATTGAAGCCCTTGCACATCCCTAGCTGACATTCACCTCTCACATCAATGACATGTGGTATTCCACTTATGCACAATGGTGCCATTTGTCCACTCAGGATACACTTTCACCACAGAAGCGCGTGAGGAGTTCACACTGTGCAGGTTCAGAAATACTGCCACCCTTGGTAAAAAAAAAAACAATAATCATCCCTTTTTGCAACCCTGATAAATCGCCCCTTTTACCCATAACAGTAATGAGGGATATGTGTGCAGACAGCCTATCACACACCTTATATACCCACCAAACCAGCTCACAGAGTATATGGCACAGAACATAGACATATGCTACCAGACCAATTACCATGTGCTTTTCACATTGCCACATAATATATAGCTGACAAATAATGCAGTGTACACTTTCTGAACACAGGGGGTCATTTATCAAGAACAGCATTGTCTATGTTGGTCTTAATATCTCCTGCGTTGGTAGGAGGATGTGCATAATGTATGATGAGGTGCATGCTTTGTCATAAATTAGGTGCCTCCTCCTTTACTCTGTGCACCTGTAATGAAATATATTCCAGCTTGTACCTGAGGTAGATTTCATCCATCATTTACACTAGATTACTGGTGTTAATGATGATAAATCTGCCGCGGCCTATGGTCCAGCCCACATCTCGCCCCCTTTTTAAAACATGGCAAGGGCAGCGTAGAAACTAAATTTAATCAACATGGCATTCGAAAAGTTGGAAACCCGCTGTTTGCTATTTATTTGCCCCCGTTTCTGGCATAGGGGACCATTGTAAATACAATACAATATTATATGATATTTCTATATACAATCAGTAAGAATTATATGGGAAATATTGTAACAATTTTTTTTTGCACCTTCAGACTCTGCTAGAAAATGATCTGTTACTTTGTTTTTATAGGCACGTATTTGATATCGTTTAATATGATTTATTTTTATGGGTTCTATGTAAAGACATTTACTAAATGATATACAGCTATGTACACAATGGTAATTACACCCTATTAATTGTATGTAATGTGTACAGTGAAACAAGGCACACAATGTGATGTCACTGACTGTAATCCTATTAGAATCATATTAGTTTACAATTAGCCGACCTTCCAATTTCCTACTTAATAACACACATTCTGTTATTACATCAGGTCCCTATCTAAACAGTTATGTTAATGGTGGCTGGGGAATACGGGAAGAGTGCAAACTGATTTTTCACATGGAAAACCAAGGGCAATGACTTTCCTATAGGTTACTGCTAATAGATGAGAAACTAATAACCCAAACATCATTACATCTATTTCATATCTGTCATGTGGATCTGTGATAACTATGTGTTTTTCACACATTTTTTGGTCAGGGTTATGATATTTTTTTTATCGCATGATCATGGGAATCATTTATTACTCTACACCAGTTTTCCAGTGTGGAAAAGTTATACAAATTTGCAACTTTTTAGCTTTCTCCGACACTCTCAACACTTTTACAAAAAAGTGGGTGAAATATACACTGTGTGCAGAATTATTAGGCTAATGAGTATTTTGACCACATCATCCTCTTTATGCATGTTGTCTTACTCCAAGCTGTATAGGCTCGAAAGCCTACTACCAATTAAGCATATTAGGTGATGTTGCATCTCTGTAATGAGAAGGGGTGTGGTCTAATGACATCAACACCCTATATCAGGTGTGCATAATTATTAGGCAACTTCCTTTCCTTTGGCAAAATGGGTCAAAAGAAGGACTTGACAGGCTCAGAAAAGTCAAAAATAGTGAGATATCTTGCAGAGGGATGCAGCACTCTTAAAATTGCAAAGCTTCTGAAGCGTGATCATCGAACAATCAAGCGTTTCATTCAAAATAGTCAACAGGGTCGCAAGAAGCGTGTGGAAAAACCAAGGCGCAAAATAACTGCCCATGAACTGAGAAAAGTCAAGCGTGCAGCTGCCAAGATGCCACTTGCCACTAGTTTGGCCATATTTCAGAGCTGCAACATCACTGGAGTTCCCAAAAGCACAAGGTGTGCAATACTCAGAGACATGGCCAAGGTAAGAAAGGCTGAAAGACGACCACCACTGAACAAGACACACAAGCTGAAACGTCAAGACTGGGCCAAGAAATATCTCAAGACTGATTTTTCTAAGGTTTTATGGACTGATGAAATGAGAGTGAGTCTTGATGGGCCAGATGGATGGGCCCGTGGCTGGATTGGTAAAGGGCAGAGAGCTCCAGTCCGACTCAGACGCCAGCAAGGTGGAGGTGGAGTACTGGTTTGGGCTGGTATCATGAAAGATGAGCTTGTGGGGCCTTTTCGGGTTGAGGATGGAGTCAAGCTCAACTCCCAGTCCTACTGCCAGTTTCTGGAAGACACCTTCTTCAAGCAGTGGTACAGGAAGAAGTCTGCATCCTTCAAGAAAAACATGATTTTCATGCAGGACAATGCTCCATCACACGCGTCCAAGTACTCCACAGCGTGGCTGGCAAGAAAGGGTATAAAAGAAGAAAATCTAATTACATGGCCTCCTTGTTCACCTGATCTGAACCCCATTGAGAACCTGTGGTCCATCATCAAATGTGAGATTTACAAGGAGGGAAAACAGTACACCTCTCTGAACAGTGTCTGGGAGGCTGTGGTTGCTGCTGCACGCAATGTTGATGGTGAACAGATCAAAACACTGACAGAATCCATGGATGGCAGGCTTTTGAGTGTCCTTGCAAAGAAAGGTGGCTATATTGGTCACTGATTTGTTTTTGTTTTGTTTTTGAATGTCAGAAATGTATTTTTGTGAATGTTGAGATGTTATATTGGTTTCACTGGTAAAAATAAATAATTGAAATGGGTATATATTTGTTTTTTGTTAAGTTGCCTAATAATTATGCACAGTAATAGTCACCTGCACACACAGATATCCCCCTAAAATAGCTAAAACTAAAAACAAACTAAAAACTACTTCCAAAAATATTCAGCTTTGATATTAATGAGTTTTTTGGGTTCATTGAGAACATGGTTGTTGTTCAATAATAAAATTAATCCTCAGAAATACAACTTGCCTAATAATTCTGCACTCCCTGTAGATGGTAGGAGGTGGGACAGGGGAAGAACCTCTGCGTCCCTGACTCATTTAGCAACATGTGCGACAGTTAACGGGTGCACATTACACCAGAAGTTCTAGCGGGAGTAAACTTCAGTTCTAGTGTATGGACAGCAAAAGATGTGGCTAATTTTTTAAGATGCACCTATTAAGAACTTGGGCAGATCTTCCTCCAGCGAGTTTTTGGCTAAGACCAGCGTGTGAAATGCCAGTTTTTAGAAGATTACCCCATTGTGTCAAAAATACCGGAACCTCGACAGAGTGAACTTGTGTGTGAAGCAGTGACTAGACAGGTATCAGATTAATATACAATACAGATTATGTATAGTGATGAGAGAAGTTTTGAAAAATTTGATTTGGCAGGTTTTTCCTTTATTTATTTATTTATTTATTTATTTATTATAAATCTGGGAAGGCCCCAAAACATTGGAAAACGGAAAAGAGAACGTAAAGAGAAAGTGCACTGGAGTATAACAATGACTGGGTGGAGCCAGTATACTTGTCTATTCTGCACAAGGTACGGACAAGTCCTGTAGGATCATGCCTGGTTCATTTTAATGAATGTGATCTTGTCCACGTTGGCTGTGGACAGGTGGCTGCGCTTGTCTGTGATCACCCCCCCTGCCATGCTAAACACACGTTCGGACAATACACTGGTCACAGGGCAGGCCAGCACCTTCAAGGCGTAAAAGGCAAGCTCAGGCCATGTGCCCAATTTGGAGACCCAGAAGTTGAATGGGGAAGACCCATCAGTCAGTACGTGCACATATACTGTTCCACCATGTTGCTGAAATGCTGCCTCCTGCTAAGACGTTCCATATCAGCTGGTGGTGCTGGTTGTTGTGGCATGCTGACAAAGCTTCTCCACATTTCGGCCATGCTAACCCTCCCTTCTGAGGTACTGGTGGTACCCCAGCTGCGTTGGCGACTTTTTCCTAGTCCTCTGCCTTCGCCTTGTGCTTCCACTTTGCCCCCGCTGTCAGAATGCTTCTGATCATGCTCCAGTGACGGAGTTAAGGACGTTGTCATTGTAGCGAGAATCCAGCAAGGTGGTCACCCAGAAATCAGCACTGGTTAGAATGTGGGCAACTCGGCGGTCGTTGCGCAGGCACTGCTGTATGTAGTCGCTCATGTGTGCCATGCTGCCCAGAGGCAACGACAAGCTGTCCTCTGTGGGAGGTGTATCGTCTGTGTTCTCTGTATCCCCCCGGGCCATGCTCCAGTGACGCCTATGAGCTGCTTTGGGTGCCATCCTGCTGTGGACACGGTTCCTCATCATCATCCTCCTCCTCCTCCAGAACGGTGCCCTGGCTGGACAGTTGTGTACCTGGCATATGTTGGTGCAGGAACCCACCCTTGGAGCCACTTGTGAATGACTGGCCTGAAACTCTTGTAAATGATCCATCTTCCTCCTCCTTCTGTGCCACATACTCTTCCATCATCGCCCGAAGCGTTTTTTTAAGTAGGCATAGAAGTGGGATAGTAACACTGAGAACGGCGTTGGCCCTGTTGGTGAAGTACTCGAAAGAGCGCAACACGGCACACACGTCCTACATGGAGGCCCACTCGTTGATGGTGAAGTAGTGCTGTTCCGCAGAGCGATTCACCCGTGCATGCTGCAGCTGAAACTCCACTATCGCCTGTTGCTGCTCGCACAGTCTCTCCAGCATGTGCAAGGTGGAGTTCCACCTTGTGGGTACGTCACATATGAGGCGGTGAGTGGGAAGGCCTAAGTTACTCTGCAGCGCAGACAGGCGAGCAGCGTAACTTTTCCGGCAAAGTTCGTGTTCGGGTCTGGGTACCCAAACTCGCAAATTCAGAAATCCAGGCAAATTTACAGAAGACGGCAGGCAGATTCGTAGTCAGGTAATGCAAGGGTCAATAGTCCAGATAATCCAAGTAGCAGGTATACAACCACGCTTGGGCACTTCAAGGGCTATATTCGAATTTGCGATAATTCATGAATATTTTTTTGAATATTCATCATATATTCACGAATTTTGAGAATTCGAGATTATTTTACTGAATGCAATGTAAATCGGCAATGTAAAAATCACGTAATGCAAATTCGTAACGCGAAATACAGGCGTTGGTCACTTTGGCTACATTTTTCAAGCTGGTGTAAGTTTCCTGAGGCTAGAGAAAATGATTGGCACGGCAGAACATTACAAAAGCTTTTCATGCAGATAGAGTTAAGTGCTCCAATATATTCACAATTGCGCTAATCGGCAACTTAACATTTTAGCAAGTCTGACTACAGATTACTGATTGGTGCACTAAGTATTGTTGTGAACTTGACATTGCTTCCTTCTCATTGGCCAACAAGCAAGAAGCAGAGGGGAATCATGTGTTCAGATGGAAAAAAATGCCACACCAGATGGTACCTGGCCGTGAGGACGGATACAGCAGTATGCTGGTGGGTGTCTGCTTCTCCTGCGAGGTAAGACAGCACTCGTACGATCTGCCACCATGCAGTGAGGTCACGGACCCAATACTGACAGATGCTAGAGACAGTGGACAGCTACTGGCGTTCTAAAGTAGATCAAGAGTGAGGTTGCAGGATGAAGTGTATAGTTGGGTGTCATCAGCATAGAGATGGTACTGAAAACCAAATCTACTGTTCTATAGGGGCTGTGTAAACCAATCACTCTTGTTTGATTCAATCCTGTATGGCGCAATTCCTAATCCTGTATCCACCCAATGTTGCACTTTTTTTTCTCTATGTTTTGCTTTACTTGTATTGTAATTTGTTGCAATCTGGCGAACAATTATAATCTTTTGCACTGTTTGTGATTTTAAATTGATTTCATTCAATTAATTTAAATTCTCCTTAGCTGCTTATTTCTTTCACCATATTTATTACCACCTCTTTTTGTTTCTTTTCTTCCTCTCTTCTTCATTTGCTCTGTTCTCTGCAATGCCATATTGGTCTGACTCTAGAGGTTCTTTACCTTGCTTTACATTTATTGTTCTATGTTAGACCTATAGAACTGGTGTAAGGGATCACTCTCTCAAACAGGGCGGCAATGACAGACCTATCGTCAGACAACGGTTTTAATGTACAAACTGTGCTTTATTTTTGGGCACTTCGACAAATATAGGTGATTCCTTTCCAGTTATAACTCACCGGGTGAGGGAAGGTTCCAGCACCGTCAAAACATAGACAAAACAAAATAAACTCCTTCCCGTCTGGGCTCTAACTAACACAAAGTTGTGTCTAGCTCACCTATTGAGCGCAGGTCACACACAGGGAATCAGGCTTCAATAGCAAGCCAGCCAGCTTCCTAAGCTTTTCCAGGCAAAACTCTGCAGACTGACAGCCTGGGATGTGCTTTATTTCCCACCAATGATCCCAGCTGGACTACACCTGGGGATCCCTCAGGCTAGGGGAACACATGCCCTGGAAGGGGGGTGGACTGGGGAGGTCCCACTACCAAACCTACCTTCCCAGTCCAAATAAAATCCAGCCTTTGAACTTTAACGTTTGCTAAAGCCAGCACCATCTTTCTGGATTTTACTTACCTCACCCAGTTGAGGAACCTGGGTGGGACATACACGCTTCCAGGACTTTACTGTATACTTTGCCACACTGGATTTATGTTGCCTCTATATAGCTTGGGAATCTCAACATATTTGTTGTTTGATACTTTATCCTCTTGCTGGAAATCCCTTTAGCAACTCTTGAAAGATATCTATTGCTTATAAAATATAATATTTTTTAAATTTTTGAGTGGGTTAGGCCAAGACTGTATGATGATTTCACCTGAGAGTGATCTTAATGGAAGCAGAACTTCCAAAGTTTTTTAAGTGAACTGGAAGCAGTGGCAGAACATCCCACCCAGTCTGAAATAAATGCTGTACTGAAATATTTTGGGTTTTTACACTTTCCAACTGAGTATATCCAATGAGCCTTTCTTTCAAGTTGGCATTGTAACTCTGAGTGAAAAATCCCAAATTCAAGTCAGCAAATATCAGATATGCATTTCTGAGCCAATGACAGTCCCAGGAATCTTTGGCATGGAGGAATGGCTTTAGTGGCAAGAATTCTAGGAATTGAAAATCACTCATGAACGATTTGCTAGAGTCTGTAGGGTGTAGACATTCATTCATTACTAAGATACTTCAACAGTTTAAATAAAAAAAATATTTTGCAGTTCTGTACTATCCAGACCGAAGCAGAAACTGTATATTTATGTGTATACACAGCCTTTCTTTAACCCCTTATTATACCATGATGTTGCTACTTGTACTACACATATTGTTCACCCGTAAAGAGGGTTTGCAGGACATATTTTTATGAAAGGCCATTAATGTTTGATCAGTGGGAGTCCAACCTCCAATAAAGTAACATACTCTGAGCAATACGTTCCCTTCATTGTTCACACCAGCACAATGGCTTGTATGTATGGGCCACCGTGACAAGTACTGCAGCTTGTCCCATTCAGTTTAGTGTATCCTTCATTGTGTTGATTAGAGATGAGCGAAGTTTTGAAAAATTTGATTCGCCAGCTTCGCTAAACTTTGACAATAAATCTGATTTGTTAAAAATTAGTTTGTCACAAATTTCTATGTTAAAACCCCATTTAACCTATCAATTAATGGGACCGTTTTTAACAGCCGCTTAGACAGAAGTGCACCCGTCTAACAGCCGGTAATACACTAGTGCAATATGGCCTTTTGGGTTTAAAAATAAAATCACTCTCCTCATCCACTTGCTCGCACAGAGGCAGTCTGCTCCTCTATTGATTGAAAAAGACCTGCCGAAGGACCTGCACTGACCGTTATAACGTCACTGCGCTCCCAGCGTAATCACGTAGTGATGATGATGTCACCACAGAATCACGCTGGGAGCATGAGAGGAGCGGACTGCCTCTGTGCGAGAAAGTGGGCGAGATGAGTATTTTTTTTCTGCTCTTTCTAAGGCAACTCCAGCTGCCATTTTAGGAAAAATGCTTTGTTTCCATGAAGCAAGAGGAAATTCAGCTTAATTTAGAATCTAATTTTTCCTAAAATTCAGACCGAATTCCACTTCGGTTGCTTCGCTTCGCTCAACACTAGAATTAAACTCAAAATCTCCAACTACTGTACATTTGCTGAAAAAAATTCTAAAAGTTTAGTCGTAGCTAACCCCTTTAACAGTTCTCTTCAGAGTTGTTGGAGCCGCAGTGGGGTTCATACTTACCTGGTTCCGACTGCTGGATTATGGTTGCATCGCTCCACGACCATCTTGGCAGGTCCTGGGTCTCTGGGAATCCACATCCTATTGACGGGCATCACATGACCATTGCAGCCAATCACAGGCTCCATTAGTGACCTGTCATCCATCCAGAACGTCACTGGGTCACGTGCCACATGGGTGACAGGTCACTGCTGCGCCAGTGATTGGCTGCAGCAGTCACATGATGCTCGTCAACAGGATATTGATTTCCAGGAACCTAGGAACTGCTGACGTGGCCATGGATTGATGCAGTGGGAATCCAGTGGCAAGAACCAGACAAGTATGAACCCCACCAGGGGCCCAGCCACTTTGAAAAGGTCTGTTAAAAACATTGAGTCTTGGATAGCCCATTTAATGCAGCAGATGGAAGACGCATCATGCTTATTTCCCTTCAAAATTGGAAGATGTTCAGTAGTGCCATCATCTCAAAACTGGTAGTTCATCCCAGGTATACCCATCAACTTTTTGTAGCAGTCTGGCTAAAAGTGATTTTCATGGAAGAATTCCAAAAATTCATACCTTCAACATGGAATCAAGGCCAAGCCAATCAAGGCCAATTATGCATGCAAACATAGGATTTGGGGTGCAGAAAAATGGCAGCAGGTGCTTTGGACTGATGAGTAAAAAATGTAAATATTTTACTGTAACAGAAGCCAGTTTGTACACCGAAGGACTTCAGAAGAGTATCTGTAGGCAATAGTGTAGCATGTTGGAGGTTTCTTGCGAGTTTGAGGCTGCATTCCATAAAATGAAGCTAGGGATTTGAATTTTTTATTTTTATTTGCTGTATTGGACAAGTAACAAATTTCAATAAATTCACTTCTTCATATATAGTATGCACTTACAGTATTGGCAAGATTTGGGGTCCATCTAAACCAGATATTTAATCTGTACATTAATGATTCTACACAGAGTGATTTTATGATTACACTTTTTAACAATGCCTTGTAGATTCTTCTAGGCAATGGTCAATAATAATGACTTCTAGGAAAGATTTATATGAATTCATTGGATTATGATTTTCTTAAGGTTTTTAATGCTCTAAAACACAAATTTTAGGGGGGACATTTATCTTGCCAAAAGTGGCCTAAAGGTGTTGCAAGTCTTGGTGTACTGCTTATGTGCATCAAAACTTGCAACTTTTTCAAAGTTGTGAGAAAAGGGGGCATGGTGTTGGTGGGGAAGCAGAAGTGCCAGCAGACCTGACTCATTTTCCAATTCTCCACACTGTGTTTTTGGCATGGAAAATGGCTTAAATATATGATATCAAGAGGGCTGAAGTAGAACTAAATCTGTTGCACGGTCTGCCGGACAAAATGTCAAACTTATACAGAGGCCTGTGCCTCTACATAACTTTGGTGCTACCTCCGGCAGTGCAGGGGGCTTTGAGACTGGCGTGAAAAACGCGGGTCTTAATAAATGCCCCCCTAGGTATTTAGAGTTTAGACTAAACATTTTGAAAGTATAACATGGATGGTTAGTTAGATAGTATAATGATAATATACTGTATACTGCAAAGAAAAAAAAATTGTGTTTGATTGAAATCTGCAATACTAGTCGACCGTTGTGTTTTATTTGGGGAATCAAAAGTAAAGTTTACCCCCAGAAAAAGTAAAGCTGAGCACAACCACCATTTTCTCATAGTGAAAAGCAGCCATTGTGTTAGGTGTACAATACACCAGAAGCCGGACAGAAGCACTGCTTCTATATGTTGGCGCATGAGCTCAATTGCCCTCCTGCCACAGGTCTTCATAACCATAAATCCAAATGTAATAACAGAGTTCATTAAGGTAACTTTTAGAAAAGAGCAAACTGATTCTACACAAATAAAATTTGTTATGAGTTTCCCAAAAGATTAGAATTTCTGTGAATCCGAACCTTTTGTAATTCATTCCGCACAAATCACTCAAAATGACGGCCACCCTTTTACAGATCAGAGGATAGAGAAGAAGGCATCTGCCACAAAAAAGGGATAATTTTTTAACTGTTTCTTTAAAAAAATATCTGATATCACGTGTCAGGATGTTATCGCTTTGGATGAGCGAATCGATTTTGGATAAAACATCCGAAGTCAATTCGCATAAAACTATGTTTCAATACTGTATTGAGCGAGTGCTCCATACAGTATTAGAATGTATTGGCTCCGATGAGCTGAAGTTATTACTTCACATAATACCTTCAGAAATTGATTTATACTGTAAAAAAACATTTCCCGAACTCCGGTTTGGTTCCAAGTGGTACCTTGGAACCGAGCCCGAGTTCGGGAAATGTTTTTTTTTACAGTATAAATCAATTTCTGAAGTTATTATGCGAAGTCTCGCGAGACTTCGCAAAGTAATAACTTCGGCTCATCAGAGCCAATACATTCTAATACTGTACGGAGCACTCTCTCCGTACAGTATTGAAACAAAGTTTTATGCAAATCGACTTCGGATGTTTCATCCAAGTCAATTCGCTCATCCCTAGTTACCGCCCATTTACCCAAATACAGTATGTTGCTGTCACTTCAACTTTACTAATACAAATTTTCAGGACAATTGATACACTTTCAGTTTGGACTGAATTGAATCTGGTGACAAAATCAACTGGAACTTTGGGAAATCTGTTCATCTCTATTGACTTTCAATTTTAGGGTTTTATTGCAGCCCAAGCCAATAATTATGCACACTGTGAAGTTTCGGGCAGAAATATGCCCTTTTTCAGGCAGAATTTGTCTAGTTTAGGTCTTGCATCAGTAGATAGCCTGTGTGTTCTTTTGGATTTAGAAAATTACAAGATTTGTCCAATCAAACATTTATATCCACAGCTTATACCAAAAAAATATCTGACAGTTGCAGGTCCGGGCTGGTCAGGCATCTTCTGCATTCAGGTGAAGAATGAATTAAGATGTTGTATCCATTCACTTCAAGCTGATTTAAAGAAACAGCAGAACAAGCATGACAGTCAGGCGTTATCAATTTCAGTAATGATTTATTAGTAGGAAGCATCATTTTGCTATAATAGTGTATGTGTAGTATCTTACCCCCTGTAAGGGAAAGGCCCAGGGTACACATTGACTATCGCAGTAGTGTCAGCGCCATTGTTTTGCACAAAGCAGCTGAGTCTCTGCGCACAGCCACACCATGTCTTCTTGATGACTAAGCCATTCTGATGACATCTGCAGAGGCAAGGTCACATATGGCAGATATGCTGTGGATTTTACCTGCAGATTTTGTGGATTACTGATCTTTTACAATTGTAATCCAAGTGCCGCAGACCTTTCTCACAGCATGATCACTCTGATGTGGGAATGCCACAGATTTCCACAGCATAGTTCACCACTTTCAATGCAGCTGACATGAACTCTGCAGTGATTGCACAATCAACACCAAAATCCACATGTCCCTGTGGATCTGAGGCAAGATCTGCACCAAAAGACCTACCTTCGAAGTGAAGTTCCTTCTTGGCAGAGGGTAATATTTTTAGAGCCTATTTGCTTCTTCTTGCCTTGACTCTTTGCCTAAGGCCTCATGCACATGACTGTATTTTT
Organism: Bufo bufo; assembly: GCF_905171765.1. Taxonomy (NCBI): domain Eukaryota; kingdom Metazoa; phylum Chordata; class Amphibia; order Anura; family Bufonidae; genus Bufo; species Bufo bufo. The sequence goes on from NC_053392.1 coordinate 92,378,869, forward strand.
GTTCCGCATCCGTTCCACATTTTTTGCAGATCAGATGCAGACCCATTCATTTCAAAAAATGCAGACAGCGTACCATATGCTGTCCACATCTGCATGTCCAAGCTGCAGTCCCACAAAAACATAGAACATGCCATATACACAGGACATTTCTATAGAAAGGAAAAGGAAAATGGTACCTGTGATTTGCGGATCCGTGGTTTGTGGACCGCAAAACACATACGGTCATGTGTGTGAGGCCTTAGCCTTGACTTTGGCTTGCTTCTTCAGATTTGTTGTCTGGATTTTGTTGTTTGTCCTCCTGTTTCTTCTCCTGGTCTGTCTTCTGGTTACGTCATCGTCACAGCATGGAATATAAAATTATTTTGCATGCAAAATGAGTATTGAATATAATTATACAAAGATCAGATCACAGACCACTAAACTGATAATTCAGTACCAAAACTATGTGCCCCCCTATTCATTGCACGTTTTAATATCAAATTCATGTGCACTTTTCGGAGATGTGACAAGATCATTTTGCAGGGTGAAAGAAGCTCTTCGCTGCTCTCTTTTCCTGTCCAGTGCAGTATTACCAGTGTCTCCTGAGGCAATTTAAAACCTGGCAGTGGTCCCGAATGCTCTGCCTGACAATCCCCTTTCCACACAGCTGGCATAATGTGAGAGAGGCATGTGAATGATGAAAAAATAACCTTCATTCATTGTAAGACGCCAGGGGCAATTTTGAGTCCTCAGCATATCTCATACTACTTTCATGTAACAGGCCGGTCAAATTGGGGAATTTGTTCACACGTCTAGTTCAAAACAGCCACACATTGCAGACTAAATTTACCGGAGGGGAAAGGCCTCCAGATATGCAAGTACCCAGACTCCATGCCGATTCCTTGCCCGTAAGACATAATGGAAAATAGAGTATTTATATAACATATTCAGCACCACTTTAGTACTACTGAGATAAATATACCTAGCCACAGTTAGAAAATGAAGACGAAATATTGTGTGTTGAGTTGAGTCTAGTGCTTGCAGGGTTTCCTAGTTTGAATGTGGCAATTTCTGCATGTAGTTTATAGGTAGTTTATATGCTTTCCTCATGGGTTTCCTGCTGGTTCCTTTTACAACCACAAACTTCAAAAATATGTATGATTGGTTAAAGGGATATTGGATCCTTTGTTTGAAAGTGAACTGGGGAAACTAGATTGTGAATCTCACTAGGGATATGGACAGGAGTGAATGGGTAAATTCTGAGTTACCTGCTCAAGGCTATTGATCTTCCAAGGATCAGTTGTCCAGGCATTCAGACACTTTTCCAAGGTGAAAATGTTATTTATTTATTATACACAATTATATAACGCTAACATATTCTGCAGTGCTTTACAGACATTATCATCACTCCGTCCCTAGTGGGGCTCACAATCTAAGTTCCCTATCAGTGTGTCTTTGGAGTGTGGGAGTAAACCAGAGAATCCGGACGAAACCCAGGCAAACATGGAGAGAACATACAAACCCCATGCAGATGTTGTCCTTGGTCAGATTTGAACCCAGGACTCCATGCGCTGCAAGGCACAAGTGCTAACCACTAAGCCACCGTTGCAAAAAAGCATGATCCTCCATAATTACATAAAGACTACACAAGTAGAGAAGGAGTATGAACATAGACCAATCATGGAACTATGGTGAAACATTTTCCTCGCTAGGCTTCACTGATCCTCTTGCATTATAATAAAGCCACACGTGCCATAAATGCTGCATATTTTGACTAGACTTTGGTTAGAGACTAATCTCAAGTTAAAAAGCAAGTGTTGAAACCATACATTCTGTATGGATGCAGCTAAGCAAGCTCAAGAGGTATATACACAGTTGATAAATCACTGCAAAAGGTGCACCACAATGATATGCAACTGACAACACTGGCCAACCCCTCAAGCTGATTTTAAGAACTGAGACTTTAGCCAATGTATTCCAGTCAGGAACACATCGGAGCCCTTTTGCACCACCGTCAAGGTGGCATGGGTTCCTACCACTAGACTACCTACGGTGTGTGAACACGGTCTGACAGGTGCTAAGATACAACTTACAGCCAAACTCCTACATGGAGGTATGTGGGAGTTTGGCTGTAAGTTGTATCTTAGTACCTCTCAGACCGTGTTCACACTCCGTAGGTAGCTTAGTGGTAGGAACCCATGCCACGCTGAGATACTATGATGGTGGTGCAAAAAGGCTCCAATGTGTTCCTGACTGGAATACATTATAAAGTCTCAGTTCTTAACATCAGCTTGAAGGGTTGGCCAGTGTTGTCAGTTGCATATCAATGTGGTGCACCTTTCGCAGTGATTTATGTATTTTTATATTTGCATCCACACATTATCCCATCTTGTGTAGGATGCTATTGTGGTGCATGTGGTCCACTGCCGACATCCTCCATTGTATGCAATTTTGCTGGGGATTGCCGTTAGCAATGGATCACATGCGGAGGAATTGCTCCCCCGGTTATAAACACGCTACAGTGTTTGGGGTTTTTGAGCATTTCATCCCATTTAGGCCACTTTATTTCAGTTATATACATAGTTGAGTCACATTATTATGACTACTTTGGATGTTGGCAGTGTATAGCTCATGAAGGAAGTCATGTGTGGTGATCTGGCTTGGTAAGTATACGAGGTGTGTGATAGGCTATGTGCACACATATCTCTCGTTGCTGTCATGGGCAGTGTTGGGCGCAAATTTTTATCGCGAATATCGCCACTTCGAGAACTCGCTAAGATTTAGAATATAGTGCTATATATTCGTATTCGCGAATATTCTAGATTTTTTTTCATCAGTAACCTCCCTTTTTGCTTGTGGACCAATGAGAAGGCTGCAATGTCTTTGTCTGAGCCTAGCAACATCCCTAGCAACCAATAGGAATGTTGCCTACCCCTTATAAGAACCTCCCCAGCAGCCATTTTCTGAAGTTTAATGGAGTTCTGAGAGAGAGACAGCAGTGTCATTGCTGTGCTCTGTGCTTTACTGTTTAATTACATTAGATAGATAGTTAGTTAGCTTACATATATAAAACAGATAGTAGTGATGAGCGGCAGGGGCAATATTTGAATTTGCGATATTTTGTGAATATTTTGTGGAATATTCGTCAAATATTCGCGAATTCAAGATTATATTCTTGATTGTGAAAATTGGCAATGTATTATTCACGTAATGCGTGCGAAATACCGGTGTGGGTCACTTATGCTACATTTTTCAAGCTGGTATAAGATTGCTGAGACTGGAGAAAATGGTTGGCACGGCAGAACATTAGAAAAGCTTTATATGCAGATAGATTTATATATATATATATTTGCGCTTGCGAATTAATGATGCACATATTTTTTCGCAATACCCACTGCCGTACCAACCATTTTCTCTAGTCTCAGGAAACTTCTAGCAGCTTGAAAAATGCAGCAACAGTGACCCACGCCTGTATTGTGCGCGCAATACGCGCATATTGCATTGTCGATTTTCGCAATCAAGAAAATAATCGCAAATTCTCGAGTTCACGAATATATGACGAATATTCGCGAAATATCACAAATTCGAATATTGCCCCTGCAGCTCATCATTAGTCATGGGTAAAAGGGACAATTTATCACAGTTAAAAACAGGGATGATTATTGGTAATCTGTTTACATGCTGCTGTGGCGAAAGTGTATCATGAGTAGACAAATAGAAACATTGTGAATAAGTGACTAAGATACTGTGCAGCACCACATGCCATTGATGTGAGAGGTAAATGTAGGCTACGTAGGTGCATGAGGGAAGACAGACAAGCTACAGTGGAACAGCTCACCACCAAAATGAACCAGGGGCTACCAGACGAGTCTAAAACAACAGTTCTGTAAACCCTACTGCTTATGTGGCTTAGACAGACAAATGGTCACTGCACCTCTGCTGACAAAGATGCATCTGCAGAATCGGAATTGGACCTCTGCTGATTGGCAAAGGGTTGATTTCTCTGATGAGTTAAGTTTTCTGTTTCATCAAACGGATGGAGGTTGGCGTGTCAGATGAGAAGCATAAGAGAACTAATACCCAGCAACCATTACTGGAAGAACACAAGCTTGTGGTGGCAGCATTATGGTCTGAGGAATGTTTTTGTGGCATTCTCTGGGGCCATCTATCTACAGTACAGACCAAAAGTTTGGACACACCTTCTCATTCAAAGAGTTTTCTTTATTTTCATGACTATGAAAATTGTACAGGGTGGGCCATTTATATGGATACACCTTAATAAAATGGGAATGGTTGGTGATATTAACTTCCTGTTTGTGGCACATTAGTATATGTGAGGGGGGAAACTTTTCAAGATGGGTGGTGACCATGGCGGCCATTTTGAAGTCGGACATTTTGAATCCAACTTTTGTTTTTTAAATAGGAAGAGGGTCATGTGACACATCAAACTTATTGGGAATTTCACACACAATGGTGTGCTTGGTTTTAACGTAACTTTATTCTTTCATGAGTTTTTTACAAGTTTCTGACCACTTATAAAATGTGTTCAATGTGCTGCCCATTGTGTTGGATTGTCAATGCAACCCTCTTCTCCCACTCTTCACACACTGATAGCAACACCGCAGGAGAAATGCTAGCACAAGCTTCCAGTATCCGTAGTTTCAGGTGCTGCACATATCATATCTTCACAGCATAGACGATTGCCTTCAGATGATACGAGATGTGCAGCACCTGAAACTACAGATATTGGAAGCCTGTGCTAGCATTTCTCCTGCAGTGTTGCTATCAGTGTGTGAAGAGTGGGAGAAGAGGGTTGCATTGACAATCCAACACAATGGGCAGCACATTGAACACATTTTATAAGTGGTCAGAAACTTGTAAATAACTCATGTTACGTTAAAACCAAGCACACCATTGTTTTTCGTGCGAAATTCCCAAAAAGTTTGATGTGTCACATGACCCTCTTCCTATTGAAAAAACTAAAGATGGATTCAAAATGGCCGACTTCAAAATGGCCGCCATGGTCACCACCCATCTTGAAAAGTTTCCCCCCTCACATATACTAATATGCCACAAACAGGAAGTTAATATCACCAACCATTCCCATTTTATTAAGGTGTATCCATATAAATGGCCCACCCTGTAGATTCACACTGAAGGCATCAAAACTATGAATTAACACATGTGGAATTATATACATAACAAACAAGTGTGAAACAACTGAAACTATGTCATATTCTAGGTTCTTCAAAGTAGCCACCTTTTGCTTTGATTACTGCTTTGCACACTCTTGGCATTCTCTTGATGAGCTTCAAGAGGTAGTCCCCTGAAATGGTTTTCACTTCACAGGTGTGCCCTGTCAGGTTTAATAAGTGGGATTTCTTGCCTTATAAATGGGGTTGGGACCATCAGTTGCGTTGAGGAGAAGTCAGGTGGATACACAGCTGATAGTCCTACTGAATAGACTGTTAGAATTTGTATTATGGCAAGAAAAAAGCAGCTAAGTAAAGAAAAACGAGTGGCCATCATTACTTTAAGAAATAAAGGTCAGTCAGTCAGCCGAAAAATTGGGAAAACTTTGAAAGTAAGGGCTATTTGACCATGAAGGTGAGTGATGGGGTGCTGCGCCAGATGACCTGGCCTCCACAGTCACCGGACCTGAACCCAATCGAGATGTTTGGGGTGAGCTGGACCGCAGAGTGAAGGCAAAAGGGCCAACAAGTGCTAAGCATCTCTGGGAACTGTTGGAAGACCATTTCAGGGGACTACCTCTTGAAGCTCATCAAGAGAATGCCAAGAGTGTGCAAAGCAGTAATCAAAGCAAAAGGTGGCTACTTTGCAGAACCTAGAATATGACATATTTTCAGTTGTTTCACACTTGTTTGTTATGTATATAATTCCACATGTGTTAATTCATAGTTTTGATGCCTTCATAGTCATGAAAATAAAGAAAACTCTTTGAATGAGTGTGTCCAAACTTTTGGTCTGTACTGTATGTGGAAGGCACTCTCAACTGATTTGAGTATGAATCCATCCTTTCAGATCACGTATACCCATACTTGATGATTGTCTTACCTGAAGCGGATCAAATCTTTCAGCAAGACAGTGTGACATGTCACACGGCTAAAATTTTCCAATATTGATTGGTAGAGTGTGACCAAGACTTCTAAGTACTACTCTAGCCCGAAAATTCCCTAGACTTGACCCCAATTGAGCATTTGTGGGACCACCTTGATCGTCATGTTCACTCCATGGATCCTCCTCATCACCCTCCTTCAGCTGTGGGATGCACTGCAGTCAGCATGTCTCCAGATACCTGTCACAACCTACCAGGACCTTATTACCTCACTTCCAACCTGTCTAGCTGCTGTCCGTGCTGCACACGGATGTTACTCTGTGTAGCATCTAGGTAGGACAGAAGATTTGACAAGCCAACTTTGGCATAGCCTCTGATCTAGTGAGGAATTTGGTAGTACACAGATTGCCAGGCCTCAGTAAGTGAATGTCTATATTTCTGAAACTATTCTACTGTTCAAGAGTACAAGTGGAGTATAAGTAGAGAAGAAAGATACAATCAAGCATAACAAACCACCAAGTTTGTTGTGCCTCTCTGTGAGAAGTAGTAAAACACAACTTCTGCACCAAATGTCTGTGACATTTTATTACATAACGTTTGAAGCTAAAATGAACAGGGAATGGCTGTGAAAGTTTATTAGAATTGTATTATCTTTGCCCCCATTTTGTATCATTCTTGACTTTTTAGGATCATGTGTGGTAATCATAAGACGCATATGCTGTACTGCTGTGTTTATGCAGCTGTCTACATTTCAGCAGCAATAAATGAGCAGTTGAATGCCACAGTGATTAAAAGATTAGTATGTTCAAAAGTGGCAAAGGGAATGAAGACAATCTCAATGACCTTTCACACTTGCCGCAGTTTGAGGAACATTTCCTCCTACAAAAAAAGTACCTGAAAATACAAATCCCCTTGTGTGAACTCTTTGAATATTCTGTTCAGCTGTTACTGACTTATTATAGCCTACTGCGCTGCCTCATCCTGCCACCCCTTCACCAACATCTATAGCTAACTTCAGGACTGCCAGAACACATTCTTGTTCCTATCTCCAGTATAGTCCTTCCCAAGACCCATGCAGCCAATGACTGCTGAGACCAGTGAGTGGCTGCAGTAGTGACGTGGTATGCACAAGATGACAGGAAAACAAACAGGGGGGACAGGAGAGCAATGCTGGAAACGGAAGGGCAGAAATGTTGTAAGTATCACTTCTTTTTAAGTTGCTTCGCTCGTTTTTCTTTAAATTGGACAATCCCAAAAGTAGATGAGTATCTAAACACTAACCAAAGATGTGGGCAGGGGGGTGCTTAAGGTTAAATTATGCCAAACTTTTTTTCTATCTCTGAGTCAGAAATCAGACTTTTTGAGTTATCCTGTTGTTCTATAAGAGTAACATGCAGTTGACAACCACTATTGTCAGCCATTACCGTATGACTCTCCCCTGATGCCCCTCCCCCATGGCAAAATTGCCAGTTTATGATCAGCTTTCATGGCAGCCTGGAGCCTTAAAGGGTTTGTCCGCTTTTACTATTGATGACCTATCCTCAGGAGGACAAGTGGACAACCCCTTTAAAAAAAACATTGTTTGTAACAATATAAAAAGTATTTAATATTCAGTTCATTCCTATTTCCCAACTGAAAATATGAAAAAATGGAAAATGGCCATGCCACCAAAGAATTAAAAGGGGATTTTTTTTTCTAGAAACAGCACTACTCTTGCCTACGCTTTTTGTCTGCTTCTGCAGCTCATTACCAGTCACTACCCTTGGAAAAAAGTGCCACTGTTTCTCCAGTGGATTTCATGATAAGTCCTGACTCTAACATATTTTAAAGCCCCAGGAACATATTTATCATGCCCTGCACCCCAGAATTTTATATATAAAAAGTAAAATAGTTCACATGCACAAAAATTGGGACTTTTTGCATTTTTATACCACTTAGCTTTGGATGTGTGGATGTAGTTATCTATGTCAATGATTTCTCTCCAAATTTATCATTGGGAATACTTTAAAAAGTTGCAAGAAAAGTCCAAAAGCCACTTCCGTATGGGGGTAAGATAAAAAAAAACTGTTGTAACATTTCTAGATAAACGTGTTTAAACATAAGCCAAATATAACAAACATCAAAATGGGTGTCTTTTAATAAATATGGAGCAAAATACACCAAACCAGACTCATAAAAGGTGGAGATCATTTGTCAATGACCGTGTTTCACGATGGTCTTTGACATCCCCCATGCTGCTGAGGTTGCACTTAATTCACAATGAGGCGCAGGCCTCATTATTAATCAGGCACATCCTCCAGCAGTCCATGTGCCTAGACTGAAATCTACTCTAGCTGGTTATCTCCTATGCTGTGGATGAGGGATAACTTAAAAACATGGCACAGCCCCTTAAAGAGTCACAGTAGTGTTGAGCAAATCGAAGCATATGGAGAGGATTTCAATTAAAAGTTTAGGTAAAATTTGATTCACTGCGAAGCCTAATTTCCTCACGCTTCGTGGTAATTAGAGATGAGCGAATCAAAGTTGATGAAGTGGAATTCGATCCGAATTTCAGGAAAAAATTGATTTGCCGAATTTCCTCACACTTCGCGGTAACGAATCAACAACTCAAAATCGGAACCATGGTCACTGACAACGGGAAGAACATGGTGTCTGCGCTGCGTCAAGGAGGGCTGAGCCATGCGCCCAGCATGGCGCACGTGTTCAATCTGGTTGTAAAGCGGTTCCTGAAGTCTTCTGCCCATCTGCAGGACATCCTGAAAATGGCCAGGAAACTTTGCATGCACTTCAGCCACTCGTACACCGCAAAGCACACCCTCCTTGAGCTGCAGCGGCAGAAAGGCATCCCCAACATATACGAAGTCTCCACCCGTTGGAATTCCACCCTCCATATGTTGGACCGACTATACTAACAGAGAAAGGCCATAAACGATTTCTTGATGATGCAGGCGGACAGAGGTACTCCACTTTGTAACTTCGATGTTAGCCAGTGGCAGCTCATGCGTGACACCTGCCATTTGCTATGGTCCTTTGAGGAGGCCACTTTATTTGTCAGTCGCCAGGACTACGGGATGAACAACGTAATTCCACTGCTTCATGTCCTGGAACAGATTCTGCTAAGTCTGGCTTGCCAGGGGACAGGAGACGTGGCGCCTACATCTCACATAAGCCCTGTGGGGGCTGAACTAGAGGAGGAGGAGGACATTCGAATACAAACAATGAGTAGAGAAATGGGTGTTTTTTCTACACAGGTCACAGGAGAGGAGGAGCAGGAGCAATCAGAGGAGCAACAGCACGATGCAGAAGACGAGGCAGAGGACCCAGACACACCGTGGCAGTATGCAGTGGAGATGGAGGCAGGGAGCCCATAGGGAGCCCATCTGAGTCACTTGCGCAAATGGCCCGATGCATGCTCACTTACTTGCGTAGTGACAGTCATTCACCAGAGGGATGACTACTGGCTCTCCACCATGTTAGACCCTCAATACCGGTCCAAAATGCGGGCCTTTTTCACACCCGCTGAAAGGGAGAACTGAACTACTATCGAGACATACTATGTAGTCAGTTGGCAGCTGCCTAGATGCGCCATTGCCCATCTTCATGCAGGTCTGACGGGGGGCCCTCTGCGCTCATGTCTACTGCCATGGTTGCTGGGGGGTGGGGGAGCAGGAGCAGTACCAGCTCCATCAGCAGCAACTTAAGTCTAGAGTCACTGATGAGCATTTTTCTTCACAAGCCTACTTAAGAAACTACTCACCAGCAGCAGCAGGTAGACATAGAGCAGAAGCTGAACCAGCAGGTTGTGGAATACTTGGAGTGCACCATGCCACCCCACATCAAAGATTCCCCTGGACTAATAGGCAGCCAAACTCAATTTGTGATCCCATCACCATTCTGTGGTCTCCTCATGCTGCTGCCACTTCACCGCTTTGTGGTCTCCTCATGCTGCTGCCACCTGAACAATATGTCTTTGGGTCACTCTGTGGTCTCCTTATGCTGCTGCTACATCACCACTCTTTCTTCTCCTCATGCTGCTGCCAAATCACCACTCTGTGGTCTCCTCATGCTGCTGCCAATTAACTACTCTTTGGTCTCCGCATGCTGCTGTCACCTCAACACTATGTCTCTGGGCGACTCTGTGGTCTCCTCATGCTACTGCCACATCAATATATTGTGGTCTCCTCATGATGCTGCCACTTCACCACTCTGTGGTCTCGTCATGCTGCTGCCATTTTAACACTCTGTGGTCTACTCATGCTGCTGCCACTTCAACACTATGTCTCTTGGCCACTCTGTGGTCCCATTATGCTGCTGTCAGTTTACCACTATGTGGTCTCTTCATGCTGCTGCCACCTCAACACTATGTCACTGAGACACTCTGTGGTCTCCTCATGCTGCTGCGACTTTACCACTCTGTGGTCTCCTCATGCTGCTGCCACCTCAACAATATGTCTCTGGGCCACTCTGTGGTCTCCTCATGCTGCTGCCACCTCACCACCATGTCTCTGGGCCACTCTGGGGTCTCCTCATGCTGCTGTCACTTCACCACTCTGCGGTCTCCTCATGCTGCTGTCACTTTACCACTCTGTGGTATCCTCATGCTACTGCCACATAACCACTCTGTGGTCTCCTCATGCTGCTGTCACAGCACCACTTTGTAGTCTCTTCATGCTACTGCCACTTCAGCACTCTGTGGTCTCCACATGTTGCTGCCACATCACCACTCTGTGTACTCCTCATGCTGCTGCCACTTCACCACTCTGTGGTCTCCTCATGTTACTGCCACCTCAAGACTATGTCTCTGGGACACTCTGTGGTCTCCTCATGCTGCTGCCACATCACCACTCTGTGGTCTCCTCATGCTGCTGCCACCTCAACACTATGTCTTTGAGACACTTTGTGGTCTCCTCATGCTGCTGCCACTTTACCACTCTGGTCTCCTCATGCTGCTGACACCTCAACACTATGTCTCTTGGCCACTCTGTGGTCTCCTCATGCTGCTGTCACTTTACCACTCTGTGATCTCCTCATGATGCTGCCACCTCAACACTATGTCTCTGAGACACTCTGTTGTCTCCTCATGCTGCTGCCACCTCAACACTATGTCTCTGGGCAACTTTGTGGTCTCCTCCTGCTGCTGCCACTTTACCACTCTGTGGTCTCCTCATGCTGCCACCTCAACACTATGTCTCTGGGCCACTAGGTGGTCTCCTCATGCTGCTGCCACCTCAACACTATGTCTTTGGGCCACTTTGTGGTCTCCTCATGCTGCTGCCACTTTATCACTCTGTGGTCTCCTCATGCTGCTGCCACCTCAACACTATGTCTCTGAGCCACTCTGTGGTGTCCTCATGCTGCTGCCAATCTACCACTCTGTGATCTCCTCATGCTGGTGCCACCTCACCACAATTTCTCTGGGCTACTCTGTGGTCTCCTCATGCTGCTGTCACTTTACCACTTTGTGGTCTCCCGATTCTGCTGTCACTTTACCACTCTGTGGTATCCTCATGCTACTGCCACATAACCACTCTGTGGTCTCCTCATGCTGCTGCCACCTCAACACTATGTCTCTGGGCAACTCTGTGGTCTCCTCATGCTGCTGCCAATTCACTACTCTTTGGTCTCCGCATGCTGCTGCCACCTCAACACTATGTCTCTGGGCGACTCTGTGGTCTCCTCATGCTGCTGCCACATCAATATTTTGTGGTCTCCCCATGCTTCTGCCACTTCACTACTCTTTGGTCTCCTCATGCTGCTGCCACATCAACACTATGTCTTTGGGCCACTTTGTGGTCTCCTCATTCTGCTGCCACTTTATCACTCTGTGTTCTCTTCATGCTGCTGCCACCTCAACACTATGTCTCTGAGCCACTCTGTGGTCTCCTCATGCTGCTGCCACATCACCACTTTATGGTCTCCTCATGCTGCTGTCACAGCACCACTTTGTGGTCTCTTCATGCTTCTGCCACTTCACCACTCTGTGGTCTCCTCATGCTGCTGCCACGTCACCACTCTATGGACTCCTCATGCTGCTGCCACATAACCACTCTGTGGTCTCCTCATGCTGCTGCTACCTCAACACTATGTCTCTGGGCAACTCTGTGGTCTCCTCATGCTGCTGCCACTTTACCACTCTGTGGTCTCCTCATGCTTCTGCCACCTCAACACTATGTCTCTGAGCCACTCTGTGGTCTCCTCATGCTGCTGCCACTTTACCACTCTGGTCTCCTCACGCTGCTGACACCTCAACACTATGTCTCTTGGCCACTCTGTGGTCTCCTCATGCTGCTGTCACTTTACCACTCTGTGGTCTCCTCATGCTGCTGCCACCTCAACACTATGTCTCTGAGCCATTCTGTGGTCTCCTCATGCTGCTGCCACCTCAACACTATGTCTCTGGGCCACTTTGTGGTCTCCTCATGCTGCTGCCACTTTATCACTCTGTGGTCTCCTCATGCTCCTGCCACCTCAACACTATGTCTCTGAGCCACTCTGTGGTGTCCTCATGCTGCTGCCAATTTACCACTCTGTGATCTCCTCATGCTGGTGCCACCTCACCACAATTTCTCTGGGCCACTCTGTGGTCTCCTCATGCTGCTGTCACTTTACCACTTTGTGGTCTCCCCATGCTGCTGTCACTTTACCACTCTGTGGTATCCTCATGCTGCTGCCACATAACCACTCTGTGGTCTCCTCATGCTGCTGCCACCTCAACACTATGTCTCTGGGCAACTCTGTGGTCTCCTCATGCTGCTGCCAATTCACTACTCTTTGGTCTCCGCATGCTGCTGCCACCTCAACACTATGTCTCTGGCGACTCTGTGGTCTTCTCATGCTGCTGCCACATCAATATTTTGTGGTCTCCCCATGCTTCTGCCACTTCACTACTCTTTGGTCTCCTCATGCTGCTGCCACATCAACACTATGTCTTTGGGCCACTCTGTGGTCCCCTCATGCTGCTGCCACATCACCACTCTATGGTCTCCTCATGCTGCTGTCACAGCACCACTTTGTGGTCTCTTCATGCTGCTGCCACTTCACCACTCTGTGGTCCCCTCATGCTGCTGCCACGTCACCACTCTATGGACTCCTCATGCTGCTGTCACAGCACCACTTTGTGGTCTCTTCATGCTGCTGCCACTTTACCACTCTGTGGTCTCCTCATGCTTCTGCCACCTCAACACTATGTCTCTGAGCCACTCTGTGGTCTCCTCATGCTGCTGCCAATTTACCACTCTGTGATCTCCTCATGCTGGTGCCACCTCACCACAATTTCTCTGGGCCACTCTGTGGTCTCCTCATGCTGCTGTCACTTTACCACTTTGTGGTCTCCTCATGCTGCTGTCACTTTACTACTCTGTGCTATCCTCATGCTGCTGCCACATAACCACTCTGTGGTGTCCTCATGCTGCTGCCACCTAAACACTATGTCTCTGGGCAACTCTGTGGTCTCCTCATGCTGCTGCCAATTCACTACTCTTTGGTCTCCGCATGCTGCTGCCACCTCAACACTATGTCTCTGGGCGACATTGTGGTCTCCTCATGCTGCTGCCACATCACCACTCTATGGTCTCCTCATGCTGCTGTCACAGCACCACTTTGTGGTCTCTTCATGCTGCTGCCACGTCACCACTCTATGGACTCCTCATGCTGCTGCCACTTTACCACTCTGTGGTCTCCTCATGCTGCTGCTACCTCAACACTATGTCTCTGGGGCACTCTGTGGTATCCTTATGCTGCTGCCACCTCAACACTATGTCTCTGGGCCACTTTGTGGTCGCCTCATGCTGCTGCCACTTTACCTCTCTGTGGTCTCCTCAAGCTGCTGCCACCTCAACACTATGTCTCTGAGCCACTTTGTTGTTTCCTCATCCTGCTGCCACTTTACCACTCTGTGGTCTCCTCGTGCTGCCGCCATATCACCACTCTGTGGTCTCCTCATACTGCTGCCACATCACCACTCTGTGGTCTCCTCATGCGGCTGCCAGTTCACTACTCTTTGGTCTACACATGCTGCTGCCACCTCAACACTATGTCTCTGGGCGACTCTGTGGTCTCCTCATGCTGCTAACACATCAATATTTTGTGGTCTCCTCAAGCTGCTGCCGCTTCACCACTCTGTGGTCTCCTCATGCTGCTGCCACATCATCACTATGTCTCTGGGCCACTCTGTGGTCAACTCATGCTGCTGCCATATCACCACTCTGTGGTCTCCTCATACTGCTGTCACAGCACCACTTTGTTGTCTCTTCATGCTGTGCCACTTCACCACTCTGTGGTCTCCTCATGCTGCTGCCACATCACAACTCTGTGGACTCCTCATGCTGCTGCCACTTCACCACTCTGTGGTCTCCTCATGCTGCTGCCACCTCAACACTATGTCTATGGGACACTCTGTGGTCTCCTCATGCTGCTGTCACATCACCACTCTGTGGTCTCCTAATGCTGCTGCCACCTCAACACTATGTCTCTGAGCCACTCTGTGGTCTCCTCGTGCTGCTGCCACTTTACCACTCTGTGGTCTCCTCATGCTGCTGCAATCTCAACACTATGTCTCTTGGCGACTGTGTGGTCTCCTCATGCTGCTGTCTCTTTACCACTCTGTGGTCTCCTCATGCTGCTGCCACCCCAACACTATGTCTCTTGGCCACTCTGTGGTCTCCTTATTCTTCTTCCACTTCACCACTCTGAGGTGTCCTCATGCTTCTGCCACAAGTATGTCACTGGGCCACTCTGTGGTCTACTTATGCTGCTGCCACTTCTTCAATCTGTGGTCTCCTCATGCTGCTTCCACCTCAACACTATGTCTCTGAGCCACTCTGTGGTCTCTTCATGCTGCTGCAACATCACCACTTTTTGGTCTCCTTATGCTGATGCCACATCAACACTATTTCTCTGGGCAACTCTGTGGTCTCCTAATGCTGCTGTCAATTTACCACTCTGTGGTCTCCTCATGCTGCTGCCACATCACCAGTATGTCACTGGCCAATATGTGGTCTCCTTATGCTGCTGCCACTTTACCATTCTGTGGACTTCTCATGCTGCCGCCACCTTACCACTATGTCAGTGGGCTACTCTGTGGTCTCCTCATGCTGCGGCTACTTCACCACTCTGTCGTCTCCTCATGCTGCTGCCACTTTAACACTCTGTGGTCTCCTCATCCTGCTGCTACATCAGTACTCTGTGGTCTCCTCATTCTGCTGCCACCTCAACACTATGTCTCTGAGCCACTCTGTGGTTTCCTCATGCTGCTGCCACATCACCACTCTGTGGTATCCTCATGCTGCTGCCACATCACCACTATATCACTGGGCCACTCTGAGGTCTCCTCATGCTGCTGCCACCTTACCACTATGTCATTGGGCCACTTTGTGGCTTCATATGCTGTTCCCACCCTCACCACTTCATGACTGGGACACTATTTTGCCTTTTTAACCTTGTTGACATAATCATTTATTTGACCCTAATTCTGATTTGTCAGAAGGAAGGAAAAATGAGACGCACAATGGATCCTGTCTATTTAGGAGCTGTAAGGCCTGTATGGTCCCATCAGAATTGGCTTATGATTTGGTAGCCAAATGCAGGAGCGGGTACAGAACACAGAAGACATGCAAATCTTCTATTCACGTGTCATCTCTGTTTTGGATCCACTCCTGTTTTTTTGGCTTTAGCAATACTGATGTATTACTGATAAAATGCTGACCGAGTGAAGGTGGCTGCTCAACAGACAGGATCTGTTTTTTGGTGGTTATTGTTCTGACGGATCAGAGGATGAGCAAAATCATCATCAGTGCTGACACCCTCTCCACTCTGTCGGGGGGCTCTAATTGTGTAAGCATTTAATAGAACAGATTCTGTAGACATCTATGTGAAATAAGTTGACAACAGTGTAAAAGGAGTGTGCTTCTTCTTGACGCTAACTTCGACCTGCAAGGCTGAGTTCACACTTGAATTATTTGGTCAGTTTTGGCGCCATAACTGCCCAGATAAGTGTGCAGTGATTCTAAGAGTGACGCCTGTCATCTGCATTTCATACGGACTCACAGTATTTTTTCACTACCACAGCAGACTCCCTATGCATGTTATTGCAAGGCACAGTTTTCTACACCACTATACATGTTCTCTGCAGCCCAGAAATAGCTGTTTTTTAATGCGATTAGACACGAATAAATTCGGATCCAATCGAATCTTTTCGGAAAATTCTGCAAAGCGACCAAATCGAATTTTATGAGAAATTCGCTCATCTCTAGTGGTAATAAATTAATTATTCTTAAAATGGGGGCTGAAAATAAAAAATTATACTCGCTAGTGTTGAGCGAGCCTGCTCGGCCAAACACCACATGTGCTCGAGCGCGATGCTCGAATCAGTATATTTAAATCTAATTCAGCCTCTATTTCTATTCAGAAGATCGCTGTACAGTGACGGAATCCCTCAGTGTGAGTCTGCGGCTTTGGAGTCCCTGCTCTGACTACATATATAGCTATGTCCATATATGGATTCAGTGCTTGGGGACACCCCAGTGTATTTAAATCTTATTTAGCCTATATTTCAGAAAGGTTTCTGCCGGGATTTGACCTCACAACCTTCTGCATTATAGGCAAGGCACTTACCCACTCAGCTATAATATGTAACGGGCGCGTACACACACGTACACACACGTACACACACACACACACGTGTGTAAAATGTGTAATTCTATTAATAATGAATGATTCATGCTGCCCCCTCTGTCTGTAGTACATTCAATATATCCTACTTACAGGGCTACTGATATCGTAATGTAGGCCGGCCGTGCAGACGAGCGGCAGAGTGACTGACTGACGTCACCTGCCTGCGCCGCCTGCTTCATTCATAAAGCAGGCGGCGCAGGCACGTGACGTTAGTCAGTCACTCTGCCGCTCATCTGCCCGGCTGGCCTGCATTACGATATCAGTAGCCCTGTAAGTAGGATATATTGAATGTACTACAGACCGAGGGGGCAGCATGAATCATTCATTATTAATTAAATTACACATTTTATAACTGTACTGGGGCGGCAATGGGGGGTCTGTGGATTACACTGTTAAGGGGTGGGGGGGAGGTCTGTGGATGGTACTGTTATAGGGTGGGGGGGTCTGTGGATGGCACTGTTATGGGGTGGGGGGGTCTGTGGATGGCACTGTTATGGGGTGGGGGGGTCTGTGGATGGCACTGTTATGGGGTGGGGGGGTCTGTGGATGGCACTGTTATGGGGTGGGGGGTCTGTGGATGGCACTGTTATGGGGTGGGGGGTTCTGTGGATGGCACTGTTATGGGGTGGGGGGTCTGTGGATGACACTGTTATGGGGTGAGGGGGTCTGTGGATGGCACTGTTATGGGGTGGGGGGGGTCTGTGGATGGCACTGTTATGGGGTGGGGGGTCTGTGGATGGCACTGTTATGGGGTGGGGGGGTCTGTGGATGGCACTGTTATGGGGTGGGGGGGGTCTGTGGATGGCACTGTTATGGGGAGGGGGGGTCTGTGGATGGCACTTTTATGGGGTGGGGGGGTCTGTGGATGGCACTTTTATGGGGTGGGGGGGTCTGTGGATGGCACTGTTATAGGATGGGGGATCTGTGGATGCCAGGGGGAGAGGTGAGAGGCACTATGATACTGGCACATTGGGGGGGGAGGCACTATGATACTGGCACATTATGAGGGGAGATGGCACTATGATACTGGCACATTATGGGGGGAGATGGCACTATGATACTGGCACATTATGGGGGGAGGTGGCACTATAATACTGGCACATTATGGGGGAGATGGCACTATGATACTGGCACATTATGGGGGGAGGTGGCACTATAATACTGGCACATTATGGGGGGAGATGGCACTATGATACTGGCACATTATGGGGGGAGATGGCACTATGATACTGGCACATTATGGGGGGAGATGGCACTATAATACTGGCACATTGGGGGGGGGGATGGCACTATGATACCGGCACATGGGGGGGAGGAGAGAGGCACTCCGCACTTGATACTGGCACATGATTAGGGGGGCATCTATGGGGACACTTACTGGCACATTATTGGGTGGCAATGTGGGGCCACTTCTTATTGGCACATTATTGGGGGGCACTATGGGGGCATCTACTGAGGCCACAAAGAAGGGGTATTTTATATGGGGGGCTCTGTGTGGTACTAGTATTATCAGGGGTATTATCTGTTTCCGCAGTATAGTATTGGGGAGCACAGCGGAACAGTATTGGGGGTGTTAGGATGATTTGTCCAGAAGATGGGAGGATGATGGAAAAGTAGTAAACTAAGATTTTCTTTTTTGTCAAACTGCAGAGACGAAAAATGGCCGAAAAATGGTGTCTGGTCTGAAGGTCTGAAAGGAGAAGATGAGGAAAGAGAACATGTACATCAAAGAGACGTCACTGAATGTAAGAGGTATGGGGCTGTATTACCCTGTATGTTCTGTAGTAATAGGAGCAGGGGTCATAGCAGGGGTCATCGCGGTCATATAGGGTCGACCGTGACTGGGAGGTGGAGGTTCAGACAAACTGACGCGGTCTGACTTTGTTTCTTACACCGTTCACACAATTATGTACAGGATTCGTAGGATTCGAGATTCGAAAGATTCGATATATTCGAGAACCTTTTCGGATTCGGATCCGGATTCGAAAAAAACTGGATTCGTCCCACCTTTAGTAAAAAATGTATGGCACAAAATAAATGTATAATGAATTACTAAAAATAAATATATATATATATATATATATATATATATATACATGTATATATATATATATTTTTTTTTTTATAGTAATTGCACATTTATTTTGTGCCATACATTTTCTACAATTACTAAAAAAATATAAAATATATAAATCAAACAAGGACAAGGAAAACAAAAGGCTTCCCTGTCCTTGTATACGGGTCACTTCACAGGAGGGAGGATCAAAGCATCCCCCGTCTGGAAGCGTGCGCCAGGACGTTTGGGCTGGTGCAGTGATGTCATATCACCGCGCCAGCCCACGTGTACTTGCTTGCGGGCGAGCGCTGCCAGATTTAACCCCCCCTTGAGGTGCAAGAATCATCCCCAGGAGAAACGAGCATCAAGGATCATAACATGTACAATAACATGTGTATGCAAGTGTACTGTATGTCTAGATAGATTGTGGGGTGGAATAGTAGATTGTGTTTTGATAGCGTAGTCAGGTTTTATAATGTTAATGTATTGCGGTGTGTGTCTATATGTATATATATAACCAGTGATATAAATATATATAGATATAGCAATAATAATATACTGTAGACTTGTATTTGTGTAATAAATTCCATTATTGTTCAATACGCAGTTTATAGTCCATTTGGTCGCCGCCGTAATAATCCATCGCACATAGTTCACAGAAATGTATTGCAACAGTTAGTGAGAGAGCCCATCGAGCCCCCGCGCTGCTGTGGTGGGGACCCGATGGGTAAGAAGGCAGCTCAATGCCGTGCAGAGGCTGCCCAATGCCCTGCACGGCATCGGGACCTGCCTTCTACGAGTGCTCAGGAGATCCAGCCTCAGGCTTGGTCTCCTAGGCAACCTGTTAGTGTATTACTCAGTGTAATCCACTAACAGGCAATGCATTACAATACAGATGTATTGTAATGCATTGCAGATGGGATCAGACTCCCAAAAGTAAAGTCCCACAGTAGGACAGAAATAAAGTTTAAAAAAAGTAAAAAAAAAAGATTTTTTAATAAAACAAAATAATGTTTCAGGTAACAAAAGAAAAAGGCCCCTTTCCCCTGATTTTATATTAAAAAATAGAAGAAGAAAAAACACACATATATTAGATATCGCTGCATCCGTAACAACCGGCTCTATAAATATATCACATGATCCACCCCGTCCGATAAACACCATAAAAAAATTAAAATAAAAACTTTAAAAAAGCCATTTTTTGTCACCTTACATCACAAAAAGTGCAACACCAAGTGATCAAAAAGGCGTATGCCCCCCAAGATGATACCAATCAAACTGTCACCTCATCCTGCAAAAAATGAGATTCTACCTAATACAATCTCCCAAAAAATAAAAAAAACTATAACTCTCAGAACATGGAGATGCTAAATCATATTTTTTTTTTTCAAAAATGCAATTATTGTGTTAGAGTAAAATAAATAAAAAAAGTATACATATACGGTATTGTCGCATCCATAACAACCATAGAAATATAGAATGTGTCAGCAGATAAGAACCATTTGGCCCATCTAGTCTGCCCAAAATACTGAATACTATGAATAGCCCCTGGCCCTATCTTATATGAAGGATGGCCTTATGCCTATCTCATGCATGCTTAAAGAGGACTTTTCACTAGAATAAAACATCTAAACTAACTATACAGACATGTAGAGCGGCCCCTTACTATTATCCCTGGGCGCCGCTCTGTTTGCCCGGTATAGCCACCGGTATATTCATAGTTAGGCTCCACCCAGTTGAGCCTGCCGGCGTCTCATTCTCCTATGCTGTAGCGCTGGCCAATCGCAGCGCTCAGCTCATAGCCTGAGAGGTTTCTTTTTCTCTCAGGCTATGAGCTGAGCGCTGCGATTGGCCAGCGCTACAGCATGGAAGAATGAGACGCCGGCAGGTTCCCCTGGGTGGAGCCTAACCAGAGGCTATACCGGGCGAACGGAGCGGCGCCCAGGTATAACAGTAAGTGCAGGGGGATCCCTGGGCGCCGCTCTACATGACTGTATAGTTAGTTTAGATGTTTTATTCTAGTGAAAGGTCCTCTTTAAACTCCTTCACTATATTTGCAGCTACACTTCTGCAGGAAGGCTATTCCATGCATCCACTACCCTCTCAGTAAAGTAATACTTCCTGATATTACTTTTAAACCTTTGCCCCTCTAATTTAAAACTATGTCCTCTTGTAGCAGTTTTTCTTCTTTTAAATATCTCCTCTTTTACCGTGTTGATTCCCTTTTATGTATTTAAAAGTTTCTATCATATCCCCTCTGTCTCGTCTTTCTTCCAAGCTATACATGTTAAGGTCCTTTAATCTTTCCTGGTAGGTTTTATCCTGCAATCCATGTACTAGTTACTAGCTCTTCTCTGAACTCTCTCCAAAGTATCAATATCCTTCTGTAGATATGGTCTCCAGTAATGCGCACAATACTCCAAATGAGGTCTCACTAGTGCTCTGTAGAGCGACATGAGCACCTCCCTCTTTCTACTGGTAATGCCTCTCACTATACACCCAAGCATTCTGCTAGCATTTCCTGCTGCTCTATGACATTATCTGCCTACCTTTAAGTCTTCTGAAATAATGACCCCTAAAAAATCCCTTTCTTAAGATACTGAGGTTAGGAATGTATCACTGATTTTATATTCTGCTCTTGGGTTTTTACACCCCAGGTGCATTATCTTGTACTTATCAACATTCAATTTTAGTTGCAAGATTTTTGACCATTCCTCTAGTTTTCCTAAATCCTTTTCCATTTAGTGTATCCCTCCAGGAACATCAACCCTGTTCCAAATCTTTGTGTCATCAGCAAGACACACCTTACCATCGAGGCCTTCTGCAATTTCGCTCATAAAGATATTAAACAATATTGGTCCCAGAACAGATCCCTGAGATATCCCACTGGTAACAAGACCATGGTCTGAATATACTCCATTGACTACAACCCTCTGTTGTCTGTCCCTCATCCACTGCCTAATCCATTTAACAATATGGGAGTCCAAGCCCAAAGACTGCAATTTATTAATAATCCCTCTATGTGGGACAGTATCAAAAGCCTTACTAAAGTCTAGATAAGCGATGTCTACTGCACCTCCGCCATCTATTATTTTAGTCACCCAATCAAAAAAAAAAAATAAGATTAGTTTGACATGATCTCCCTGATGTAAACCCATGCTAATTTTCATCTTTCAATCCATGGGATTTTGGATGTTCCACAATCCTCTCCTTAAGTATGGTTTCCATTAATTTCCCCACTATTGATGTCAGGCTTACTGGCCTATAGTTGCCTGATTCTTCCCTACTACCTTTCTTGTGAATGGGCACGACATTTGCAAATTTCCAATCTTTTGGGACGACTACTGTTACCAGTTGATTGGTAAATAAATCTGTTATTGGTTTTGCTAGTTCACCGCTAATCTCTTTTAATAGCTTTGGGTGTATCCCATCAGGCCCCTGTGACTTATTTGTATTAATTGTAGTCAGTTGACTTAGAACCTATTCCTCTGCAAAGACACATGCATTCAAAAATTCATTAGTCTTCCTTCCTAATTGAGGTCCTTTTCCTTGATTTTCCTTTGTAAAAACTGAACAGAAATATTCATTGAAGCAGTCAGCTAGTTCTAGTAACCAGCTTTATAAAAATATCACATGAATTAACCCCTCAGGTGAACACAGTAAAAAATAAATATATAAAAACAGTGCCAAAAAAAGCAATTTTTTGTCACCTCACATCACAAAATTTGCAACACCAAGCGATCAAAAAGGTGTATGCCCCCCAAAATAGTACCAATCAAACCGCCACCTCATCCTGCAAAAACCGAGACCCTAAGACAATTGCCCAAAAAATTAAAAAAAACTATGACTCTCAGACAATGGAGACACTAAAATATGTTATTTTTTGCTTCAAAAATGCTATTATTGTGTTAAAGTAAAAAAAAAAAAAAAAAGTAGATATGTTAGATATCGCCGTGTCTGTAACAACCTGCTTCATAAAAATATCACATGACCTAACTCCTCAGGTGAATACTGTAAAAAAATAAAAAATAAAAACAGTGCCAAAAAGCAATTTTTTGTAACCTAACATCATTTAACGTGCAACATTAAGAAATCAAAAAGGTGTATGCCCCACAAAATTGAACCAATTAAACTGTCATCTCATCCCGCAAAAAATGAGTCCCTACCTAAGACAATCGGTCCAAAAGTAAGAAAGCTATGGCTCTCAGACTATGGAGACACTAAAACATAATTTTTTTTTCTATTTATTTATTATTGTGTAAAACTTAAATAAATAAGAAAAAGTATACATATTAGTTATTGCCACGTCCGTAACAACTTGCTCTATAAAAATATCACATGACCTAACCCCTCAGGTAAACGCTGTAAAAAAAAAAAATTTATTGTGCCATAACAACCAATTTTTTTGGTCACCTTGCCTCATAAAGTTTATTAATGAATGATCAAAAATCATATGTAACCAATAATGGTACCAATAAAAACGTCAACTCTTCCTGCAAAAAATGAGCCCCATAACAAGACGATTGGCAGAAAAATAAAAAAAATATGGCGTACAGAAAATAGAGCCACAATTTTTTTATTTATTTTTTAAATACTTTATTATGTAAAACTGAAACAAACAAACTAATAAAGTAGACATATTTGATATCACCGCATCCATAACAACCTGCTCTATAAAAATAGCGCATGATAAAACTTGTCAGATGAACGTTGTAAAAAATAAAAACAGTGCCAAAACAGGTATTTTTTTGTTACATTGCCTCACAAAAAACGTAAATCATATGTACCCCAAAATAGTACCAATAAAACTGTCATCTTATCCCCTAGTTTCCAAAATGGGGTAACTTTTGGGAGTTTCTACTGTAGGGGTGCATCTTTCACGGGAAGTTACGGGAACGAAAGTCAACCAAAGGGAACCACAACTAAACAATGACAGACTAGGCCCCAAACTTAGGGGAAAAAGAGGTCACCTCCTAGCATTCCCTGATACTCTCCCTAAGCTGCTAACAACATGTACAAATCTCAAAAGGTAGAAATGCACATGTACAGGAAACTGAGACTGCTGCAACACTGCACCAAAGGCCTCATGCACACGACCGTTCCGTTTTTTGCGGTCTGCAAAACACGGAAGCCGCCCGTGTCCCTTTTCAGCAATTTACCAAACAGGCGGCCCAAAATGCCTATTTTTGGCCGCAAAATGGACAAGAATAGGACATGTTATATTTTTTTGGCGGGGCCACGGAACGGAGCAACGGATGCGGACAGGAGGGATATGGATACGGTCGGCAAAGAAAAGGCCCAGGATTGAGAGTCATCTTTTAATAAAGAAATAACGATCCCCATCTGTTGACTCTCGTCACCAGAGAAGTGAGGGTGTAAGCGAAAATAAAGTTTATAAGCCTCCCTGAACTGAACGAAGTTTTCACTTCCTCCGGCAAATCAGTCCGGGAGGGCGATCTTAGGTTCAAAGCAGGTCTGGACCCCACTGGCGGAGACAGATGCCTGACACCTTGCAACAGATATACGGAGGTCTGCTACCTCCAGCAACAACCCCTGTATGCGATCCACCAGTGCAGAGACAGGATCCATGACAACACAGAGTAGGGGAAGCAGTAACGGTATTCGGCGGCTGATAATGTCACGGGAAGTACGGGGAAGGAAAGA
The DNA here is from genome assembly GCF_905171765.1 of Bufo bufo. Taxonomy (NCBI): domain Eukaryota; kingdom Metazoa; phylum Chordata; class Amphibia; order Anura; family Bufonidae; genus Bufo; species Bufo bufo. The sequence goes on from NC_053392.1 coordinate 92,403,315, forward strand.
CAACCAAAGGGAACCACAACTAAACAACAACAGACTAGGCCCCAAATCTAGGGAACGAAGAGGTCACCTCCTAGCAATCACTGATACTCTCCCTAAGCTGCTAACAACATGTGCAAATCTCAAAGGTAGAAATGCACATGCACAGGAACCTGAGACTGCTGAAACACTGCACCAAACCCTCAGCTTAGCGAACAGGGAAAGAGGCAACCGGCTCCTACCAAACTGAAGGAGCTAGTGTCTACCTAAGGCCTAGTCAGGACAGACACACCAAGAAAAGGGATAAGGACTTAGCTTGAGATGAAGCTGGAACAGGAGAACCACCACACAAGCAGAGCACTCCACAGAAGAACTATCAGCCACAGGGAAACAAGTGAGAGGCGGAACATATAAAGAGCTACCTGACTGATAATGAGCAGCATCTGCGAAGGGGTGGAAACCTGTCATCAACAATGAAAACCAGAGAGATCTGTCAGATAGACTCCTGAGTCTTCCGTCTATCTGAACTTCCTAACGCCACCTCCTAATGCCACCCTCATCCTATCCCTGACCTCCTAACTGTATGAGCTGGACTCGATGGTAGGGGGGCTCATACTCCGGAACCTGGGACCTTCTGACCCTAACGATCCCTGAAATAGGAGTCAGGAATAAGAGACGACCAGTTCATCCACGACACGGATGAACCAGAGTCTCACACAGGCCTAGGAACTAGGAAGGAGCAGACAGCAAGCAAAAACACATAGCAGCAGGTAAGAGCCCAGTGCAAAACAACAAACACTGGAACAAAAGCACTTACCTGCCACAACTAGTGATGAGCAGCAGGGGTTATATTCGAATTAGCGATATTTCACGAATATTTTGTAGAATATTTGTCGAATATTTGCGAATTCGAATATATTCGTTATATTCTACTATTTCTTTACTAAAAAAATCGGCAAGATAATGATCGCGTAATATGCGAATTTCCGTAATGCGAATTTTTATTGCAAATTTTTAAATTAACACATGTGGAATTATATACATAACAAACAAGTGTGAAACAACTGAAAATATGTCATATTCGAGGTTCTTCAAAGTAGCCACCTTTTGCTTTGATTACTGCTTTGCGCACTCTTGGCATTCTCTTGATGAGCTTCAAGAGGTAGTCCCCTGAAATGGTTTTCACTTCACAGGTGTGCCCTGTCAGGTTTAATAAGTGGGATTTCTTGCCTTATAAATGGGGTTGGGACCATCAGTTGCGTTGAGGAGAAGTCAGGTGGATTCCCAGCTGATAGTCCTACTGAATAGACTGTTAGAATTTGTATTATGGCAAGAAAAAAGCAGCTAAGTAAAGAAAAATGAGTGGCCATCATTACTTTAAGAAATGAAGGTCAGTCAGTCAGCCGAAAAATTGGGAAAACTTTGAAAGTAAGGGCTATTTGACCATGAAGGAGAGTGATGGGGTGCTGCGCCAGATGACCTGGCCTCCACAGTCACCGGACCTGAACCCAATCGAGATGGTTTGGGGTGAGCTGGACCGCAGAGTGAAGGCAAAAGGGCCAACAAGTGCCTGGGAACTCCTTCAAGACTGTTGGAAGACCATTTCAGGGGACTACCTCTTGAAGCTCATCAAGAGAATGCCAAGAGTATGCAAAGCAGTAATCAAAGCACAAGGTTGCTACTTTGAAGAACCTAGAATATGACATATTTTCAGTTGTTTCACACTTGTTTGTTATGTATATAATTCCACATGTGTTAATTCATAGTTTTGATGCCTTCATAGTCATGAAAATAAAGAAAACTCTTTGAATGAGAAGGTGTGTCCAAACTTTTGGTCTGTACTGTATATCACTATATTCTAAATATTCGCAAATTTTCGAAGTGCCTATATTCCCTGTGACGGTAGTAGAAAATATCCTCGTCAAGCATTCCCTTCTTCCCATAAAAGAAAATCACCCAATATTCCACGAGTAGGAATATCCCTGGAATCGCCGAATAATCCACACATGAGTCAACTTAATGCTGGAACAAGACTGATTTACTGGTACACAGAACTCACAATTTATGCAGCAAAAACTCCTCCTCTGGGCCAGACTAGATAATTGAGTTTTAAGAATAGACACAGCTCAATTATCCTAAAACTCCTCCTCTGGGCCAGGCTAGACAATTGAGTTTTACCAATACACACAGCTCAATTATCTGCTGGCCAGAACATTTACAATTCTTAACAATTTCACACAAGTACTTTCTATCCCACATACAAACATAATCTCAACATCATTGTCCGGTACACGAATACATTCATTCTTGACATTTGGAGCCGAACAATATAGTCCTCAAAATAGCAGGGAGAGAATCAAACGGAAGCATATAGGCAATTGCATAAAAGTCCTTCACAATGGCCCCCCTTTTTCTCCCTGCTCCGGCAACTCGGTTGGACCTTTCCTGGTCCAGTAGGGTTGACGGGTTCAGAGCTTTTAGTCCGAGGTTAAATCCGTTTGGCGTGACAATCCATCGGCATTCCCGTTTTGCTTGCCTGAGCGATAATGAATCGTAAAGTCATAGGGCTGTAAGGCCAAGCTCCAGCGTAGCAAACGGGCGTTGTCCCCTGAAACCCGGTTAAGCCACACCAAGGGGTTGTGATCGGTGATGAGAGTGAACGCCCGGCCATAAAGGTAAGGTGTGAGCTTTTTGAGTGCCCATACCAAGGCCAAACACTCTTTTTCAATGGTGGCATAACTGACCTCCCTTGGCAAAAGCTTCCGACTCAGGTATGCCACCGGGTGCTCTCCTCCATCCTCCCCGATCTGGCTTAGTACTGCCCCCAGTCCAAACATTGAAGCGTCTGTATGGACAATAAATCTTTTGTTAGGATCTGGGGTAACCAACACCGGAGCATTAACCAGAGCAGTCTTTAGTGCTTGGAAAGCCACCTCGCATTCCGGGGACCACAGGACTTGTCGGGGTAGCTTCTTTTTGGTCAAGTCGGTCAGGGGTTTGGCCAGGGCACTATAGTCGGGTACAAAGCGTCTGTAATAGCCGGCTGTGCCTAAGAAAGCCATGACTTGTGTCTTGGTGTGGGGAGTGGGCCAATTGGCAACGGCCTCGATCTTAGCCGGCTCCGGCCGTTGCTTACCACATCCTACTCGGTGGCCCAAATATTGTACCTCGCCCATACCCAAGTGACATTTGTCGGGTTTCAGGGTCAGCCCGGCCCCCCTGATCCTATCTAATACTACCCCTACGTGCTCTAGGTGCGCTTCCCAGGTATCGCTGTGGATGGCGATGTCATCCAGGTAAGCGCATGCAAAGCTCTGGAGACCCCTAAGTAACTGATCCACCATCCGTTGGAAGGTGGCCGGGGCGTTCTTCATCCCGAACGGCATAACCCGGAATTGGTATAGGCCGAACGGGGTGATGAAGGCCGACTTGGGTATGGCATCTTCTGCTAGGGGAATCTGCCAATATCCCTTGCATAGGTCTATTGTGGTCAGATACTTCCCTGCAGAGATACGGTCAAGCAGCTCGTCCATCCGTGGCATCGGATAGGCATCCGTAACTGTCTTGTCATTGAGGCGCCGGTAATCTACACAGAAGCGGGTTGTCCCATCCTTCTTTGGCACTAAGACTACCGGCGAGGCCCAAGGACTTTCTGAGGGTTCGATTACGCCTAGCCGAAGCATCTCATCTATCTCCTTCCGCATCCCTTCCCGGACTGCTTCGGGGATACGGTAGGGAGGCTGTCTCAGGGGTGCCTGTCCTGGAGTCTCTACCTTGTGTATGGCTAGGAGTGTGTATCCAGGCTCCTGAGAGAATGTGGCCTGTTTTGTTTCTAGTAAGCGGACAGCTTGATCCCGCTCTTGCGGCTCCAGCTCTTCACCTAGCTGGACTTTCTTTATCTGGGTCATCCCTTCGTTACTGCCCAATAGGTCGGGAAGGGGTAGGGTCTCTGTGTCTTCTCCTGCTGGTGCACAGATAGCGGCTACCTCCTCTGCCCGTTCCTGATAGGCATTGAGCATGTTGATGTGAAAGGTTCGTTTCACATCTTCATCCTCGCAGCTGGCTATCGTGTAGGTAGTGTCGCATATCTGTCCTATAACTTTATAGGGGCCCTGCCAAGCGGCCTGGAGCTTGTCTGTTCGGACCGGCCTTAATACCATGACCTTTTGGCCTATCTGAAAGCTCCGGTGCCTAGCCCGTCGGTCATACCATACCCTCTGGCGCTGTTGGGCCGCCCGGAGGTTCTCTCGCACTGTCTGGGCTAATTCCTCCATGCGGTCCCTCAGCTCCAGGACATAAGGTACAACCGGGGTCCCCTCAATCTCTGTCTGCCCCTCCCAGTGATCCTTGATGAGATCTAAGGGCCACCTCACCCGCCTCCCATAGAGAAGTTCGAAGGGTGAGAATCCGGTCGATTCCTGCGGCACCTCTCGGTAGGCAAAGAGAAGGTGTGGCAGGAATCGCTGCCAATCCTTGTATGCCCCCGTGAACGACTTCAACATTTGCTTAAGTGTTCCGTTGAAGCGCTCGCACAGGCCGTTAGTCTGGGGATGGTATGGGGAGCTAGTCAGGGATTTAACTCCACAGGTTTTCCATATCTGCTGGGTTACCTCGGCCGTGAATTGGGTACCTTGGTCGGACAGAACCTCCTTGGGAAAGCCTACTCGGGAAAATACTTTAACTAGGGCCTCTGCTACGGTCTCAGCCTGTATGTTAGAGAGAGCTACCGCTTCGGGGTAACGGGTGGCGTAGTCTACTATGGTGAGTATATACCGCTTGCCGGAACGGCTAGGTTGGGCCAGGGGCCCTATAATGTCCACGGCTACCCTTGTGAACGGTTCTTCAATAATGGGCATGGAAACTAGTTTAGCCTTTGGGTGGTCTCCCCTTTTACCTATACGTTGGCATACCTCGCACGTTTGACAATATGCCCTGACGTCGTCGGACACCCCAGGCCAGAAGAAGTTCTGGGTTATCCGATACCCTGTCTTGCGTATTCCCAAATGGCCTGCCAAGGGTACGTCGTGCCCAATCCTCAATAACTCCTGGCGGTATTTCCGGGGAACTACCAGCTGGCGTTTTTGCTTAGGCCCTGGTGTATTACCCCGGGTCTCGGTGAGCCTGTACAAGCGGCCTTCCTCCCAGATAAATTGCTCCTTCTCTAACCCCCCTTGGCCCCTCCTGGCTTTCTCTCGATACTTTCTGAGGGAAGGGTCTCCGGTCACCTCCCGCCCAAAATCCTCTGGGGTGTCCCAGGGTAGGGGTTCTACAGTCAAGGGTAGGTTGGGTTGGCTTACCTGGGTCTCAGTAGGAAGCGGATGGCTCTCGGCAGCGCGACTTTGTGCTCTGGTGGTTACTGCGTGGGCCTCCTGAGCGGGGATAGAGGCGAACGCCGAAGTCAGGGGGCCAATGTCGTTGCCCAGGATGACTTCAGAAGGTAAGTCTTTCATGACGCCCACATGAACATTGCCAGCTCCCGCACCCCAGTCTAGGTGTACCTGTGCAGTAGGAATACGGTATACTGCTCCCCCTGCCACTCTCACAGCAATTGATTTCCCCGGTTTCTCTGATGCCTTAATAAGGTGTCTTTGTACCAACGTGATGGTTGCCCCACTGTCTCTTAATCCCCGGGCGGTTTTTCCGTTAACCATGACCAGCTGACAATGGTGTTTCCTGTTGTCCGTAATAACAGATTGTACCATGAGGGCTTCGTAAAGGGTGCCCAATAGTTCTTCCTGACCCAGTTCCTGGGGATCCCAAGCCGAGTCTACACAATGGGCTGCTGCTGGTGGGCGGTACCCAGGTCGAGACCAATTTGACCTGGTGTTGTTGTCCATGGGGCAATTCTGCTTGTAGTGACCCAGCTGTTTGCACCGGAAGCAGCGTTGTTCATTGTCCTCCTGGCGTGGATAGCGAGGGCTAGATGTCACCGGTCTGTTAGGAGGTTGGTATCTAGCGGCTGGTGGGTGTGAGGGCACCGTTGGTCGTGGAGGTTGTACCCGTGGTGTGACCAGGTTCGTCTTGCGAGTATCCGCATATTCATCCGCCAACTTAGCGGCCTCTGGTAGAGTCATGGGCCTGCGATCTCTCACCCAGTCTTTGACATCCGTCTGGTTGTGATTGTAAAATTGTTCCAGGAGCATTAGTTGTAAAATGTCCTCTGCGGAGGTGGCCTGGCTGCTGTTGACCCAGTTAGAGGCCGACAGGGATAACTGGCATGCCCATTCCACGTAAGAGTCTTTCGTGGTTTTGCGTGAGTCCCTGAACTTTTGTCGGTAGGACTCTGGGGTTACTGCATAACGAGCCAGGAGCACTTCTTTAACCCTGGCGTAGCTATGGATCTCCTGCTCTGGCACGGTCCGGAAAGCATCAGAAGCTTTGCCTGACAGTTTGCCTGACAATATTGCGACCCACTCTCCTCTATCTATTCGGTGCAGGTTACATTGTCGCTCAAAATCTGCCAGATAATTATCAATGTCACAGTCTTTTTCATCAAAAGCTTTAAAAGCGCTAAACGGAATCTTCCTTGTGTCTGCTGTACTGTACTCACTGTTTGGAGAATGTGCGGCTGCTTGTTGGACTGCTGCCAGTTTTAACTGTAGCTCTGCGTCTCTTATTTGTTTAGCCTCCTCCGCTAACAGGTTCATCACTTTCAGCACCACATCCGCCGTTGGGTTCGGACCGAACCATGCTAGCTTCTCTCTCATTGCCTTGTTGGCTGGTGATTCCTCCTCCTGAATCACTGGTGTCCCCATCTCTTGTACTGCTGGCGTTGCTGCAACCAAGTTCTCCTGGTCTAGCTCCATTAATTCTGCTATAATGACCCGCTTGGTTTTGTTGCTAGCAATCCTTCCACGGACTTCCAGTAGTTCTTTCAGTGTTTTTCTTTTAAGCGGGGTGTACCAGCCTTCCATTCACTGTTCCCAGTGTCTGCCTGGTGTAAAGGAAAGTAGAAGGGAAAATCCCGCTGCTGCCAACCAATTGTGACGGTAGTAGAAAATATCCTCGTCAAGCATTCCCTTCTTCCCATAAAAGAAAATCACCCAATATTCCACGAGTAGGAATATCCCTGGAATCGCCGAATAATCTACACATGAGTCAACTTAATGCTGGAACAAGACTGATTTACTGGTACACAGAACTCACAATTTATGCAGCAAAAACTCCTCCTCTGGGCCAGACTAGATAATTGAGTTTTAAGAATAGACACAGCTCAATTATCCTAAAACTCCTCCTCTGGGCCAGGCTAGACAATTGAGTTTTACCAATACACACAGCTCAATTATCTGCTGGCCAGAACATTTACAATTCTTAACAATTTCACACAAGTACTTTCTATCCCACATACAAACATAATCTCAACATCATTGTCCGGTACACGAATACATTCATTCTTGACATTTGGAGCCGAACAATATAGTCCTCAAAATAGCAGGGAGAGAATCAAACGGAAGCATATAGGCAATTGCATAAAAGTCCTTCACATTCCCGATAAAAATTTGCAATTTGAATATTCGTGAACAACACTAGCCACAACAACTGGGTGGAATAACTACTGCTTGTAGACTTGTGGTTCCCCCTCTGAGGAACCACTGGGACCCCCTCACCAAAGGTACAGACAAACAAGGGGATGTCTAGCAACTATGCCGGGCAATACACCAAACATACCAGACATAGAACACCAAACTAGACATAACATCAAATCCCCAAAACAAACCCACACCAAACATAGCAACAGGTAAGGTAGGGAACAAGGAGGAGAACATAGGGAGACATCGCTAAAGACCTTGATGTTCCACAAGGAGGCCCTAATGGACAGATTAAACATCCAGAGAGGAGAAAAGCTCCTTCTCCAACAAAGGCAGACAAACAACTGACCTCAAGCACACAACTCCAACATAAGAAGAGCCATGAGGCCACACCCAGCTCCACCTTCACACATCTTAACCCCGTACACACAAAAATGGGAAGGAACACCAGACAAAAAGGGAATTGACCACACATGATAAAACAACACGTTGCCACAGGCAACAAGCATGCACGGCACAAGTGTCACGGTCCACTACCACCAGACCATGACACAGCCGTGACAATGACATCACCTCTTACTCAAGAAATTCTGACCTGCCTTGTAAAGACCTACGTATCTGTCCATGTGAGAACCTCCTCAGCAATAGAGTCTTCAATCAAGATGGAAGAAGAAGTGTTGGAAGAAAGTCTTGCCTTTGCTGAAAGGTTGCCAGTCCAAGGTTGCCAGAGACTGTGAGGGTGAAGCCATCCCAGAGTCTGACTCAAAGACGACAGTGGGAGCGGCTGATGCCTGAAGATTGACACTGGCAACAGAAATTAAAGGAGGCCAGTCCACGGTTGCTACATGGATCGACCTAGAGACTGTGAGGGTGAAGCCATTCCAGAGTCAGAAAAGGACTACATGGGGAGTGGCTGATACCTGAAGATTGACACTGACAGACCAGAGAGAAGACGGTGTATTCTGTGGATGTAGACGTTTGGTTACATTGAAGGGCAGGTCGGAGGTGTTAGTTACGATGGGTGATGTCTAGGTACCTAAGGGCCAGATTATACTTCAGTCCTTCCTGAACTGTTACCAACAGTGAGTGGGGTTGAGGAGGCAAATACATCCCTACACTTCCATCAAACTTTATTGTTGTGTTCTCGACAACAGGGGAATTGTAGAGGGAAGTGCCAGGTAGGCGTATATATAGATATACACTCACCTAAAGAATTATTAGGAACACCATACTAATACGGTGTTGGACCCCCTTTTGCCTTCAGAACTGCCTTAATTCTACGTGGCATTGATTCAACAAGGTGCTGATAGCATTCTTTAGAAATGTTGGCCCATATTGATAGGATAGCATCTTGCAGTTGATGGAGATTTGAAGGATGCACATCCAGGGCACGAAGCTCCCGTTCCACCACATCCCAAAGATGCTCTATTGGGTTGAGATCTAGTGACTGTGGGGGCCATTTTAGTACAGTGAACTCATTGTCATGTTCAAGAAACCAATTTGAAATGATTCGAGCTTTGTGACATGGTGCATTATCCTGCTGGAAGTAGCCATCAGAGGATGGGTACATGGTGGTCATGAAGGGATGGACATGGTCAGAAACAATGCTCAGTTAGCCCATAGCATTTAAACGATGCCCAATTGGCACTAAGGGGCCTAAAGTGTGCCCAGAAAACATCCCCACACCATTACACCACCACCACCAGCCTGCACAGTGGTAACAAGGCATGAGAGATACATGTTCTCATTCTGTTTACGCCAAATTTGGACTCTACCATTTGAATGTCTCAACAGAAATCGAGACTCATCAGACCAGGCAACATTTTTCCAGTCTTCAACAGTCCAATTTTGGTGAGCTTGTGCAAATTGTAGCCTCTTTTGCCTATTTGTAGTGGAGATGAGTGGTACCCGGTGGGGTCTTCTGCTGTTGTAGCCCATCCGCCTCAAGGTTGTGCATGCTGTGGCTTCACAAATGCTTTGCTGCATACCTCGGTTGTAACGAATGGTTATTTCAGTCAACGTTGCTCTTCTATCAGCTTGAATCAGTCGGCCCATTCTCCTCTGACCTCTAGCATCCACAAGGCATTTTCGCCCACAGGACTGCCGCATACTGGATGTTTTTCCCTTTTCACACCATTTTTTGTAAACCCTAGAAATGGTTGTGCGTGAAAATCCCAGTAACTGAGCAGATTGTGAAATACTCAGACCGGCCCGTCTGGCACCAACAAATATGCCACGCTCAAAATTGCTTAAATCACCTTTCTTTCCCATTCTGACATTCAGTTTGGAGTTCAGGAGATTGTCTTGACCAGGACCACCCCCCTAAATGCATTGAAGCAACTGCCATGTGATTGGTTGACTAGATAATTGCATTAATGAGAAATAGAACAGGTGTTCCTAATAATTCTTTAGGTGAGTGTATATATGCATACGCCCCATTATTGTTATGTATACTGTATATACCTATATATGTATATGATACCAGTGGGGTGGGTCCCAGTGTGTTATATATATACACGTCATGCGCCTGTATATCTGTATATATACTTATATTTAAATGCCTCCTGTATACTTGTTATTATGAGCCCAGTATATGGGTGTATATATAGATATGCATATATTCCCCTGTAATTGATATGCATATATCTATATATATACTTAAATGTGGCCCAAGATATCTCCTATATTGCCCTGATCCCTGAACCCCTACTTTGCTCCCTGTCCTGCATTGTATTAACCCTTGCAGTGCCACTACCATATACCCATGTATCCCACATCTCTATAACCCTTGTTATCTCATAGGGACAGCATAAAGCCAGGTGGGTGGGCGCTGCTAATAACGTGTGTATGTAAGTGTATGTCTAGATAGATTGTGGGGTGGAATAGTAGATTGTGTTGTGTTCGCATAGTGTTGTTAATTTATTGCGGTGTGTGTCTATATGTATATATTTTTACAGTTGCAAAAAAAAGTATGTGAACCCTTTGAAATGATATGAATTTCTGCACAAATTGGTCATAAAATGTGATCTGATCTTCATCTAAGTCTCAACAATAGACAATCACAGTCTGCTTAAACTAATAACATACAAATAATTAAATGTTACCATGTTTTTATTGAACACACCATGTAAACATTCACAGTGCAGGTGGAAAAAGCATGTGCACCCTTGGATTTAATAACTGGTTAAACCTCCTTTGGCAGCAATAACTTCACCCAAACGTTTCCTGTAATTGCAGATCAGACGTGCACAACGGTCAGGAGTAATTCTTGACCATTCCTCTTTACAGAACAGTTTCAGTTCAGCAATATTCTTGGGATGTATGGTGTGAATCGCTTTCTTGAGGTCATGCCACAGCATCTCAATCGGATTAAGTTCATGCCTCTGACTGGGCCACTCCAGAAGGCGTATTTTCTTCTGTTTAAGCCATTCTATTGTTGATTTACTTCTATGCTTTGGGTCGTTGTCCTGTTGCAACACCCATCTTCTGTTGAGCTTCAGCTGGTGGACAGAAAGCCTTAAGTTCTCCTGCAAAATGTCTTGATAAACTTGGGAATTCATTTTTCCTTCGATGATAGCAATCCGTCCAGGCCCTGACGCAGGAAAGCAGCCCCAAACCATGATTCCTCCCCCACCATACTTCACAGTTGGGATGAGGTTTTGATGTTGGTGTGCTGTGCCTCTTTTTCTCCACACATAGTGTTGTGTGTTTCTTCCAAACAACTCAACTTTGGTTTTATCTGTCCACAGAATATTTTGCTAGTACTGCTGTGGAACATCCAGGTGCTCTTGTGCAAACTGTAAACGTGCAGCAATGGGTTTTTTTTGGACAGCAGTGGCTTCCTCTGTGGTATCCTCCCATGAAATCCATTCTTGTTTAGTGTTTTATGTATCATAGATTCGCTAACAGGGATGTTAGCATATGCCAGAGACTTTTGTAAGTCTTTAGCTGACACTCTAGGATTCTTCTTCACCTCATTGATCAGTCTGCACTGTGCTCTTGCAGTAATCTTTACAGGAAGGCCACTCCTAGGGAGAGTAGCAGCAGTGCTGAACTTTCTCCATTTATAGACAATTTGTCTTACCGTGGACTGATGAACAGCAAGGCTTTTGGAGATACTTTTATAACCCTTTCCAGCTTTATGGAAGTCAACAATTCTTAATCGTAGGTCTTCTGAGAGCTCTTTTGTGCGAGGCATCATTTATATCAGGCAATGCTTCTTGTGAAAAGCAAACCCAGAACTGGTGTGTGTTTTTTATAGGGTAGGGCAGCTGTAACTAACACCTCCAATCTCATCTCATTGATTGGACTCCAGTTGGCTGACACCTCACTCTAATTAGCTCTTGGAGATGTCATTAGTCTAGGGGTTCACATCCATTTTCCACCTGCACTGTGAATGTTTACATGGTGTGTTCAATAAAAATATGGTAACATTTAATTCTCTGTGTGTTATTAGTTTAAGCAGACTGTGATCGACTATTGTTGGGACTCAGATGAAGATCAGATCACATTTTATGACCAATTTGTGCAGAAATCCATATCATTCCAAAGGGTTCACATACTTTTTCTTGCAATTGTATATAACCAGTGATATAAATATATATAGATATAGCGAAAATAATATACTGTAGACTTGTATTTGTGTAATAAATTCCTTTATTGTTCAATACGCAGTTTATAGTGCTTTTGGTCGCCGCCTTAATAATCCATCGCACATAGTTCACAGAAATGTATTGCAACAGTTAGTCTGTATTTATAGTATAAATAGGCGGAGTTATCAATAGACGATTCACGCCTATTTATGAATATTAATTATTGACATTAACCCAAAATATTAATAATTCATATTTCCTTTAACACACAGTATAAGCCCAATTGTACTTAAAGGGGTTATCCAATAGTAGAAATACCCCCCCCCTATAAACGATACTTACCCGGCACCAGCGTCCCCGGCACCAGCGTCTCTCCAGATCACTGCACAGGCTCCGCTGCATCTACCCATCGTGGCTCCAGAGGGACGCGGTAACTGGGTAAGTATAGTCTATAGGAGGGGCCGGGCATTGTGCGCGAGGGGGCGGTATTTCTACTATTGGATAACCCCTTTAAGACTGAATACTGCCATTGTGCCTTGTGAACCTGTATTCTAAAGGGAAATCTTTAGTAAAACTGCAAGCTATGCTTTTTTCTCAATTTTCATGACCGCCTGGCGTAATTCTGCACCAACATCAAGGGCAACCATCACAAAGCATCAGCCAGGAAAGGCACATCTAGAGGCATGTTCTGGCAGAACAATTGCCACCATCATCCCCAGAAGGACCCCCTATAATATATAATAGACTCTAAACAGATTTATAGCATTCCCAGTTTGTTAGATAGACAGATAGATAGATAATAGATAGATAATAGATAGATAGATAGATGGTCTGTTCCTTCAGCCAGTATTGTGGTGGTGCCAGTCCACAGTACCCCCAAACTTCACAAGCGTAGAAAAGACTGCAGCACTCCCAGGTCTTCAAGCAATTCTGATTTATTCACTGAATAGTGCGACGTTTCAACCTTACATGGTCTCTTTCAAACATCCTTGCAAATTAAAAAGACCATGTAATTTCGAAACGTCGCACTATTTGGTGAATATATCAGAATTGCTTAAAGACCTGGGAGTGCTGCAGTCTTTTCTACGTTAGATTGATGCTGTAGTCATGACTTCACTTTGTATTTAATTATTGATGATTGTGCAGTTTTCTGATTTAAAAAAAAAAAGCCATGAAATATATTCTCCTGCATGTATGTGCATCATGTAATAATATAGTGGTCATGTCTTAAATCAATGCATACGTTATTGCTGTTGGGAAGTCAGAATACATTAGTGAACTTAACTGATAGGTCACGTAAAGTTATAGCCAAATTAATATTTCATCAGCTTTTTGTGAAACTTGCTAATGGGAGCCAAGTAATTCACAGCAGAGTTTTAGTCAATGTTACATCATTTATTCACAGGACGTTATCTGTAATTTTACACCCAGTGAGCGCTTTATATTAGAAAGTATTTTTCTCATTCATTAAACCTTTCCTAACTGAACACCATTCATAATATCGGTTGCAGTAAGCTTTTCTAGGACTGACTGTATACTTTATTAGATTCAGCCATTGAAGTCACAAATAGTAAGTTCTGTTAATGTAATGCTGCTAATACTAAGCTGCAAGAAGTGCAGAAATACTTAGTAATAGAAATCTGAATTGTGTCATCAAAAAGTTGCATTTTTTTAAATCAGGGGATTTTTGTTATAAACATTTTTAATCTAATAATGCTACCTTTTATTATTTTTCATCCAGATATCCATATAAAAACTGAGCAGACACAACTGGCTGACAAGTTTTGCTGTGTAGACTGGGGCAGAATAAGCATTTTTCTGATTCCAGATTCAAGTCACATGACCCTGTCCACTATGCTCTCAGCAGCTTCCGGTGACCTCAACTACATTCACTTGAGGGCAATATCTTCCAGTCCTAGACATCTCCTGGATTGATAATGTTCATCTAATTTACATGGGCAGAGAGAAACCAAGGACCTCTGATCCTTCTCATTTTCCAGTTCATTTCTGGCACCCACACCTATCTCCAGAAATGGACCCCCAAAGTGAGGGTAGAGCAGCTCCGCATGTACAGGTGCCCTCAAATAATTTCTATTGGAGTTCAGAAAATAGCTGATCCCCGGCTAAGCTATTTCCAGCAGTTCCACAGAAGGGAATGGAGCGGTGGCCACGCTTGCACAGTGTGTTCTCAATTAATTTCTACACGAGTTTGGGCTTTTTTGGAATTCCTTTAGAAATTCATGGAGACCACGCTGGGCATGCATGGTGTGCTCTCCCTTTTTGGGAACCATTTTAAAGAGGTGCAGGCCTCAGAGGTCTTGAAAGTCCCAGCGGAAACAACTCATTTAAAGGGGTTGTCCATTTTTCCTTAGAAACAGCACCACTCTGGTGCATGGATAATTTCTGGTATTGTAACTCAGCCCTATTCATGTAACACCGTTGAAAATCCATGCCATACAACCCTTTTTAATTACAGACTGTTGTGGTTACATAGAAATAGACCACTTTTTAAGTCAAAAAGGATATTTGGGGAAAATGCCAAAAAGAACTACCATACCAAGAGCATACTGCATATTGAAAAAAAAACACAAATGGCAATAACACTGTAAAAAAATCTAAATACAATGTACAGTGGGGAAAATAAGTATTTGATGCACTGGCGATTTTGCAAGTTTCCCCACTTACAAAGAATGGAGAGGTCTGTAACTTCTATCATAGGTAAACTTCAACTATGACAGAATATTTTTTTAAAAAATCCATAAAATCACATTGTATGATTTTAAAATAATTAATTAGCATTTTATTGTATGAAATAAGTATTTGATACAATAGAAAAACAGAACTTAATATTTAGTACAGAAACATTTGTTTGCAATTACAGAGGTCAGATGTTTCCTGTAGTTTTTGACCAAGTTTGCACACACTGCAGCAGGGATTTTGGCCCACACCTCCATACAGATCTTCTCCAGATCTTTCAGGATTCAGGGCTGTCCCTGGACTACGTTGAATTTCAGCTTCCTCCAAAGATTTTCGATTGGGTTCAGGTCTGGAGACTGGCTAGGCCACTCCAGGACCCTGAAATGCTTAGTATGGACCTACTTCTTAGTTGCCCTGGCTGTGTGTTTTGGGTCATTGTCATGCTGGAAAACCCAGCCACAACCAATCTTCAATGCTCTACTGAGGAAAGGAGGTTGTTGGCCAAAATCTCGCGATATATGGCCCCATCCATCCGCCCTTCAATATGGTGCAGTCGTCCTTTCCCTTTGCAGAAAATCACCCCCAAAGTATGATGTTTCCACCCCCATGTTTCACGGTTGGGAGGGTGTTCTTTGGGTTGTACTCATCCTTCTTCTTCTTCCAAACATAGCAAATGGAGCTGATACCAAAAAGTTATATTTTAGTCACATCTAACCACATGACCTTCTCCCATGCCTCCTCTAGATCATCCAGATGGTCATTGGCGAAGTTTAAACGGGCCTGGACATGTGTTGGCGTGAGAAGGTTAACCTTGTCTGCCATGCAGAATTTTAATCTATGACAGCGTAGTGTGTTACTAATGGTAATCTTTGAGACTGCGGTCTGAGCTCTCTTCAGCTCATTGACCAGGTCCTCCTGTGTAGTTCTGGTCTGATTCCTGACCTTTCTCAGAATCATCCTTACCCCCACGAGGGGAGATCTTGCATGGAGCCCCAGACCAAGGAAGATTGACAGTCATCTTGTGTTTCTTCCATTTTCTAATAATTGCGACAACAGTTGTTGCCTCCTCAACAAGCTGCTTGCATATTGTCCTGTAGCCCATCCCAGTGTCCTTAGGCAGCTCTTTAGTCTTGGCCATGATGGAGAGGCTGTTGTGTGATTGATTGAGTGCGTGGACAGGTGTCTTTTACACAGGTAACAAGTTCAAACAGGTGCACTTAATACAGGTAATGAGTGCAGAGTAGTAAGGCTTCTTAATAAAAAACTAACAGGTCTGTGAGAGCCAGAATTCTTGCTGATTGGTAGGTGATCAAATACTTATTTCATGCAATAAAATGCAAATTAATTATTTAAAAATCATACAATGTGATTTTCAGAATTTTTCTTTTAGATTCTGTCTCTCACAGTTGAAGTGCACCTACGATAAAATTACAGACCTCTCCATTCTTTGTAGGTGGGAAAACTTGCAAAATCGCCAGTGTATCAAATACTTATTTTCCCCGCTGTATATTGTACGGGATCACTCTCTCTCAGGGGGTCGCAATCACAAATTTCTTCTCTGACAACGCTGTTTAAGTCCAAAAGGTGCTTTATTTTGGCACTTCAGCACCATCACACACCTAAACATCGAAAATATCCACCTAATACAAGTGTTGTCTCTACCTCACCTATAGAGCGCTGTTCACACACGGGATTAGATCTGGCTTCCTCAGTCATATACAGCCCAGCAGCCTCCAGGCTGTGACCACACCATCACCTTTGGGGGTTGATGGTCCAGAAGTCCTCCCGACTCTGACCGTGCAACCCTCTTTCTGTAGGCGTCGCTGGGCCCCCAAACCTCAGGCTTTACAAAAGCCTTGTGGCCCCTCAGCCCTCCTGGCTGAGACCACACAGAGCCTCTCAGGCTCCCCTCTCTCTCATGCTTACTCAGCCTTTCTCCCATCAAGTCATACACAGAGGGTTGTTTTATCCCTCCCTGATTACAGCAGCAGGCCTCATCTGCGATCACCTCCGACAAAAGACAATACATGTACTGGAAGGGTGTGGACTGGCAGATCCCACTACCAAACCTTTCCTCCAGTCCACATGAAATCTAGCCCAGAACAACATCTAGACAAAACTGTCTCAGCAAACTACACTTTTCTGAACCCACTGCAGCTTTCTGGATTTCAGTTATCTCACCCAGTTGAGGTATCTGGGTGGGATATACACGCCTCCCACTACTTATACTGTACCCATCACCACAATATCTAGAATTTTTAATAATTTGCTATAGACTTTAGTGACAATTAGCCACATTTTGATATACAAAATAAGCTGCCAAAAATGCTGCAAAACATGAATATGAATCCAGTCTGAAGGGATTGTTTGTGATGGATTATTTTAAACATTTGATTTTATAACAAATTATCATTTCAAAGACTGGGGGGCGGTAAGTGGGATTTCTTATTTCATCCATGATCATAGCAGAACTAATAAAGCAGTGTCTTTGCATTGTTGACTTGATAGCAGCAAAATTGCAGTGTCATTTATCTACTTTTAGAGCCACGCTGTCTCCTTCTCAAAATGCATTTTCCTCCAATTGTTGGCTTAATAGATAAGGGAAAATGGGAATAGTGAAACAGTGTAAGCTAGGTTACTCAGAATTCAATCAGTGTTGTGTAAAATGAGCACAAAGTAACAGAATCAACTGGAAACTATGTAATCTGAAAGTAATACTGTGCTAAAATGCTTCTTTCCCCTGTGACATTAACCCATTCGTGCAGCTAAAACTGCAATGCATAAGAAAGTAATTAAAAGAAAATGATAAAACTTTAATGAGTGGAGCTCAAAAAATAAATGCAGCACAAAACTGAGGTACTTTCTGTGTTCCACATGAGAAATAATGAATATGCTTCACTATACTCACTGCAATAGGATGATGTTTCTATTATTTCAGACTGTAAAGAAAAACATTAACAGATTTACTTTATGTTGCAGGTTATAAAATAACAGAGAATGCTGAAGGGGTTTCCCAGGCCTTACAAAAATTGACCAGTAAGGGTCTGGCAGGACCTGTATCTACAGTACATGAAATTGGTGGCATATCTTAGAGCAGGGATCATCAACCTCCAGCACTTCAGCTGTTCTGAAGCTACAACTCCCAGAAGCCTCCTTTCACTTCTATGGAAGTTACCAGAACAGTCAAGAAAGTGTGCAGAGTGGGAGTTGTAGTTTCATAGCAGCTGAGTGCTGAAGGTTGCTGATCCCTGTCCTAGAGATATGCTACCAATGTCTGAGATGATAAAACCCCATTTACACCCATCCATTGCAGCTGCCATATAGCACACACCCCACTGCACTGTCTGTGCAGATAATACGTGAAGAAATTGTGTATTTCTAGGACATTTTTTAATAATATACATCTACAAATGTATCTTTTATTTAAAGAAACACATTATTTTTTCAGTAACACACTTTAAAGGGGTTGTCCTGCCATTTTTATTGATGATCTATCATCAAGATAGGTCATCAATATCAGATCAGTGGGGGTCTAATCAGCCGTTTGAAGAGGAGGCGGCTCCATGCGAGTGCTGCTTCCTGTTCATTACACTTCCTATTGTCCTAGAAGTTATGATGATGCAGTGTAATGAGAAGTACTCGCTCCATTCACTTGAGGTTCCATGTCTCCAAGAGTTTTTATCACAAAGTACACTAACATTTATAGTAGGGTCCATATTTCTCTAGAGCTTCACTCATAATGAAAACAAACATTTGACATGGGGATCAGTGTTTCCTAGAATTCCATTATGAAGAAGACTACAATATCCAATGTTATCTCCATGTTCTCTAGAGCTTCCATCATGAAGCCTGGCCCTTCAGTTATGCTGATTCGGTTGGCTGCTAATCCTCTCAATCATCCCCATACACCCTTAGTTTGTGCAGCATGTGCAGCATACTACAAGGGAGTTTGTGGGTGTCAGTGTCCAGAAGGGAGTAGTAGTAGTAGTAGTAGTAGTAGTAGTAGTAGTAGTAGTAGTAGTAGTAGTAGTACTCATAGGTCTGACTCTTTGTGGGTTCATGCAGTAATGTGGAAGGGCACACCTTCTTCTCTTTGGAGCACAATCCAGTTCTGGGATTCTCCTGGCTAATGATAGTTGGGGTTCCCTTGGTGTTGAAGGTTTTGAGGTGCAAGGCAGGGTCCCGGTTTGTGATGCCAGCACTTATACAGTATAATAGTAGTGCATGAAGCAATGCTGAGGCAGTAGTGCAGCAGAACATTTTTTTTACTGCAGAATTAAAATGCAAACAGATCAGGGCAGTTCTTAGCTTGCATCGGACTGGTGGATGTTCACAAAGTGCAATTTCCACAGATGTTACAGGTAGTTAAAAAGCCAAGGTGTCTCTTAAAATTAGTCTTTCTTACTCTGCACTTTACTAGTTGACTTGTACACAAAAGCATCCAGGCATGGGGTATAACACATTACTTTAGGCAATGCAACCACAGGGCGTTTTCCCCTACCTACAGGCAAACATTCTGCTCCTTTGTTGAACTAGTTGCTGTACTTATAGTACATGTCCACAGAATCTATCTTGTGGGAATTTTTCACAGCGGGCTAAACTGTTATTTTGTGTGCTCCTTAACATGGATGTCAATAAGACCTTTTATACAGATTATCTCTACTGGGCTTTCTCTACACCTCTCTGGTATATCTGGCCTGCCTTTTTAGTGTTCTTTACTAGTCTTGTCCTGGTTGGTACTTGCTCCAGGACAGGCGGGTTTGTCAGCACTACATCTTTGCATCCGTTCTATTTGAGGGTTAGACTCATTTACTATACTGAACCAGACTGAACTGACTATGTAGACTAGACTAGACTAGACTGACTAGAATGTTCTTTCTCCTCTATATACAGAGGCTGACTTTAGCCTCATCTAGTAGTTGCTGTGGATATAGCCTATTATAACCATGTGCATGTACAAGCAATATACACGTTAAAGCAAATACATTTTAAACTTTTTTTTCTTTGCATTCTGTAGGTGCACCGCTACATGTATGTGTTCAAAAAAGTAACAGAGGAAAAATCCACTGCTAGATAACACTGGTGGAAGCTTAATCTACCCTGAGAATAAAATAATTGGGCATGTTGAAATCAAGCATTCCTGACCCCTTGGGGGAGAGTCTAGAGACCCATTTGAACATCCAGACAAAAATGGAAGTTTTGCTCAACATTTAATATATGACATTGAGTTAAAATCTTAACACTAGAATGTGTCATGGAGTCCATATTCCTTAGAACATCCATTATGAAGAAGACATGTATGTGACTTTAGGTCTGATGTATCCCAGAGATTCCATCAAGAAGTCTAACATGTAATATGTGGTCTTATCTTCACCAGGGCTTGCATTATGCGATAGAAAAGTATGTGACACAATTTTTGGTGTTTCGTAGAACTTCCATCATGAAGAAGTCTGATAGTAATATGGAGTCTTATCTTCACCAGAACTTCCATTATCAAGAAGACTAACACGTGATATTGCCATTGTACCGGCATTTTAGCAAATATATTTCACAGCTTTAAGTAGTTGATCAAACAAATTATGTGTTGCTGAACATACAAATGATTGATCATCCTAGCCATAGCCACTGAAGTGTGAGATTTTGTATAGCCTTCAGACTCTAAACAAAGTTTCAATTGAAAATTAGATTGAGCACTTACCTAATATTATCAAGATAGAGGTCTAGGCCTACAGTGACCTGTGATACATCCAAACTGACAGCCATCTCACTCTTGATAAATCACTGTGGGGAATACAGAGACATTTACAGTAGCTGAGAAAATATAAAACATATTGCAGTCTTTACAGAAAAGGAACAGCTCAATAGAAACATGTTTATAAAAGAGAATGGAAAAGATCTAAAAAGTCTACAAAGCCATGGAAGTGTTAAGTACCTTAAAAATCTACAACCCTGTGATAGCCATAGATAGTACAGTTTACAAACATTACCCTCCCTCATTTATGCGCCCAGTGATATATAAACTTATACAATCATACTCTCCATACTCTCATGCTCAAGCACTAATCACGAATAGATGCAGTTGCAAGAAAAAGTAAGTGAATCCTTTGACATTACCTGCATTTCTGTACTGATTACTAGTAAAATGTTGTATGATTGTTTTCTCATAATTGTAGTCTAACGGTGTAACTAAACTAGTAATAACACAAAAAGTTGTGCAGTTCATGTCTTTTGTTGAACACAATGAGAAAAAATGCACAGTTCATGGAAAAAAGTAAGTGAGCTTCTGTGCTAATTATTTCTCTAAAGCTAAATGGAAAGAAAGTGTTTTAATTATGGAGAGTATATAGGAAGTGCCTGTTTCACACAAGCTTTGCTTAATAAATAAAGGCACACAAAGCCTGGTTACTAACAAATCTGTTCTTCTCAAGAAAGATTGGTTAGTGTGAACTATGCCTTAATGTAATCAACTTTCAGAAGACCTCAGAAGATTTTTTTAAAGATATATAAAGCTGGAAAAAGCTACACACGCATTGTTGAAGACCTAGGTGTATATCAATCCAGTGTTGGGAAAAGTATCAAATGGAGGTACAAATGGAGAAAATCAGGACTGATGCCACTCTCCATAGGAGTGGGTACCCTGTTAAAATCCGCCTACCAGCACAACAGGCTAACCAGAAACAGGTAAGAAAGAACCCAAGAGTAATAGCAAATGACCCACTGAAAAATCATAGTCTTTAGTTATGCATTTGATTTGAACAAAAATGTGTGAACAGGACCCTAAGGTCTCAAAAGCAGGTTTCTCATTAACAATAATTTTAGAAAATGGTGATTAGAGATGAGTGAATCGAAATTGACAAAGTGGAATTCAATTCGAATTTCAGGAGAAATTTGATTTGCACGAATCCAAATTTCCGCACGCTTCGTGGTAACGAATCGCATGGCTGCTGCACATGTTAGGACATGTAGCAAAGAACTCTGTGAACGAGGGATAACCCATAACGTCATGCATGCAGCCAATCAGTAGCAAGCCAGCCCCTGTGATTTCACAGCCCTATAAATACCCTCAGCCATTTTGGATTCTGCCATTTTCCAGTGTGCTTAGTGCAGAGTGAGATGTAAGCAGGCAGTAGGGACAGTGCTAGGAAAGACTTTATTGTGCTGAAAAAAACAATTTACAAGTTCAGATTATTCAAGGTGTAGGGAAAGGATCCATGCAATACAAGGAGAACAGGGTGCAATAGGAGAGTGTACAGCCAGGGTAATAGGAGCAATTCTATTATACCTTGCTGCACAAATTAGGGATCCAAATTGCTATTATACTGCTACTCTTAGGTTTGCACTAGATAATACCTCTGTAATTCCGGCAAACCTTGCTTGTTATTGGGGTGCAAGTTCTGTGTTGCAGGTTATACTTATAGGAAATATGCATACGTCATATTAACCATTCTGTGGTGCAGTTACATTGTTCTACAATTTCTTTTGGGGTGTATTAGTGTAAAAAAAGGACATCTTATTTGCCGTTCTGCGTGCAGTTACTTTGTACTACACAGTTTTTTCAGGGTGTTTTAATAGTCTAAAAAGTACGTGTTGTTTAATGTTCTGCAGTGCAGTTACATTGTACTACAGCTTTTTTTGGGGTGTGTAAGTGTAAAAAAAGTATGTCCTATTTGCTGTTCTGCAGTTCAGTTACTTTGTACTACAGCATTTTTTGGGGTCTATAAGTGTAAAAAAAAGGACATCTTATTTGCCGTTCTGTGGTAAAGTAACATTGTTCTACAGCTTTTTTTTGGGTGTATCAGTGTAAAAAAAAGTATGTTTTATTTGCCGTTCTGCGGTGCAGTTACTTTGTAATACAGCCTTTTTTGGGGTGCATAAGTGTGAAAAAAGTACGTCCTCTTTGCCGTTCTGCGGTGCAGTTACTTTGTACTACAGCCTTTTTTGGGGTGCATAAGTGTGAAAAAAGTACGTCCTCTTTGCCGTTCTGCGGTGCAGTTACTTTGTACTACAGCCTTTTTTGGGGTCTATATGTGTGAAAAAAGTACGTCCTCTTTGCCGTTCTGTGGTAGAATTACTTTGTACTAAAGCCTTTTTTTTAGGTGTATAAGTGTAAAAAAAAGTACATCTTATTTGCCGTTCTGCGTGCAGTTACTTTGTATTACACAGTTTTTTCAGGGTGTTTTAATAGTCTAAAAAGTACGTGTTATTTACTGTTCTGCAGTGCATAAGTGTAAAAAAAGTATGTCCTATTTGCTGTTCTGCAGTTCAGTTACTTTGTACTACAGCATTTTTTGGGGTGTATAAGTGTAAAAAAAGGACATCTTATTTGTCGTTCTGCGGTGAAGTTACATTGTTCTACAGCTTTTTTTGGGTGTATAAGTGTAAAAAAGTATGTTTTATTTGCCGTTCTGCGGTGCAGTTACTTTGTACTACAGCCTTTTTTGGGGTGCATAAGTGTGAAAAAAAGAACGGCCTATTTGCCGTTCTGCGGTGCAGTTACTTTGTACTACAGCCTTTTTTGAGGTGTATAAGTGTGAAAAAAGTACGTACTCTTTGCCATTCTGCGGTGCAGTTACTTTGTAATACAGCCTTTTTTTAGGTGTATAAGTGTAAAAAAAAGTACATCTTATTTGCCGTTCTGCATTGCAGTTACTTTGTAATACAGACTTTTTTGGAATGTATAAGTGTAAAAAAAAGTACGTCTTATTTGCCGTTCTGCGGTGCATTTAGTTTGTACTACAGCCTTTTTTGGGGTGTATAAGTGTGAAAAAAATACGTCCTCTTTGCCGTTCTGCGGTGCGGATACTTTGTAATACAGCCTTTTTTGGGGTGTAAAAGGTAAAAAAAAAGGAGATCTTATTTGCCGTTCTGCGGTGCAGTTACTTTGTACTACAGCCCTTTTTGGGGTGTAATAGTGAAAAAAAAAGTACATCTTATTTGCCGTTCTGCATTGCAGTTACTTTGTACTACAGCCTTTTTTGGGGTGTATAAGTTTAAAAAAAAGTATGTCCTCTTTGCTGTTCTGCGGTGCAGTTACTTTGTTATACAGCCTTTTTTGGGGTGTATAAATGTAAAAAATGTATGTCTTATTTGCCGTTCTGTGGTGCAATTACTTTGTACTGCAGCTTTTTTAATGGGGTATAAGTGTAAAACAAAGTACATTTTATTTGCCGTTCTGCGGTGCAGTTTGTTTGTACTACAGCCTTTTTTGTGGTGTATAAGTGTAAAAAAAAGTATGTATTATTTGTCATTCTGCGGTGCAGTTACTTTGTACTATAGCCTTTTTTGGGGTGTAAAAGTAAAAAAAAAAAGGGCATCTCATTTGCCATTCTGCAGTGCAGTTACAGTACATTGGTCTACAGCCTTTTTTGGGTGTATTAGTGTAAAAAACAAGTACGTTTTATTTGCCGCTCTGTGGTCAAGTTACATTGTTCTACAGCTTTTTTGGAGTGTATTCATTTCCTTTTAATTTAATTATTTTATCTAACTATGTCAGACAGACAAGTAACAGGCCCTTCAAAGGGAACGGGCAGTGGCCAAAATGTTTCAGAAGAAGTGGGTTGGCAGCAGGAGTCGCAGCAAGAGGCCTGAGCTCCCGGTGTCATCTAGCGGTCGTGTCTTGACCAGAAACTCAGCGGTGCTTGAATGGTTGACTCAGTTTTCTACTTTGTCGCAAGTGACATCAGACACCCCCAGCAAAGAGTCGGTGGATTCTTCAGACGTAACGTTTAGTTGGCATGGCCCAGGAGCAGGCCATGTGCCCTTACCTGTCCTCAACCTGCCTTTGTCCTTTTCTTTTCCCTCTGCTAGAGAGCTATTATATGCCGTAGGCTCGGCTGCACTTTTCAGCGAGGACGAGCTACTAGAGCCAAGATCTGGAGGAGAGATCCACCGCTTCCTCTGGTAGGCGGGCAAGTAGTGATGATGAGAGTCGCGTGGGAGCTGATGTTGCGAGCTGTCAGGCTCCTGGCCCTGAGACCATTGAGAGGGACATCAGTGACGTGCAGACAGTAGTGAATGATGATGAAGCTGATCGCACTTGAGAGCCGGGTGAAGAAGGGGCTTCATCATCATCAGGAGAAAAGGGTGGCAGCTTGCACGTAATGCAATGGCTGAGCAAGCAAATCGCTATTGTGGGAGTTTGGGAGCCAAACATGCCCAGAGTAGACCGCCCGCTTCACAGGAGACTACTTGCCTGGGAAGTAGCGGTGCAGGGGTTCTCGGAGGCAGCGGTAGCAGGCAGTCAGTACAGAGTGTTAGTGTGTTGGGGGGAAAATGCCATACTTGGCAGTGTTTATGGGCCCTGCATCAACACATGCAACGTCACCATAAAGTAGCCTGGGAGAACCGGGGCTCCGATGTGGTGGTCCAGCCTGCCGCAGCAATCCGAATTTCAGGAAAAATTTGATTCTCACCGAATTTCCTCACGCTTCGTGGTAAGGCTACTTTCACACTTGCGGCAGAGTGATCCGGCAAGCAGTTCCGTCGCCGGAATTGCCTGCCGGATCCGGCAAATCGAACTTTACCGGACATTTTTCATGCAACGGATCCGTCCTTCCGTCGACGGAAATTCAAGCCGGATACGTCAATCTGTTTCATACCGTAGACAGTTTTTGACGGATCCGTCTGCCGGATCCGTTGTAATAGCGGATCCGTCTATTCAGTTTTCTTCAGTTTTTAAACGAAAAGACGGATCTGGTATTCAAATTTTAGAGATAAAAAAGATGCAATCTGTTAAGCAAATACTACAGTGGCTATAAAAGACAACCGAAGGTCACTTACACTCAGAAGCTCCTTCTGCAGGTTGCAAAGATGATGTCGGACCATATTCGTTTTGGATTTCAGGCTCTAATTCTGGTTTCACGCTGGAGAAGATGTCTTCGAGCCAGACGGCGTCGTAAGGGTCGCTATTGGGTGCAGCCAATAACCTCTGCAAGAATAAGAAGGGGAGTTTTTGAAACTCTGTTTCCTGAATTGAGGTATTATCCAGATTTTTTTTTAAATTACTTACAGATGACCGTAGAAAGTTTTGATGATCTGTTACAACGTGTGTAGAAAAAATGGAGGACCACAGCAGCATATCCAGCAACTCTTCTTTATTAATCGATCACTTCACAGCATGCATAAAAACAATAGCAACGTATCGGCTAGAAGTAGCCTTTGTCAAGCATATGTTACAACTAAAAGAACCAGCATATAAATCTAAAATACTGGTACCTCCCACAATCATAGCAATCCAATCGACAGAAATGTTATATGACACACCTACCTAACAACAGGTCACTGTGCTATTAAATCACATTAATCAGCTGATGCAAATAAGTATCCGTTCTTACAACATATTCACCTGTGTGAAGTGATCGCGTATAGGCATCCGCATGGTGGCTGGCGTCCCAGTGTAGAAGGTGCGCATGCCCATAAGAGTCATCAGAGAGCAGCCCATACCCTTCACGACACCGCGCCCATCACTGACGTAAACCATCAGCATGGTGGCTGGCGTCTCATTGTTAGAGTTGCGCATGTCCATAGGCGTCATCAAAGGGCGGCCCATTCTCGTCACGACGCCACACCTACTTGTGACGTAACAAAATAACTTCAGGGTGATAGACAGTGTGGGTTTCTTACGGAGAGGGGGTGACAAGGATGCGATACTGAGAAAAAAGGAACTCAAATGGATCTATACGCTGAGGTCCTTTGGACTCAATCTTGAGTTCAATGTGGCAGGAATCAGCTAGACTCTCATATGTTATATTGTTTTTATGTTCCTTACAATAATTTAAAGAGACCACATTGAGTAATTGCATGACAGTTGCCATACACCTATTTAGTCACTTATTTATATGAGTGGTTATTTAATATGGAGTTTTTTCACACATAATGCTAGCTGTTATTTTTTGTACCCATATTCATTTTGATGTGATTTGATTGTGATCGCCAGTGGGGGGGTCGCGCCTATGCATCGACATGATGGTTTTTCTTGTATAAACAGAATCACGCTATACAATATATCTTGGTTGTGTGGTTGTGTTTCTTTAAACACATGTCCTGCACGCTGTTTGCTTGCGTCATCGGTGCGGACATACCCTATTGGTAACCACGCTGCCCTCTTTGTTATGCGTTATTTTGTTACGTTACAAGTAGGTGCGGCGTCGTGACGCGAATGGGCCGCCCTTTGATGACGCCTATGGACATGCGCAACTCTAACAATGAGACGCCAGCCACCATGCTGATGGTTTACGTCAGTGGTGGGCGCGGTGTCGTGACGGGTATGGGCCGCTCTCTGATGACTCTTATGGGCATGCGCACCTTCTACACTGGGACGCCAGCCACCATGCGGATGCCTATACGTGATCACTTCACACAGGTGAATATGTTGTAAGAACGGATACTTATTTGCATCAGCTGATTAATGTGATTTAATAGCACAGTGACCTGTTGTTAGGTAGGTGTGTCATATAACATTTCTGTCGATTGGATTGCTATGATTGTGGGAGGTACCAGTATTTTAGATTTATATGCTGGTTCTTTTAGTTGTAACATATGCTTGACAAAGGCTACTTCTAGCCGAAACGTTGCTATTGTTTTTATGCCATGCTGTGAAGTGATCGATTAATAAAGAAGAGTTGCTGGATATGCTGCTGTGGCCCTCCATTTTTTCTACATACCTATGGATCACATTGGATCTGTGATCTCTTGCCCAGCTGCTGCATGACCTCCATTACTGCTCTACACAAGCCGCATGTTGTGCTGCTCCTGAACCCGTTTTTTCCTGTTACAACGTGTGTCACCTCACATTCAAAGACAAGACACCACTTCCGCCGCTGTGCTTCCCCAGCAGAATGCCTATTGCTGACCATAAGGTAAAGAACATACTTATTATATATAGTAAAATTTATTTTGAGTATAAATTTTTTACAGATGATATTTTAGGTTTTAGTGTGACACCATAAATGTTTGTGAACCAAAATTTGGTCAGTTATTCTGGCATCACTGTACAAAGTGCATAATTGTGACCACAAATGATGCCTAGCATTATTATTTTGACTTCTACATCTTGTATGCTAAAGTTTTCATCCATATAATGGTCATTAACGATGTAGAATGAACTGTAATCAATATTGGTCACCATGGAGAACAAACCTTTATCGTTGCTTTTCAAAAAAAAATTATTGGCCGCATAAAAAATCTTGACCAAACAAAAGAATGGAAATAAGGTTCCATAGAATTGCGTTTGATTGATGTACCTTGTATATTATGTTTTTTGAAAATCTTTTTAATATGATTACCCAATTATTATTTCTGGCAAGTGGAGAAAGTTTCAGCTCACTCCATTTTGAATTTCGCCTTGGCATATCAACTGTCTCCATAATTGTGAAGGAGACATGCCGTGTTTTGTGGGAACAACCGGATGATGAATTTATTCCACATCCAACTAGACAGCATTGGACATAAATAGCTGAAAAATTTTGGACCGTTTGTCAGTTTCCCAACTGCATCGGTGCAGTAGACGGGAAACATATTCGGATTATCAAGCCCCAGGGAACCGGATCAGAGTTTTACAACTACAAGAAATATTTTTTGATAATCCTAATAGCCATTGGAAATGCACAATATCATTTTGTTGCCGTCAACGTAGGGGCCTATGGACGCACCAACGATTCAATGGTATTTAAAAATTCTTATATAGGCCGTAGTCTATATAACAGACAATTTGATTTTCCTCTGCCTCAACCACTGCCAGGTACAGATGCGCCACCCATGCCGTTTGTATTGGTTGGTGATGAGGCCTTCCAAATGTGTGGAAATCTTCTGAAACCGTATTCAAGCCACAGATTAGATTTAAAAAAACACACATACAACCACCACTTGACCAGGGCTCGAAGAATAATTGAATGCACATTTGGAATTTTGGTAGCAAAATGGAGGATTTTTACTAAACCAATTCATATGAAGGTTGAATCGGTCGAGGTTGTAAAGTCTGCTGTGGTGTTACACAACTATCTCCTTAAAAAAGAACCAGTCAATTTGGAACAGATACCTGGGGACAGCGAGATGGCAAGCATTCAAAGTTTTGGACCTCGGTCAAGTGTAGCGGTTTCACGGATGAGAGACTGTTTTGCAGATTATTTCTGCTCTGAAGCAGGAAGGGTGGACTGGCAGGACCAATTTGTATAAACATTTTGTGATTAATTTTCAAATAACCGTTAATTTCTGTTTGTTTGATTGTTTGTTGGTGGTTACAGTGTGCTGTATTTGTTTTCGATTGGATTTTTAGTTCAATAAATATTGTTTTTCAACGTAATTGTAATTTTTTAAAATATATTTATGTGCCCACGATAGAGGAGCAACACATTCTTGCGTCGCTCCACTGGCGCTGGTAGATTATGTCAGGCCTGTTATGGAGACTTTTGTTAAATCTCACCATGCTAGAGGAGCGACACATACTTGTGTCGCTCCACTAGCGCTGGTAGATTTTATCAGGCCTGTTATAGAGACTCATTTTCAATCTCCCCACGCTAGAGAAGCGACACATATTTTTGTCACTCCACTAGCGCTGGTAGATTTTATCAGGCCTGTTATGGAGACTCAGGTTCAATCTCCCCACGCTAGAAGAGCGACACATACTTGTGTCGCTCCACAGGCGCTGGTAGATTTTGTCAGGCCTGTTATGGAGACTCTGGTTCAATCTCCCCTCGCTAGAGGAAGCGACACATACTTGTGTCGTTCCACAGGTGCTGGTAGATTTTGTCAGTGTCACATCTGTGACAGGTCTCAGAAGGTCTGAAAGATTATCTAGTGATCTGACAGCCTCTTTTGGTTTCACTTTATCTGTGTGTTGCCAGTATGTCCACACCTCCTGTTCAGGTGTGGATCATGTGACCTTTACCTCGCCCTATTTAGTCTGACTTTTCCCATCACTCCTTGCTTGGGATAGCTTCATTTGGTCTTGGAAGAGCTGGAGTGTGGTTCGTGTTGAAGTCCTGTTCATCCATCATCCTCTGAAGTTAAGTGTTCCGTTTGTTGTGTTTTGTATCCCCCCCCCCCCCCCCCCCCGCTTGTTTACTAGGCCTCAGTGAGACGCTAGTTCCTTCATCAGGGAAGGAACGGGTGGTCCCTGCCCTGTCATTATCTTTAGGGCATTTGAGGGTCACCAGGGTTTTCTAGGTATCTGTGTATGGGTATCTCTACCATTGAGAGGTGCCCATACGGATAGGAGTTAGGGCCAGGAGCAGAGTTTTATATGTGGTGACCCTTTTACTTTCCCCTTCCTTCTTGTTGTCTTTTGGTGTTCTCCCCTACTACATCCGTGACAGTCAGGCCTGTTATGGAGACTTGTTAAATCTCACCACGCTAGAGGAGCGACACATACTTGTGTCGCTCCACTGGCGCTGGTAGATTTTATCAGGCCTGTTATGGAGACTTTGGTTCAATCTCCTCACGCTAGAGGAGCGACAAATACTTGTGTCACTCCACTGGCGCTGGTAGATTTTGTCAGGCCTGTTATGGAGACTGTTGTTAAATATCACCACGCTAGAGGAGCGACACATACTTGTGTCGCTCCACTGGCACTGGTAGATTTTATCAGGCCTGTTATGGAGACTCAGGTTCAATCTCTCCACGCTAGAGGAATGACACATACTTGTGTCGCTCCACTGGCGCTGGTAGATTTTTTCAGGCCTGTTATGGAGACTAAGGTTCAATCTCTCCACGCTAGAGGAATGACACATACTTGTGTCGCTCCACTGGCGTTGGTAGATATTTTCAGGCCTGTTATGGAGACTCAGGTTCAATCTCCCCATGCTAGAGGAATGACACATACTTGTGTCGCTCCACTGGCGCTGGTAGATTCTGTCAGGCTTGGTATGTAGACTCAGGTTCAATATCCCCATACTAGAGGAGTGACACATACTTGTGTCGCTCCACTGGCGCTGGTAGATTCTGTCAGGCTTGGTATGTAGACTCAGGTTCAATCTCCCCACGCTAGAAGAGCGACACATACTTGTGTCGCTCCACTGGTGATTGGACATTTGTAAAGGCCTGTTCTACATACACTAAAGTTATCTTCCATCGCTGTTGGAGCGAACCGAGTATAGGTCGCTTCAAAAGCGATGTGAGATGTTAAATTTTATTAAACACTTAAAAAAAAAAATACAAAACAAATTACATTTTTCAAACCAAAAATATTTTATTGTAAAACATAATTTTTTTTTAATAATATAAATAGAAAAAAAAAAAAGGCTACAAATGCCTGTAAGTAGGACATGTGGGAGTAGAAGGTTTGGTGGTGGAGGGCCGAACACTGGTTGGTCCCCCTCGGTCCTGTTCCTGTGTCCCTGTGGATATATAAGTGTGTGTTGGGGCAAGCACAACAGAGGGAGTATGCAATCTGGAGGGGGGAGCAGTAGAAGGAGTTGACCGAGCAAGAGTAGAGGGAGTGTTGAAACTGGTTGCAGGAAAGTAATGAGGAGGAGAAGGGGAAAAGTGTTGAGTAAAGTGCTCGAGGGATTGGGAATTGGGATGGGGGCTGAGGAGGTTTGAAAGGGGGGTAGGTAGTTTGGTAAGGTGGTTGTTGAGGTTGTGATGGGGGATAGCGCATGGATGGGGGATAGGGCATGGATGAGGGATAGGGCATGGATGGGGGATAGGGCATGGACGGGGGATAGGATGTGGGGCGGTGCTGTACTTGCCACAAGACACTGTCCACCTATCTTCGGGCCTCAAACAGCTGGTCGGGCGTAAATCGTTCCATCACGGGGAACAACGATAACCAATAGTGATGCACCAGACCCAACTGCGACGTATGCACCGCCCCCTCCTGCAGACGTCGCACTGTGTCCTCCAAAGCGGCAACTCTATTGGTGAATCCCATCAAGGACTCGTAAACGAGCCTTGTGAGATCCTCGTAGTCTGCCTGACAGCTCCTTCCGGTCCTCTGGCGAAGGATCAATGACTCAAAAAGTGGTGCCATTGTGGCCATTGTTGAGTCGCCAGAGGGCACAGGTAGGGGAACATTGAGGTCCCGACCAGCTGTTGGAGTGGGACGAGTGGGACTCGCGGTGGGCGGCTCTTCGGGGACCGCCTCTGGTGCTCTAGCCTCTGGAAGGACTTCACGAGGAGGTTTGTGCGCCCGAGTACTGCTTGATGTGCTGTAAAGGAAACAAAAATAATAATAAATGAAAAAATAGAGAACTATATGTGGATGTCCCGGACAGAGTGTCAAATGACAGTCTGCCTGGGCCACACACATCGATTGGAGATTAAAATTCATAATTATTATAAACATTAGAGCATACCTTCGAAGCTGGTGGGTTCTACGAAGAAAACCTAATGCGGCCGCATACCGGTACGGCCGCTTTTGGCTTACTCTTGAACCACTCGGGCGCTTGACCTCCTCGTTATAGTCCTTCTTATAGCGGTCCCTCATTGACCGCCACCGCACCAGGATTGTCGTCCCTGTCCACAAGAAAAAAATATATATATATAAAAAATTTATATTATAAAAAAAAATTCAGACATCAAAAATGGTTTAGTATTTGATTTAACCTGCCACAACAACAATAAAAAAAATATTGATGTTCACTATAGGTAGCAGTGAGCAACTTCAACCAGACACAAAACCAATTTTGACTAAAAGTAGACATAAGCAGTATACAACTGTATACTTACGGCATTCCTCCCGTTGACTTTCATTGAAGTCATCCCAATTTGGCACTATTGCCTCACATATCTCGAGCCAGAGGAGCCGGGTAGCATGATGGTCTGCGTGGCGCGGTCGGTGTGGTCCCACAGTGGTGGTCTGTCCTCCACCATCTGGATGAGGAGTTCATTGTCGATAATCAAACCGCCAAAGTCCTTCTCATCCGTTCTGGTGGAGCCTCTGGAACCCTAAAATAGAAAAAAATAAAAATAAAATTAGAACCTCATAATTGCCAGATTTCAAATTAACCACTACAGGACCGCCGTACGCAGGATTGCGTCTTTGCGGCGGCCCTGTTATTCCGAGTGGACACGCCGGCGTGTCACCCCTTATAGACTCCCTGATCACCCCCCTGTCACTGATCACCCCCCTGTCATTGATCACCCCCCTGTAAGGCTCCATTCAGACGTCCGTATGTGTTTTGCGGATCCGCGGACCCACGGATCCGCGGATCCGCAAAACACATACGGACGTCTGAATGGAGCCTTACAGGGGGGTGATCACCCCATATAGACTCCCTGATCACCCCCCTGTCATTGATCACCCCCCTGTAAGGCTCCATTCAGACGTCCGTATGTGTTTTGCGGATCCGCAAAACACGGACACCGGCAATGTGCTTTCCGCATTTTGCGGATCCGAACATTGCCAGAACTATATAGAAAATGCATTTTCTTGTCCGCAATTGCGGACAAGAATAGGACATGTTCTATAGGCTCTACAAAAAACGCAGTGTTCGCCCGATCAGGCCTGATCTTGTGCGCACACTTGCGTTCAGTCCGCCCCACCGCAGTGACAGAATTTTTTTTTTCTGATCACTGCAAAAACACCGATAAATCGCTGCGGCACTATAAAAAGATCACTTTTAAGGGGCATGGCGAGTTCATAGAAGATTTTTTCTTTTTTTGTCACAAGTTAGCGGAAATAGATTTTTTTTGTTTTTGTTTTTTGTTTTTTCTTACAAAGTCTCATATTCCACAAACTTGTGACAAAAAATAAAATCTCACATGAACTCACCATACCCCTCACGGAATCCAAATGCGTAAAATTTTTTAGACATTTATATTTCAGACTTCTTCTCACGCTTTAGGGCCCCTAAAATGCCAGGGCAGTATAAATACCCCACAAGTGACCCCATTTCAGAAAGAAGTAATATTGAGTCCATGAAAGATTGAACTTTTTGTCACAAGTTAGCGGAAAGGGAGACTTTGTGAGAAAAAAAAAAAATAAATCAATTTCCGCTAACTTGTGACAAAAAAAAAATACTTCTATGAACTCGCCATGCCCCTCACGGAATACCTTGGCTTGTCTTCTTTCCAAAATGGGGTCACATGTGGGGTATTTATACTGCCCTGGCATTTTAGGGGCCCTAAAGCGTGAGAAGAAGTCTGGAATCCAAATGTCTAAAAATGCCCTCCTAAAAGGAATTTGGGCCCCTTTGCGCACCTAGGCTGCAAAAAAGTGTCACACATGTGGTATCGCCGTACTCAGGAGAAGTTGGGCAATGTGTTTTGGGGTGTCATTTTACATATACCCATGCTGGGTGAGATAAATATATTGGTCAAATGCCAACTTTGTATAAAAAAAATGGGAAAAGTTGTCTTTTAGACAGATATTTCTCTCACCAAGCATGGGTATATGTAGAAAGACACCCCAAAACACATTGCCCAACTTCTCCTGAGTACGGTGATACCACATGTGTGACACTTTTTTGCAGCCTAGGTGGGCAAAGGGGCCCACATTCCAAAGAGCACCTTTAGGATTTCACAGGGCATTTTTTACACATTTTAATTTCAAACTACTTCTCACGTATTAGGGCCCCTAAAATGCCAGGGCAGTATAACTACCCCACAAGTGACCACATTTTGGAAAGAAGACACCCCAAGGTATTCCGTGAGGAGCATGGCGAGTTCCTAGAATTTTTAATTTTTTGTCACAAGTTAGCGGAAAATTATGATTTTTTATTTATTTTTTTCTTACAAAGTCTCATATTCCACTAACTTGTGACAAAAAATAAAAACTTCCATAAACTCACTATGCCCATCACGAAATACCTTGGGGTGTCTTCTTTCCAAAATGGGGTCACTTGTGGGGTAGTTATACTGCCCTGGCATTTTAGGGGCCCTAATGCGTGAGAAGTAGTTTGAAATCAAAATGTTTAAAAAACGCCCTGTGAAATCCTAAAGGTGCTCTTTGGAATGTGGGCCCCTTTGCCCACCTAGGCTGCAAAAAAATTTCACACATGTGGTATCGCCGTACTCAGGAGAAGTTGGGCAATGTGTTTTTGGGTGTCTTTTTACATATACTCATGCTGGGTGAGAGAAATATCTCTCTAAAAGACAACTTTTCCCATTTTTTTATACAAAGTGTCATTTGACAGAGATATTTATCTCACCCAGCATGGGCATGTGTAAAAAGACACCCCAAAACACATTGCCCGACTTCTCCTGAGTACGGCGATACCACATGTGTGACACTTTTTTGCAGCCTAGGTGGGCAAAGGGGCCCACATTCCAAAGAGCACCTTTAGGATTTCACAGGGCATTTTTTACACATTTTTATTTCAAACTACTTCTCACGCATTAGGGCCCCTAAAATTCCAGGGCAGTATAACTACCCCACAAGTGATCCCATTTTGGAAATAAGACACCCCAAGGTATTTTGTGATGGGCATAGTGAGTTCATGGAAGTTTTTATTTTTTGTCACAAGTTAGTGGAATATGAGACTTTGTAAGGAAAAAAAATAAATGATCATTTTCCGCTAACTTGTGACAAAAAATAAAAAGTTCTATGAACTCACTATGTCCATCAGCGAATACCTTAGGGTGTCTACTTTCCGAAATGGGGTCATTTGTGGGGTTTTTCTACTGTCTGGGCATTGTAGAACCTCAGGAAACATTACAGGTGCTCAGAAAGTCAGAGCTGCTTCAAAAAGCGGAAATTCACATTTTTGTACCATAGTTTGTAAACGCTATAACTTTTACCCAAACCATTTTTTTTTTACCCAAACATTTTTTTTTATCAAAGACATGTAGAACAATAAATTTTGAGAAAAATTTATATAGAAATGTAGTTTTTTTTAAAAAAATTACAACTGAAAGTGAAAAATTTCATTTTTTTGCAAAAATTTCGGTAAATTTCGATTAATAACAAAAAAAGTAAAAATGTCAGCAGCAATGAAATACCACCAAATGAAAGCTCTTTTAGTGAGAAGAAAAGGAGGTAAAATTCATTTGGGTGCTAAGTTGCATGACCGAGCAATAAACCGCGAAAGTAGTGTAGTGCATAATTGTAAAAAGTGGTCTGGTCATTAAGGGTGTTTAAGCTAGGGGAGCTGAGGTGGTTAAAAACACTCACACGAACACGACCGCTGCGTGCTCCCCGACTTCCTCTGGCTTTTGCTTGACGACCTCTATTGGAGTCAACGGGACAAGCTGCCTGTAATAGAAATAACAATAATAAAAAAATTTCAAGCATACAAATCGTAATATTGAGCTTAAAAAAATAAAAATTTAAATTACCGCTTGCTGTCCTCCACCACCGACTTCCTCCTCTCCTGCGGTCTTTGGGCCGGGAGGCCTCTCCTCCGCAGATGATGACTGTAAAAAAAAAAAAATATTTAAAATGCGTTCATAATATTATAATGCTGAATGCTTAAAAAATTTGCTCACCGTATCATGTCTACGACGACGTCTTGGAGGAGAGCTCCTGGCCTCAGTAGAAGATGATGAGGCTGTAGAAAAAAAATAAAATAATTTGATTTAAACTAATAATACAACAAACCCACACAAATAATACTTACTTGACATTCTTGTCGAAATTTTTTAAAATATTAAAATAACGTCTGGCTGGCCTGTTTGGGTTTCCCTGATCTTGCGAGCAAGGCAATTTTTAAGGAAATTTTTTTCTCCAGGAAAAATATTTCTTTGTATATTTTTTTGACTACATGAGAAAAAAAAAAGGAGAGTTACCATGTTGTACGAGTACTACCCATAGCGTCCACTATGTACTTGCACCACATGCAGTGCCTATGTATTTTTGCATAGGCACTGCATGTAGTGCAAGTACATAGTGGATGCTAGGAGTGGTAGTCCTGATGACTATCACCCCTAGCATCCACTATGTACATGCACCACATGCATTGCCTATGCAAAACTACATAGGTACTGCATGTGGTGCAAGTACATAGTGGATGCTAGGAGTGGTAGTCCTAAAGACTATCACCCCTAGCATCCACTATGTACTTGCACCACATGCATTGCCTATGCAAAACTACAAAGGCACTGCATGTGGTGCAAGTACATAGTGGATGCTAGGAGTGGTAGTCATCAGGACTACCACCCCTAGCATCCACTATGTACTTGCACCACATGCATTGCCTATGCAAAACTACATAGGCACTGCATGTGGTGCAAGTACATAGTGGATGCTAGGAGTGGTAGTCATCAGGACTACCACTTCTAGCATCCCATCCACTATGTACTTGCACCACATGCAGTCCCTATGCAAAAGTACATAGGGCCCCACAGGTGGTACAAGTATATAGTGGATGCTAGGAGTAGTAATCAACAAAACTACTACTCCTAGCATGACCTATTTACTACAGCTCGTATGTATAAATACATAGGAGCTGCTTATATTTATGTTTACTGCAAACAAATACAAAAAAAAAACCACTTTATACTCACCTCTAATGGCGTCCACCCTTCTCCCTCGCAGGCAGGATTGAAGAGAGTTCAGGAAGTAGACTGCGCCCACAGCTTCTCCTATTTGATTGCGCAGGCGCAGAAAGAAAAGCCGGATCCGTCGATCAGGCAAACGACGGAAATCTTTGCGACGGATCCGGCTCTAATGCATTTCTATGGAGAATAACACCAGATCCGTCATTCCGGCAAGTCTTCAGTTTTTTTCGCCGGAGAAAAAACTGTAGCATGCTACGGTTTTATTTTTTGCCTGATCAGTCAAAATGACTGAACTGAAGACATCCTGATGCATCCTGAACGGATTACTCTCCATTCAGAATGCATGGGGATATGACGGATCAGTTCTTTTCCGGCATTGAGCCCTTTTGACGGAACTCTATGTCGGAAAAGAAAAACGCAAGTGTGAAAGTACCCTAACGAATCGCATGGCTGCTGCACATGTTAGGACATGGAGCAAAGGACTCTGTGAACGAGGGATAACCCATAATGCCATGCATGCAGCCAATCAGCCCCTGTGATTTCCCAGCCCTATAAATACCCTCAGCCATTTTGGATTCTGCCATTTTCCAGTGTGCTTAGTGCAGAGAAAGAAGTCAGCAGGCGGTAGAGACAGTGCTAGGAAAGACTTTATTGTGCTGAAAAAAACGATTTACAAGTTCAGGGAAAGATTATTCAAGGTGTAGGGAAAGCAGGCTTGGACTGGCCCACAGGGGTACAGGTGAATTCCCCGGTGGGCCCCTGAGCTAGGTGGGCCCCTAGTCTCCCACCTTTTCCACAAGTGG
This sequence comes from Bufo bufo, assembly GCF_905171765.1. Taxonomy (NCBI): domain Eukaryota; kingdom Metazoa; phylum Chordata; class Amphibia; order Anura; family Bufonidae; genus Bufo; species Bufo bufo. The sequence goes on from NC_053392.1 coordinate 92,441,286, forward strand.
CACATAACACAGTAGATTTACTGCACTACATATATATTCAATGTACAGCACCTCAACCAGCCTATGTTCATATAAAAAATTTGATAGATTATTAAAAACTCCCCAGTTTTTTATTCTAGACACGATCAGAGCTGAGATGACTCCTAGGTATAGAGGAAAGCTACCACCAGTGTCCTCTTCTCCCTAGGACCTACCTTCCTGCAGGACCCCCATATTCAATCATCTGGCAGCACCTTGCTGCTGTCTGAGCAGGTAATATTTGAATGTATCCATACGTTGGGCCCCCAAAATAAATTTTACCAGTGGGCCCTAGGCACCCCAGTCCATCGCTGAGGGAAAGGATAGGGAGACATCATCCACGCTATAAAAGGAGAACAGGGTGCAATAGGAGAGTGTACAGCCAGGGTAATAGGAGCAATTCTATAACACCTTGCTGCACAAATTGGGGATCCAAATTGCTATTATACTGCTACTCTTAGGTTTGCAGTATATGATACCTCTGTAATTCCGGCAAAGCTTGTTTGTTATTGGGGTGCAAGTGCTGTGTTGCAGGTTATATTTATAGGAAATATGCATACGTCATATTAACCGTTCTGTGGTGCAGTTACATTGTTCTACAGTTTCTTTTGGGGTGTATTAGTGTAAAAAAAAGACATCTTATTTGCCGTTCTGTGGTGCAGTTACTTTGTACTACACAGTTTTTTCAGGGTGTTTTAATAGTCTAAAAAGTACATGTTGTTTTCTGTTCTGCAGTGCAGTTACAATGTACTATAGCTTTTTTTGGGGTGTATAAGTGTAAAAAAAGTATGTCTTATTTGTTGTTCTGCAGTGCAGTTACCTTGTACTACAGCATGTTTTGGGTTGTAAAAGGGAAAAAATCTTATTTGCCGTTCTGCGGTGCAGTTACTTTGTACTACAGCCTTTTTGGGGTGCATAAGTGTGAAAAAAGTACGACCTCTTTGCCGTTCTGCGGTGCAGTTACTTTGTACTACAGCCTTTTTTGGGGTGCATAAGTGTGAAAAAAGTACGACCTCTTTGCCGTTCTGCGGTGCAGTTACTTTGTACTAAAGCGTTTTTTGGGGTGCAAAAGTTTAAAAAAAGGACATCTTATTTGCCATTCTGCAGTGCAGTTAGGGGTGTATAAGTGTAAAAAAAAAGTATGTATTATTTGCCATTCTGCGGTGCAGTTACTTTGTAATACAACCTTTTTTGGGGTGTAAAAAAAGTACATCCTACTTGCCATTCTGCGGTGCAGTTACTTGGCACAACAGCCTTTTTTGGGTGTATTAGTGGAAAAAACTATGTTTTATTTGCCGCTCTGTGGTCAAGTTACATTGTTCTACAGCTTTTTTGGAGTGTATTAATTTCCTTTTAATTTAATTATTTTATCTAAATATCTTCAGACGCAACGTTTAGTTGGCATGGCCCGGGAGCAGGACATGTGCCCTTACCTTTCCTCAACCTGTCTTTGTCCTTTTCTGTTCCCTCTGCTAGAGAAATATTATATGCCGTAGGCTCGGCTGCACTTTTCAGCGAGGACGAGCTACTAGAGCCAAGATCTGGAGGAGAGATCCACCACTTCCTCTGGTAGGCTGGCAAGTAGTGATGATAAGAGTCGCGTGGGAGCTGATGTTGCGAGCTGTCAGGCTCCTGGCCCTGAGACCATTGAGAGGGACATCAGTGACGTGCAGACAGTAGTGAATGATGATGAAGCCGATCGCACTTGAGAGCCGGGTGAAGAAGGGGCTTCATCATCATCAGGAGAAGAGGGTGGAAACTTGCACGCAATGCAATGGCTGAGCCAGCAAGTCGCTAGCGTGGGAGGTTGGAAGTCAAACATGCCCAGGGTAGACCACCTGTTTCACAGGAGACTACCTGCCTGGGAAGTAGCGGTGCAGGGGTTCACGGAGGCAGCGGTAGCAGGCAGTCAGTACAGAGTGTTGGGGGGAAAATGCCATACTTGGCAGTGTTTATGGGCAGAAGGTGAAGCGTGGGCAGGGTACCAATGTTGGCACCACCGCCCTGCGTAAACACATGCAACGTCACCATAAAGTGGCCTGGGAGAACCGGGGCTCCGATGTGGTGGCCCAGCCTGCCGCAGTAACCCAGTGGCATGCACCCAATTTCATGCAGTCAAGGCTCCACCACCTCAGCCGAAGGGAGCTGTTTTTCCTTCCCATCATCTGCTGGTCCTGATGCTCCTGGTCCTCCTCCTCCTACTCCATGTTAGTCATTCCATCAGCAATCGATAACCGAAGCGATTGCCAAGAGACAACAGTATGCATGTACTTATCCGACGGCACAGAAGCTGAACGTGCTCCTGGCCAAGTTGCTGATGCTACAGTCCCTCCCTTTCCAAGTGGTGGACTCTGCACCTTTCAGAGAACTGATGGCTTGTGCCAAGCCGAGGTGGAGAGTCCTAAGTCGTAATTTCTTTGCCAAAAAGGCAGTACCAGCCCTGCACACACTTGTAGAACAGAAGGTGGGCTAGTCCTTGAGCCTGTCAGTGTCTGCCAAAGTGCACGGCAGTGCCGATGTGTGGAGCTATGACTACAGTCAGGGACAATACATGTCCTTTGCAACCCACTGGGTGAATGTGGTTCCTGCACAGCCACATCAGCAACTCGGCCAGGTGACGCTGCTTCCGCCTCCACGTTCTCACGCCATTGGTCATGCGACAATGTCCGCCTTTGCCTCCTAATCCTTCAGCGTGTTCTCAGCCTCCACTGCAGGGACAATGCACAGTGCCCCACCAGCATACCATATGTGCAGGGCACAGCGTTGTCACGCTGTTCTGCGCCTAGTTTGCCTGGGCAAACGGAGTCACACAGGGGAGGAGCTGCTCCGCGTCCTTCATCAAGAAATAGAATCCTGGATTTCTCCTCTACAACTCAAAATTGGAACCATGGTGACTGACAATAGGAAGAACATGGTGTCGGCGCTGCGTCAAGGAGGGCTGAGCCATGCGCCCAGCCTTATGCATGTGTTCAATCTGGTTGTAAAGCGGTTCCTGAAGTCTTCCGCCTATCTGCAAGATATCCTGGAAACTTTGCATGCGCTCCAGCCACTCGTACACTGCAAAGCACACCCTTTTTGAGCTGCAGCGGCAGAACGGCATACCCCAACATAGGCTGATATGCAATGTTTCCACCCATTGGAATTCCACCCTCCATATGTTGGACCGATTATATGAACAGAGAAAGGCCATAAACGATGTCTTGATGATACAGGCAGACAGAGGTACTCCCCTGTGTAACTTCGATGTCAGCCAGTGGCAGCTCATGCTTGACACCTGCCATTTGCTCGGGCCCTTTGAAGAGGCCACTTTATTTGTCATCGGTCGTTTTTCTACACAGGTGACAGGAGAGGAGGAGTAGGAGCAGCCAGAGGAGCTACAGGGTGATGAGGATTATGCAGTGGAGGCATTATGCAGTGGAGATGGAGGCAGGGAGTCCCTCCGAGTCTAGACTTTAGTAAGGCTTTTGATACTGTCCCACATAGAAAGCTTATCAATAAAGTGCAGTCTTTGGGCTTGGACTCCCATATTGTTGAATGGATTAGGCAGTGGCTGAGGGACAGGCAACAGAGGGTTGTAGTCGATGGAGTATATTCAGACCAAGGTCTTGTTACCAGTAGGATACCTCAGGGATCTGTTCTGGGACCCATATTGTTTAATATGTTTATCAGCGAAATTGCAGAAGGCCTCGATGGTAAGGTGTGTCTTTTTGCTGATGACACAAAGATTTGTAACAGGGTTGATGTTCCTGGAGGGATACACCAAATGGAAAAGGACTTAGGAAAACTAGAGGAATGGTCAAAAATATTGCAACTAAAATTTAATGTTGATAAGTGCAAGATAATCCACCTGGGAGGCTGTGGTTGCTGCTGCACGCAATGTTGATGGTGAACAGATCAAAACACTGACAGAATCCATAGATGGCAGGCTTTTGAGTGTCCTTGCAAAGAAAGGTGGCTATATTGGTCACTGATTTGTTTTTGTTTTGTTTTTGAATGTCAGAAATGTATATTTGTGAATGTTGAGATGTTATATTGGTTTCACTGGTAAAAATAAATAATTGAAATGGGTATATATTTGTTTTTTGTTAAGTTGCCTAATAATTATGCACAGTAATTGTCACCTGCACACACAGATATCCCCCTAAAATAGCTAAAACTAAAAACAAACTAAAAACTACTTCCAAAAATATTCAGCTTTTATATTAATGAGTTTTTTGGGTTCATTGAGAACATGGTTGTTGTTCAATAATAAAATTAATCCTCAAAAATACAACTTGCCTAATAATTCTGCACTCCCTGTATAGTGGAGGAGTTTAGGCATGCATGGGATAGGCATAAGGCCATCCTTCATATAAGATAGGGCCAGGGGCTATCCATAGTATTTAGTATATTGGGCAGACTAGATGGGCCAAATGGTTCTTATCTGCCGACACATTCTATGTTTCTACGTTTCTATGAGTCACTTGCGCAAATGGCCCGATGCATGCTCACTTGTTGCGTAGTGACAGCCGAATTGTCACCATTCACCAGAGGAATGACTACTGGCTTTCCACCATGTTAAACCTTGCTACCAATCCAAAATGGGGGCCTTTTTTACATCCGCTGAGAGGGAGGACAAATTGAACTGCTATTGAGACATCCTATGTAGTCAGTTGGTCGCTAGGTTTGCCCGGGGGGGCCTACTATGCTCACGTTTCACTGCCTTGGCTGCTTTCAGGGTTAGGGGGGCAGGAGCAATACCATCTCCATCAGCAGCAACTTAAGTCTAGAGTCGCTAATGAGCAGTTTTCTTCACCTGCCTACTGAATAAACGACTCACCAGCAGCTAGACAAAGAGCAGAATCCTAACCAGCAGGTTGTGGCATACTTAGAATGCACCCTGCCTTCCAACATTGAAGATCCCCTTGACTACTGGGGAGCCAAACTTGATTTGTGGCCGCAACTGGCCGAGTTTGCCTTGGACAAGCTTTCCTGCCTGGCCAGCAGTGTGGCATCAGAGCTGGTGTTTAGTGCGGCGGGAACCATAGTTTCTTCAAGAAGAACTTGCCTGTCAACCCAAAATGTGGTCATTAACTTTGCGAAAAAAAAAGTTAACTTTTACTAAAGAATCTTTCTATAGGTGTCTGTTAACAATTGAACCCCAGATCTTTTGCCAGTTTGTCACTACACTATAGCACCACAGTAATATAAAGATGGGATTTGCTGTGCATAGATAGGTTTTTCTGTGCCTAAAACTAGCACTGAAAAACAATAATACTAATATTTAATATATCTGTGATGAAAACAGTAATAATATTTAGTAGCATTTTAGGATAATCCTATTTTAGTAACAACATGGTTCTATAGTGTAGTTGTGAACTTGCTGCATAATATACAGAGGGTCTGGGGTTCAATTCCCAAGAGGGACCTATAAAATAATTTCTTTAGTAAAGGTCATAAGAAAGATTTGACTTTTTAGATGTTATTTTACCATAAAAAGCTTGAAAGTAAAAGTGCCTAAAACACTACTAAATAGTAATCTTATTTATTTAACCACTTGCCTACTACTGCATGACTTTATACATTGTGGTGGTAGGCAGTTAACTGTAGCCTGATGTATAAAATCATTGGGTTACACTATGATCTGCTTGAGCCCGTGGCGCTGCAGATCGCTGTGACCGTGCTGTTATTAGACTGCTGCGGCCACAGTGAAGATCCAGAGACCAGACACAGTGCTATCTGGGCATGTGATCATGTGATCATTGTTACAATGATCCTCTTTCAAGAAAAGTAGATAAAGTCAGCAGGGGTTCTTTCAGTTATGTAAGAACGACCCCGGCTGTCTGCAAAGTGAATTGTGATGCTGTTGTATATGAACTAACCCCTTCCTACCCTGACTGTGGCAGGAAGGGGTTAATTCAATTTATTTATAATAAAGTAATAAAAAAAAGTAATAAATAAATAAAGTAAATAAATAAATAAATAAAAAGTAAAATAAAAAACGATTAGGCATAGTAATAAATTTTAGTAATAGGATAACATACTACATACACATGCATACACGTTTCCCCCTTTTTCTTTCATACAAAAATAAAAATATAGTTATTAGTTTTAGCTATAGTATAGAGGACTTTTTGTGTGTAAAATATGCAAGCATCATATGTCTACTTCATGTTTGGATCATTTTGGAAATGATATTTTATATTTTGGGGATGTTACAAGGCTTAGAAGTTTGGAAGCAAATCTTGAAATTTTTCAGAAATGTTCAAAAACCCAATTTTTAGGGACCAGTTCAGATCTGAAGTCACTTTGTGAGGCTTATATAATAGAAACCACCCAAAGCTATTCAAATATGATTTTACAAATGTTGTTAACCCTTTAGGTGTTCCACAAGAGTTAATGGCAAATGGAGATAAAATGTCAGAATTTTAGATTTTTTTGGCAAATTTTCCATTTTTATCTATTTTTTCCAGTAACAAAGTAAGGGTTAACAGCCAAACAAAACTCAATATTTATTGCCCCGATTCTGTAGTTTGCAGAAACACTTCATATGTGGCCGTAAACTACTGTACGGGCACACAGTAGGGCGTAGAGGGAAAGGTGCGCCATATGGTTTTTGGAAGGCAGATTTAGCTGGACTGGTTTATTTACACCATGTCCCATTTGAAGCCCCCCTGATGCACCCCTAGAGTAGAAACTCCATAAAAGTGACCCCATCTAAATAACTACACCCCTCAAGGTATTCAAAACTGATTTTACAAACTTTGTTAACCCTTTAGGTGTTGCACAAGAGTTATTGGCAAATGGGGGTGAAATTTGAGAATTTCATTTTTTGCCAAATTTTCCATTTTAACCCATTTTTTCCACTAACAAAGCAAGGGGTTAACAGCCAAACAAGACTGTATCTTTACAAACGCAAAAAGCGATGTGCGATAGCGATGTGCACCTGCATACAGGGTTGTGCTGACTGAACCCCCCACAAGACTGTATCTTTATTGCCCTGACTCTGCCGTTTACAGAAACACCCCATATGTGGCCGTAAACTACAGTACGGGCACACAGTAGGGCGTAGAGGGAAAGGTGCGCCATATGGTTTTTGGAAGGCAGATTTTGCTGGACTGGTTAATTTACACCATGTCCCATTTGAAGCCCCCCTGATGCACCCCTAGAGTAGAAACTCCATAAAAGTGACACCCCTCAAGGTATTCAAAACTGATTTTACAAACTTTGTTAACCCTTCAGGTGTTGCACAAGAGTTATTGGCAAATGGGGATGAAATTTGAGAATTTCATTTTTTTGCCAAATTTTCCATTTTAACCCATTTTTTCCACTAACAAAGCAAGGGTTAACAGCCAAACAAGACTATATCTTTATTTCCCTGACTCTGCTGTTTACAGAAACACCCCATATGTGGCCGTACACCACTGTACGGCCACACGGCGGGGCGTAGAGGGAAAGGAGTGCCGTTTGGTTTTTGGAGGACTGATTTTTATGGACCGGTTTATTTACACCGTGTCCTGTTTCAACCCCCCTGATGCACCTCTGGAGTAGAACCTCCCTAAAAGTGACCCCATCTAAGAAACTACACCCCTCAAGGTATTCAAAACTGATTTTACAAACATTGTTAGCCCTTCAGGTGTTGCACAAGAGTTATTGGCAAATGGGGATGAAATTTTCCATTTTAACCCATTTTTTCCACTAACAAAGCAAGGGTTAAAAGCCAAACAAGACTGTATCTTTATTGCCCTGACTCTGCCGTTTACAGAAACACCCCATATGTGGTCGTACACTACTGTACGGCCACACGGCGGGGCGTAGAGGGAAAGTAGAGGGAAAGGAGCGCCGTTTGGTTTTTGGAGGGCTGATTTTTATGGACCGGTTTATTTACACCGTGTCCTGTTTCAACCCCCCTGATGCACCCCTGGAGTAGAAACTCCCTAAAAATGACCCCATTTTGGAAACTACGGGATAAGGTGGCGGTTTTGTTGGGACTATTTTTAGAGTACATATGATTTTTGGTTTTTTTGAAACATGTTAATCTGGGGGGTTAGGTCATGGGGTATTTTTGTAGAGGAGATTATTTCTGACGCGGCGATACCTAATTTGTCTACTTTTTTTATTTATTTTAGTTTTTACAATATTTTTTGGTGTCTCAAGTCTGGAAACAGTTTTTTTTATCCGATAGTCAGTGCTAAATTGGAATAAATATTTAGTACTCCATGGAAGTGTGGTACTCCCTGAAGCAACCGTCAATGCAGAGGCCCGGATGATCGGGACACGTGTCGCACTGAGTAGTGGTGTCCTTCCATATCCCCCTCCTGCGACACACTCTGCAATTTTTTGGGGTTCGTCCCTTCTTTCCAGTATGGGGGACCACACCTGGAAAGTGTTTGCCAGGGATGATCTGGGCGCCTCCAGTTCCCGAGGTACTCTGGCCTGCTCTTTCCCGGTCCGAAAAGATCAGGGCCTTGAGGACTGCCTCATAGAACTGAAGGAAAGTCCCTGTGTTGCCAGTGCTCCGGGACAGCACAAAAGAGTTGTACAAGGCAACCTGCACCAAGTAGACCGCAACTTTTTTGTACCATGCCCGGGTTTTGCGCATGGCGTTATATGGCTTGAGGACTTGATCAGAGAGATAAACTCCTCCCATATACTGATTGTAGTCGACGATGCAATTGGGCTTGAGGAACATTGCCGCGGTACCTCACACAGGGACAGGGATAATGCTGTTACCATGAATTGTGGACAGTACAAGGACATCCCTCTTGTCCTTATATCTGACCAGCAACAGGTTTTCACTAGTAAGGGCACGGATCTCACCCCTGGGGATAGGTACCTGGAGGGGGTGGGCAGGGAGGCCGCATTGATTTTTCTGCACTGTCCCACAAGCGGACGTGGATCTGGTGGCGAGGGACTGGAACAAGGGGATACTAGTATAAAAGTTATCCAAGTACAGGTGATAACCTTTATCTAACAGTGGGTGCATAAGGTCCCACACAAGTTTCCCACTAACACCCAGAGTGGGGGGACATTCTGGGGGTTGAATACGGGAATCTCGCCCCTCGTACACACGAAACTTGTAAGTGTACCCTGAGGTACTCTCACAAAGTTTGTACAGCTTCACGCCATACCTCGCCCACTTTGAGGGAGCATACTGGCGGAAAATGAGTCTCCCCTTGAACGCAATGAGAGACTCATCAACCGCGACCTCCCTTCCAGGTACATAGGCCTGTACAAATTTGGCCCCAAAGTGATCGATGACCGGCCGTATCTTATACAGACGGTCATAGGCAGGATCACCTTGGGGGGGGACATGCTGCATTATCTGAATAATGCAGGCATTTCCGGATGGCCTCAAACCGGGTACGTGTCATGGCCGTATTTAAAAGTGGGGTCTGGTAGAGGACGTCCCCACTCCAGTAATGCCTGACACTAGGTTTCTTGAATAGGCCCATGTGCAGCACGAGGCCCCAAAATGTCCTCATCTCGGCTGCACTGACTGGGGTCCAGCCACCGGGCCTAGCCAAAAAGGAGCTCGGGTGTTGGGCATACAGGTTCGTCTGCTCCACCATTTGATTTAACAGTTGGTCACTGAAAAAAAGACTAAAAAAGTCATATTCAGTGAAGCCCACTGTCGAAATCTGGATTCCTGATTGTCCTACAAACTCAGGAATCACTGGCTCAAATCGCTCTGGGGTACACCAGACAAGTTCACCGGCAGGGGGCTCCGGTGGATTTAACTGGTGGGCTGGAAAACTAGTACGAGCCCCAGAGCTGCTCGTACTAGGGTGGGCCACAGGGTCCCTAGCATGGCGGTCCCCTTGCTCCGCCTGGCGGCGTCTCCGCCGCCTTGGGGGCTTATCATCATCGCTAGATGATGAGGAGGACGCGGATGACAACAGGAAAGTGTGGTCATCCTCGTCCTCACTAGGACTCTTGGCCTCAGAGGCAAGCTGGGCATATGCCTCCTCGGCCGAGAACATCCGGCGGGCCATAGGGGAGTGTGTGTCTGCATGTGTGTGTGCGTGCGTGTAAATCTTTATTCAGTGTGCGTGTGTGTGGGGGCACGGGTGTTCACGTACTTATCCCTAAAACTAAGAGAAAAAAAAAAGAATAACTAAAAAAAAAGGGGAAAAATGTGAAAAAATAAAAATTTTAAATGCTAAAAACCGCTGATCAACCGTCCGAAGTTGATCAGCGGTGGGGTGTGCGATGCGCTAACAGTGGCCGGACGCTAAGATTGCCGGCCACAGTCAGCGTACGCAGAAAAAAAAAATGCCTGCGCCCCAAAAAAGTTGTGGAGGGAAGGGGGGCAAGCGGCAGCACCCCTGGGGGGTCTAGGGTCACACAGCTGTGCTGTGGACCCCAGACACCCTACTTAGGGTGATGCAAGAAAACTTTTTTTTACCACTAACTTTCCCTTTATTTTCCCTTCCTAGCCCAACCTTTCCCTAGACTTTCCCTAATTACCTGCAGATAAGATGGGGGGTGCTGGGGCACAGATCGGGTCCTGGGGGCAAGGATGGGTGCTGGGGCACAGATGGGGTGATACTCCACACGTGCAGGCAGCGCTCCTCTCTCCTCGGGCTCTGGACACAAAAGGAGGAGAAGAGGAGCGCTGCTATGATTTGAATCTCCCGCCGGCCCGCCCTCCTACCAATCAGAGGCGATCCTGAGAGGTGATGTCACCATCACCACTCAGGATCTAAGGATGGTGATTGGTGGGGTAAAATCACACCACCGATCACCATCCTGTTCCGGGTTATCGGGTCCTCAGAGACCCGAATAACCCGGAAACGCAGCAAACCGCAGGTCTGAATTGACCTGCGGTTTGCTGCGATTGCCTACACGGGGGAAGGGGGGACCCCCCGACCAATAGGCCCCAGGTGCCTGCTCAATGATTTGAGCAGGCACCGGGTTCCGATCACCGCCCGCCGCGCGGCGGTGATCGAAAATACACAGGACATTAAGTACCAGGACATAAGGGTGTACCTGTACCTGTACGCCCTGTGTCTGGAAGAGGTTAAAGGGAACCTGTCATCAAATTTATGCTGTCCATACTAACAGCAGCATAAAATAGACACAGGTGAGTTGATTTCAGCGGTCTGTCATTTAAAAGTTAAAAGTAAATGGTTGCCGAGAACCAACATCACAATCATTGCAGACTGGGCCTGGAAAAAAGTCACGGCCACCTGAGAAGAGTCATGGCTATTCATAAATTCCTGCTCTCCCTGCCCACCCGCTGATGATTGACAGTCTTCTACCTCGTTTTCTCCCTAGAAGAGAACTGCCAATCATCAGCAGATGGTCGGGGAGAGCAGGAGATTATGAATAACCAGGACTCTTCTCAGGTTGATTTTACTCTTTTCAAGGCCTGGGCTGCAATGATTATGATGCTGGTTCTCGGCAACCACTTACTTTTAGCTCGAGAGTGACACACCGCTGAAACCAGCATTTCTGTCACTATTTTATGATGCCCTCAGTGAGGTGAGCAGAAAGTTGATGACAGGTTCCCCTTAAAAGGTCAGATTCTATAGGTAATCCCAAATTCTATTACTTTGCATTAATAATGGCAGATCTGTCATGTTTGGTCCTAGTTAGTTTCCGTGGACTTTACAATATGCTTGGGCCAGCACTTAAAAATGAAGTAAAAAGTTATATAGAAAACGATATAAATCATATAGTGCAAATAATTGTCATGAAGAAGATCCCACTGATTTGTGGGTAGTTGTCCTCTTTCGCCCTTTGCTCGGAATGCAGAAGAAACAGTAACTACATATTCTTTCCATCTTTTATCTACGTCCAAGAACATTTCCTTTACACAGATAAATGTTCTGGGCGCACATATATTATACCGGCTCATCTTGATCTCATTAAGCTTATAGAAAGAGCATATTGCAGATTTTTCAACAGCACGCGGCCAGCTCCAATGTAACTCATGATGCTGTGTGGTATACTCTGGAGGTTGATTGCAAAAATATGTTACTTTGTAACTTGACTAAGGCGTGCTTTTTAGCCAGATCTCGTCAGGTTCCAGCCATTCCATCTAAATATTAGCAAATGGTGGAGCAGATAAAAACTGATGTTACTGGTGGGATAGGTCATAGCTGGTCCAGAAACTGGGCAAATTTATTGATGTATGAATGGCAGTTTTTGGGACAAACCGCAATATTTATGAAACCCCAGAGGCAATTTTTTTTTACACAAATGTAATGGGAAAATGGGTGGTTCTTCTCACTTGTATCAAACACGATTTTGAAATCTTTTGGAAAGCAGTACTAGACTACAGCAGGGATCAGCAACCTTCGGCACTCCAGCTGCTGTCAAACTACAACTCCCAGCATGCAAACATGCTCGGCTGTTCTTGGAACTACTATAAGTGAATGGAGCATTCTGGGAGCTGTAGTTTCAGAACACCTGGAGTGCTGGAGGTTGTTGATCCCTGGACTACAGAATGGTGAAGACAGCATTAGACTAAGGACTAATGCACACAAATGTATTTTCTTTCTGTGTTAGTTCCGTTTTTTTGTGGACCGTATGCGGAACCATTTATTTCAATAGGTCCGCAAAAAAAAACGAAAGTTACTCCGTGTGCATTCCTTTCTGTATGTCCGTTCCGCATAAAAAAAATATATAGAACATGTCCTATTATTGTCCACATTATAGACAAGGATAGGACTGTTCTATTAGGGACCAGCAAAATACGGAATGCACGAGGACACCATCCGTGTTTTTTGCAGATCCGTGTATTGCGGACCACAAAACACTACGGTCGTCTGAATGAGCCCTTAGGATGAGTGAATTGATTCTAAATAAATCTTATTTGTTATGATTGTCAAAACAAATTGTCAGCAAAACTTAATTAGAAGATATTCATTTTTATTTTATTTTGAATGAATCGAGTAAAAAAGGCATGAGGGAGGAAGAAGTCATAAGATCAAATGACGCTCACAGCCTGAAAACATCAGCAGGGTAGGATTAACATTGGTGCACTTGGAGCGAGTGCTCCAGGCCCCGCATTGCACCATTACTGGAGGACCTCTAGTCACCTGGTTTCTGGGGCCCCTGCTCTGAAATGTGTCTGTGTTCACCGGAGGCAGATACAAGTAAACACCCGGCAGCGAGGCCCACCATCTTAAAAGCCTGCACAACAAACAATGGAGGGAGAAGGCAGATAGGCAGAATGCGCTGCTGTACTAACAGCAAATAGAAGGGGGCAGATGACGTCATTGCAGGCAGCTAGCGGCTCTTTCAAGTATGGTAGGTACGGGGAAGTAACCGGGGGCAGTTAGTGTGCAGTCAGGTCCCCCTCCTGCTATTCAGGACTGCAGAGGTCACTGCCTCGCCTCCTCTCCTGCTGCTAGGCCACATGCACATGACAGTGAAAAAAATGGCCATAAAAATAGACACACTGTTAAATTTTCATGGCCATTTTAGAACCGTATTTAAAGGCCAGTTTGATTTCGTTTCAAACAGCCATTAAAAACGGGCATTAAAAATAAATGATTTTCATTGGCTTTTTAAAATAAAATCCCAACCTCTGCAGCATACATAATGTCCTCCACAGTGGCCCCCAGCCGTAATAATGTCGCTCATAGTGGCCCCCAGCCGTAATAATGTCGCTCATAGTGGACCCCAACCGTAATAATGTCGCTCATAGTGGCCCCCAACATTAATAATGTCTCCCATAGTGGTCTCCAGCAGTAATAATGTCTCCCATAGAGGCCCCCAGCATTAATAATGTCTCCCATAGTGGTCTCCAGCAGTAATAATGTCTCCCATAGTGGTCTCCAGCAGTAATAATGTCTCCCATCGTGACCCCCAGCAGTAATAATGTCCCTCATAGTGGCCCCCAGCAGTAATAATGTCTCCCATCGTGACCCCCAGCAGTAATAATGTCTCCCATAGTGGTCACCAGCAGTAATAATGTCTCCCATCATGACCCCAAGCAGTAATAATGTCTCCCATCATGACCCCCAGCAGTAAAATTGTCCCCATAGTGACCCCCAGCAGTAATAATGTCTCCCATCGAGACCCCCAGCAGTAATAACGTCCCCATAGTGGCCCCAGCAGTAATGTTACTCATAGTGGTCAGAGCAGTAAAAATGTCCTATATAGTGGCCCTAAGCAGTAACAATGTCCCCATAGTGGCTCCCAGCAGTAATAATGTCCCAGTGGCCCCCAATGTTCCCCATAGACGCCCTCAGCTCTAATAATGTGCTTTTTTTAAGCTTAAAAAAATTACTCACCTCATCCACTTGCATGCACAAAGGCAGTCACTGCTCTCTTGATGCTGAAGGACCTGCTCTCCCAGCGTGATGATGTCACCATACGCTCACAGCATGATCGCTGGGGGTACATGGTGATGTCAACATGCATGGACCCCAGGTTCTTCGGCAGGTCCTTCAGTATCGAGATGAGTGACTGCCTTTGTGCATGCAAGTGGATGAGGTAATTTTTTTTTACCCATAAAGGCCATTTTGCACTAGTGCCCCATTAGATAGGTGCGCTCCTGTCTAACAACCATTAAAAATGGTCCCATTGATTTCAATAGGTCCGTCTGGCAGTGAAAACAGCCAAAAAATAGGATATGTCCTATATTTTGACAGACGCCATTCACGGGTCGTTAAAAAAAACAGCCTTGTAAAAAGTCCCATAGACTTCAATTGTTTTAAAAACTTCTGTTTTTTCTTGTCAACGTAGCTTTACTGAGCTTCTGCTGGCTGTTGTTGAAAACATAGCCGTCGGGACAGCACCACCCAATGCGTGCTCCCACTCTCCCGGCAACCAGAGAGGCCAGTGTCTTTTCCTGTAGTGTGAAGGCACGACCAACGTTGCTGGATTGCAGGGTGGTCATAACCATGATGGATATGAGTAATGTATAATGTGATGGAAAAATGAATCCAGTCAGCAAAGGAAGCAATATGGACAATCACAGTACATTAATAAGTGCCTGGTATTAACTTTCTCTACAAGATAAATGGCATTTTCTGAAGTGAGACAACCCCTTTAATATAAAACAAATCAATTTATTTTAATGTACAGTATTTTGTACTACAAGTACTTAGGCTAAGTTCACATTTGTGTGATGAATTCAGTATTTCTCATCCATCATACAAGCAGAAGTTCAGAATTCAGGCTGTTGTGAGTCTCTCCATATAACATGTTTTATCTATTTCAGGAGCTGGCATTGCTTCCATCCAGTACAAGTTCATGATCATTCAGTCTGAACCTTCAGACAAGCAGCATGTCATCGGTCAGAGAATCCTCCATGCCATGGGATGGCTCGCAAGCATTGGGACCGCCGGGACAGGCATAATTTCAGTTAGTTATTAGGTTTTATCTAAAGCATTCATGGTACACAAGGGGCTCAGGACAATTAGTTTTAGAGGGGTCAATACTTGGAACCCAATGGTGCATATATACTGTACAGTGCTTGGACCCTTTTAGTATTTGTTCCATAGAAAACACAGTGTCTGGTACTCGGTATATACTGTATACTGCTCATTAGTTTTCCATAGTGCACAACGGAGCATTCATTACAATGACACCCACTGGGGACCATCCTTATGTATTACTGTCCCTGCGGCATCTGCTGTTCAGTATTCTCAGATTTCTATCATTGCCTCATTGTGACATTTATCTCTGTTTGCATTCTAGATAAAGACTAGTTATGAGCGAGCACCCGACTATAATGGAAGTCAATAGGAGACAACCAAGCACCTCCTGCTTGGAAGAGAAAACAGTGTCTGGTTCATAAAAAAAGATTAGAAATTGATGGAAACCCCATCAAAATGGTTTGGAAATAGCATTAAGAAGATAGCTAGATGGATCTTAGACTCCCATTATATACAACAGCTATATGCCAAAAGCCAAGTATGTGCAAGCCATCAATCTATCCACGAGACAGATGACAGGTTTAGTCAGCATACTTTACAATGGCATTCTTGTGCACCATGAAATATTCCAAAACAGCTCTCATCTGACTGAGAAGCAGTAAGCCTCAAAGTTATTTTGTATCCGTTAGATGGCTTGGGTGGACCTGCACACCTAGATCAATATCATTAGGGAGACAAAAAGTTTTCTGATTTCCCTAACATAATATTCAATAACCTTTCTATACAGTTTTGTCATGTAAAAACTCATTTGCATAAACATGGGCTTATGGGAGAGACATGCAAATGAGCAGAATCTGCATAAGACTATGAAAACCAATAGATGGCACTATTGAGTTATGAACAGCGCCCTCTATTGGTTTCACAGTCTTATGACGACAATATTAGACTGATTCTTATGACAAGCTTATTAATGCAGCCTTTTGCATGGAAAATTTGCGATTAGAATATTCGCGATCTACACTAGGATGATATCTGACACTGGCAAAGCTGGGTAATAACTCAGTGAAGATATCTGACACTGGGAAAGCTGGGTAATAACTCAGGGATAAAATCCGACACTGGGAAAGCTGGGTAATAACTCGTGATCTACGAATATTCTAAAAAACGAATATATAGCAGTATAGCGAATATTATGTTATAATTATGTAGTATGTCAGTGATAATATCTGACACTGGAAAAGATGGATAATAACTCAGTGTAGATCGTGAGTTATTACCCAGCTTTCCCTGTGTCAGATTTTATCACTGAGTTATTACCCAGCTTTCCCAGTGTCAGATATCATCCTAGCGTAGATCGCGAATATTCTAATCGTGAGTATTCTAATCGTGAATTTTCCATGCAAAAGCCTGCACTCATAAGCTTGTCATAAGAATCAGTCTAATATTCTTGTCAGAAGACTATGAAAAACCAATAGAGGGCGCTATTGAGTTATGAACAGCGCCCTCTATTGGTTTCATAGTCTTCTGACAAGAATATTTGCCTCATCATAAGACTGTGAAACCAATAGAGGGCGCTGTTCATAACTCAATAGCCCCCTCTATTGGTTTTCATAGTCTTATGACAGCTGAAAAACAAGGCAGATTCTGCTCATTTGCATGTCTTTCCCATAAGCCCATGTTTATGCAAATGAGTTTTTACATGACAAAACTGTATAGAAAGGTTATTGAATATTATATTAGGAAATTAAGAAAACCTTTTGTCGCCCTAATGATTTTGATCTAGGTGTGCAGGTCCACCCAAGCCATCCAACAGATGCACAATATCTTTGAGGTTTACTGCTTCTCAGTTAGATAAGAGCTGGTTTGGGATAGCTCATAGTGCACAAGGCTGCCATTGTAAGGTATGCTGGCTGTTATTTGTCTTATGGGTGGCATGTACATACCTGACTTTTGGTATATAGCCTTTATGTGTTTGTCTATTGTATGTCATACAGAATAGGAATCTAAAATGCATTTAGCTATCCTTTTAATGCTGTTTCCAAGCCATTTTGATGGGGTTTCTATCAATTTCTAACTATTTCTTATGAACTATTCATGTTCTTTTCTTTCAAGCGTGGGGTGCTTGGTTGTCTCCCATTGTATTCAAGCACCCGAATTATTCGGATCTGCTGAGCATAACAATGCTTGCTCATCACTAATAAAGACCAATCCCACTGCCTATAGGTTCAGAACAGGAGTGGCATTTTCCTTTTTTGCCATATACAACCTGTGTCAATCTATATACCTGTACAAGAGATCCTTTAACGGTCGTTGTGTGTGCCATCTTAGACTGACATCAACCTTGGTGACCATTGTGGCACTGGTAATCTGTATCCTTTTATAGCTGGCTGGTACATTAACATGTGTGCTGGATGCACTGGAGATGTCAAACATGACAGTATAGAAACACTATAGTAATAGACTTCTGTTACTTCTCCTTAACATATCCTCTCAGTTGCTGTAGGGTTGGACAGTTCTTCCTTCTATGTACAACTGATAAGCTGTAAAGAGGTGAGATCATGTCATTATTCACCAACTCATGTATCCTATATAATAGAAATATAGAAACTCTTGGTGGACATGTCATTCTCCCATCTCACTCCATAGCAGAGCCACTGGTGAGTACAGCCAGGCACTAACATCTTCTATTCTTTCCTTCTATCTTCTGCAGATCTTCTCTATAACAGGCATGGTGGGCGAGTGGACAGGTTTCTTCGGCCTTACAACATATCCTGTCCTAAATTATACAGATTTACAGGTGAGTAGAAGATTCACGGAGGTCTCATGTGTCCTAGAAACATATCAGATGAGAAAATATATTGTAGAGAGTCTTTTCGTGATAAATGTTCTTTTTTTCGTAGAGTTTGTTATTAAAGTTGTCCCGAAAAGGCATCTCCATCATTCCGAGAGACCCTGAAAACCCCTAATAAGATCTAAGGTTAAGAACGAGGGGCGGAGAGCCAGGAAGACAACAAAAAAACATCTGGAGAGCGCTGGATTCAACACTGGATATGACATTCACCGGACTTTCCGCAGTTAGATATATTTTATCTGCTGCATTAAGAGGCTTGGTCTCTGTTCTTAACACTGGACTTTCCACAGCTACCTCATGTCAAATGTTGACTTTTTACCCCCTTGCCCAGAGGAGGGGTAGTCCTTCAGCCATGGCTCCTTAGAGGTTTCCTCCACTGGGGTTTTTTCCTCTCCTGAGTTCTGAAGGATGACTCTTCATGAGTCTCTTTATTGACCATTTTAAGCAATTTATTATAACTAATATTACATAATAGGGACTGGGAACTTCCTGGTGGTGAGGAGACTGAGATATGGACAAGAAGAAGGTGGGAACATTAAGTGAATGAAAATTTTTAAAAGAATTGTTTCAAGTTGTGTTTGTATGCTGCCATCACCACTCTCCGAAAAAGAGGCATAGCGAGTGCAGGGAGCAGGTGGGGCAAGCAGGGCTGGCACATTTATCTTCATTTATGCCAATATTCAGGGGTAAATGAAGGCAGAAATCTATGCAGCCCCAAGATTTCAGTTTAGGGACTTGAACTGCCAGAGAATTCACCTAATAAATTACGAGGTATGTCTCGTTATAGATTAGGCATATCTTCTGGCAGCACAGGGGATATCATAAACCAGGGGGGAATTAGGAACTTAAAATGGCCCTGGAAAAAAACCTAAAAGTGGCCCCATGTTGTAAGTGGGTCCAAAGTGACAGAAGGCGGGGCAACACAAGTACGTAGGGCCAGCAATACCATAGTGAAAAATACCATCCCATCACAACCATATATTACACTGAAGCACAATATATTGCCCCAAAATGCTGTCCCTCTGTGGTGGTCATCAATAGATGCCATTTTCTGTCCTCCTCCACATTGTCCTTGTTTAAGATATGGAGCAGGGGGCCTAGGACGTGGGGCCACAGCAGTTGAATTTAGGAGGCCATGTGTGGTCGCTGGCTGGGTACATGAGTACCTGATTCTCACAGCTTTAATTACCGCTGAGAGCTCATTATGTACCCAGAGATGGGGGCTTGGGAGGCCCCTTGGGCATCGGCCCACCAGGAAATTTCCCTGTAAGGTCTATGGCCAATCCGCCCCTGTCATAAACGAGCGTAAATTGCCAGTCTGTGATAAATTCACCCCGTAGTTTGGCCATGTTTTAAATAGGGCTTATCTGCTGGGAGAACAAAAGGATTGGGCGGAATTGCCTGATCCTTCTCTCCTCAACATTATCTGTCTGGGGAGAGTCAGGATCTCCCCATACATATTAGATTGTGGGGTGCCAAAAATGGCGAGTTTGCTGACAATACACTTCTATGTATGGGAGCCCTAACATGTGAGATGAGTAATATTTGTATATTTTCTTATAGTAATTTAAATAGTATGTTTCTTTGTATATTTGATACATTTAAATAGTGTTATAATGTTTTTATTATATGAGTATAATTCAGTGTTATCAGGCTTTTACATTTAAATCCAGAGAGCAGACATAGATCAAATAAACCATAAGCACATGAACGCAATGACAACATAATGTAATGGTGATTGCTATCGCATGGAGCCATTGTGAAGGCATCATTGCTCACTAAGATAAGTATGAGAATCAAATAAGTATGAATGAATCAATTAGACTGCCTGCATAGTAGCCGCCCGCCATACAGACAAAGCAGACTTTAATAAACTAGCTACCTCAGGCACATAGGTCGATTGCAGCCGCCGCAATCACTTCAGAGATGTCAGCAGGTGAAGGAACGCCTTCCACTCCGCATCCGTAAATAAAACTGTTTCTTTAAGGGTCGGCAAGGTCAACATTTACTAAGCAATCTCCCATCATAGGAGGCCATTCAATACTGCAAGACAACATACAGTCTATAGTAATGAATGAGGGAAGTGGGTGTCAATCAACTGTTTTCTTTACCCCCAGCCCACCCTGTCCTTATCAGAAAGTCAATAAAGGTATAGGGAGAGGAACAAATGGAGGTCAGATTGTGCTTCATCCTGAGTATCTATTCAAATAAGAAACCATTCAAGCTTGTTCAAAGATACCCTTTAAAAAAATTGCACTATTCTTCTAATTGATATAAATGTAGAGCTTCAGATCCATATTTTTATACATAGAGAGCCGCGTTGCTGTCTATTTTAGTGTAGTATGTATTTTTAGAAAAGCCTCTGTTGATATTTAAAGGGGTTGTCTAGGATTGTACAAGTGATGGCCTATCCTCAGAATACGGATCGATTCACACGATCATATGTATGGCTCTGCATCCATTATGCAATTTTGCGGAACAGCTGCTGACTAGTGTTGGGCGAGCATGCTTGGCTGAACACTAATTTTACTCAAGCATCGCGATGCTCAACACATCGGGGTGTTTGGCCGAATACCGCATGTGCTCGAGCGCGATGCTCGAGTCTCCTCCCCGCACGTTTGTTGGCTGCTACGCAGCCAATAAACGTGCAGGTAAGTACTGCCATTCACTGTAATTCCGTAACCATGTTGGTTACTGGCATTACAGTGATTGGCTGGCCAGAACGCATCATAGTGTGCTATATAGCACCCGATGACACGTGTTCGGCTCAGTCTTAGGGCTCGTTCAGATGACCGTTGGTGTCCCGTGCCCCTGCTGAGAACAGCAAATTGCGGTCCGCAATGCATAGGCATCTTCCGTGGGGCAGGCGCATGGGGATCGCAGACCCAATCACTTGAATGGGTCTGCGATCTCTCAGTTCCGCAAAAAGATAGAGCATGTTCTATCTTTTTTGCGGTGCGGAGACACGGAACGGAACCCCAGAAAGCACTCCGTAGTGAATCCTTAGTGTTCCGTTCCGTGCTTCCGTTCCGGATTTGCGGACCCATTGAAATGAATGCGGAATGACAACGGAACGGTACCCGTGTATTGCGAATCCACAAATGCGGTCCACAATACGGGAACGGGACACCAACGGTCGTGTGAACGAGCCCTTAGTCAGGGAGAGCTGTGTTGAACAACTATTGTTGTGTGTGACAGCAATATATATTTTTAGCGCAACCTACGCTAAATAGCTAGCAATTGCTTGGCTGCTGCAGACAGCGACATTATCTGCGCTACATCTCCTGTCTAAAGTGTGCGCAGCCTAAAAATGTCTGCAACATCCAGTGTACTTTTTCCATAGACCGTGTCCGCTGCGGACAGTTACATTACCTGCTCTACATCTCCTGTATAAAGTTTGCGTATCCGAAATATTAGTAACATTCAGTCTAATTTTTTTGCTGCTTGAGGCAGCGACATTACCTGTGCTACATCTCCTGTGTTATGTTTGTGCATCCTAAATATCAGTGACATTCATTCACTGTAATTTTTTATTAGGCGGTGGTGACAGCGACATTACTTGCGCTACACCTCCTGTGCAACGTGTGCATTTAATATGTGCAAGGTGAGGAGTAAGGACAGG
Source organism: Bufo bufo (assembly GCF_905171765.1). Classification (NCBI taxonomy): domain Eukaryota; kingdom Metazoa; phylum Chordata; class Amphibia; order Anura; family Bufonidae; genus Bufo; species Bufo bufo. The sequence goes on from NC_053392.1 coordinate 92,463,094, forward strand.
GAAGTGGCCGTGCTGCTGATGGTGCACGCAGAGGCCGTGTCCCTGGGCACGGTGAAACTGTGCCTGCTGCCAGAGCACAAGAAACCCACTCATCCACGATACCTAGCTTCATGTCCCAGTTTGCAGGGCGGTGCAGGACACCACTCTCAAAGTCAGACCAGTGCGACCAGGTGGTCGGTTGAAATGCAGCAGAAAATGCTTCCAATCAGTTAAGCACCTCCCCGTCTTCCACAAAGTCCAGTCTCAGTAGCCAAGAGTCTGTCAACAGAATCCTCACCCTGATAATCCTTCCACCCACCATGGAGAGTCTTAACTAACAAATGACCCCACACTCGGATATTCCGAGGAGCTGTTTTTATCGCCATTCCTTAATTTGGGCCTCTCGCCAAGCCCGCTTGAAGAGGGACATGAAGAGATATTGTGCCCTGATTCCCAAACTCTGGAGCATCCACAGTCACAAGAAGATGACGGTGGGGAACGGCAATTCGTTTTCAAGAGGTGGATGATGATGATGAGACACAGTTGCCAATAAATCAACTGCAATTAGTGTCTCAAGAGTTTTATGATGAGGATGAGACACAGTAGTCAATAACTGAGGTTGTTATTAGGTCAACAAGTCAGGAGGATGACCAGAGTGAGGAAAAGGAGGTGCTGGACAATGAAGTCACTGACCCAACCTGGGAAGGTGGCAAGCCGAGAGAGGACAGCAGTACAGGAGGGGAGGGATCCGCAGCACCGCAACAGGCTGGAAGAGGCAGTGGGGTGGCAAAAGGAAGAAAGGCAGGCCACACCAAACAGGCCCACAATTGTTCCCCGGTGTACCCCCTTGCCAAGGGAGTGTTCTGCAGTTTGGCGCTTTTTTGAGGAAAGTGCGCACGATAAAAGAATTGTCATTTACAACCTGTGCCATACCAATATGAGCAGGTGCACGAACACTAGCAACCTCACCACTAGCAGCATGATCCGCCACATGGCATCAAAGCACCCTTATAGGTGGGCCGAATGCCTGGGTCCACAACCAGTGTCTGCGGGTCACACCACTGCCTCCTCTTCCCCTGTGTTATGTGCTGACCAATCCCCTGTCCAAAACGCAGGCCCGGATGCCTCCCGCCATACACCTGAACCTTCGCAAGCACCATCAGCTAGCACATCCACTTCTGTTTCCCAGTGCAGCGTACAGTTGTCTGTACCCCAGGCCTTTGAATGAAAGCGCAAATACCCAGCACCCACCCACAGACCATAGCACTAAATGCGCACCCTTCCAAATTGCTGGCCCTGGAAATGTTGCCGTTTAGGCTTGTGGACACTGAGGCTTTCCGCTGCCTGATGGCGGCGGCTGGTCCGTGGTATTCTGTCCCCAGCCGCCAATATTATTCATGGTGTGCAGTCCCAGCCTTACACCAGCATGTGTCCCGTAACATCACCCGTGCCCTGACCAATGCAGTTATTGGGAAGTTCCACTTAACGACTGACAGATGGTCAAGTGATTTTGTCACGGTCATATTGGTGTTTGGCCGTGACACGGTTGCCGTGCAGACTGGTTGCCAGGGGCAACGTGTAGTTTGTGGTTTGCATGTGCACTTCCCCTTTAAGGTGTGCCTCCCTGCTGTTTGGTCAGCAAGGGGTTAATCTTCTGGCTAGTGAGGATTAAGGTGTGTCTTGGGTGTGGCTGCAAGCTTGATATAAACCTGTGGCTTGCTGGCTGGGGGCAGTGGTTCTACTGCCTTTGTTGGATTGGGACCTTGCTCCTAGCTCTTTGTAATCTGAGGGCCATCCTAGTTGTCATCAATGTCATCCCGGTGTCTCCTTCCCTTCCTATCCTTATTTGTTTTGAGTGGGCTATGTTCAGGGTGTTTGTATGTCTAGTTTGGTGTTACGTGTCTGGTGGTGTTTGATGTCCAGCATGTTTGCTAGACATTCCACTGTCTTACGTTGTATCCTCTGGAAGAGGGTCTCTAGTTCCCCGGAGGCGGGACCAATTGTCCATACGCAGCTATGAGTGTCCTGGATACCTGTGTGGTTGTTGTATGTGCTGTGTCCTTAATGTGTGTGGACATCAGCACTTGTGCACGGGTTCCAGTCAGTGTGTCTGTGGCAGGTAAGTGTGTTATGAGTTTCGCTTACCTGCCAACTCCATATGCAGTATACAGTCTCCTTTCTTTGCAGCTTGGCCGGTTGAGACTCCTGTTTGTCCGTGTTTTGGAGGAACAGGCAGTCTTTACCCTGCTCCTAGTCCAGGGATTTCCTGAAGGTTAGTAGGGCCCCGAGGTTCCAGAGTATGAGCCCTCCTACCATCTGGGTTGGCTCATACGGTTAGGAGTCAGGGCCAGATTTAGGGACGCTGTAGAAGGTGACCTGCTCCCTTATTCCTCCTCCTGGCTTTGTTGCTTCCAAGTTGCCTCCTCATTGTACGGTGGGGAGTTTCTCCCACTCCCCACCGTGACAGATTTTGGCCAGGGACGCTACATTTCCATGACGGCACACTGGGTGAACGCTGTGGAGGCTGGGAGCGAGTCGTACCCTGGGATGGCACAAGTGCTACTGACGCCAAGGATTGCTGGCCCTACTTCCATGAGGGTTTTCGCCGCCACCTACGTTAGTGGCTGCAACCACCCCCCCTTCTCCTCCCCCTCCTGCTCCTCCTCCACTTCCACCTCTGAATTATCATCTTGCAGCACCAGTCAGCCATCAGTCAGTAGCTGGAAGCAGTGTAGCACTGCAGTGGGGAAGTGGCAACAGGCCATGCTTAAACTGATCTGCTTAGGTGACAAACAGCACACCGCCGCAGAGCTGTGGCAGGGGATAAGGGACCAGACTGAGCTTTGTCTCTCACTACTCAACCTACAACCAGGCGTGGTAGTGTTTGATAATGTCCGTAACTTGGTGGTGGCTTTGGCGCTCGGCAAGCTTTCCGCAAGTCATCGACAGCTCCCGCCAGTCTGGCAGCGCTGCAGCAGCCCTTGCAATTGCCAGCTCACCGACTGTTGTGTGATGTGAGCATGCACTGGAACTCCACGTTCCACATGTTGGCCAGCATTTGTGAGCAGCAGAGGGCAGTAGTGGAATACCAGCTGCAACATGGCCGTCACCTTTCCAGTCAGCTTCCGCTCTTCACAAGCAACGAGTGGGCATTGATGTCTGACCTCTGTGAGGTTTTACGCAACTTGGAGGAATCAACACAGATGGTGAGCTGCGATAACGCTATTATCAGCGTAACCATGCCACTTCTGTGTCTACTCAAACGCTCGCTGCTCACAATTAAGGTGGATGCTTTGCATGTGGAAGAGGTGGAAATGGGGGAAGAAAGTACACAGGGTGATAGCCAGACCACCCTTAGTTCATCTTCTCAGCGTGAATTGGATGAGGAGGAAGAGGGGGAGGCGGTGCAGGAGACAGTTGCCTCCACTACAGAGGGTAGTACCCATGGAAGTTTTATTCTATCTGTTCAGAGTGGATGGGTAGAAGAGGAGGAAGAGGATGAGGAAATTGAGAGTCATCCTCCTTATGAGGACAGCGAAGTCTTGTCTGTTGGAACTCTGGCACACATGGCTGACTTTATGTTAGGCTGCCTTTCCCGTGACCCTCGCGTTGTACGCATTTTGGCCAACACAGATTACTGGTTGCTCACCCTTCTTGACCCTTCGCTACAAAGAGAACTTCTCATCTCTCATTCCTGTGGTGGAGAGGACGAGCAAAATGGTGCAATACCAGAAGGTCCTTGTGGAAAAATTGCTCCAAAAATTTCCAGCTGACAACGCTGGCTGCCAGGTACGTGGTTCCTTGGCCAACCAACGAGGGGAACACACAGCAGTTCCAACAGAGGCAAAGCAACACTCTCCAAGGCCTGGGACAGTTTTATGACACCCCGCTAGCACCCTCAACCTGATGCGCAGCCTAGTGTCACAAGGAGGGAAAAGTTTTGGAAGATGGTGAAGGAGTATGTAGCAGACCGTGTCAGCGTCCTCAGTGATCCCTGTGTGCCTTATTAACTATTGGGTGTCCAAGCTGGACACATGGGACGAACTGGCGCTCTACGCCTTGGAGTGCAGGCCTGCCCTGCCGCCAGTGTTTTGTCAGAGCGGGTATTTAGTGCTGCTGGGGGCATAATAACTGATAAGCGCATCCGCCTGTCAACTGAAAATGCTGACGGGTTGACTCACTTAGAAAAATTAACAAGGCCTGGATTGCCCCTGACTTCTCTACTCCACCAGAGGAAAACGACTGAACATAAAGGCACTTTAAATGTGGCTTTTATGAGGTATTAAATACACTGTATTTACATGCACCCCTTACTCCACTAAAAAGGGTATATGGTATAAAAAAATTTAAATGGTCAGCTCGGCAGCAGGCCCTTACCCACAAAATAATTTAGATGGTCAGCTCTGCAGCAGGCCCTCACCCATAATGTTCTAGATTGTCAGCTCGGCAGCAGGCCCTCGCCCACAATTTTTTTTAGATGGTCAGCTCAGCAGCAGGCCCTCCCCCCTAATGTTTGAGAGGGTCACCAGCAGGCCATCAATTATAATTTTTCAAGGGTGTCTATGATGCCCTCCTTTATGTGTAATAAAGGGTGTATTGTAGTGTCGGTTCCTTGTAATTTTTGGCAGCCCTTTCCCTTGCATAGACTTTATGAGTGTAGGAGTTCTACTACATGAACAATTGTACCACAATGTGAATGAGGCCCTCCTTTATGTGTAATAAAGGGTGTATTGGAGTGCGGATAAACATATAATCCAGCTCACCTCCGTAGTAGAGTATATGGTCCCGGCTCCAGGGGCCCTAGGGGAGTGTTCCCGTGGCAGGCTGCAGGTAAGGAGAAAGAAGGTCCCGGAGACAAATGGAGTTCCTCTATCAGCTTTCCTTTAATTTTGCATAAAGTTGACAGACATCACCACCCTCCACATGACATAATATTGACGCGTTTCGGGTAGACACGACTAAGGGTGTCTACCCGAAACGCGTCAATATTATGTCATGTGGAGGGTGGTGATGTCTGTCAACTTTATGCAAAATTAAAGGAAAGCTGATAGAGGAACTCCATTTGTCTCCGGGACCTTCTTTCTCCTTACCTGTATTGGAGTGCCTCTTCCTTGTAATTTTTGGCAGCACTTGCACTTTATATACAAGTAAATATACAGGAAAGAATGTTTCCTAACAATTTTTCCTCTAAAATCAATTTTATCTTTGGTTATTTGCGTACTATTGTCAGTCTGTAAAAGTTGCGTACTACTCGGACAACATCGTTCCCAGCAGCGACCTGGGAGTCCAAGATGCATCCAGACATCCTCCCCATGCTGTTCCCGAACCATTTCAGTGGTGTTTCCATCAATTTCTGACCTTTTCCTATGAACCAGACACCCTCCCCTCCGTGTGCTGTCCGCATCCGTTGTTCTGTTCCGCAGCACCAAAATAATATGGATCATGTCCTTTTCTTGTCTGCAGTCAAGGACAAGAATAGGCATTTTTTTATAGAGCGCCGGCCACGTGCAGTCCTCAAAATGCGGAACACACACGGCCAATATGCGTATTTTGTGGATCCACAATTTGTCGACCGCAAAACATTTAAGATCATCTGAATGCACCTTAAGGGTTCATGCACACAACCGTGTTTTTGGCTCACATTTGATCCACATTTTTTTGCAGATCAGATGCAGACCCATTTATTTTAATCAGGACGTAAAAGATGCGGACAACTCACGGTATCCGTATGTCCATTCTGCAGCCCTGCAAAAAAATATGTCCTATTCTTGTGTAACAGTTCTAACCAAGAGCAAGACCTACAGTTCCACAAAATGTGGAATGACCACGACTTGGTATATGTGTTTTGTGCATCCGCAATATGTATCTGTGTTTTGTGGATCCACAATTTGCAGACTGCAAAAATGGCTATGGCCGTGTGCATGAACCCTAACTAATTGACGGGGATACGACACCCCACCCATTCCCCCTGTCGATCAGCTGTTCTGTAGTAGCTCCACTGTATAGTGGACAGAGGTGGTTACTGCAGCACTTCAGTCATTCACTTCAATAGATGGACCCCCACGGATCAGATAATGATGGCTTATCCTGAAGATAGACCATCACTTGTAAAGGAGTGGACAACCATGCACATTTGAGGAATGACCATCCAATCTGTTTAGTGCGTCCCAACAATCCCGCTATGGCAGATGTTTGGGGTAAATATGGGTCTGACATATTAGATTTCAGATCTTTTTATACTCTAAGGATATAAGCCACCAGAAGTGTCTGGCAGAGGCGTATTCCCTTCCCTCCTATTGAGAACACATGCAACTTGCGTACACATGTGCACTTGGCTAAGATGAGTATGCATGTGTATAGAGGGTAGGAGGGAATTTGTGCTGTCTTAGGGGTATAGCCTCCTTTAGTTTTTTCAGTATTCTTGTTGTATATGTCAGAATATAGGGGCGGACTGGGAACTTAAAGGGATTCTGTCACCAGGTTTTGGCCTATAGAGATACGGACATGCACGGCTAGATCGCCGCTAGCATGTCCGCAATATATCTGTCCTATAGGGCTGTGTGGTTTTAATTTCTTTAAAAAAGGATTTTATATATATGTAAATGAGTTTTGAATGTGTCCAAGGGGCTGCACTAACCTTACTAGAGCCCAGCCGTGCCCAGCCACGCCCGCCTGTGAAGGAGCCCAGCACCGCCTATATCCTCCGATTCTCCTTTCATCAACGATAGATAGCCGTAATCTCGTGATGCGCGAGGTCGCGCATGCGCAGTGCCGGTATAGTGTTCCTTCCCTGTGCTGGCATCAGCCTCAGGGAAAGAACTGCGCATGCGCCATCTCGCGCATCGCGAGATTACGGCTATCTATCGTTGATGAAAGGAGGACATAGGCTGTGCTGGGCTCCTACACAGGCGGGCGTGGCTGGGCACGGCTGGGCACAAGTAAGGTTAGTACAGCCCCTTGGACACATTCAAGACTAATTTACATATCTATAAAAATCCTTTTTTAAAGAAATTAAAACCACACAGCCCTATAGGACAGATATATTGCGGACATGCTAGCGGCGATCTAGCCGTGCATGTCCGTATCTCTATAGGCCAAAACCTGGTGACAGAATCCCTTTAAAGTGGACCTGAAAAAAAATAAAAAATAAAGTGGCTCAATGTTGTTGGTGAGTCCAAATTGACAGAAGGCGGTACAACACTTGTAGGCAAGGACAACAGAGGTAGGCAGGGCCAGCAATACCATAATACAGAATCAAATACCACAGTGCACACAAAATACCACCACCCTTGTCACAGTATTCAACTGTATCACTGTCCAGAGGACAGCAATGTAATTGAATTCAGGAGGGCACCTGTGGCCAGGGGCGGATTAAGTGCATGATAGGCCCGGGGCTGTCTAACCAACTAGGCCCCCCCCTATTTTAGTTTAGTTTTTTTTTTTTGTATGAAGAGGCTGCGGTGCTTCATGGGCACCACAGTCTCTTCTTAGGCCATATGACATCTTCAGACAAAAAAAAAATACCCCAAATTGGGTCCTAAACTGAAAAATTTGGTCGCCAAATTTAAAATACATATAATTATAATAAAAAAGACATGGAGGAGAATACAGCACCACATACCTCTTACATCCAGGGACATCTCCTGTCATGTAGACCTTCTCTTTCCTCTTCACCTCCGTTTGACCCAGACCACCATGGCAAATTCTTTCAGCCGCATCTCGTCTCTACAGTTTGTAGCACAGACACGTTAGATTTCTCAATTCCTCCTCATCCTGGTGTCCCCACAGTGTCATCCTGCTGCCACTCCCAATACTGTGCCCGTTGTGCCCCCCAATGTCCAAGGTACTATACTGCTGAAAAAAAAGTGACCCTAATAGACATAATTGGAGTCATTTATCAAACTGGTGTAAAGTAGAACTGGATTTCCAAAAGAGCTGTCAAATATGAAAGGTGGAATCTGATTGGCTGCTATGGGCAACTAAGCCAGTTCTACTTTACACCAGTTTGATAAATTACCCCAAATGTCCCTATAGTGTCCACAGCAATTATAATGTCCCCTAGAGTGCCCCAGTAATAATAACACCCTCTATTGTGCTCCAGGCAATAATCCCTGTATAGTGTCCCCAAAAATAATAGAATTGCCCCTACAGTGCCTCCCCAATAGCAACACCCCCATATAGTAATTTCCACCACACTGCCCCCACATAGTAATTCCCCCATAGTAATTTGCCCCCACACAGTAATTTCCCCCAAACTGCCCCCATATAGTACTTTGCCCCCACACAGTAATTTGCCCTACACTGCCCCTACATAGTAATTTCCCCCACATAGTAATTTGCCCCCACATAGTAATTTGCACCCACACTGCCCCCACATAGTAATTTCCACCACACTGCCCCACATAGAAATTACCCCCACACAATAGTTTCCCCCCACACTGCCCCCACATAGTAATTTGCCCCTACATAGTAATTTGCCCCCACATAGTAATTTCCACTACACTGCCCCCACATAGCAATTACCCCACACTGCCCCCACACAATAGTTTCCCCCACATAGTAATTTGTCCCCACACTGCCCCCCACATAGAAATTACCCCACACTGCCCCCCACATAGCAATTTCCCCCCACTGTCCCCACACAATAGTTTCCCCCACATAGTAGTCCCTCCCATAATAATTTGGCCCCACACAGCCCCATATAGTAATTTGCCCCCACACTGCCCCCACATAGTAATTACCCCACACAATAGTTTCCACCACACTGCCCCCATATAGTAATTTGCCCCCACATAGTAGTCCCTCCCATAATAATTTGCCCCCACACTGCCCCCACATAGTAATTTGCCCCCACATAGTAATTTGCCCCCACACTGCCCCATATAGTAATTTGCCCCCACATAGTAGTCCGGCTCCCATAATAATTTGCCCCCACATAGTAGTCCCTCCCATAAAAATTTAGCCCCACACAGCCCCACATTCCCCATCCCATGTACTCGAGGTCCCTTCCCTAATATGTCCTCCTCTGTGTCTCATCCCCCACATGTCCCCCAAAGTAGGCACATGAAATAAAAAGATTAAAATTGAAAAAAAAAAATGAAAAGCTAAATACTTACCGTCCAGGGCCAGGCACTTGATCGCAGACGAAGGCGGGATGAGGCAGGCACACATCAATGTGCTGTGTCCCGGCACAGGCGCGTGATGATGTCATCACGCAAGCCTGCGCTGGGATTTCACTACCGCATAGGCCTCAGGCCTACTAGGCCTGAAGCCTATGGCGGTGATAGGCGACGGGACAAGGAGCTATGCGCAGGGCCGGACTGGGGATAAAAACCAGCCCTGGAAAAAGTTGCATACCAGCCCCACAGCATTGTGTCCTTATTTACTTGTTTATAAAAGGAGAAAGCATTCATTTTAAAACACGTGTGTAAACACGAATATGAATTTTGCCCCACAATAGCTCTTTTGTAGAACCCCCATTGTTTATATTATCACAGTAGACCAGCTTTTCCCAAACAGGATGTGATAACGATATGCGATGCAATATTTTAAGGGAATTGTGGTAGAGGTCTATTTGCAGTGTTATGGGGGATCTGTGGATGGCGCTGTTATGGGGGATCTGTGGATGACACTTATCGAGGGGATCTGTGGATGACACTGTTATGGAGGGGATCTATGGATGACACTGTTATGGAGGGGGTCTGTGGATGGCACTGTTATGGAAGGAATCTATGGATGGCACTGTTATCGAGGGGATCTGTGGATGACACTGTTATGGAGGGGATCTATGGATGACACTGTTATGGAGGGGATCTGTGGATGGCACTGTTATGGAGGGGATCTATGGATGGCACTGTTATGGAGGGGATCTGTGGATGACACTGTTATGGAGGGGATCTGTGGATGACACTGTTATGGAGGGGATCTGTGGATGGCACTGTTATGGAGGGGATCCATGGATGGCACTGTTATGGAGTGGATCTGTGGATGACACTGTTATGGAGGGGATCTGTGGATGACACTGTTATGGAGGGGATCTGTGGATGGCACTGTTATGGGGGATCTGTGGATGGCACTGTTATGGGGGATCTGTGGATGGCACTGTTATGGAGATCTGTGGATGGCACTGTTATGGAGATCTGTGGATGGCACTGTTATGGGGGACCTATAGATGATGCACTGTTATAGGGGATGTGTGCTATGACACATAGGGCCATGAGGGGGGCCTGCATAAGATGCTATATGTGTGAATGACACACATATAGCATATTTTGCTGGCCCCTCTCATGGCCCTATGTGTCACAGCATTACTTTATTAATGTCCCCTCATCCACGCACATAACTGTCTTTGTATGCAAAGTCTTTCTTTACTGCTGAAACAATCGCTCTCCTATTGAAACTCCTATTGATATTGAAAATCACCAGCCTCTCTGTATTCAGCCTCCTACCTGATACACAGCCCTGAACAGCCGGATGACAGCTCTGCACAAGCAGCAGCTAGCAGGCTAAAGGACCTTCCGTGATGTCATGATCATGTGATCAGTCACATGTGTGGGAGGAGTCAGGCTCCGGGCAATGTCTGTGCTGGAGCCTGCTGTTGGGGGCGGGGCCGGGGGATGGGCTCCTCTCTCTGTCAGTCACTCTGTGTAATATACTACACCAGCCAAGGAGCCTCCTCGCTGCCGGCACGGCCGGCAGTATGTGGGCGTTCGGGTCGGTGCTGGGCCCGGGGCTGCCGACCCGAACGTCCCTATTGTAATCCGCCACTGCCTGTGGCACCTACATTAATAAATGCTGAGAGCATCAGATCATTATGTATGTGGCTGGTGGCCGTGAGGAGGGCTCCGATGGCCCCCTGCGGCATTGGCTCACTGGGGAATTTGCCAGTAGGGTCTATAGCCAGCCTGCCTCTGACCAAGAGGAGTTACAACATGGTATAGAAGGAGAAAGGGCCCTGCCCGCGAGGGCTTATAATCTATGAGGTATGGAGAAAGCACACAGTAGGTTGGGGTAAAGCTGGTCATCACTGGTTGTAGGCTTGTCTAAAATGGTGCGTTTTCAGGTTTCTTTTGAAGGATTCCACTGTATGTGAGAGTCTGATATGTTGGGGTAGAGAATTCCAGAGTGTGAATGATGCACAGGAGAAATCTTGGAGGAGATTGTGGGAAGAGGTGATAAGAGGAGAGGAGAGGAGAGAAGGAGGTCTTGTGAGGATCAGAGATTATGTGTGGGGATGTATCAGGAAAGCAGGTCAGAGATGTATGGAGGGGACATCTTGCTGACAGCCTTATATGCATTTGTTAGTATTTTAAACTGAATTCGCTGGGCAATGGGGAGCCAGTGAAGGGGTTGGCAGAGTGAGGAGGCAGAGGAGTAAAGGGGTGAAAGGTGGATTAGTCGGGCAGCAGAGTTTAGGAGGGGTGCGAGAGTGCAGAATGGAAGGCCACATAGGAGATGGAAGGCCACCTACTGAGTCCCACTGACACAAATAAAATAAAATATAGATGGCATACTACATAATATAGCTTTTGGTGTCTTTTTTTCCAGGATCCTTTGTTGAAAAGCATAGTCAGTTATGCTTCTCAATAAACAGGGAGAAAAAAGGTATGCTCTTGTATATCATCTGTAAAGGGCCCACATTTGGCATTTATTGGGGGCAATTTAAGTATATTGCTCTGTTCGGCATTTATATAAAGAGATTTTCCAGTAAATTAACCTAGTTTAACCACTAAGGCAGTGCCTTAATCTGATAAGCCAAAAATTATAGACGCACTATCTTCAGCCCTGGCATATGTCCATATAGTGATGTCTATCAATCTTTTGCTAAGAGGTTGTACATCTATTATCTAACAAGTCCCCTGACGAACCTTTGCTTCTATAAAAACGGAATCACATTGGGACCATCTTTAAGCTTTTCAGGACTAAGTATACCTCTAGGTAGAGCCACCAACAAGCGGAGTCACCCATTTGAGACATAAACTCCACCAGGCAGAAGAAGAACATAGGAAGAGATTCGTACTGGATATTTATCTGGTTTATTTGATATCTACAGTAATGGGTGAAGAACGAAAAAATGAGGAGTCCTCTGATATGACTATGTGCATCCGGAACATAAGAGTAACCTTGGTCCACCCCAATGAGCAATTGACCCCTAAATATGAGATGTAAATCATTTTCATCATTTTTCAATACCTATTGAATTCAGGTTATTTCCGAAAATTACATTTCGGTGTGTGATTGGATTTGTCGTGAATTAACCTGAATTTAAAGCGCTTCAGTCTCCATGCAAAGCTACGCATAGCATTCTGGTCTGTGGATGAGCAAGTCAATTCATGTAATTCATATGATCAATTTATTCTCCATCTGTGAGGGATTGTCCATCTACGGATGATTCCCAACTGTTCCAGCAGATTAACATGTCCTCACATGTCGTGACAAAACATGTCTAGAAAAATAAATATTTGATGCAAATTAGTAGTCATATCAACTGCAAAAACATCAATACTTGCAGTAACGGCACCTCTCTCGCTCTCTTCAACTCTCCACTCTAGAAAGTTTGATTTGATAGAATAGAATTTTGATAGAATCAATTCTCTCACCTCTAATTACTAGTTATGTTTTAGAGTCATTAGGGTATTTGGGGCCACACAAACCAGATACAATACATGGCCAAAAATATGTGGACACCTGAACATCACACCTTTATGAGCTTATTGAACATCTATGGCCCCCTTTTGCTTCTATAATAGCCTAAACTCATCTGGGACTTTCCACAAGATTGTTGAGCTTATCAGGGTGAAGTTTGTGCTCACTGAGCCAAAAGAACATTTGTGGGGTCAGGAACTGATGTTGGATTATAAAGTCTGGGTCAAAATCAATGTTCTAATTTCTCCCAAAGGGGTTCAATACAGACTGGCACCTACTAACTGGATGAGAAGGAAGGTATCATATACTAACCATAGTTCAGCAACTACCATGTCTGGATGCTGGTGGAACTGGTTGGTGAAGACCCCTGGGCAATTGTCCTCTTCGTCTTCCCTCCAGCATTCTAGGAATTGGAGATTCTAAGCCTTAAGATAGTTAAATCTGAATTATGGGAGTGCAGCTAAGCTGTTAGGGGGCGTGTCTGACAACAAGCCTGATGTCTGTTTCCTATAGCAACTAAAAGAAACATGACTCTCTCATGCTGTAACTCAAGATCAGTGCTTCATTCTATATGTAAACTTTAAATGGATTTCAATTTATTTTAGTCAACAAGCATTGATCTCTACTGTACTGACAAGGCCTCAGCTTGGAGAGTAAATGTGCGGCACAAGGTTCCTATATATTGATGCGCCAGCTAATCACAGCCACCTACTGTATATTCCGTTTCTTTACACAAATACGTAATTCCTTTCTGTCATTATCAGAGAAAAAAATGTCTTCACATTTTACTGGTGAGCGGCTTAAATTATAAAATCAATAGATCCCATGGGACATTAACTGCCAGGAAATGCCCTGTCCATCTGTATATATTGAGGAGGAGAATGCTTTATCTGAGCACATTACTTGCTTTTACAAGATGGGAATCAAAAGACATAATTCACATTAATATGATTGATCGAGTAGGTCACATCTTCACATGCTACCAACGTTTCTGTTACAATAATATGGATTTGGATTATTGCTTTTTACTGCCTTCACTTGAGATGTGAGCCGTTCATAGGCTGTGACAGATCTGGGAAAAATTTGCTGAGGTAATTGAAAAGCATTAGATTTAATGCTTATTGAATTCATGTAATTTACTAAATGCATTTAATAAATGAAATGATAAATCAATAGATAGATACGAGGATAGATGGATGGATAGATAGATAGATAGATAGATAGATAGATAGATAGATAGATAGATAGATAGATAATAGATAGATAGATAGATAGATGTGATTGTCCATATTGCTTCCTTTGCTGGCTGGATTAATTTTTCCATCACATTATACACTGCTCGTTTCCATCGTTATGACCACCCTGCAATCTAACAGTGGTGGCCGTGCTTGCACACTATAAGAACAGCATCCGGCTTCACTGATGGTCGGGACCACAGAAGTGCACATTAGTGATAAGCAGCATAGGCAATATTCGTTTACGCGATATTTTGTGAATTTTTGACCTAATATTCACCAAAAAATTCGCAAATTCTAATAGTGTTGGGGCGAGCATGCTCTGTCAAACACAAATTTTACTCAAGCATTGCGATGCTTGGCACGAACACCACGTGTGCTCAAGTGCGATGCTCGAGCCTCCTCCCCGCACGTTTGTTGGCTGCTACGCAGCCAATAAACGTGCAGGGAAGTGCTGGCACTCACTGTAATGTCGTTGGCTACTGGCATTACAGTGATTGGCTGGCCGGAACCCATCATCGGGTGCTATAAAGCACCCGATGACACATGTTCGGCTCAGTCTTAGGCCTCATGCACACGACAGTTGTTTTTCTCGGCCTCCGTTCCGTTTTTTTGGGGGGATAGGATGGGGACCCATTCATTTCAATGGGTCAGCAAAAAAATGCTGATAGTTCATCCGTTTGTGTTCCGCGTCCGTTGTCCGTGTTTCCCTTCAGCATAAAAAATAGTGCATGTCCTACTATTTTCACATTTGCGGACAAAGATAGGCATTTATTACAAGGGATCTGTGGAAAAAAAATGGATCCTCCCAAAAAAACAGATGCCGCATCAGTTTTTTTTTGGCAGACGCACAATTTGCGGACGCAAAAAAACAACTGTCGTGTGCATGTGGCCTAAGTCAAAGAGAGCTGTGCTGAAGAAGGGACAGATGGTGTAGGGAGTAAAATAGTAATATTTTAGTGAAAAAACTTGTTAGAGACCCAAAAGTCCTTTTAAGGACTATTGTTGTATCTGACAGCACGCTAAATTGCGTGCAATTGTTAGTGCCGCTTCTGTGACAAAACCTCTGCTACATCTTTTATTTTACATTTGCGTAGCCTAAATATCTGTGACATTCAGCGCAAGTGTTTGGCCGCTGCTGACAGCGACATTACCAGCGCTACATCTCCTGTATAAAGTTTGCCCATACTAAATATCAGTGACATTAATTCAGTGTAATTTTTTATTAGCCGCTGGTGACAGCGACATCACCTGTGCTACATCTCCTGTTTAATGTGTGCGCATCCTAAAAATATCTGTGACATTCTGTGTACTTTATTTGCGCATACACTTGGGAATACAAAACCTTCGCTAATGTAAGTGTGACATACTTGGAAGCATATATACCATTTAATATGCGCAAGGCGAGCAGTAAGGGACGGGGAAGTGGCCGTGCTGCTGATGGTGCATGCCGAGGCTGTGGCCCCGGGCGCGGTGAACCTGTGCCTGCTGCCAGAGCACAAGAAACACACTCTTCCACGATACCTAGCTTTATGTCCCAGTTTGCAGGGCAGCACAGGACACCACTCTCGAAGTCAGACCAGTGCGACCAGGTGGTCGGTTGGATTGCAGCAGATAATGCTTCCAGTCGGTTAAGCACCACCCTGTCTTCCACAAAGTCTGTCTTCCACCCTGTCTTCCAAAAGTCTCAGTAGCCAAGAGTCTGTCAACAGAATCCTCACCCTGATACTCCTTCCACCATGGAGAGTCTTGGCAAACAAGTGATCCCACACTCGGATATTCCGAGGAGCTCTTTTAATCACCATTACTAGATTTGGGCCTCTCGACAAGCCCGCTTGAAGAGGGACATGAAGAGATATTGTGCCCTGATTCCCAAACTCTGGAGCATCCACAGTCACAAGAAGATGACGGTGGGGAATGGCAATTAGTGTTTCACGAGGTGGATGATGATGATGAGACACAGTTGCCAATAAGTCAACCGCAATTAGTGTCTCAGGAGGTTCATGATGAGGATGAGACACAGTTGTCAATAACTGAGGTTGTTGTTAGGTCAACAATTCAGGAGGATGACCAGAGTGAGGAAGTGGAAGAGGAGGTGGTGGATGATGAAGTCACTGACCCAACCTGGGAAGGTGGCAAGCCGAGCAAGGACATCAGTACAGAGGGGGAGGGATCCGAAGCACCGCAACAGGCTGGAAGAGGCAGTGGGGTGGCAAAAGGGAGAAGGCGGGCCACACCAAACAGACCCACAACTGTTCCCCGGAGCACCCCCTTGCTGCAATCTCCCTTGCCAAGGGGTAGGTGTTCTGCAGTCTGGTGCTTTTTGAGGAAAGTGCGTACGATAAAAGAATTGTCATTTGCAACCTGTACCATACCAATATGAGCAGGTGCACGAACACTAGCAACCTCACCACCACCAGCATGATACGCCACATGGCATCAAATCAGACTAATGGGTGGGCCAAGCTCCTGGGTCCACAAACAGTGTCTGCGGGTCACACCACTGCCTCCTCTTCCCCTGTGTTACGTGCTGGCCAATCCTCTGTCCAAGACGCAGGCCCGGATGCCTCCCACCCTGTACATGGACCTTCGCAAGCACCATCAGCTAGCAGATCCACTTCTGTGTCCCAGCGCAGCGTACAGATGCCTATACCCCAGGCCTTTGAACGAAAGCACAAATACCCAGCCACCCACCCACCAGCCATAGCACTAAATGTGCACCTTTTCAAATTGCTGGCCCTGGAAATGTTGCCATTTAGGCTTGTGGACACTGAGGCTTTCCTCAGCCTGATGGCGGCGGCTGTCCCGCGGTACTCTGTCCCCAGCCGCCAATATTTTTCACAGTGTGTAGTCCTAGCCTTACACCAGAATATGTCCCGTAACATCACCCGTGCCCTGACCAACGCAGTTATTGGGAAGGTTCACTTAACGACTGACACATGGACAAGTGCTTTTGGCCAGGGACGCTACATTTCCCTGATGGCTCACTGGGTGAACATTGTGGAGGCTGGGAGCGGATCGTACCCTAGGTTGGCACAGGTGCTAGCTACGCCAAAGATTGCGGGCCCTACTTCCATCAGGGTTTTCGCCACCTACGTTAGTGGCTGCAACCCCCCTTCTCCTCCTCTGCCTCCTCCTCCACTTCCACCTCTGAATTATCATCTTGCAGCACTAGTCAGCCATCAGTCAGTAGCTGGGAGCAGTGTAACACTGCAGTGGGAAAGCAGTAACAGGCTGCGCTTAAACTGATCTGCTTAGGCGACAAACAGCACACCGCCGCAGAGCTGTGGCAGAGGATAAGGGACCAGACTGAGCTGTGGCTCTCACCACTCAACCTACAACCAGGCATGGTTGCAGTGACGGATCCAGAGCCTGGTCTCGGGAGGGGCACTTCCAGATTATTTTCTGTCTGCCGCCACAAGACTACAAAGTGTAGAGGTGTACTGTATATTGTGTGGCACAGTGTATGCTATATGTGTATAACAAACATATTTCACATGAAAACTTACAATTACTTGGCTTGGCCCTTGGGGATCTCGAACGCCACTTCAACACTTTGGCTGGGGGGCTCGGTGGAGGTGATGTGTTTTATCCTAATGAGAAAGATTTCATAATAAGGATTTGGAGGAAGGAGCAGAGGGATAGCAGAGCAGGGAGAGGCTGGTGCTGCTACAAGGGGGTCATACCATGGGGGAGTAATAAAGCCCACTATAATGCCCCCCCAGTAGCAATAATTCTCTTTATAATGTGACAGTGCAAAAAATACCCTCTTGTAATGCCAAAGTTGAGCTAATGTCCCCATAGTGCCCCCATAATGTGCCAGTATAAAATACCCCTATATATTGCCCCCAGTAAATGCCCCCATAGTGCTCCTCTCCCCCTTCCTCCTAGTGCCCCCCATAATGTACCAGTATAAAATGCCCCATATATAGTGCCCCAGTAGATGCCCTCAGTGTCCACCATAATTTGCAAGTATAAAATACCCCTTCTTAGTGCCCCCCGTAGATGACCCCATAGTACTCCTCTCCCCCCTTCCCCATAGTACCCACCATAATGTGCCCCAGTATAAAATGCCACTGTACATAGCCCCCCATATAAAATACCCCTTCTTTGTGGCCTCAGTAGATG
The DNA here is from genome assembly GCF_905171765.1 of Bufo bufo. Lineage (NCBI taxonomy): Eukaryota > Metazoa > Chordata > Amphibia > Anura > Bufonidae > Bufo > Bufo bufo. The sequence continues at coordinate 92,481,081 of NC_053392.1, forward strand.
CCCCTATAGTGCCCACCAATAATGTGCCAGTAATAAGTGCCACCAATAATGTGCCAGTAATAAGTGCCCCTAATCATGTGCCAGTAAAATGTGCCCCCATAGATGCCCCCAATCATGTGCCAGTAACAAGAGCACCCCCATCATGTGCCAGTAATAAGAGCCCCCATCACGTGCCAGTAAATAGAGCCCCCCAATCATGTGCCAGTAACAAGAGCCCCCCTCATGTGCCAGTAACAAGAGCCCCCCTAATGTGCCAGTAACAAGAGCCCCCCTCATGTGCCAGTAACAAGAGCCCCCTAATGTGCCAGTAATAAGAGCCCCCCTAATGTGCCAGTAACAAGAGCCCCCTAATGTGCCAGTAACAAGAGCCCCCCTAATGTGCCAGTAACAAGAGGCCCCCCTAATGTGCCAGTAACAAGAGGCCCCCCAAATGTGCCAGTAACAAGAGGCCCCCCTAATGTGCCAGTAACAAGAGACCCCCCCCCAATGTGCCAGTCAAACTATTGTACATATAAAAAAAATAAAAACACTTATACTTACCTCCATGTCAACGATGCGATGCAGGCCTCTTTCGGCCTGTGTCCCGCGCTGTACGGCTCAGGCAGCCTATCAGAGGAAGGGGAAGGGACACTCCTCTCCCTCCCCTGCCCGTTCGCATTTGCAGCACAGCTATCTGTATCGCTGTCCTGAGGATGGCGATACAGATGACTATGGAGATGAGCTCATCTCCCTGTGCCCTGCGGCCGCCGCCCCCACTTCTGAGCAGCTCGGGGGGGGCAATTGCCCTGTTGCCTCCCCCCTGGATCCGCCTACCCCAATTTGCCTGAGCTATTGGTGCGCTGCGTGTGTCCGCAAGTCATCAAGAGCTTCCACCGGTCTGGAAACGCTGCAGTGGCGCTTACAATTGCCAGCTTACCGACTGTTGAGCGACGTGAGCACGCACTGGAACTCGACGTTTCACATGTTGGCCAGGCTTTGTGAGCAGCAAAGGGCAGTAGTGGAATACCAGCTGCAACATGGTCGTCGCCTTTCCAGTCAGCCTCCGCTCTTCACAAGCGACGAGTGGGCATTGATGCCTGACCCCTGTGAGGTTTTACGCAACTTTGAGGAATCAACACAGATGGTGAGAGGCGATAATGCTATTATTATTAGGAGAAGGAGCAGGAGACGGTTCCCTCCGCTACAGACGGTAGTACCCATGGAAGTTTTATTCCATCTGTTCAGCATGGATGGGTATAAGAGGATGAGGAAATTGAGAGTCATACTCCTGATGAGGACAGCGAAGTCTTGTCTGTTGGGACTCTGGCACACATGCCTGACTTTATGTTAGGCTGCCTTTCCCATGACCCTCACGTTGTACGCATTTTGGCCAACACCGATTACTGGTTGTTCACCCTTCTCAACCCCCACTACAAAGAGAACTTCTCATCTCTCATTCCTGAGGTGAAGAGGACAAGCAAAATGGTGCAATACCAGAAGGTCCGTGTGAAAAAATTGCTTCAAAAATTACTAGCAGACAACACTGGCTGCAGAGTACATAGTTCCTTGGCCAACCGAGGAGGGGAGACGAGGGGAAAACACAAAAGTGGCGTAGAGTGGGGGGGCGGGGAAGCCGTTGCCCCGGGTGCAAAATTTTAGGGGGCGCCAGCAGGGCCACACCGCCAATTAGGCAAAGTAAGGCAATCGCCCCAGGCGGCGCGGCCCTGCTCACAAGTGGGGGGCGGCGGCAGGTCACAGGGAGATGAGAATTTCTATTGTGGAAGCGCTCATCTCCATAGTCATCTGCATCGCCGTCCTCAGGACAGCGATACAGATGGATGCTGCAGGGCAGGGGAGGGAGAGGTGTCTCCCTTCCCCGTTCCTCTGATAGGCTGCAGGCCTAGTGCCTAGTGCAGCCCATCAGAGGCCGATGCAGGCAGGGCGATGACATAATCGTTTCTGCCTGAGTCGTACAGCACGGGACACAGGCCAGAAGAGGCCTGCATCGCATCACTGCCATGGAGGTATAAGTGTTCATTTTTTTTATATGGTACAATATTGGTCACTGGCACATGATTGCGGGGGCCATCTATGGGAGGCACTTGTTTCTAGCACACGATTGGGGGGCACTTGTTACTGGCACACAATTGGGGGGCACTTCTTACTGGCAAATGATTGGGGGGCCATCTGTGGGGGGGCACTTCTTACTGGTACATGATTGGGGGGCATCTATAGGGGGCACTTCTTACTGGCACATGATTGGGGACATCTATGGGAGGCGCTTGTTACTGGCACATTATTAGGGGGTATCTATGGGGGCACATCTTACTGGCACATTATTGGGGGGCACTGTGGGGGTATCTATGGGGCACATCTTACTGGTACACTATTGGGGGACACTGTGGGGGCTTCTATGGGGGCACTTCTCACTAGCACATTATTGGGGGCACTTTTTACTGGCACATTATTGGGTGGCACTATGGGGGCACTTCTTACTGGCACATTATTGGGGGCATCTACTGAGGCCACAAAGAAGGAGTATTCAATATGGGGGGCTCTGTATAGGGGCATTTTATACTGGGGCACATTATGGTGGGTACTATGGGGAAGGGGAGAGAGGAGTACTATGGGGTCATCTACGGGGGCACTAAGAAGGGGTATTTTATACTTGCAAATTATGGGGGAAACTGAGGAAATCATTTGAAATATAGCCATTTTGGGAAAATAAATCTTTACTGGGGCACTATATATGGGGCATTTTATACTGGTACATTATGGGGGCCACTCGGAGGAAGGTGGGAGAGGAGCACTATGGGGGTATTTTATACTGGCACATTATGGGGGCACTATGGGGACATTAGCTCAACTGGGGGCATTAAAAGGGGGTATTTTTTGCACTGTCATGTTATAAGGAGAATTATTACTACTGGGGGGCATTATGGTGGGCTTAATTACTACTGGGGGGTCTAGGGGGAACATGATTACTAGTATGGGCACTATGGGAGCATTATTACTTCTGGGGCACAGTGGGGACATGTTGCGGGCACTGTAGGAGCACTATTACTACCATGTGTGCTCTAGCAGAGAATTATTCCTATTGGTGGGACTTTTGGGAGCACTATTACTGTGGAGGCACCTTCGCACAGTATCAGCTTACACAATTATTTTTGGGGGATGTTATGTTTACACTATTAGTGTCAGGGGCACAATTTGCTGGGTGCAGTTATTTTAGGTCACTGTGTGCCAATAATTATTAAAGGGCATAGTACTACTATTATCAGGGGGTTTATCTGTTTCTGCAGTATAATATTGGGGAGCACGGCAGACAGAGTATTGGGGATGGTAGGATGATTTGTCCAGAAGATCGGAGGATGATGGAAAAGTAGTAAACTAAGATTTTTTTTGTCAAACTGCAGAGATGAGAAATGGCAGAAAAATTGTGGTCTGGTCTGAAAGGAGAAAATGAGGAAAGAGAACATCTACGTAAAGGAGACATCACTGGATGTAAGATGTATGGGGCACTGTAGTACCCTGTATGTTCTGTAGTGATGGGAGGGTGGATATAGAATTTGGCCCACACTGTAGCAGCCTGGCCCCAGACTTCAGGTCAAATGGTGCGTGTTCTGAATTCTGGGGTCTCACACCCATCTACTACATTATCTGTACACAGAGAGAAATCACCGTTTTATATGTGGTGTTACACTGGACTGCTGGTGATATCTACTACATTATCTGTAAAAAGGGGCGTGGCCACAGGTTAGGGGGGGGAGCGCAATACTTGGCTTGCCCCGGGTGCTGGCGACCCATGGCTACGCCACTGCACACAGCAGTTCCAACAGAGGCAGGGCAACACTTTCCAAGGCCTGGGACAGTTTTATGACACCCCGCCAGCACCCTCAACCTGATGCGTGGCCTAGTGTCACAAGGAGGGAAATATTTTGGAAGATGGAGAAGGAGTACGTAGCAGACCGTGTTAGCGTCCTCAGTGATCCCTCTGTGCCTTACAACTATTGGGTGTCCAAGCTGGACACATGGCACCCTACGCCTTGGAGGTGCTGGCCTGCCCCGCTGCCAGCCTTTTGTCAGAGCGGGTATTTAGTGCTTCTGGGGGCATAATAACTGATAAGCTCATCCGTCTGTCAACTAAAAATGCTGACTGGTTTACTCTTATACAAATGAACAAGGCCTGGATTGCTCCTGACTTCTCTATTCCACCAGAGGAAAGCGGCTGAACACAAAGGCACTCTAAATGTGGCTTTTATGGTGCATTGAATACACTGTATTCCCATGCACCCATTCAACCACTAAACAGGGTATGTGGTTCAATCTCCCTTTTCTCGTCCTCTTCCATCCCTGTTTAGGGAAAGGATTATTGCACTGTTTATATGTGTTTTATCTTTTTTTTCACTGCACATATCTGTAAAAAAGGAATATGTACCCTTGAATGTAAATGTGCAAATTATATCAAAATCTAATAAAATGTATTTAAAAAAAAAAGACTATAAAACCAATAGATAGCGCTGTTCATAAGTCATGAACAGCGCCATCTATTGGATTCATAGTCTTGTCATAAGACTATGAATCCAATAAATGTCGCTGTTTATGAGTAGTGTTGATCGCGAATATTCTAATTGCTAATTTTTATCGCAAATTTTCCATGGAAATGGTGTTTCAGCTAATTTGCATATGTTCATGATTATGCAAATGAGTTTACATGACAAAATTGTATAGAAAGGTTATTGAATATTATGTTAGGACAATGAGCAAACTTTTTGTCACCCTAATGATAATGATCTAGTTGCACAGGTCCACCAAAGCCATCCAACAGTTATGAAGCAACTTTGAGGCTTACTGGCTCTCAGTCAGATGAGAGCTAGTTTTGAATGTCTCATAGTGCACAAGGCTGCCATTGTAAGGTGTGCTGACTGTGTCTGTCTCATGGATAGATTGTTGGCTTGCATATTCTAATGTTGGGCGTGAATATTTAAATTAAGAATATTCTAGATTTTTTTTTTCTTCAGTAATCTCCCTTCTTGCTTGTGGGTCAATAGGAAGGCTGCAATGTCCTTGTCTGAGCTTAGAAAAATCCGTAGCAACCTATAGGAAAGTTGCCTACCCCTTACTATGTAAGAACCTCCCCAGCAGCCCTTGTATGCAGTATTTTGCAGATCTGAGAGAGACAGCAGAGTTATTGCTGTGCTGTCTGCTTTCCTGTGTCATTACATTAGATAGTTAGTTAGTTAGTTAGTTAGCTTATCTATATAATACAGATGGTTAGTGGGAGATAGTCAGTGTAGGTTAGATAGTGATATAGTGTAGCTGATAGGTTCTGCTGTCCATATATACATGCTACATACATATTGCTGTGATGTCACAAGTTCACAACAATTCTTAGTGCACCAATCACAAATATGTAATCAGACCTGTTAAAATGTGAAGTTGCAAGTATCGCGCCAAAATATTCGCATCATTAGTGCCGCGAATATATTGGAGCATTCTATCTGCATATAAAGCTATTGTAATGTTCTGCCGTGCCAACCATTTTCTCAAGTCTCAGGAAACTTCTAGCAGCTTGAAAAATGTAGCTATAGTGACCCACGCCTGTATGGCGTTACGCGCATATTACATTGCCGACTTTTGCAATCAAGACTATATTCGCAAATTCGTGAATATATGATGAATATTCTACCAAATATTTGTGAAATATCACAAATTTGAATATTGCCCCTGCCGCTCATCCCTAGCACATACCTGGCTTTTGGCAAATAGCCTTTGTGTGGTTGTCTATTGTATGTCATAGGTAATTGGCGTCCAAGATGCATCCAGACATCCTCCCCATGCCGTCTCCAAACCATTTTGGTGGTGTTTCCATCAATTTCTAACTTTTTTTTTGTGAACCAGACACCATCAGTTCTTCAGAGCAGGGGGTGCTTGGTTTAATGCTCGGGTCTCCCATTGATTTTCATTGTGTTCAATTGTGCTCGAGCATACACAGTATTCGGCTGAACACTGCGATGTGCCGAGCATAGCGATGCTCGAGCTGAACTGCTGTTCGGCCGAGCATGCTCGCTCAACACTAGTAATTGGATAAGGAATAGGATCCAGATGAAAGTACAAAGCACAGCAATGACACTGATCTCTCTCTCTCAGAACTAGTGTTGAGCGCGAATATTCAAAAAGCAAATTTTTATCTCGTGTGTCGCAACGTCAAGAATTCGAGAATATTTCAAATATAGTGCTATATATAAATTTTTCGAATATTCGTCATTTTTTTCCATCTAAAGTCATGATTCCTCCCTGCTTCTTGCTTGTGGGCCAATGACTCGTTGACCCACAAGCAAGAAGCAGGGAGGAATCATGACTTCAGATGGAAAAAAAATTCTGAATATTCTATAAACAAATATATAGCACTATATTCTATAGTGCTATATATTAGTTTTTGACTCACGCCCGTATTGATCGGATAATATTCGCATATTACGCGATCATTACCTTGCCGATTTTCGAGTAAAAAAAAAGTTGAATATAACAAATATTCGAATTCGCGAATATTCAACAAATATTCTACAAATTTGTTGCAAATAAAGCGAATATTGCCCCTGCCGCTCATCACTACTCAGAACTGCAAAAAAAAGCTGAAAATGGCTGCTGGGGAGTTTCCTATATAGTTAGGGGTAGGCAACTTTCCTATTGGTTGCTAGGGATGTTGCTAAGCTCAGACAAAGATATTGCAGCCCTCTCATTGGCCCACAAGCAATAAGCAGTGAGGTTACTGAGGAAAAAAAATGTAGAATATTCGCGATTACGAAGATATAGCACTATATTCTAGATCTACGCAAATTCTCAAGGTGCCGATATTCACGCTAAAAATTTGCGATTAGAATATTTGCGATCAACACTAGTGCACATAGGCCAGCATCTTTTCCTATAGTGTGCAAGCACGGCCACCTCTGCTGGATTGTAGGGTGGTCTTAACCCCTTGATATGATCAGTGTATAATGTGATAAAAAAATTAATCCAGCCAGCAAAGGAGGCAATGTGGACAATCACACTACATTAGTAAGTGCCTTGTATTAACTTCCTCTACATTTGCTGAAGTGAGACAACCCCTTTAAGGTCCTTTTACATGGACCACATGTACTACAGGGGATGAATGTCTGCATAACCACTCGTTCCCAATAACTGGCCCGTGTAAAAGGTGCTGGCGATCTCCTAATGAACAAGCAAATACTCATTCATCAGGTGATTGTGTAGTTCTGCCAGCACAAAAAAGCATTGCTCCTGTACAGCAGATTTTACTGCCTAACAGGGATCCGCTGCCCAGGAACAATGATTTTCAATGGAGATAAGTGATCACTACCCCATACAGTGGAAATGATTGCTGCATGGAAACAAAGCTTAAAGCGAACCTGTCAGTAGTGATGAGCGGGAGGTGCCATATTCGGTTTCGCGATATTTCGCGAATATTCGCATGAATATTCGTGTTATATTCGTCGAAATCGAATATTCGCAATTATTCCAATTATCGCGAAATTATTTTTCGCATATTGCGAAAATTTATCTTGATAGTATAAGGCAACGTTCCTATGCTAATGACTATGGCTAGGCTAATATGTGTATATTACGAAATTTCGTAATATTGCTCTAACTTCGTCTCTTAGAATATTACGAATATTCTAAAAGACGAAGTTAGAGCAATATTAAGAACATTTGCAAAAGTCGAAATTGCGATGCGAGTAATATAACACGAAATAGTCGCATGAAGATTTAAACTTAGCACTGCTATATTCCATATTCTAGCCTAATATGGAATATAGCTGTGTTAAGTTAGCACTGCTATATTCCATATTAGGCTAGAATATGGAGTATAGCAGTGCTAAGTTGAAATCTTCATGCGACTATTTCGTGTTATATTACTCGCATCGCAATTTCGACTTTTGCAAATGTTCTTAATATTGCTCTAACTTCGTCTTTTAGAATATTCGTAATATTCTAAAAGATGAAGTTAGAGCAATATTACGAAATTTCGTAAAATACACAGATTGTATTTAAGCTAATATACTGCTATAGTAATAATTTTTAATAGTGTACATATTTTACAAAACTTAAGTTCAGAAGAGGCAAAAAAAATTACAGGAAAAAAAAGGGATTATAGCACTATATTAGCTAAATTACAATCTATATGTGTATTTTACGAAATTTCGTAATATTGCTCTAACTTCGACTTTTAGAATATTCGTAATATTCTAAGAGACGAAGTTAGAGCAATATTACGAAATTTCTAAAAGACGAAGTTAGAGCAATATTAAGAACATTTGAAAAAGTCGAAATTGCGATGCGACTAATATAACACGAAATATTCGCATGAAGATTTCAACTTAGCACAGCTATACTCCATATTCTAGCCTAATATGGAATATAGCAGTGCTAACTTAGCACAGCTATATTCCATATTAGGCTAGAATATGGAGTATAGCAGTGCTAAGTTGAAATCTTCATGCGAATATTTCGTGTTATATTACTCGCATCGCAATTGCGACTATTGCGAAATTTCGTAAAATACACATATAGATTAGATTGTAATTTAGCTAATATGGAATATAGCAGTAAGTTGAAAACGCCACTGACTGGAGCAGCCAGGAAGCCAGGAATCCAAAGGACAGGTAAGAACAACTTTAGGGAAGTGGAAAAAAAAAAAAAAAAAAAAAAAAAAAAAAAAAAAAAAAAAAGAATATTCTATTTCGCGAATATATAGAACGATATTCTAAATATTCGCGAAATCTCGAAATTGCGATATTCGAGAAAAAAATTCGCAATTCGAATATTCGCGCTCAACACTACCTGTCAGCAGAATCTTGGACTATTATCTGTTGTAATACGTGAGTAGTACTGAGGATATGGAATCTGGATAGCTACATTTTATTTTCCTACTGCCTCCCATTCTCCTGCGGTCAGCATCTAAAGCTGCACTGAAGGACATTGTCTGGACTGCAGTGTATGCGCACAGGAGTCCTCTCCATTATAAAAATCTGGACTGTACATTTCAGCACAGCAGGAAAATAAAAAAATGTCAATATGTATAACTGCAGATAATAGTTCAGAATTGTGGTGACAGATGCTGATGAACAGTCAATTATCAGGAATGTGTAGTTTGTTCCTGATAATTGCCTGATACATTAGTCCGTGTAAAAGGACCCTTACTTTTTCACAGCTGTATCTGCCACAGGTGTCTTAAAGAAGAAGCACCAGGGGCAGACTCTACAGGCAAATTTCCCAGTGGGCAGAGGCTCAGGGGCCCTGCAAGCCTTCGTCATGGCCCCTGTCCTGGTACATAATGATCTGATGCTCTCATGATTAATTAATGTAGGAGGAGCATCAGGTACTTATACACCTGGCCAGCAGCCAGGTGCCCTCCTGAATTTATCTATATCACCGTCCTCAGTATGGTAATAAGGCATTATTTTGTGCTGCACTATGGTATTGCTGGCTCTGCCTACTTCTATTGTCCCTGCCTACTTGTGGCTTGTGTTATTCCTAATAAACATTTAGAAGACTAGGTGCACTACTGTGGTGGATGCAATCCACAAAATCTGACTAAACCCTCACACTGATGTTAAAAATGAGACTTTAGCCAATTTATCCTTATATGAAGGACATACCAGAGCCCGCGCACCACGTTAAGGTATCTCAGGTGGCACGGGACCTAACGCTAATCTACCTCTGCCATATGGGCAGTACCAGGGGCCAATGGGCGAATTACAGAAGCGTAAGGTCCGACTCACAGCAAACAGCTCCCAGTTGCCTCCAGTGTGAAACCACACATGCAATGGGAGGAGGGAGGAGGCTGTGAGTCCCACTCAGAGCTGACTGATATGATGCAGGCCTCACAGGTGCACCGAATTCTGCCTACAGATGAAAATCAGGCACATTCAAATTTGGAGTTTCTACACCTCTAGACATACATATACAAATTACATAATATAATGTGGTCTCAAAAAGCAGGAAATGCTCAACCCCATATGCAGTTGTGCATTTATAACCGGGGGAGCAAATCCTGCACTTGTGGTCCGTTGCTAATGACGATCCCCAGCAAGAAATGCATTTCTTGCTAGGGATCGCCATTAGCAACGGAACACAAGTGCAGGATTTGCTCCCCCGGCTATAAATGCACAATTGCATATGGGGTTGAGCATTTCCTGCTTTTTGAGACCACGTTATATTATGTAATTTGTACTATTCCTAGCTACTTGTGTTGCCGCGCCTTCTGTTAATTTGGACTCATCTACAACATGGGGTCACTTTTAGTTTTTTTTTCCATGGCCAGGGGTTATGACAAGGTGGCCTGGATGGGAACTGCTGCGCATGTGTGCCTGTAAGCCGTTATACCGGGGTGGGCTCCCCAGGATACAGCGAAGTCACAAAACTAGGAAAGCAACTCCAACACCAGCTTTTGCCAAAACAGTATTTTACTTAAACGTGGTATTGAGCACGACCACAAATTCTGGGAACATACAATTAAATGTACATACACCCAGCCCGAAAGCTGAGACCCTTGTGCTGCACAGCGCAGCGCCCTCCGCTGGATGCTGGAGGTAAGAGCTGTAATTTACCTACTGGTGGGCTCAAATAAAACAGCCATACCTTACCTGTTATTACCCTAAAAATCAGGAACAACTGTTTCGGTGTGTGGTACAGGCTAGCCTGCGGTACAGCACAACAGCTTACAATTTTATTATACATATAGCAGGGATGCTCAACCTGCGGCCCTCCAGCGGTTGCAAAACTACAACTTCAAGCATGCCTGGACAGACTACAGCTATAAGGCAATGCTGGAAGTTGTAGTTTTGCACCAGCTGGAGGGCCGCAGGTTGAGCATTCCTGCTCTATAATATTCCCCCTCCAATAAGGATTTTTATATTGATGGCCTATCCTTAGGCTAGGTCATCAATATCAGATCGATGGGGTCTGACTATTGGCACCCCTGCCAATCAGCTGTATGAAGAGGCCGTGGGGCTCCGTGAGCACTTAGGCCTCTTCCTAGGCCATGTAACATCACGTTCATCGGTTACATGGCCTATGCATAGCTCAGCCCAATTTAAGTGAAGGAAGCTGAGCAGCGATACCAAGCACAGCCAATATCCAATGGAAGGCACTGTGCTTGGTAAGCCGTGGGGAGAACGCTGCACTAACCAGATCTCCAATAAGCAGCACGGTTTCCTCACCGGGAAGCAGGGAGTAGTATCCCAGTTGATCTCATTCTGTTCTTATATAATTAGGCCTAAAGAAGCTGTAGAGACATATACAAGGAAGCGCACCATAGGGTAGTACAGTCGTGGCCAAAAGTTTTGAGAATTACCCAAATATTAGTTTTCACAAGGTTTGCTGCTAAACTGCTTTTAGATCTTTGTTTCAGTTGTTTCTGTGATGTAGTGAAATATAATTACACGCACTTCATACGTTTCAAAGGGTTTTATCGACAATTACATGACATTGATGCAAAGAGTCAGTATTTGCAGTGTTGGCCTTTCTTTTTCAGGACCTCTGCAATTTGACTGGGCATGTTCTCAATCAACTTCTGGGTAGTGTTGATCACGAATATTCGAATTTCGAATTTTTATCGCGAATATAGGTACTTCGAAAATTCGCGAATAGTGATATATATTCGTAATTTCGAATATTCGATTTTTTTTTTTTAATCAGTACACATGATCCCTCCCTGCTTCTAGCTTGTGGGCCAACGAGAAGACTGAGGTATATTTGACTTTAGGAGTAGTGTTGTTTGCAAATTTTCGTAATGCGAATTTTTGTAATGCAAATTTTTATTCAACTTACAACTATTAGACAAAGAAGATTATAGCACTATATTAGCTAAATTGCTCTATATTCGTTTTTTTTTTCGAATATTCGCTATATTGCTATAACTTCGTTTTTTCGAATATTCGTAATATTCTAAAACAAGAATATATAGCAATATAGCGAATATTCGAAAAAAACGAATATAGAGCAAATTAGCTAATATAGTGCTATAATCTTCTTTGTCTAATAGTTGTAAGTTGAATAAAAATTCGCATTACAAAAATTCTCATCTGAAGTTCAGATTGGAAAAAAATGACAACTATAAAAAAAAAGATTATAGCACTATATTAGCTAAATTGCTCTATATTCGTTTTTTTTCGAATATTCGCTATATTGCTATATATTCTTGTTTTAGAATATTACGAATATTCGAAAAAACGAGGTTATAGCAATATAGCGAATATTCGAAAAAAAATACGAATATAGAGCAATTTAGCTAATATAGTGCTATAATCTTCTTTGTCCAATAGTTGTAAGTTAAAAAATTCGCAATAAAATTCGCATTACGAAAATTCGCATTTCGAAAATTCACATATTACACGATCATTACCTTGCCGATTTTTCGAGTTAAAAAATCATAGAATATAACGAATATTCGAATTTGCGAATATTCAACGACTATTCTACAAAATAGTCGCGAAATATCGCGAATTCGAATATGACCCCTGCCGCTCATCACTACTTCTGGGCCAATTCCTGACTGATAGCAACCCATTCTTTCATAATCACTTCTTGGAGTTTGTCAGAATTAGTGGGTTTTTGTTTGTCCACCCGACTCTTGAGGATTGACCACAAGTTCTCAATGGGATTAAGATCTGGGGAGTTTCCAGGCCATGGACCCAAAATGTCAGCGTTTTGGTCCCCGAGCCACTTAGTTATCACATTTGCCTTATGGCACGGTGCTCCATCATGCTGGAAAATGCATTGTTCTTCACCAAACTGTTGTTGGATTGTTGGAAGAAGTTGCTGTTGGAGGGTGTTTTGGTACCATTCTTTATTCATGGCTGTGTTTTTCGGCAAAATTGTGAGTGAGCCCACTCCCTTGGATAAGAAGCAACCCCACACATGAATGGTCTCAGGATGCTTTACTGTTGGCATGACACAGGACTGATGGTAGCGCTCACCTTTTCTTCTCCGGACAAGCCTTTTTCCAGATGCCCCAAACAATCGGAAAGAGGCTTCATCGGAGAATATGACTTTGCCCCAGTCCTCAGCAGTCCATTCACCAAACTTTCTGCAGAAGATCAATCTGTCCCTGATGGTTTTTTTTTTAGAGAAGTGGCTTCTTTGCTGCCCTTCTTGACACCAGGCCATCTTCCAAAAGTCTTCGCCTCACTGTGCGTGCAGATGCGCTCACACCTGCCTGCTGCCATTCCTGAGCAAGCTCTGCACTGGTGGCACTCCGATCCCACAGCTAAATCCTCTTTAGGAGACGATCCTGGGGCTTGCTGGACTTTCTTGGACGCCCTGAAGCCTTATAAACAATAATTGAACCTCTTTCCTTGAAGTTCTTGATGATCCTATAAATTGTTGATTGAGGTGCAATCTTAGTAGACACAATATCCTTGCCTGTGAAGCCATTTTTATGCAACGCAATGATGGCTGCACGCGTTTCTTTGCAGGTCACCATGGTTAACAATGGAAGAACAATGATTTCAAGCATCACCCTCTTTTTAACAGGTCAAGTCTGCCATTTAACCCAATCAGCCTGACATAATGATCTCAAGCCTTGTGCTCGTCAACATTCTCACCTGAGTTAACAAGACGATTACTGAAATGATCTTAGCAGGTCCTTTAATGACAGCAATGAAATGCAGTGGAAAGTTTTTTTTGGGATTAAGTTAATTTTCATGGCAAAGAAGGACTATGCAATTCATCTGATCACTTTTCATAACATTCTGGAGTATATGCAAATAAGCAGCAACTTTTCCAATTTCCAATATTTATGTAATTCTCAAAACTTTTGGCCACGACTGTAGATTCCAGATGAATATACTGGTGGATAGAACGAAAAATGGAGGCTCACCTTAGGTGGTTGTGCTAGGCATAGGCACAGCACTATTGTAGACTTATTAGGAACTGTCCAGTCGCCGGGTATGCAGCCAAAGCGTCCGTTTCTTCAGGAGGAGGAGGAGGAGCCCAGTCTCTCCAAAGTCAGTGTAAGAGCAATATGGTAGGACCGCACTTTAGGCGCAAAATGTGTCTTCTTCAATTATAATTGCTCATCAGATAAAACAACGTGTTTCGGAGGTATTTAGGCCCCCTTCATAAGGTTAAGAAGAAGCATCCCTTACTGAAGATGACCTATTTTAAAGATAAGTCATCAATATGAACATTCTGGAAAACCCCTTTAAATTATGAAGACTATTAGAGGGCACCTCAGAAGTTCAGTGACCCATAAAAACTACTCAACTTTGACATGTGTATAGGAGCGATCCGTACCATTCAAATGAATGGGACGGTTAGGTGTAATTACACCTGCTCACCGCTGCAGATGCAACAGTGAGCAGGTAAACAATAAGGGGGAGGCAGCGCTGGCACGGCGCGCGCCTTCTCTTTAAACAGCTGATCGGCGGGGGTGCCGGGTGTCAGACCCCAGCCGATCTGATATTGATGACCTATCCTGAGGTTAGGTCATCAATAAATATAACTTGGACAACCCCTTTAACCACCTCAGCCCCCATGGCTTAAACACCCTGAAAGACAAGGCCACTTTTTACACTTCTGACCTACACTATTTTCACCGTTTATTGCTCGGGCATGCAACTTACCACCCAAATGAATTTTACCTCCTTTTCTTCTCACTAATAGAGCTTTCATTTGGTGGTATTTCATTGCTGCTGACATTTTTACTTTTTTTGTTATTAATCAAAATGTAACGATTTTTTTGCAAAAAAATGACATTTTTCACTTTCAGTTGTAAAATTTTGCAAAAAAAACGAGATCCATATATAAATTTTGCTCTAAATTTATTGTTCTACATGTCTTTGATAAAAAAAAATGTTTGGGTAAAAAAAAAATGGTTTGGGTAAAAGTTATAGCGTTTACAAACTATGGTACAAAAATGTGAATTTCCGCTTTTTGAAGCAGCTCTGACTTACTGAGCACCTGTCATGTTTCCTGAGGTTCTACAATGCCCAGACAGTACAAACACCCCACAAATTACCCCATTTCGGAAAGTAGACACCCTAAGGTATTTGCTGATGGGCATAGTGAGTTCATAGAACTTTTTATTTTTTGTCACAAGTTAGCGTAAAATGATGATTTTTTTTTTATTTTTTTTCTTACAAAGTCTCATATTCCACTAACTTGTGATAAAAAATAAAAACTTCTATGAACTCACTATGCCCATCAGCGAATACCTTGGGGTCTCTTCTTTCCAAAATGGGGTCACTTGTGGGGTAGTTATACTGCCCTGGCATTCTAGGGGCCCAAATGTGTGGTAAGGAGTTTGAAATCAAATTCTGTAATAAATGGCCGGTGAAATCCGAAAGGTGCTCGTTGGAATATGGGCCCCTTTGCCCACCTAGGCTGCAAAAAAGTGTCACACATGTGGTATCTCCGTATTCAGGAGAAGTTGAAGAATGTGTTTTGGGGTGTCTTTTTACATATACCCATGCTGGGTGAGATAAATATCTTGGTCAAATGCCAACTTTGTATAAAAAAATGGGAAAAGTTGTCTTTTGCCAAGATATTTCTCTCACCCTGCATGGGTATATGTAAAATGACACCCCAAAACACATTGCCCAACTTCTCCTGAATACGGAGATACCAGATGTGTGACACTTTTTGCAGCCTAGGTGGGCAAATGGGCCCACATTCCAAAGAGCACCTTTCGGATTTCACCGGCCATTTTTTACAGAATTTGATTTCAAACTCCTTACCACACATTTGGGCCCCTAGAATGCCAGGGCAGTCTAACTACCCCACAAGTGACCCCATTTTGGAAAGAAGACACCCCAAGGTATTCGCTGATGGGCATAGTGAGTTCATGGAAGTTTTATTTTTTGTCACAAGTTAGTGGAATATGAGACTTTGTATAAAAAAAAAAAAAAAAATCATCATTTTCCACTAACTTGTGACAAAAAATAAAAAATTCTAGGAACTTGCCATGCCCCTCACGGAATACCTTGGGGTGTCTTCTTTCCAAAATGGGGTCACTTGTGGGGTAGTTATACTGCCCTGGCATTCTAGGGGCCCAAATGTGTGGTAAGGAGTTTGAAATCAAATTCTGTAAAAAATGACCAGTGAAATCCGAAAGGTGCTCTTTGGAATATGGGCCCCTTTGCCCACCTAGGCTGCAAAAAAGTGCCACACATGTGGTATCTCCGTATTCAGGAGAAGTTGGGGAATGTGTTTTGGGGTGTCTTTTTACATATACCCATGCTCGGTGAGATAAATATCTTGGTCAAATGCCAACTTTGTATAAAAAAATGGGAAAAGTTGTCTTTTGCCAAGATATTTCTCTCACCCAGCATGGGTATATGTAAAATGACACCCCAAAACACATTCCCCAACTTCTCCTGAATACGGAGATACCACATGTGTGACACTTTTTTGCAGCCTAGGTGGGCAAAGGGGCCCACATTCCAAAGAGCACCTTTCGGCTTTCACCGGTCATTTTTTACAGAATTTGATTTCAAACTCCTTACCACACATTTGGGCCCCTAGAATGCCAGGGCAGTATAACTACCCCACAAGTGACCCCATTTTGGAAAGAAGACACCCCAAGGTATTCGCTGATGGGCATAGTGAGTTCATGGAAGTTTTTATTTTTTGTCACAAGTTAGTGGAATATGAGACTTTGTAAGGAAAAGAAAAAAAAAATCATCATTTTCCACTAACTTGTGACAAAAAAAAAAAAAATTCTAGGAACTCACCATGCCCCTCATGGAATACCTTTGGGTGTCTTCTTTCCAAAATGGGGTCACTTGTGGGGTAGTTATACTGCCCTGGCATTTTCCAGGGGCCCTAATGTGTGGTAAGTAGGTAAATGACCTGTGAAATCCGAAAGGTGCTCTTTGGAATGTGGGCCCCTTTGCCCACCTAGGCTAGAAAAAAGTGTCACAAATGTGGTATCGCCGTACTCGGGAGAAGTTGGGGAATGTGTTTTGGGGTGTCATTTTAAATATACCCATGCTGGGTGAGATAAATATCTTGGTCAAATGCCAACTTTTTAAAAACAATGGGAAAAGTTGTCTTTTGCCAAGATATTTCTCTCACGCAGCATGGGTATATGTAAAATGACACCCCAAAACACATTCCCCAACTTCTCCTGAGTACGGCGATACCACATGTCTGACACTTTTTTGCAGCCTAGATGCGCAAAGGGGCCCACATTCCTTTTATGAGGGCATTTTTAGACATTCCCAGACTTCTTCTCACGCTTTAGGGCCCCTAGAATGCCAGGGCAGTATAAATACCCCACATGTGACCCCATTTTGGAAAGAAGACACCCCAAGGTATTCAATGAGGGGCATGGGCAGTTCATAGAATTTTTTTTTTTTTGGCACAAGTTAGCGGAAATTGATTTTATTTATTTTCTTCTCACAAAGTCTCCCTTTCCGCTAACTTGGGACAAAAATTTCAATCTTTCATGGACTCAATATGCCACTCACGGAATACCTGGGGGTGTCTTCTTTCCGAAATGGGGTCACATGTGGGGTATTTATACTGCCCTGGCATTCTAGGGGCCCTAAAGCGTGAGAAGAAGTCTGGAATATAAATGTCTAAAAATTTGTACGTATTTGGATTCCGTGAGGGGTATGGCGAGTTCATGTGAGATTTAATTTTTTGACACAAGTTAGTGGAATATGAGACTTTGTAAGAAAAAAAAATTAATTTCCGCTAACTTGGGCCAAAAAAATGTCTGAATGGAGCCTTACAGAGGGGTGATCAATGACAGGGGGGTGATCAATGACAGGGGGGTGATCAGGGAGTCTATATGGGGTGATCACCACAGTCATTGATCACGCCCCTGTAAGGCTCCATTCAGACGTCCGTATGCATTTTGCGGATCCGATCCATCTATCAGTGGATCCGTAAAAATCATGCGGACATCTGAATGGAGCTTTACAGGGGGGTGATCAATGACAGGGGGGTAATCAATGACAGGGGGGTGATCAGGGAGTCTATATGGGGTGATCACCACAGTCATTGATCACGCCCCTGTAAGGCTCCATTCAGACGTCCGTATGCGTTTTGCGGATCCGATCCATCTATCAGTGGATCCGTAAAAATCATGCGGACATCTGAATGGAGCTTTACAGGGGTGTGATCAATCACAGGGGGGTAATCAATGACAGGGGGGTGATCAGGGAGTCTATATGGGGTGATCACCACAGTCATTGATCACGCCCCTGTAAGGCTCCATTCAGACGTCCGTATGCGTTTTGCGGATCCGATCCATCTATCAGTGGATCCGTAAAAATCATGCGGACATCTGAATGGAGCTTTACAGGGGTGTGATCAATCACAGGGGGGTAATCAATGACAGGGGGGTGATCAGGGAGTCTATATGGGGTGATCAGGGGTGATCAAGGGTGATCAAGGGTGAATAAGGGGTTAATAAGTGACGGGGGGGTGTAGTGTAGTGGTGCTTGGTGCAACATATTACTGAGCTGCCTGTGTCCTCTGGTGGTCGATCCAAACAAAGGGGACCACCAGAGGACCAGGTAGCAGGTATATTAGACGCTGTTATCAAAACAGCGTCTAATATACCTGTTAGGGGTTAAAAAAATCACATCTCCAGCCTGCCAGTGAACGATCGCCGCTGGCAGGCTGGAGATCCACTCGCTTACCTTCCGATCCTGTGAACGCGCGCGCCTGTGTGCGCGCGTTCACAGGAAATCTCGCGTCTCGCGAGATGACGCGTAGATGCGTGACTGTGCGCAGGGCTGCCACCTCCGGAACGCGAATCTGCGTTAGGAGGTCCGGAGGTGGTTAAGGGGTTGAAGAATGTCAGAAAAAAAACACACAAAAACACAGGAGAAGTCTTGCATCCAAGAATCTGAAGAAGTGGTAACAATGGTACCGAGGAGATTGTCTTTGGCAGAGGAGCTTGCATGTAGGGTGATATCTCCAAATTAATGAAGAGCTAAAATGTATAGGCCCTGTTGGTTAAAAGAGAATGTAAGACGGCTGAAAAAACATTGCTTTACATCAGCTGAAAGGTGTCCAGACTCCTGATATTTATCATAGGTTATTAATATCTGATCAGTAAGGGTGCGGAACCCTGCTCCTCTACCAATCAGCTGTTCCCTGCTGCCTACAGTGCTGGAACTAGCACAGTGAATGAACAGGAAGCTCAGCTCCATTAAAAGTATAGTGACCGTGCTGGGTTACTGCAGCTCAGCTCTCGTTCACTTCAATAGAAAAATGAGCTGCAGTAACCCGGCACATCCAATACACTTTGAACGGGGCTGTCTCCTTCCTGCTCCATTGAAGAGCTAGTTCCAGCACTGGAGGCTGCAGAGAACAGCTGATCGGTGGGGTTGTAAAGTGTCGAACGGTCACCAATTTTATATTAAGGACCTATCCAGAAGATAGAAACTGTGTGAAAATAAAATCTTCTCTTCACTTACTTTATTAAGTAGCCATCCAGTACAAAAGTAGCAACGTTTCAGCTTATTACAAGCCTTTTTGAAGCCATAGGCGCTGGTTCTGTCTTCAATTGTTGCTTATACTATCCTGAAGATAGGTCATTAGTATCAGGCGCCCAGGAAACCATTTTAAGGGTATGATAAACTTAGAGCTTTCAGTGGATCTAAGGGGTGAATTAATTACCCTGTGAATTATTGACTGAGGTGGCATCTCAACCCCAAGAGACACCAGTGTTATATAAAGGACGGGGCAGAGAAGTGGTGTCAATGCACACAATGTGGTTTGATGCGAAGGTTATAGACTTTCTGTCTAGAACTGGGAGTTTCAAGCTATACCTCATTTTCCTTTGATCAGGTCTGTTACATTTTCATCAATTCTCATTAGTTAAGGTTGAGTTGGATACAGTTGGTTGGAGAAGGCTAGATTCACTCCATGTTCTTACATCTTGTTGAAAGTTAACTTTCTTTGTCAAATTTACCTTTAAAACAGGATGCAACAGGACACAAAAATGACATCGTTTCTATGCCTGTCCTGTTGAACAAATGATCCAGACAGATCCTGTTTTTTTCACAATTGAAGTCAAAGGCAACACGATGCAGAAGCATCGGCATCCTAAGGTACCTTTTTGTCTTGGAAAAGCAGTACCTTCAACAGGGTGCAAAAATGGGTGAGAATGGGCCTTAGAGCTTATTTGCACTCAAGTAAAAAAGCAGGTGGCAGATATTTCGTCTGTTCACATTTCATTTCATCATTCCTACAGAGGACCCTATAGCAAAAAACAAAATGTCATGTAGTGAATGTATTTTTACTGTGTGCATCTTCATAGAAAAGCGAACTGTCTACACTATTCCATACAGCAAAAAAATGTATGCTGACCCGTACTTGTCCAGCATATACCAAAAGAAAACTTTTCTTGAAATTGGCTGAGAGAATATAGGTAATTGTCATATGCTCCGGATGTACTGACAAATGAAGAGTTACCAGAGTCTAAGTCAGTGTGAAAATATAAAGTTCTCTACTCATAGAAGAAAGGTCCAGTGTCAATAAAAATTCACTCTTCATTAGGCGTTGTTAAAATCTACAATGTTTTTTTAAAGTTCTTTACACACAATGCGCCAGATTCACTATTGACTTTTCACGTCAATGTAGTCTAAAACTTTAGCACAGTTTGGAGCAAAATGATTTTTCCCCACACTTGTTGGGAAAATGGGTTTGGTTTGTTAGGGAAGGGGTGTGTTCTAAACAAAGCCTTTTTCTGCCAAAATGTACAAAATTTCTGTCTTAAAAATCTGTAAGAAAGTAAGACAACCAAAAGTTGCCGTAGATTTTTAGACAGGTAGTCTATAGAACTAACAGATTTGCCATACAAACTAAGCCACTGTGAACATTCTGGTGCATTTAAAGACTCTCTGTCTACAAGTCTACCTCATAGGAAATCTATGTTTTTGTCAGTGGCATTTTGGGGGGTTTTAACCCCAGTGGTGTGACCTAGGAATCAGTTTGTGAGGGTATTTTCTACTTCACCAAAACTATAGTCTCTAACCATCCATGTAATTTGTGTTGCAATTGTTGGATCAGTTTTTATGGTCTTTCTTATTTCAATTTTTTAAATGCACCAAAAATACCACTCACGGAAAAAGCCTTAAAGGGGTGTGAATAATAATTCACCCATTTAGGACTTTCACTGTGAAAAAGTGGAACCAGATGCAAACTAGTGACAGCGAAGATAAGCTCGACACATAAATAACCTTTTAGAAATGAAGGCATTTCTGGACAGTCTGCTGCCAATCTGTTTTTTATTAAAAGAAGAAACTGTAAAAAACTGAATAAGAGTGGCATTCTTAGAGATTCTTATAGCATTAAAAAAAGAAATTGGTAAAAACTGAATAAATGTGGGATTCTTAAAATAATGTTCACTGTAAAGTAGGCTCCTTCCTGCATGGTCGTGAGAATGTAAAGTCTATACAGTAAGAAAAGGATGCCAGCATCTCATCCGCAGACAGCTTTTTCAGTGTGATTGTCCCCATCAGTGCAGAGCAGAGAGTACTGGCTTAACTGGGTGAGAGGTCTAACTCAGGATTTGGGGGGTACCATCTCTCCTTAGGGAGAGAGCACCTTAAATGGTGTGAGGAGACTTATAGGCCATACATGCTCCTCTGGGAATTATAGGAAGAAAGGAATACAAATAAGCTCTTAACAAGCTCTGCCTCTAATGCCACCAGATCTTAGGAAGCTGTCCTATAAGTCAATGCTCAACACTTTAAATAGACCTTGAGACATGACTCAGATATTAAATAAGCCAGCACCTCATCTGCAGAAAGTTGTTTCAGGGTGATTGCCCCTCATCAGTGAAGAGCAGAGCGTATTGGTTTAACTGGGTGAGAGGCCAAAGTCAGGATTTGGGCGGTACTATCAGGAGAGATAGTACCCCCCAAAGTTTATACAGTAAAAATCCTTCAATCTGGAACTTCCTGCTAAACTGGCTGTTGGGAGAAATAGTGCCAATGCTGGGTTAGCAGGAGCTCTCCTAATAATCTGCTAGTTATACTAGGATTTCAATCTACACCTTGCTATTATATCCTAGTAGTAAACTATAAGCAATTACACCTGATTCACACCTTTGCCACTCTATGGAAAACAATGGACAAATTTGCCAGATATTCTTTTTCGGAAACCTCTTAAATCAATTTCCCTAATGCCCAATGGCTGTCGCAATGCAAACTGAATTTAGAATAAAAAAAATTGAATCAGGTAAAACTTGATCTCAAGTACATCTCTGAACATGTGAACAACTTGTGGTATATGTAAGTTACTGAGATAATTACATTATGGGTTTTTGACTTGACCTTCCGAACTCCTATCATCAGCCAAAGATAAAACTTAAAGATTTACAAGATGTTATCCTGTGTCTATCCTCTGCCAATCCCTTAACTTGCTCCCCATTTCCCAGCAAATTCAGTTCAAAATATTAACAATGATATAGAAGGCTGTCCACAACTCTCACATACAGCTCTCACATATCTCCCAAATTTATCCCCACACATATTCTTTGATCCCCCCAAGAGCCCCTTATTTCCCATTCTCGTCTGCTCCTCACACAATCATCTCAATGATTTCCACCATGCATTGCCCACATTCTGGAACTCGCTACCGCAGCACATCAGATTCTCCGCCACCATCTAATCTTTCAATAGCAACCTAAATACTCAGCTCTTCGGGAAAGTCTACAAACTACAATAATCCTGTCACAACTACATATGAGCAGCTTCTACCTTCATCTTCTGTTTCCTGGTTGTGTCACGTGCCCACCAGACCCAAATGTGATCCGGCAGGGATTGGGCCGCACCCAGGCATATTTGGCTGGTCAAAAATTGCCTACCACATCTTTATTTGCCCATCCGAATCCCAGCATTTATGTTGTGGAGTGACCGGATAACCATTGGTTCCTATTACAGTCAATGGGGGCAGTCAAGCAGCACTCCAGGGAACTCCGGCAGGCTGTTCTCTGCCAGACCAGCCTTCTGGCTTGCTACAGCCTAAGAGTATGTGTCCACTTGTATTTTCTCTAGATGTTCTCATCCTGTCTTTATTGTTACTGCAGCCCATTCATTTCAATGAGCTTAAAATGTGTCTTTCGCATCTAATTTGGCATCTGTTTGCTAGGCTTTGGTTTTCCTTTTTATAACTGTATAGTGCAGAATGCTACAGTTCTGATCCCTTCCCCCACAGGACTGATGACTAACTCAATGACTTGTATTGAGACAGATGAGATATAGATAGCTATCCATGTTCCATCCATCTTGATAGAAAAAAGCTCCCTGAAACAGATACAAAATGGAGAATGTCTCTGATGCTGATGGAAGCCAGATGAAAAAGGATGAGAAATGGATCCTAAAATCCACTCAGTTCAATGCGTCAGATGGAAAGTGTTGATCAAGAAGAGAGAACATGCTTTCATCCTAAGTGAAGGTGTTTTCCAGTAGCCTGTCCACTAAAAACAAAAAAGTCATATTTGCTTTACAGTTTTTGATGCTGTTTCTTGAGAAAAAAAAACGAAAGTAGATACCGCAGGAAGGAGACATGTAAGTCCTTACTTTATATTTGTCATTCCCTTTGAATCCACTTCTGGTTTTGTCCCCGAAAACCTTCATACAACTGTAGGTATGACCCCTGAAAACAAATAGAAATTCTTCAGAAGTTCTTTTAGAAACTAAGCTTGAGATTATTGCTCCGCTAGATAGCAATTCTAAGATTACGTTTGTGCCTTCAGATTTATACTTTTTTATACTGCCACAAATCTGTATTATTTTACAGATGTTTTATTTTCAAAGGGGAAATGAACATTGTGTTATTTTTTTCAGACAGATCCAAATGTCAAAAAAGTACAACCCTATACCGTAAAGGGAATATTCCATGATTTTTATTGGCTTATTGTCCTTGATTTTCAATGCAGTGAGAAAAAAAGGCATTACTAATGTTGTTACAGTATAGGTCTGGATACTTTTGATTTTTCTTACTGATGTTAGTGATATTTTGTCACTTTCAACTATGTAGAAAAGGGTGTTGTGTTTTCAAACTATGAATCCGTATGTTATCAATTTCCCTCCAATGTTTCTCATTATATTTAAACGAGTGGGAAATCTAGTTAGGCTATGACTTTTCAGCCATTATGACATCTGACCATGCTTCATTAGATGTGTTACCATGGCCTCATATTATCCAGACAACCTACTCACATATGAAACTACTCCATCTCTATGAAAAGATTTTTAAGGAGATAAAACCAGCAAAAACATTGTATAAAGTATTGAAAAAAATCTAATATATCAAAAAGAATTCCTTGTGCTCAATAAGGTACACCGTTAATAAAAGCTACACCCTCGCCAGCACGCACGCTTTCATCTCCTGATTTGAAAGGCAAGTAAAGGTCCACAGTAGCTTTAGACTTTTTGGAACAATGGTGACGTCACGCTCAGCATGGATCCTAATGCTGAAAAATCAGTAACAGGTCTTCAGTGTTGTCATGATAAGAGATTCTCACAACATGGCAACTCAAAAGCACGTACACCTAAAGTACACGAACACAATGTGGTGCATCAACACATAGGTTACAAAATTGGGATCTGGTTTCCAGATGTAATTTTGCCATAAACTCTTAGTATGAGCTCATGTATGGATGACAGGATGTTAACTCAATTTATTTATCTCTACCACACCTCATTTTCCTTCACATCCACTTGTGGACTACTTCCGTTTCCTCGTTAAGATTTTGTCACTCCACTTCACACAGTGTGCCTTCGAACAATGACCTCTAATTCTCCTCCAGGCATTTCTGTTCTAGGACTTCTTCTCATTAAGCTGCTCTTATCTCCATTTTCTTAAAGGGGTTTTTCACCACTGAGGATCTTTTCGGAAGACCCCGCTAGAGTGGTTGAATCTGCGGTGAGAATCATATTTACCTGATCCCAGCTGCTGTGTTACAGCTCCATTGCTCGCCCTTGGACACCACAGGTCTTGGGTCTCCCTGACCTGTCCAGTTTGACGAGGGTCACGTGGCTGCTGTAGCCAATGACTGGGCCTGTGGTGATGTCTCACTCATGTGTCAGGTGACGCATGGGTGATACGTCCCTGCTGCGGCCAGTTGTTGGCTGCAGCAGTGACGTGACCCACATCAAACTGGATTTTGATGCGGGAAGACCCAAAAGCGGCAGGGTCCAAGGCATAACACAGCAGCTAGAAGTATGATTCCCGCTGAGGCCTGGCTATGCTGAGGGTGTGCAGAAAAGAGCATCTGTTTTCATTCGATGGGTGTGTGGTCCCAGTGGTATGACCCCCAACAGTCTCTATCCACAGGATCACAATAACACTAATCATTAGCCTCATACCCTGCAGGGATGAATGGAGTGGCAGTGAGCATGTTCGGCCTACTGCAGTATTCATTTCGGGGGCCTTGCAGGGTAAGGGGCCCCTGTTGTCATTAGACTGGTGAGGATCCCAGCGGTATGAGCCCTCTGATCTAATAACTGTGACTATACCTGGAATACTCCTTTAAACAGGACACGTGTCACCTGACTTGCAAGCGTCTTGTAATACAGTACATTTTTATCATATATATCATAGATCGCTAAGTGAATGCTGAGGGTTCAAGCAAACAATATTGGCCCACAGAGGAACTATACAAGATAAATCCATAGCGTATACCATTGAACTGGTCCCAAACAGAAGCCCCCTGCACTGATATAAGAAATGGGCATTTTAAACACGAATATATTCAATACAATTACATAATTCCCTATTTCATAAATAAAAATTAAAAAATCAATGTTAATGAATGAATTAAAAACCTGCATGTGCCTTTAAGAATAATTCCTATACTGGCTACAATCACCCAACTTACCAGTTAGAAGAAGAATGCTCCATTAGGTTTTGTGAACTGCATTGATTTTTTTCATGACTGAAATTATCTTCTAAACAGGAATCTTTTTATGGCCATAGAGAAAGTGGTGAAGTCATATCAGTCTATATGTGCAGTGATAAATCTGACCAAGATGTGGTGGGACATTGGAGCTCCTTAGAACTTTGGTGGGAGTTCCCAGAATGAGAGCAACAAGACCTGTCACCGATACGGTATGGATGGGGATCCAAACCAGGAGGATTTTCTCTTTGGTTTTCCATAGTAAATAAGCTGGAAATAGTTCTTTCATGGTGAGGTTTTTACTCCATCAAGCAGTTCTTATTTTTAGATCCCTCTTTCCTATGGGTTTATAAATTACTACTTGGGTAGATCTACGGTATTTCGCCCATGGAAGAGAGCACAGCTGAATATCAAAATTTTAAAATGGGGGTTAACATTCTGCCTTCTAGAGTTGGACACAGAGTTCAAATTCGGCAACATCAGCATAGAATTTATATAGATTTCTCGAGTTTGCCTGGGTTTATTTGGGGTATTTCTGTGACAATCTACTGTATAAAAAACAGTATGTTGGTGCAATATCAGCTACAAGGGGACAAAAATAATCCCGATTATCTCCAGCTCTAGCTTTTAACGATAAGTTGTGTCTGTGTCGTCTTGCCTTACCTAGACTATTGTTCAGCATTAGTGTTGAGCGAACTTGTGTTTTAAGTTCGGCGTCTATAGTTCGGGTTCGGGTTATCGAAGTATCCCGTTATGGATTCTAAATTCCGTTATGGTCCGTGGTAGCGGAATCCACAACGCGATTCTTCGATAATCCGAACCCGAACTTTAGACGCCGAACTTAAAACACAAGTTCGCTCAACACTATTCAGCATAGCAAAAAGTGTTAAAGGGATTTCTTCGGGCTGCAGATATTGATGACCTGTCCTCAGAATAGGGCATCGCTATTAGATCAGTTTGGGGGTGAAACACCCAAGCTGTTTTGGGCTGACGGAAACAATACAATGGACAGAGGTGGTGGCAGAAAGATCAATACACAATGCGTAGTGGCCATGCCAGGGCACTGCAGCTCAGCTTTCACTTAAAGGGGTTGTCCGCTTTTTACTATTGATGACCTATCCTCAGGATTTGTCATCAGCATCAGATCAACAGGGGGGAGGGAATCAGCACCCCACCACTCAGCTGTTTTGGGCTGACGGAAACTATACAAGGTACAGGGCTGGTGGCAGAAAGATCCTTACACCATGTGGTGGCCATGCCGAGGTACTGCAGCTCGGGGTTGTCCTATTGATGACCTATCCTCAGGATTGGTCATCAGTATCAGATCGGCTGTGGGCCGACACATGTCGAAGAAGAGAAGGCAGTGCTCATACTGTATGAGCGTTACCTTCTCTGCTCCGTTTTCCTGCTCGCCGCGGCAACTGCAGTGGTGATGAGGTGTAATTACAAGTGTGACGTCCCCATTAACCTCTATGGGATTCACTTGAACAGACTGAGCTGTACAGATCTGTAAATTTCATCCACGGTGGATTTTACAAGCTCAAATCCAGACAGAAAATCTGCAGCATTTTCACTGCATGTGAACTGACCCCGATGGTCTATATGCCCTTTGCCACTGCTGTCACAATGTCGTGTAGGCGGTGGTTAATTTAAAGAGCACCTGTCAGCAGAACCGTATTAAACCAGGTATACTGCCTGATAGGCCCCTTTCACACGAGCGAGTTTTCTGCGCGGGTGCAATGCGTTTTTTTTTTCAGGCATCAGTTCTGTGTTGCGTGGAAATCGCAGCATGTTGGATATTCAGCGTTTTTCACGCAGCGCTGGACCCATAGAAGTGAATGGAGCTTCAGTGAAAAACGCATCGCATCCGCAGGCAAGTGCGGGTGCGATGCGTTTGTCACTGATGGTTGCTAAGAGATGTTGTTTTGTAAACCTTCAGTTTTTGATCACGCACGTGAAAAACGCAGAAAAACGCATTGCACCCGCGCGGAAAAAACTGAACAACTGAACGCAAACGCAGACAAAACAGACTGAACTTGCTTCCAAAATGGTACGAGTTTCGCTGAACGCAACCTGGACGCATCCGGATCTAATCCGTCACGCTCGTGTGAAAGGTGCCATAGGCCCCAATTTCAGACGAGCATGTCAGGATTAGGTCCGGATGCGTTGCGTCTGCGATCAGGGAAAATCGTGCAAGTAGGTACGTAATTGCAGTCAGTTTTGACTGCGATTGCGTTCTGATGTTCAGTTTTTATTGCGCGGGTGCAATGCAGTGAAGTGAATAGGTTCGGATTCAGTGCGGGTGCAATGCGTTCATCTCACGCATTGCACCCGCATGGAATTCTTGCCCGTGTGAAAGGGGCCATAGGGTCAATCCTGCTGATTAAAATGATACCTTGTGAAAATCGGTTGTGGGTTCCCGAGCAAAAAGACTTGTATTCTTTACGCAAATGAGGGCTCCTCAGCTTTCCAGTGCTGGCCACCTCCCTCAGTGCACTGAAGCCGTCATTTGCATAAAGAATACAAGTTTTTTTTTTCCGGGAACGCCACAACCGATTTTCACAAACCTACCAGGCAGTACATCTGGTGTAACAGGGTTGTTCCCGCTGACAGGTGCTCTTTAAATTAGCCACAATTATTTTTTTTTTCAGAAACACTGCACATAATGCTTGTTTTTCACAAGTATAGGTCATCAATATGAGATCAACGGGGGGTGGACAATCGGCACCCCCACCATTCAGCTGTTTTGGGCTAACGGAAACTATACAATGTACAGGGCTGATAGCAGAAAGCTCATTACACTGTGTAGTGGCCATTCCGGGGTACTTCAGCTCAGCTCCCATTTAAAGGGGTTGTCCACCTTTTACTATTGATGACCTATCCTCAGGATTGGTCATTAGTATCAGATCGGCGGTGGGCCGACACTTGTTGAAGAAGAGAAGGCAGTGCTCATACTGTATGAGCGTTACCTTCTCTGCTCTGTTTTCCTGCTCGCCGCAGCAATTGCAGTGGTGATGAGGTGTAATTACAAGTGTGGCGTCCCCATTCACCTCTATGGGATTCACAGACGGAGCTGTACAGATCTGTAAATTTCATCCCGGTGGATTTTACAAGCTCCAATCCAGACAGAAAATCTGCAGCATTTTCACTACATTTGAACTCACCCCGATGGTCTATGCCCTTTGCATAGGGCTTCAGTAGTTAATAGGGTTGTTCCTGCTGACAGGTGCTCTTAAAATTAGCCACATTTTTTTTCTCCAGAAACACCTCATGTAATACTTTCATAGCAAGTATCATTTTAATCAGCAATATCAACCCAAAGCAGTATGATTGGTTGTTTAATAGGGTTGATTCTGCTGACATGTGCTCTATAAAATAAACTGAATCAGATCCTGCTGGTATCAACAGAACCCAATGACAACCATAACGTGTATACGGGAATTCTGACTGTTCCCTAATGTCTAGTGTTGGGAAAAACAAAGGGCAGCATGTTTCATTTTAATTTGTTCATTTTTTGCTTTTCGGGGGGGCAGGCGGAATCAGAGGTGTCTAGTAGCTGCTTCTCTCAATCCACATGTGCTAATAGAAATGCACATTTAGCCACCAGATTTCTTCTAGTTTAAGGGCTCATGCATACAAACGTATTTTCTTTCCGCTTCGTTCCGTTTTTTTTGCGGACCGTATGCGGAACCATTCACTTCAATGGGGCTGTAGAAAATACTGAAGTTACTCTGTGTGCATTCCGTTTCCATTTGTCCGCATAGCCGTTCCGCAAAAAGTAGTGCATGTCCTATCATTGTCCACAGATCATGGTCCGAGGCCCCATTCAAGTCAATGGGTCCGCAAAAAATACGGAACGCACACAGAACACATCCGTATGTCATCCGTATTTCATCCGTATTTTGCGGATCCATGCTGTAGAAAAGCCCATATTGCTCATGTGTTTGGTGATTAATAAGGTTACTGTTTCTGTATACGATCTGCAAAAAACGGATAAAATACAGAAACCATACGGATATGTTTTGTGCAATAACGGAACGGAAGTCGACTTAAATCAGAGCGAAAAAAAACTCACATACGGAACAACGAATCAGTGAAAAACAGACCGCAAAACAGCAACAGTCGTGTGCATGAGCCCTAAGCCTCAATGAAATTTCAGTGTTCGGTCAGTGATTTCCATCAGTGATTTTGAGCCAGAACCAGGTGCGGCTCTAATCACAGAACAGGTGCAGATCTCTCCCTTAGGGCTCTTGCACACAACCATATGTATTTTGCTGTCCGCAAAAAATACGGATGACGTCCATGTGCATTCCGTATTTTGTGGAACTAAACAGCTGGCCGCTGATAGAACAGTCCTATCCTTGTCTGTAATTGTTCTGTTTTTTGCGGAACAGACATACAGACATACGGAAACCAGATTCCTACGGAAACGCAATCCACACGCAGTAACTTCCGTTTTTATTGCAGACCCATTGAAATTAATGGTTCCACATATGGTCCGCAAAAAAAGAAACGGAAAGAAAATACGTTCGTGTGCATGAGCCCTTATATCTTATGTCTGTGGAGGCTCCAATCCTGGTTTTGGCTCACAATCACTGATGGAAATCACTGACCAAAACACTGACGTGTGAACTAGGCATTAGGCCTCATGCCCACGACCGTTGTTGTGTTCCATGTCCGTTGTTCCGTTTTCCGTGATTTTCTGCGGACCCATTGATAATGCACTGTTTGTCATCCGCGTCCGTGATCCGTGGTTCCAGTCCGTCAAAAAAATATGACCTGTCCTATTTTTTTCACGGACAACGGTTCGCGGACCCATTCAAGTCAATGGGTCCGTGAAAAAACACGGAGGCACACAAGATTGTCATCCGCGTCCGTGCGTCCTATCATTTGCAAGGCAAACTTGACTTAGATTTTTTTTCACTTTCCTTCATGTCTGGTGATCCTCCAAAAATCAAGGAAGACACACAGAAACAAAAAACGGAAACGGATCACGGAACAACGGAACCCCGTTTTGCGGACCGTGAAAAAATACTGTCGTGTGCATGAGGCCTTAAGCAAGTGGTGTATCAGAGAATTAGGCCACCTGCACACATTGCGGAATATGTGCACATTTTTTGCGCACATTCCCGTGGGGGAAAACTGCAGCATATTACAGTACCAGCAAAGTGTATGAGATTACACTAATCTCATGTAGACTTTGCCGATTTTTTCCATGCGGAAATGAACCTGCATTGCAATTTTCAAATGTAATATCACATCAATTATGTTTACGGTTTTAGCCGAGGATTTCACCACTTTCCAATGGAAGGGTGAGATCTGCAGCAAAACCGCATCAAATTTGCACCAAAAACCGCGGTTAGACATTACGGATTTTGGTGCACATATGCTGCAGAAACGCACCTAAATCGCATAGGAAATTTCTGCAGATCTTACATGCATTCACCAGCACCAGTGTGCAGGTGGCCTTACAGAGTTGAACCCGGACATACCCACATTTTCACCCAGGCAGTCCCTGTGATATGAGCATTGGAGTATTTCATGCTCTGATGCTCTCCATTACAGCGCAGGGCACAGGCTTTTTTCAGAGACCCGGTGACATACCGGGCTCTCCATGGGTAAGCTAGGTGGAGATTTCCGCCTACCAATGAGCCCAGTGACGTCACCAGCACTGATGGGCGGGCTTTAGCGCTGCCCTAGCCTGTAAAACAGACCATCAAGGCCAGTAATGTCACCAAATACACTGCTGGGCGGAAGCCTCCTCCGAGTAGTGTAAAAACTTAAACAAAGAAGCCCCTGCCCTGCACGACTCAGCGCAAGACAGGGGAGAGCATCGGAGCATGAAAGGGTCTAATGCTAATATCACAGGGGCCAGAGGGGTGAAAATGTGGGTATGTCTGGGTTCAGTTCTGACTCCAGACAACCCCTTTAAGCTCTTACCCATATTAACAATTTTTTTTATTTTTTTTAGAAAAGCTCTATATTGTTGGAGGTAGATTTTCTGTTTCTTAAGACTACAATATGTTGCAACTGGGGGTGTCTGGGAAAGGGTGGAGGAAAATGAGTGTTCCTTGGAAATGGAGTAATTCGTGGCCTGTTACCCCATTTGCCCTGCCTATTCTCTGACCCTGAAACCGTATAATAGCTAACACTTATAATTCAGGAGAAGCTTAATAATACAAAACTAGACAATCAAAACATAAAAGAAAAAGAAATGAAATAACTATAATTGAAACACAGAATTTTTAGATATGTATTATTTCATTCTGTTAAATACTATGTCAATATTTATTACCAGAAGTGTAGAAATACCTCGTCATCACCTCCTTCATGAAAACAAAGAAATTGAACATATTCATGGCGTTATGGAGGAACGGCTGCCACATGCTAGCATATGTCATTTCATTTGTTTTTCAAGCCCAGCTGCAAAAAGACATGTGAGAAACTTATGAAATGTGTGCATCATCTGCGCGTGTAAAGGAACGCAGTGATTTCAGGCTTGTTATCTCTTATCAGTGGGAAATATGGTAATCATGCCTGTGTAGAGTAGATGCCCTATCACATGGAGCGAGAATCATGTGATGTAATAAGTATGAGCGACACATCGCTCGTTTCCCCTCCATCCTGATCTTTCAGCATGCTAAAAAATGATCGTTCCTCGTTAATAGATCGGTTCGTATAATATGGAGTCATCTACTCTCCAACAATCTCATACCACCCTCTTGACCAAGCATCTGTCCCCCATCTTTACATGTAAGAACAATGAACGATTTAAAAGCAAGCGAGTAACGACCGCAAGCACGAACGATTATCAATGGGTATAATAAGCAAACTTTTTGGCACTAACGAGTTGCTACATCTTCGATTGATTATTGTGATCTGTATGACATCTGCTGGTGTAATAGTACCTTAGGGCTCGGGAAACAGTTATACATAAAATATATGCTTGATAATATAATACTAGACATTAAGCCCGTTACAATAACGGTCGTTAGAACAGTAGTGGATAGACATTAGTAGGAACAATCTATATTAAATGGCAAGAGAACTTGACCACATTGAATTTCTTGTTTTTGTCTAAAATATTTTGGCAAGAAGTCAAAAGTAAAATAATAATAAAAATAAAATAGAAATGCATACAGTCCGGTCCATAAATATTGGGACATCGACACAATTCTAACATTTTTGGCTCTATACACAACCACAATGGATTTGAAATGAAACGAAGAAGATGTGCTTTAACTGCAGACTGTCAGCTTTAATTTGAGGGTATTTACATCCAAATGAGGTGAATGGTGTAGGAATTACAACAGTTTGCATATGTGCCTCCCACTTGTTAAGGGACCAAAAGTAATGGGACAATTGGCTTCTCAGCTGTTCCATGGCCAGGTGTGTGTTATTCCCTCATTATCCCAATTACAATGATCAGATAAAAGGTCCAGCGTTCATTTCAAGTGTGCTATTTGCATTTGAAATCTGTTGCTGTCAACTCTCAAGATGAGATCCAAAGAGCTGTCACTATCAGTGAAGCAAGCCATCATTAGGCTGAAAAAACTAAACAAACCCATCAGAGAAATAGCAAAAACATTAGGCGTGGCCAAAACAACTGTTTGGAACATTCTTAAAAAGAAGGAACGCACCGGTGAGCTCAGCAACACCAAAAGACCCGGAAGACCACGGAAAACAACTGTGGTGGATGACCGAATAATTCCTTCCCTGGTGAAGAAAACACCCTTCACAACAGTTGGCCAGATCAAGAACACTCTCCAGGAGGTAGGTGTATGTGTGTCAAAGTCAACAATCAAGAGAATATTTCACCAAAGTGAATACAGAGGGTTCACCACAAGATGTAAACTATTGGTGAGCCTCAAAAACAGGAAGGCCAGATTAGAGTTTGCCAAACGACATCTAAAAAAGCCTTCACAGTTCTGGAACAACATCCTATGGACAAATGAGACCAAGATCAACTTGTACCAGAGTGATATGAAGAGAAGAGTATGGAGAAGGAAAGGAACTGCTCATGATCCTAAGCATACCACCTCATCAGTGAAGCATGGTGGTGGTAGTGTCATGGCGTGGGCATGTATGGCTGCCAATGGAACTGGTTCTCTTGTATTTATTGATGATGTGACTGCTAACAAAAGCAGCAGGATGAATTCTGAAGTGTTTCGGGCAATATTATCTGCTCATATTCAGCCAAATGCTTCAGAACTCATTGGACGGCGCTTCACAGTGCAGATGGACAATGACCCAAAGCATACTGCAAAAGCAACCAAAGAGTTTTTTTAAGGGAAAGAAGTGGAATGTTATGCAATGGCCAAGTCAATCACCTGACCTGAATCCGATTGAGCATGCATTTCACTTGCTGAAGACAAAACTGAAGGGAAAATGCCCCAAGAACAAGCAGGAACTGAAGACCGTTGCAGTAGAGGCCTGGCAGAGCATCACCAGGGATGAAACCCAGCGTCTGGTGATGTCTATGCGTTCCAGACTTCAGGCTGTAATTGACTGCAAAGGATTTGCAGCCAAGTATTAAAAAGTAAAAGTTTGATTTATGATTATTATTCTGTCCCATTACTTTTGGTCCCTTAACAAGTGGGAGGCACATATGCAAACTGTTGTAATTCCTACATCGTTCACCTGATTTGGATGTAAATACCCTCAAATTAAAGCTGGCAGTCTGCAGGTAAAGCACATCTTGTTCGTTTTATTTCAAATCCATTGTGGTGGTGTATAGAGCTAAAAATGCTAGAATTGTGTTGATGTCCCAATATTTATGGACCTGATTGTATATCACAATACAGTAAGTATAATTATTATTGCCTTAGTTTAAAACTTTGTAACAATGTGCAATATACAATACCTGAAGCAGATATTCAGGAAAAATGTTGTGGCACTGACTGGTGCATGTGGCTGGTGGCGGAGACTGGTGGCTGAGACTGCTGGCACTGACTGGTGGTTAAAGGGAACCTGTCATCAATTTTATGCTGCCCTTACTAATGGCAGGATAAAGTAGAGACAGGTTAGTTGATTTTAGCGGTCTGTCATTTATAAGTAAAAAGTAAGTGGTTGCCGAAAAGCAACATCACAATCATTGCAGACTGGGCCTGGAAAAGAGTCCCGGCCACCTGAGAAGAGTCATGATAATTCCTGCTCTCCCGCCCACCTGCTGATAACTGACAGGCTTCTACCTAGTTTTCTCCCTTTCTCTCTAGGAGAGAACTGCCAATCATCAGTAGATGGACCGGGAGAGCAGGAGATTATGAATAAACATGACTTTTCTAAGGTAGATTTGACTCTTTTCAAGGCCTTGGCTGCAATGATTATGATGCTGGTTCTCAGCAACCACTTACTTTTAGCTCATGACACACCGCAGAAATCATCATTTCTGTTACTAAATTATGCTGCCCTCAGTGAGGTCAGCATAAAGTTGATGACAGGTTCCCTTTAAGACTAGTGGCACTGACTGGTGGCTGTGGCTGAGACTGCTGGCTGTGGCTTTTGGCTGAGACTGCTGGCACTGAGTGCTAGCTGTGGCTGAGACTGCTGGCTGCGGCTTGTGGCTGAGACTGCTGGCACTGAGTGCTGGCTGTAGCTGAGAATACTGGCACTGACTGGTGGCTGCGGCTGGTGGCCGAGACTGGTGGCTATGGCTGACACTTCTGGCATTGACTGGTGGCTGTGGCTGAGACTGCTGGCACTGACTGGTGGCCGAGACTGTTGGCTGTGACTGAGACTGCTGACAATGACTGGTGGCTGTGGCTGAGAGTGCTGGCTGCAGCTGGTGGCTTAGACTGCTGGCACTGACTGGTGGGTGTGGCTCTGACTGGTGCATGTGGCTGGTGGCCAAGACTGGTGGCTGTGGCTGAGACTGCTGGCTGTGACTGCTGGCACTGAGTGCTGACTGTGGCTAAGACTGCTGGCTGCGACTGCTGGCACTGAGTGCTGGCTGTGGCTGGTGGCTGAGACTGCTGGCACTGAGTGCTGGCTGTGGCTAAGCCTACTTGCTGCGACTGGTGGCTGAGACTGCTGGCACTGACTGGTGGCTGTGACTAAGAATGCTGGCTGCAGCTGGTGGTTGAGACTGCTGGCTGTAGCTGAGACTGCTGGCTGAAGCTGGTGCTGAGACTGCTTGCACTGACTGATAGCTGTGGCTCTGACTGGTGCGTGTGGCTGGTGGCCGAGACTGGTGGTTGTGACTGTGACTGCTGGCACTGTGGCTGGTGGCCCTGACCAGGGCTGGGACAAGGCCATTTGGTGCCCAGGGGCGAAGATGGCAAACTGCTATCACCCCCCCCCCCCCCCCCCGTTTTTAAGAAAGAATCAATGTTGTTTCAAAACAAGAATATACTTAAAGCAATAGAACAAAGGACTGTGGGACTTTGAAAGTATTCATTTTAAAACACGTGTGTAAACACGAATATGAACTTTGCCCCACGATAGCTCTTTTGTAGAACCCCCATAAAAACTTACAGTTACTTGACTTGGCCCTTGGGGATCTCGGACGCCACTTCAACACTTGGCCGGGGGCTCGGCGGAGCTGATGTTGTGCTTTATCCTAATGAGAAAGATTTCATAATAAGGATTTGGAGAAGGGGCAGAGGAATAGCAGAGCAGGGAGAGGCTGGTGCTGCTACTAGGGGGTCATACCATGGGGGAGTAATAAAACCCACCATAATGCCCCCCCCAGTAGTAATAATTCTCCTTATAATATGCAAAACATACCCCTTTGTAATGCCCCCAGTTGAGCTAATGTTCCCATAATGTGCCAACATAAAATACCCCCCTTCTCAGTGCCCCCGTAGATGACCCCCATAGTGCTCCCCCCTTCCCCATAGTACCCACCATAATGTGTCCCAGTATAAAATGCCCCTATACAGAGCCCCCCATATAAAATATCTTCTTTTTAGCCTCAGTAGATGCCCCTAAATAATCTGCAGTAAGATGTGCCCCCATAGATGCCCCCATATCATGTGCCAGTAGCCAGAGCCCCCCCCATATCATGTGCCAGTAGCCAGAGTGCCCCCATATCATGTGCCAGTAGCCCCCCATATCATGTGCCAGTAGCCCCCCTTATTGCCAATAGCCCCCTTATGGGCCAGTAGCCCCCCTTATGTGCCAATAGCCCCCCTTATGTGCCAGTAGCCCCCTTATGGGCCAGTAGCCCCCCTTATCATGTGCCAGTAGCCCCCCTTATCATGTGCCAGTAGCCCCCCTTATCATGTGTCAGTAGCCCCCCTTATCATGTGCCAGTAGCCCCCCTTATCATGTGCCAGCCCAGTAGTCCCCCCTTATCATGTGCCAGCCCAGTAGCCCCCCTTATGTGCCAGCCCAGCCCAGTAGTCCCCCCTTATCATGTGCCAGCCCAGTAGCCCCCCTTATGTGCCAGCCCAGCCCAGTAGTCCCCCCTTATCATGTGCCAGCCCAGTAGCCCCCCTTATCATGTGCCAGCCCAGCCCAGTAGTCCCCCCTTATCATGTGCCAGCCCAGTAGTCCCCCCTTATGTGCCAGCCCAGCCCAGTATTGTACCTATATAAATAAAAAAAATAATAAAAAAAACTTATACTTACCTCCAGCAATGTGATGCGATGCAGGCCGCCTCTTCCGTCTGTGTCCCTCGCTATACGGCAGTCAGGCGACGCGATGACGTCATCGCGCCGCCTGCACCGGCCTCTGATAGGCTGCCAGCACTAGGCCGGCAGCCTATCAGAGGAACAGGAGGGGACACACCTCTCCCTCCTCTGCCGCAGCGCAGGCATCTGTATTGCCGTCCTGAGGACGGCAATACAGATGACTATGGAGATGAGCGCTTCCGCAATGGAAGCGCTCATCTCCTGCTCTGCCCTGCCGCCGGCCGCGGCCGCCCCCACTTGTCACCAGGGCCGCGGCCTTGCGGCACTCAGGCTTGCCGGCCCACCGGGAAATTTCCCGGTATCCCGGCAGGCCAGTCCGGCCCTGCTGCGCCCCCCTCCTTGTAGCGCCCAGGGCACCCGCTCCTTCGGCCCCTGCCTTGTACCGGCCCTGGCCCTGACTGATGGCTGAGATGGCTGACACTGGCTGGTGGCACTGATTGGTGGTGCTGAGACTGATGGCAGCGACTGGTGGCTGAGACTGCTGGCACTGACTGCTTGCACTGTGGCTGGTGGCACTAACTAATGGCTGAGATGGCTGGCACTGACTGGTGGCTGAGACTGCTGGCACTGTGACTGGTGGCTGTGGCACTGACTGATGGGTGAGACAGCTGGCACTGAATGGTGGCTGAGATTTGTGGCACTGTGCCTGGTGGCTGGTGGCACTGAATGATGGCTGAGACAGCTGGTACTGACTGCTGGCACTGACTGGTGGTGCTGAGACTGCGGCTGGTGGCTGAGACTGCTGGCACTGACTGGTGGCTGTGGCTGAGATTGCTGACTGTGGCTGATGACACTTAGTGCTGGCTGCAGCTGAAAGTGCTGGCACTGACAGGTGGCTGAGACTGGTGGCTGTGGCTGGTGGCCGAGACTGGTGGTTATGGCTAAGACTGCTGGCACTGTGTGGCTGTGTGTTGAGCGCCATGTGTTGATTGGCCGGCGCGCTGCACATGCGCACTTCTATTATCGGCACACACGCACGGACACGCAGCCCTAAGCATGCACACATATTTGTATAGATGCCATCTGCGGCCCACTGAAGCCACTCCCATAATTACCATATAACTTCATCCATCGTATTTATCATATCAAGCCACTCCCCATGGCAAAACAGTCCACCAACCTCTCATAGAGAACAGCACTCTCGGCTCATTACCATATAAATCACACCCACCATATTTATCATATCAATCCACACCCCATGGCTGAAGATTCCACTCGCCTCTCATAGAGAACATCACTCTTGGCTCATTACCATATAAGCAACACCCACCATATTTATCATATCAATCCACACCCCATGACCGAACATCCCAACAGCCTATAATAGAGAGACATTGCTGTCTGCTCATCCCCATATAAGCCACACCCACTACCCCTCAGCTAAGAACAGACTTGAGCAGCAGGTCCTTCCGCAGTAGCGCCGCCTCTTGCGTTCAGTGTATCCCTCCGCCGAGGCATAGAGGCCATATAGCCCTTCCCCTTCCTCTATGTCAGTTACTCCCTGAGAGAGCAATCGCCGCAGTGTAGGGTGGCCAGTAGAGAACCTTTACTGCGCGGCTCTAATCTTCGGAGAGCAGGTCTCACTCTCCCCTGCTCCAGCTGTGCCTAAAAGGAGGTCTGACAAAGCCAAAAGGTGCGAGGTGAAAGAAATGGGTGTGGATGCCTGGGGAACTACAGGTCCGCCGCGCATGCGCACTTTAATTATTTTATATATACAGAATATGTATGTATGTGTTATATATGTAAGTATATATATATATATATTGTATATATGTGTATGTATGTGTATATATATACAATGTATGTGTTTTATATATATGTGTTGTGTATATATATGTGTATGTATATATTTGTATGTATTGTGGCAATGTGAACATTGAGGTGTTGTTTCCCCAGGTTCCAGTCCGGGACTTGAGACATGCTATTTAAGGGTCCATTCACACGTCCGTTGTTTCTTTCCTGATCTGTTCCTTTTTTTGCGGAACAGATCTGGACCAGATCTGGACCCATTCATTTTCAATGGGTCCTGAAAAAAAATCAGACATTGAGCTGTCCGTTTTTTTTCAGGACCCATTGAAAATGAATGGGTCCAGATCTGGTCCAGATCTGTTCAGCAAAAAACGGAACAGATCAGGAAAGAAACAACGGACGTGTGAATAAGGCCTAATTCTGCTACTGGATCTTGGGTGTGGCTCACTCTGGAGAGTCTGTGTGCAGCAGAGGCCTGGGAAGGCTCTGTCTGTGTGGTCTCAGCTGGGCAAGGCTGTAGGACCAAGAGGCTGGGAGATAGCCTGGAGTTGGGGGGACTACTGAGCCCCAATCCCCCACAAGAAACAGTGAACTAGAGACAGTGGGCATACTGTGCTCTGTACAGCCAGGAGGCTGTGGGACATTGGCTGACAAAGCTGCACGAGTTCACAGGGTGTGAACTGTGACCTAGGTGAGTCAGGAAACTCTGTGTTAGTTAGAGCCTAGTTATTTTATGTGGATGTCACATGTGTTAGGTGAAGCTGCGACTTCATGATGACCTATTTTGGTTGGAGTGTAAAATAAATGCACTGTTTGGACCTGAAACCTGGTGTCCTAAAGTCGTATCTGTGAGAATGACCCCCGAATAAGAGGCGATCTCTTACAGTATATACACTCACCTAAAGAATTATTAGGAACCCCATACTAATACGGTGTTGGACCCCCTTTTGCCTTCAGAACTGCCTTAATTCTACGTGGCATTGATTCAACAAGGTGCTGATAGCATTCTTTAGAAATGTTGGCCCATATTGATAGGATAGCATCTTGCAGTTGATGGAGATTTGAGGGATGCACATCCAGGGCACGAAGCTCCCGTTCCACCACATCCCAAAGATGCTCTATTGGGTTGAGATCTGGTGACTGTGGGGGCCATTTTAGTACAGTGAACTCATTGTCATGTTCAAGAAACCAATTTGAAAAGATTCGAGCTTTGTGACATGGTGCATTATCCTGCTGGAAGTAGCCATCAGAGGATGGATACATGTTCTCATTCTGTATACGCCAAATTCAGACCATTTGAATGTCTCAACAGAAATCGAGACTCATCAGACCAGGCAACATTTTTCCAGTCTTCAACAGTCCAATTTTGGTGAGCTCGTGCAAATTGTAGCCACTTTTTCCTATTTGTAGTGGAGATGAGTGGTACCCGGTGGGGTCTTCTGCTGTTGTAGCTCATCCGCCTCAAGGTTGTGCGTGTTGTGGCTTCACAAATGCTTTGCTGCATACCTCGGTTGTAACGAGTGGTTATTTCAGTCAACGTTGCTCTTCTATCAGCTTGAATCAGTCGGCCCATTCTCCTCTGACCTCTAGCATCCACAAGGCATTTTTGCCCACAGGACTGCCGCATACTCTATGTTTTTCCCTTTTCACACCATTCTTTGTAAACCCTAGAAATGTTTGTGCGTGAAAATCCCAGTAACTGAGCAGATTGTGAAATACTCAGACCGGCCTGTCTGGCACCAACAACCATGCCACGCTCAAAATTGCTTAAATCACCTTTCTTTCCCATTCTGACATTCAGTTTGGAGTTCAGGAGATTGTCTTGACCAGGACCACCCCCCTAAATGCATTGAAGCAACTGCCATGTGATTGGTTGACTAGATAATTGCATTAATGAGAAATAGAACAGGAGTTCCAAATAATTCTTTAGGTGAGTGTGTATATATATATATATATATATATACAATGTATGTGTTTTATATATATGTGTTGTATATATGTGTGTATATATATATATATATATATATATATATATAAATCTAGAAAAAACGGGCGGCACTCCAAGAGATAAAAGAAAGTGAACCTTTATTCACCCAGGTGGTGCCACCTGGGTGAATAAAGGTTCACTTTCTTTTATCTCTTGGAGTGCCGCCCGTTTTTCTGGATTTATACATTGGGGTAAGAAGCCTATTCCCCTTGGGACGTGCACCCTAACTTCAACTGATCTTGTACCAGTGCCGCCTTTTTTTCCTTGGTATATATATATATATATATATATATATATATACATATACTATGTATGTGTTTTATGTATATGTGTTGTATATATGTGTATGACCCTCCCTTTCACACATCTTCCATCTCCCGCCAGTGTTGGTATCTGTTTATAAGAACTGTTCAGACATCAAAGCCCCTAATCATGTATCTGTTTTATTACAGGGAGCAGTGTTTTTTGGAACTCCATATCCACATGGAAACATGGGACGTCTTCACAGCACCCCCCCCGCCAGCGCGATACTGTGGGCGGTGCGTCCGCGTGTAAAGCGCAGTGTCGCCCCGCCACGCATGCCCAGTTCAGAACTGGGTACACACACACACGGACACAGCGCACTCACACAGCGCTTTTATTAGATAGGATTCAAAATACACCTAGTCATAGCATATATTGAATTTGTTTCCATCTCACAGATCATCAAATTTTTTTGGAACTGTTGCTTTCTACTTACATTTTTGTTTAGTTTTTTACAGTTTTTCAAAACTTTTATTTTCTTTCGGGAAGTCCCATGCACTTTAAATTACCACTAAGTACTCTTGTCTACACCAACGTGCCTCCATCCATATCAAACCATTCTCGGTAAGATTGAAAACACACATAGGTATTTTGTGGCATTTTATTACACTTCTTTGGTTTTAGTGATGCTTTTTGGTATTTTTTTGCAGTTAAAACACCAGCTCAAATGGTAGGTTAAAGTTTGTGGGATATATGAAATGCCAGGTGGACAAGTGTTTTTTGCCTAGTATTTATTTAGCCTTTTTTTTTCATCCCATTCTCTATGGGGGGAAAAAAAAACACTTGAACAAAAAAAGCCATTCACATATTTGTTTTTCCAAAAACAAATGCCACTAAAGACAGCCACAAGAACTTGGTGTGGTGTGGAAAAAAAACGTAAGCAGTTTATATGGTGTTTTTCATTGGCTAAAAAACGTCAGAGCAAAGTTATGTGCATAGGGGCCTAACTTTCTGTCCTCTGAATGGTAACATCCCTGAATCATGTCTATTACTACTAATGTATATTGTAAACGACTAAATCAATAAATATATAAATCAATATGAATTATTTTAATCTGTACATACTGGCACTAATTAGTAACGTCGCAAACAGCTAGATAAGGCATATACCCAAAGGTCAAAAAAGGGCGTCTAATATCCACAAATCATATGAAATCAACAGGTTCGACTCTGTTCAAAATATTTTATTGTATTATTATTGCTTAAATACGTTTTTTTTAAATTAAATTAAAACAAATATTTCGATTTTTTACTGAGCCTATGTTTTTTCCAATGCGAAATATTTAATAAATAAGAATACAATAAAATTAATAAAATTCTAGAAAAATAATTGAACAACACAACACAAATGTGTTCTATATGCAGTACTCATGGGAAAAATAACCTTCGACTTCCTTTACCGCACACAATTGCACAGATACCTTCTGTTATAATTAAAGTTAATATGGCCTCCAGAGTTGAATAGAAGGAATACAATCCAATAAGCCTTGGTTAGAGGATTTTTTGGCTTCTAGATGACTACAATCCTGGGCCTGCTTTTATAAAAGAAAAAACAGGATGAAGTATTATCTGTTGGCTTGTCTTATTCTTTTGACTTAGCACCACAAAGAAGAGCAAGCCTCTAAATTGAGAGAGAGAGACAGATTATTCACCAGTCTTGTGTGGTACAGCTGCCCCCCCCCCCCCTCCCTCACTGCAAGCAGCTAGGCAGCACAAAAAATGGGAGAAAACAAAGAAGACATGCCGATCAAACACAAAAGACTCATCATTTTAGAAATGAAAAGAGCGAAAAAACCCAGGAAGGAAAATTGCCAGACAAAACTGTAGAAAAGCCCACTGATGAACTCAATGGAACAAAAAAAAAAAATTAGATTTTAATATCACTTGATTTCTCTCCTAAAATGATGGTTATTGGGTATGTAGGGGTGAAGGGGTGTATAATCACGTTGCTGAAAATGATTTATATAGAACATGAGACTGGAAATGTGTTTGAAAATATTCTGATGTACAGTATAAAGCTAAAATAATAAAATATATTATAATAATAATAATAATAATAATAATAATAATATAGAAAAATAAATACTATGTATTTTTATACAATTCCCTTGTGTTCCATCATTACACATTACACATTTATTTACTACTTCATTTTATAACACCAGATTATTCCTTATACTGAAATAGCAAATTATTTTACCTAAATTTCCCTTTAAGATAAAACCAAAAAAATTAAAGGAACTGTCAGGTTAGAAAGTGGGTTCATGTAAAGTGTAAGGCAGAGACAAAATTTGAAACAATTTGTGCATCTGCAAAAAAAATTGTTAGTGGCTTTTTTCCAATTAGAGGCCTCCTCTGGAAAATGAGATAAAAAGAGGTCCTGTAACCACTCCTGACATGTCTGTGCTAGAGACTACACGTACTGCTCGTGCAAGAAGTACAAGGGCGTCTTTGACTCTATGCTG
The DNA here is from genome assembly GCF_905171765.1 of Bufo bufo. Lineage (NCBI taxonomy): Eukaryota > Metazoa > Chordata > Amphibia > Anura > Bufonidae > Bufo > Bufo bufo. The sequence continues at coordinate 92,525,070 of NC_053392.1, forward strand.
TGCAGTTTCTTCATTATTCCTGCTAGAAGTTATAAATGACTTGCCAGCAGTCTGCAATAAAGGTCCATCTGGGTGTTACCAGTTGGGGGCAAATTCACAATTTACCCCCAACTGCAAAACGGCGTCTGCAACATTTTACAGTGAGAATTGGACAAAAGACAGGGAGGATGAAGATGGAGGACCACATGCGCCTGTGAGTCAGTCAGGGGCAGGATTTTGGCAGGGCCTTGAGCCTCTGGCTGGAGAGACATCATTTGTAAGTGCAGCTAGCGATCTGAGAGCATGGGTCTTGGCTGTGTCTGCCAAACAGTAATTACAGACACAAGCCAGTAATCTAAGTGTGGTTAGGAGAGTATAGGGATAGTAGAGGGACATATTTCATTGGATAGATCAGGGTTTTATCAGGGTTTTATCAGGGTTTTGTGGTTAATTCAGCTGCTGGCTATTAAGTTCATGTTGCACTGCAAATTCTGCAATCAACAAAATCCTGCAACAACCTCATTTTTTCCCCAAAATGGACAGCCAGCCAGCCTTTTAAAAAAAACTCAACTTTCTACAGTTGACGTGTTTATAACCTTATTGCCAGCACCTCCAGCAACAGCATCAATAGCAGACATCCTGCTGCAAATGCATTCTATTGTGTTAAGATAGCATGTAGTTTTAGTGAACGCTTTGTGCTGCGATAAATAGTTAAGGATGCGTGCAGCCTGTAATTGTGGGAGGGGCCAGGTTCCCCTTCTTAAACCCCCTCGTCCAGCTTACCTCACCGCGCCCGCCTACTCGTACTTCCTGTGACTCCCGTCACTTCCGGTAAGCACGCCTCCCAGGTAAGCATCGCCGCACGCCTCACGCCTCCCGCCGCGCACCTCGTGTCTCCGGTCCGTCCGCCCGCTGGTCCACTCCCCCTCACCGCATCCGGCTTCCCTGCACCGCGTGCTCCCTCCACTGCCGTCCTGTCAGACGCGTCCGTCCTCTCGCGAGAGGTCGGGCGCATGCGCAGCCGGCTCCCGTTCTCAGCTGCCGTCTGCCGCACTGCGCGCTGGCCGCTGGGAGGAGGGGGGAACAGAGGTTGAGTTCCGCTCACTGCCTCCGTCCCTCTTCCACGGCCGGGCCGCACACCACGGCCGCCCCCGCCTCCCACGTTCCTGTCAGTGCCGCTGGCGGCAGGAGCCTGTCCCTGCTACGTTTTTCCCCCAGTTGGGGTAGCAGGGTCACATATGGCTCCCACCCACCGTCCCCAGCTCGCCACACTATCCGTGCTCACCTTGCATAACCCCTGCTTGTGCCAGCGTCCTGCCCGCAGTGCTGTCAGTGTCCCCAAAGAACAGGTCCCCCCACACCCGTGGGATGCAGGTCCGCATTCCTTCACGTCTCACCCAGCTCCATCCAGTTCGCCTGTTCCTGGCTCCTGTGTCCAACCACCATGCCACCTGCACCTGCCAGGTCGGTACGTGACACAGGCTCCTCCACGCCCACCCAGGTTTGGACCCATGGCCCTCCAGGCCCGCTCACGCCCCTGCCAGCCACGCACCATCCTGCGGTCCCACGGCCTTCCAGCCTGGCCTCGCGTGGGCTCCGGCCCTTGCTGCTCCCAATTTTTCACATTTGTGTTCCTTTCCCAGGTGCCAGTAGCGTTCGTGGTCCCAGACGTGTCTTGTCTCGACTTCCTGACGTCAGGTTTAGGTATTGGGCGGGGGTCTTACGTTCTCACCCAAAAAAATAAAATAAAAAAATTCTGACAGGTCCTGCAGAAGGTCGCTGCCGGCCACTCGCGGGAATTCTCAAGCTTGAGGGTTTTCAGGTAGGTAATTCTGGGCTGCACCCCGCAGTTCCTCTTACCTGCATCCCGGGTTGCCTCCCCGGAGACATTCAAGGGATGTTTCTCTCTTACTTAGGCTTCGTTCACACAGTCAGTGTTCGGTCAGTGATTTCCATCAGTGATTCTGAGCCAAAACCAGGTGCAGCTCTAAACAAAGAACAGATGCAGATCTTTCCCTTATACTTTATATCTGTGTAGGCTTCACTTCTGGTTTTGGCTCACAATCACTGATGGAAAACACTGACCGAACACTGATGTGTGAATGAGGCATTAACCTGAGACGTTCAGGTGTCCTCCCTGTCCAGGTACCCTGAAGCGTTCAGGTGTCTTCTCTGTCCATCTAAGCCTGAGGTGTTCTGGTGTCTTCTCTGTCCAGGTACCCTGAAGCGTTCAGGTGTCTTCTCTGTCCATCTCGGCCTGAGACATTCAGGTGTCTTCTCTGTCCAGGTACCCTGAGGCGTTCAGGTGTCTCCTTTTGTCCATCTTAGCCTGAGACGTTCAGGTGTCTTCTCTGTCCAGGTACCCTGAAGCGTTCAGGTGTCTTCTCTGTCCATCTTAGCCTGAGGCGTTCAGGTGTCTTCTCTGTCCAGGTACCCTGAAGCATTCAGGTGTCTTCTCTGTCCATCTTAGCCTGAGGCGTTCAGGTGTCTTCGCTGTCCAGGTACCCTGAAGCGTTCAGGTGTTTCCTCTGTCCATCTTAGCCTGAGACGTTCAGGTGTCTTCTCTGTCCAGGTACCCTGAAGCGTTCAGGTGTCTCCTCTGTCCATCTTAGCCGAGACGTCCAGGTGTCTTCTCTGCCCAGGTACCCTGAAGCGTTCAGGTGTCTCCCCCGTCCACTGTTGTCTGTAGCATCAGGGTCTCGTTCCTGGTTTCTTCAGCCCACTTTGTGCAGCCACCATTACTGTAGTTAGCCGGTGCGTCAGGTGTCTCCCAGTTCCTACGTATCTTGCGGCACCCAGGCAACCCTGCTCACGTCCCCAACCTGAAACGTTCAGGTCACTCCTCGCCGCTCATCCTGGAACATCCAGGCCTCCTTCTTACCGCAGTCTTCAACTCTGCCTCCTGGCTCTCCAGATACCCCTCTGTTCTTGGTTTCATGTTTCATCCACGTCTCTCTGTTTCCGTTATTAGCCGGCACAGCGGTGTGCCCATCCGCATCAGCATTGGTTTTCAGGTCCCGCTCCGCAATTTTCTCACGTCACTCCTAACTTTTCCAGTCCTCAGGGCCAGCCGGGTCGTTCCCGTCAATCCTCAGACGGTAAGGCAAGGGTGTTGAGTCCACGCTCTCAGGTACGTCCTCAAATACGTTCGCCGACGGCCTCAGTAGTCATGGTACACGGTCCCCATGACCTCTCCAGCTGCCATATTGTTGTCTCTAATTCCAGGTCTCGCATAAGGTCTCTGCTATCTTCGGAGCCATGTCTCAGGTGTCAGATGTCGACGACGCATTGTCCCTCCCGGGTACTTCGGTCTCGGGCCAAGGCGGCCCAGTAGCCCTCCGAAGATGGACCGTACCAAGGCTTGTTGCGGAGTTGGGCAGGAGGGGTATCAGGCACCCAGTGTCAGCCAGAAAGGCCGAGCTATACAGGCTGTTGATGACCGAACCCGGTCCTCCTGAAAGAGTAGATCCACCCCCAGCCATCCAGCAGTCCTTGGTGCAGTTACAGGCCTCCATGGATTCGCTCATCTCATCCGTTGCCGACATCAGAACCAGGGTGGTGGACTTGGAGTCCAGAACACCGGCGTCATCCCAGGCGGTGGTCCCTCTCACCGATCCCCCTCTGTATCAGCTACCGGCTCCAGGTACGACCCCGGCTGCTCCCGTGGTGGCTCCTGCACACTTCGTGCCGGACAGCATCAGGAAGGACATCTTGGCGGGCAAGGACGTGAATCTCACGTCCATCCTGATTGCGTCCCACGATGCCGCCGACAATAAGACCTTTGACTGCGGGGAAATCTCGGTGGTCCTTCGGGCCAAGGATGCCCGTCTCAATCGCAAGCTCTCTGTACCTGAGTTTGTTTTGGCCTTTGGCCTGTATAGAGACGTGATCTGCTCCGCCTATCCAGCTCGCCGGGGGGAGCTGGACACGTATTTACACAGGGTTACTGATCTTGGGCACAAGTACGGCGGCACGGCCTTTTATGATTACCACCGCTCCTTTTCAGCCAAGGCCGCCGCCGCGCTGACCCAGTTTCAGTTCTCCGTCAACTGGGCTACTCTGGACAAGGAATTGTTCTGCTGGCATTTCGCCGGTCTCCGGGGCCCCCACCTGTTCGACTTGTCAGTCAATTTTTCATTCCACAGAGTGGTGTCCTCTAACTGCCACGGCCCAACCAGACAAGGTCATCCCAGGCCCCTCTGGGGTCTCCCGCAGCCCCTCCTCCACTGATAAGTTAGGCAGACCCATCATTTACCTTGGCAACAGCCAAGTATGCAACAACTTCAACTTCGGTTCCTGTCTCTTCAGCGGTTGCAGGGCCCTGCACATCTGCTCCATCTGCTTCAGGGCTCACCCCAGGTCCACATGTCCCAAAAAGGCGTCCAAGCGCCTATGACTGGCCGATTGCAACATTGACCTCCTGGCCCTCCTGTTACAGGAACATCCGGTTCCGGGATTCATGGACTTCCTGATCACTGGCCTCTGCTTCGGCTTTGACACAGGGTTGGTGGCACTCCCCCATTCCAACTGGGAGTGCGACAATCTGCAGTCAGCCAGGTCAGATCCTGCCACTGTGCAGGAACTCCTGAACTCGGAGGTTGAGAAAGGGTTCCTCCTGGGCCCTTTCAACCAGGTTCCTTTCTCTCGCTGGCGGATCAGCCCCATAGGAATAGTGTCCAAAAAAGATTCAAATAAAAAACGTTTAATCTACGATCTCTCCGCCCCCCATGATTCCGTCATCCCCAGCATCAATTAACTCATTCCTTCCGAAGAATTTGCCATGTCAAATGCATCCATCGACGAAGCTATTGCCCTCATCCTTAGCGTCGGGAAAGGCGCCTGGTTGTCTAAAACTGACATAGCAGACGCCTTCAAACTGCTGCCTATCGCCCCACACCTATGGCAGTTCTATGGTATTCAGTGGGAGGGCAGGTTCTATTTTGCCAACCGGTTGACGTTCGGCTCTAAAAGCAGCCCGTGGTTATTCGACCAACTGGCGCAGGCTCTACACTGGATCCTAATCCACCACGGCAGCGCCCCAGCGGTCGTCCACTACCTGGACGACTTTCTCCTCATAGAACCTCCGCTATGTCAGCCATCCGGGCTGCACTCCCTCCTGGAGCTCTTTGCCGCCCTTTGCATCCCAATATCGCAGGGGAAGACCTCGGGGCCGGTCACTTCCATCACCTTTCTGGGTATTGTCCTGGACTCCGACAGGATGGAGGCCAGGCTTCCAGAGGCAAAGCTGTCCCAAATCCGGGAAGTCGTGGCAGGGGCCATCACCTCTTCCCAGGTGACCAAGGTCGAGCTACAGTCCATCCTGGGTCGGCTGAACTTTGCCTTGAGGGTGATACCCCAGGGCAGGGCCTTCATTTCCCGACTGCTCTCGCTCCTTCCTGCAGCCTCCGAACCCAGCAGCATTGTCCACTTGGACAGGGCTGCCATGGCAGACTTGCGCATGTGGGACAGCTTTCTTTCAACCTGGAACGGGGTCAGCCTGTTCGTCCCCTCATGGACCCAGTCATCCGCCAGGGTGTTTTCCGATGCCGCGGCATCCCGGGGTTTCGCTGCCATCTTCGGGTCCCAGTGGTTAGCTGGTCCATGGCCTCCTCAGGTCAGTTCTGACCCTCAGTCCCTCAGTTCGTCTCCGTTTCTGGAATGTTATCCCATCGTGGCGGCCGCGTCCGTCTGGGGTCACCTCTGGGCTAATTCCAGTGTCATGTTCATCTCTGACAGTCAGGACCTGGTGGACATCATCTCCAAAGGCCGAGCCAAGTCTGCCAGGGTCATGTCCCTTTTGCGCAAACTGGTCTGGCTGGCCATGATCAATAACTTTCATTTCTCATGTTCCCATATTCCAGGTGCCAGCAACACGGCGGCCGATGCCTTATCCAGATTCAATTTTCAAACCTTCTTTCAGGTATGTCCCGAAGCAGACCGGACCGGGGCCCGGATTCCCGGCTTCAGCAACCTGATGTTGGATTGAGGTCTCTGCTGGCAACCGCCAAGGACCTCATGCACCGATCCCTCTCTGTCAACACGGCCCGCAATTACAGCACAGGTTGGAACCTCTTTCGAAAATCTTCCAGGGACCATCCTCAACAGGATACAGCCTTTGTTTCTTACATCATGGCGTTCATGGCCCATTGCCATGTCAACCTCAAGCTGGCACCCAACACCATCCGTTTGTACCTAGCCGGGGCACAACATTTCTTAGTCCTACAGAATCCAGAGGTTCGCTCGGCGTTCACATCCCAAGCCGTCAAGGCCACACTCAGGGGCATTGAGAAAAGCAGTTAGGTCTCAAATCCTTCCCGTCGGCCGGTCTCCGGCGAACTATTCAGGCAGCTGTCTGCATTCCTAGATGGCAACCCTTTTGGCCCTTCCGTTAGTCTGGTCATCAAGGCCGCAATGTATCTAAGCTTCTACGGCTTCCTACGTCCAGGAGAATTCTCAGTCTCTTCCCAGAAGACGATCTTTCTGAAGAAGAAGCAGCTGTCCTGGAGCCAGGATCATCTGGTGTTAAGCCTTCCTTCCACCAAGACGTCCCAAACCGGTCCTCCCATACAGATCCGCTTCTTCAAGTCCGAAAACGCCTGGTGTCCGGTGGTGGTACTCCGACGTCTCCTTGATTCCACGCCATCTCCAGATACAGAGTCTCCTTTGCTTCCATTCCAAGGGAAACCCCTATCCACGCCACAGTTCATCTCACACATCAGATCCCTGGTTGCAGGGTTGGGGGTGGACCCCAAAACTATATCAGGACATTCCTTCCGCATCGGAGCTGCCTCAGCAGCTTCCAAGCACGGGACGCCTCCGCACGTCATTCATCACATGGGTAGGTGGAGATCTGCCTGTTTTTCCGCTGACTGAAACCCGCCAGGTATTCCATTCCTTGGTTTTGTAAAACTGTTCCAACATGCATTAAACAACAGCACTTCTCCTACCCGGTGTCTTTTGGCCCTCTTTTAGGCAGGCCCACGTCCCGTGGCTCCAGGCACACACCAGCCACTGTTAGGGCCCCCTCCTGTCACCTTACTGACCGTGGCCGCGGCCACAACTGCATTCATATAGCAGTTTCACTTAACACATTGTATTGCGTCAAGATAACATGCAGCATGAGTGAACACGTTGTACTGTGAAAGCTACATTAACCCTTTCCTGAGCCGCCTACCATAAGCAGCGAGCGCTATAGCCGCGGAGTACCTGCTGTTTTAAACAGCAGATGCCCAACGCTAATTAATGGATTCGACGATAACGTCGATCATACACATTTAAACGTGACCACAGCATCTGGGAGGTCAAAAACATGGTGCGTGCGCTCTTGGCCATGCACCAGCTTTCCCTAGTGAGGCTTGGGGTAGCCAAATGGTGTGTACGGAAGCCTCGGTTCTCCTCAATGATGCTGCAGCACATAAGTTCCTATGGAGAGCCTGTCTGTGGCAGGGCTGCATAGGAACAGTGTAATTCTCATTGCATCTATAAGAGAAGCAATCAGGGGCATAAATAGAAATCATAGAGCCCCATAGCAAAACTTAGTATTGGGCCCCGAACACCCCCCCCCCCCTTCCCCGCTGCACAAATATAAAGTACAACATTTGTAACTAATTTTAGCTATCTATTATCTATCTATCTATATTCTGAATCCAACCCATCCCCCAGCTCTACTGTTAAAGACATGTGTGGATGGACATTACATACAGTGCACATACCTCTTATATCCAGTGATGTCTCATCTGATGTAGACGTTCTCTTTTGTCATCTTCTCCATTCGGACCAGACCGCCATGACAAATTATTTCAGCCGTGTCTCGTCTCTGCAGTTTAACAAAGACAACTTAGATGCCTCACTTTTCTAGCATTATCCTCCTTCTCCTGGTGCCCAAACATTGTCATCCTGCTGATACCTCAATACTGTGCCTGCTGTGATCCCCAGTGCCCGAAAAGCCATACAGATAGTTGACCCCATAGTGATAGTGCTCCCAGACTGCACCCAGTAGTAACTGTGCCCCTTACAGTACCCTAAATAGCAACCCTGTTAGTAGTAATTAGTGTTGATCGAGGACCAAAGTGCTCTGGTGCTCGAGTAGAAGTCATCGGGAGAACCCGAGCATTAAACCAGGCAACCCCTGCTCTGAAGAGGGGAGGGTGCCTGGTTCACAGGAAAAGGTTAGAAATTGATGGAAACAACACTGAGATGGTTCGGGAATAGCATAGGAAGGATGTCTGGATGCATCTTGGACTCCCAGGTCGCTGCTGGGAACGATGTTGCCCGAGTAGTACGCCACATTTACAGACTGACAATAATATGCACCAAACCGAAGATAAAATTGATTTTAGAGGAACAATTGTTAGGAAACATTCTTTCCTGTATATTTACTTGTATATAAAGTGCAAGTGCTGCCAAAAATTACAAGGAACCGGCACTCCAATACACCCTTTATTACACATAAAGGAGGGCCTCATACACGCCCTTGAAAAATTATGATTGATGGCCTGCTGGTGACCCTCTAAAACATTAGGAGCAAGGGCCTGCTGTTGATCTAACCATCTAAAGCATTAGGGGCGAGTGCCTGCTGCTGATCTCACCATCTAAAACAATATGGGCGAGGGCCTGCTGGTGACCCTGTAAAATATTAGGGGTGAGGATCTACTGCTGAGCTGACCCTCTAAAACATTAGGGGCGAGTGCCTGCTGCTGATCTGACCATCTAAAACATTAGGGGTGAGGGCCTGCTGCGGAGCTGACCCTCTAAAACATTAGGGGCGAGTGCCTGCTGCTGATCTGACCATCTAAAACATTAGGGGCAAGGGCCTGCTGCTGACCCTCTAAAACATTAGGAGCGATGGCCTTCTGCTAATCTGACCATCTAAAACATTAGGGACAAGGGTCTGCTGCTGACCTGACCATCTAAAACATTAGGGGCAAGGGCCTGCTGTTGACCCTCTAAAACATTAGGGGCGAGGGCCTGCTGCTGATCTGACCATCTAAAACATTAGGGGGGAGGGCCTGCTGCTGATCTGACCATCTAAAACATTAGGGGTGAGGGTCTGCTGCTGAGCTGGCCCTCTAAGACATTAGGGGAGAGGGTCTGCTGCTGAGCTGACCTTCTAAAACATTATCGGCAAGGGCCTGCTGGTGACCCTCTAAAACATTAGGGGCGAGGGCCTGCTGCTGATCTGACCATCTAAAACATTAGAGATGAGGGTATGCTGCTGAGCTGACCTTATAAAACATTATGGGCAAGGGCCTGCTGGTGACCCTCTAAAACATTAGGGGTGAGCGTCTGCTGCTGAGATGACCCTCTAAAATATTAGAAGTGAGGGCACCCTAATAAGCATGTTGATATGATGGAGGAGGAGGACGAGGAAAGGAAGATTGAACCATATACTAGTGTTGGGTGAGCATGCTCGGCCGAACACCAGTTCGGGTCGAGCATCGCTATGCTCGGCCGAATATCGCGTGTGCTAGAGTCAGTGTATTCAAATATAATTTAGCCTCTATTTCTGAAAAGTTTCTAGCGGGATTCAAACTCACAACCTTTTACATTACAGCGAAGAATGTTAACCACTACACTATAAAGCTGCATTGCCAGTTACGTAAAATAAAAAAATAAAAAATAAAAAATATATGAGACTTCTGCTGTATACTAGTAGTAAGTATTCCTATACAGCAGAAGTCTCATATTATTATTTTTTTTTATCTGGCCATGTAGCTCTATAGCAGGCCCTCCAGCTGTTGTAAAACTACAACTCCCACAATGTCCTGCTGTAGGCTGTTCGGGCATGCTGTTAGTTGTAGTTTTGCAACAGCTGGAGGGCCACAGGTTGAGCAAGCCTGCTATATAGTGTAGTGGTTAACATTCTGGGCTGTAATGTTGAAGGTTGGGAGTTTGAATCCTGTCAGAAACTTTACAGAAATAGAGGCTAAATTAAATTTATATATTTTATATATTTGTTTGCAATTGTAAAAAATTTGTAATTACTATAAAAAAAAAAAATAAAAAAAAAAATATATATATATATATATGTAATCATACTTCTGATACACAGTATATGAATGCATAATATGTGGTAAACTACTACTGATATTTTAGCCATAATATATTTACATATATTATAATATATAATATATTCTAAATATATAATATATGTAAATATATTATGGTTTTAACCTTTTGTATATGTTTAAATAAAATTTAGCCCCTATTTCTGACGGGATTCAAACTCACAACCTTCTACATTACAGCCAAGAATGTTAAGCACTACACTATATAGCTACTATATAAGACGCACCGGCCCATAAGACGCACCGGCCCATAAGACGCACCTAGGTTTTTGAGGAGGAAAATAAGAAAAAAAATATTTTGAACCAATAGGTGTGCTTTTGGTGGGTTTTGAACTAATTGTGGTCTGTGGATGGCGCACTGTGGATGGCGAACTGTTATGGGGGATCTGTGGGTGACGCACTGTTATGGGGATCTGTGGGTGACGCACTGTTATGGGGATCTGTGGGTGACGCACTGTTATGGTGGATCTGTGGGTGACGCACTGTTATGGGGGATCTGTGGGTGACACTTATGGGGGATCTGTGGGTGACACTTATGGGGGATCTGTGGGTGACACTTATGGGGGATCTGTGGGTGACACTTATGGGGGATCTGTGGGTGACACTTATGGGGGATCTGTGGGTGACACTTATGGGGCATCTGTGGGTGACACTTACGGGGGATCTGTGGGTGACACTTATGGGAGATCTGTGGGTGACACTTATGGGGGATCTGTGGGTGGCTCTTATTGGGGTCTCTGGATGGCACTGTTATGGGGATCTGTGTATGACAGTTATGGGGGGGATCTGTGGATGACACATATATAGCATCTTATGCTATGTGTCATCCACAGATCCCCTCCATAACAGTGTCCCTGTAGTGAATGACCCTCAATACAGGGGGTGGGGGTCGCATCTGCTTTTATAATGACAGCGGGGCCCGTGCAGTGACTGTATTCTACTACACGGGCCCCACTCACTGTATAATCGTATCTGTAATAGTTAATTATGTATATACCGGTAATCGCATAATCAGCGCCTGTATTACTTACAACTACAAGTGCTTGGTAGGTAGCAGAGAGGAGGGAGGAGGCAGGCCGGGAGGACGGGCGCTGGCAGCGTGAGTCACTACGTCATGCGCCCACGCCGCCTGCTTCATTCATAAAGTGGGCGGCGCAGGCGCGTGACATAGTGACTCACACTGCCAGCGCCCGTCCTCCCGGCCTGCCTCCTCCCTCCTCTCTGCTACCTACTGAGCGCTTGTAGTTGTAAGTAATACAGGCGCTGATTATGCGATTACCGGTATATACATAATTAACTATTACAGATACGATTATACAGTGAGTGGGGCCCGTGTAGTAGAATATACCTTTTTTGTGGTAGAAGGGGTGCATGGGAATACAGTGTATTCAATACACCATAAAAGCCACATTTAAAGTGCCTTTATGTTCAGCCTTTTTCCTCTGGTGGAGAAGAGAAGTCAGGGGCAATCCAGGCTTTGTTCATTTTGATGAGTCAACCGGTGAGCATTTTCAGTTGACAGGCCAATGCACTTATCAGTTATTATGCCCCCAGCAGCACTAAATACCCGCTCTGACAAAACGCTGGCAGCAAGGCAGGCCAGCACCTCCAAGGCGTAGAGCACCAGTTCGTGCCACTTGTCCAGCTTGGACACCCAATAGTTGTAAGGCACTAAGGACACTGAAACATTTGTTACGTACTCCTTCACCACCTTTCAAAACGTTTCCTTCTTTGTGACACTAGGCCACGCATCAGGGTAAAGGTGCTGGTGGGGTGTCATGAAACTGTCCCAGGCCTTGGAGAGTGTTGCTCTGCCTCTGTTGGAACTGATGTGTGTTCCCCTCATCTCCCCTCCTCGGTTTCCCAAGGAACTATGTACTCTGCCGCCAGCATAGTGAGCTGGAAAATTTTGGAGCAATTTTTCCACAAGGACCTTCTGGTATTGCACCATTTTTCTAGTCCTCTCTACCACAGGAATGAGAGATGAGAAGTTCTCTTTGTAGGGGGGCTCAAGAAGGATGAACAACCAGTAATCAGTGTTGGCCAAAATGTGTATAACGCGAGGGTCACGGGAAAGGCAGCCTAACATAAAGTCAGCCAAGTGTGCCAAAGTCCCAACAGACAAGACTTCGCTATCCTCATCAGGAGGATGACTCTCAATCTCCTCATCCTCTTCCTGCTCTTCTGCCCATCCACGCTGAACAGATGGAATAAACCTGCTATGGGTACTACCCTCTGTAGCAGAGGCAACAGTCTCCTGCTTCTCCTCCTCCTCATCATCATCATCATCCAATTCGCGCTGAGAAGACGAACTGAGGGTCGTCTGGCTGTCACCCTGTGTACTGTCTTCCCCTATTTCCACCTCTTCCACATGCAAAGCGCCCGCCTTTATTGTGAGCAGCGAGGGTTTCAGCAGACACAGAAGTGGGATGGTTACACTCAGGGCTTTTTTTCTCAGAGAAAAGGTGGTGGAACTCAGCCCCCCTCCCCTGGCCACGCCCCTACCCACCCCTAGGACCGCCCCCTAAAACCGCCCCTTTAGAGAACAGGGATGCAAGTAAAATTTGGGGGGACTATAAAAGTCCAGCCCAGCAAAGAAACCCCCCCAGATGGGGGTGGCACTGTTAATGGGGGATCTGGGGATGGCACTGTTAATGGGGGATCTGGGGATGGCATCCGCAGATCCCCCATCCTATAACAGTGCCATCCACAGACCCCCCCCCCATCCTATAACAGTGCAATCCACAGACCCCCCCACCCCATAACAGTGCCATCCACAGACCCCCCCCATCCTATAACAGTATAATCCACAGACCCCCCCACCCCATAACAGTGCCATCCACAGACCCCCCATCCTTAAAAGTGCAATCCACAGACCCCCCCCCCCATAACAGTGCCATCCACAGACCCCCCCCACCCCATAACAGTGCCATCCACAGACCCCCCCACCCCATAACAGTGCCATCCACAGACCCCCCACCCCTTAACAGTGCCATCCACAGACCCCCCCACCCCATAACAGTGCCATCCACAGATCCCCCCCCATAACAGTGCCATCCACAGACCCCCCCCTTAACAGTGCCATCCACAGCCCCCCACCCCATAACAGTGCCATCCACAGACCCCCCCCTTAACAGTGCCATCCACAGCCCCCCCACCCCATAACAGTGCCATCCACAGACCCCCCCCATAACAGTGCCATCCACAGACCCCCCCACCCCATAACAGTGCCATCCACAGACCCCCCCTTAACAGTGCCATCCACAGACCCCCCCATAACACTGCCATCCACAGACCCCCCCCCCCCATTGCCGCTCCAGTACAGTTATAAAATGTGTAAAATTAATAATGATTCTATTCATGAGGCCCCCTCTGTAGTAGAACATTCAATATATCCATCCTAATCACAGGGCTGTTATCGTAATCCAGGCGGCCGGGCAGACGAGCTGCAGCATCACTGACTGATGTCACGTGCCTGACCGGCCTACTTTATGAATGAAGCAGGCGGCGCAGGCACGTGACGTCAGTCAGTGACGCTGCCGCTTGTCTGCCCGGCCGCCTGGATTACGAGAACAGCCCTGTGAGTAGGATGGATATATTGAATGTTCTACTACAGAGGGGGCCTCATGAATAGAATCATTATTAATTTTACACATTCTTTAACTGTACTGGAGCTGGGGGCCGGAGCACAGTGAACGCACCGGCCCCCAGCTCCTCCTCCCAGTCCCTCCCCGCTGATACATCGCAGCCTGCGATGCTGGAGCATGGCAAGCTGCGATGTCAAAAGGTGGCGGAACGCCGTTCCGGTGCGTTCCGCCAGAAAAAAAGCCCTGGTTACACTGATAATAGCGGCATCACCGCTCACCATCTGTGTTGATTCCTCGAAGTTGCGTAAAACCTCACAGAGGTCAGACATCCATGCCCACTCGTCGCTTGTGAAGAGCAGAAGCTAACTAAAAAGGCGACGACCATGTTTCAGCTGGTATTTCACTACTGCCCTCTGCTGCTCACAAAGATTGGACAACATGTGGAACGTGGCGTTCCAGCGCGTGCTCACGTCTCACAACAGTCAGTGAGCTAGCAATTGCAAGCACTGCTGCAGAGTTGCCAGACCGGCGGCTGCTGTAGATGACTTTCGGAAATGGGCACACACACGGCGCACCTTCACCAGTAGCTCAGGCAAATTGGGGTAGGTTTTGAGAAACTGCTGAGCCACTAAGTTGAACACATGGGCTAGGCATGGTATGTGTGTGTGAGCTTGCCGAGCTCCGAAGCCGCCACCAAGTTACGGCCATTATCAGACACAACCATGCCTGGTTGTAGGTTGAATGGGGAGAGTCACAGCTCAGTCTGGTCCCTTATACCCTGCCACAGCTCTTTGGCGGTGTGCTGTTTGTCACCTAAGCAAATTAGTTTCAGCACGGCCTTTTGCAGCTTCCCCACTGCAGTGCTACACTGCTTCCAGCTACTGACTGATAGCTGACTGGGGCTGCAAGACGAGAATTCAGAGGTGGAAGTGGAGGAGGAGGTGGAGGAGAAGAAGGGGGGGTTGCAGCCACTAATGTAGGTGGTGGCGGAAATCCTGATGAAAGTAGGGCCCGCAATCCTTGCCTGTGTCAACCCAGGGTACGACTCGCTCCCGGCCTCCACAACGTTCACCCAGTGTGCCGTCAGGGAAATGTAGCGTCCCTGGCCAAAAGCACTTGTCCATGTGTAAGTCGTTAAGTGGACCTTCCCAATAACTGTGTTGGTCAGGGCACGGGTGATGTTACAGGATACATGCTGGTGTAAGGCGGAGAAAGCACACTGTGAAAAATAGTCATCCTCCTTGCTTGTTGACCTAACAAGAACCTCACTTATTGACAACTGTGTCTCATCCTCATCATGAACCTCTTGAGACACTAATTGCCGTTGAGTTATTGGCAACTCTGTCTCATCATCATCATCCAAATAATGAAACACTAATTGCCATTCCCCACCGTCATCTTTTTCTGACTGTGGATGCTCAATAGTTTGGGAATCAGTGCACAAGATATCCTCATGTCCCTCTTCAAGCGGGCTTGGCGAGAGGGCCAAATCAAGAAATGGCGATAAAAAGAGCTCCTCGGAATATCCGAGTGTGGGATCACTTGTTTGCCAAGACTCTCCATGGTTGGAGGAAGGGTGAGCATTGTGTTGACCAGACTCTTGGCTACTGAGACTGGACTTTGTGGAAGACAGGGTGGTGCTTAACCGACTGTAAGCATTATCTGCTGCAATTCAACCGACTATCTGGTCGCACTGGTGTGACTTCAAGAGTGGTGTCCTGCGCTGCCCCGCAAACATGGACATGAAGCTAGGTATCGTGGATGAGTGTGTTTCTTGTGCTCTGGCAGCAGGCACAGTTTCAACGCGCCCAGGGCCACGGCTTCTGCGTGCACCATCAGCAGCATGGCCACTTCCCTGTTTCTTACTGCTCGCCTTGATCATAATAAATATGCTTGCAAGTATGTCACACGTACAGTAGCGCAGCTTTTGTAAGTGTATGCGCAAATAAATTAAACTGAATGTCACTGATATTTATAATGCTCAAACGTTATAAAGGAGATGTAGCTCAGGTAATATCGCTGTCACCAGCGGCGAAAAAAATTAAAGGGAACCTGTCACCAGGATTTTGTGCATAGAGCTGGGGACATGGGCTGCTAGATGGCCGCTAGCACATCTGCAATACCCAGTCCCCATAGCTCTGTGTGCTTTTATTGTGTTAAAAAAAACGTTTTGATCCATATGCAAATGAACCTGATATGTGTCCTGTGTCCGGAGATGAGTCCAGCGGAAAGGAGCCCAGCACCGCCCCGCGTCCTCCGAATCTCCTCCTTGCTGGCGTCACAGAGCTGGAGCCGAAATCTCGCGATGGGCGAACTAGCGCATGAGCAGTGTCGGCATCATAAGGGGTTGGGTCAGCACAACCTGCCTGCAGGTGCACATCACTATGGCGAAATACATATACAAACGGAAAATGCAAATGTGATCGCACACTACATCCAGCACTCTGCCCTCCATGCTGGATGAGACATTGGTTTATATTTTGGCCAAAGCATAGTAAGCCACTCACCGCGTCAAGGCCGTCTCTTGAGGCTGGTTTTAAAGTCAGTATAAAACTGAGTCTGCTTGTATAGAACCTACCATTAGCCATCTGGCTCCAGGAGAAGTATATGGTAGGTTCAGCATGCATGTTGGTACTTGCATCCCTGGATCCGATGAAAGCTGTAATGGCACCGGACGGGGTTACAAGCAAAGTGTACTTGGCTTGCATGCTGACCTGCATTCCCTGGATTTTATGTGGCTGTCATGGCCCATGAACAGGTAGGAACAAGAGTTAGGACCACTCATGAGACGGCCTTGACGCGGTGAGTGGCTTACTATGCTTGGCCAAAATATAAACCAATGTCTCATCAGCATGGAGGGCAGAGTGCTGGATGTAGTGTGCGATCACATTTGCATTTTCCGTTTGTATATGTATTTCGCCATAGTGATGTGCACCTGCAGGCAGGTTGTGCTGACCCAACCCCTTATTTTTTTCTTTGTAGTATATATTGGAGGCGTGGCGATCTCCTTGGAGTCATTGCACACCTGACCAGTTAATCTGTCCTTGAGGCTGGTTTAAAGTCAGTATAAAACTGAGTCTGCTTGTATAGAACCTACCATTAGCCATCTGGCTCCAGGAGAAGTATATGGTAGGTTCAGCATGCATGTTGGTACTTGCATCCCTGGATCCGATGAAAGCTGTAATGGCACCGGACGGGGTTACAAGCAAAGTGTACTTGGCTTGCATGCTGACCTGCATTCCCTGGATTTTATGTGGCTGTCATGGCCCATGACAGGTAGGAACAAGAGTTAGGGACCACTCATGAGACGGCCTTGACGCGGTGAGTGGCTTACTATGCTTTGGCCAAAATATAAACCAATGTCTCATCCAGCATGGAGGGCAGAGTGCTGGATGTAGTGTGCGATCACATTTGCATTTTCCGTTTGTATATGTATTTCGCCATAGTGATGTGCACCTGCAGGCAGGTTGTGCTGACCCAACCCCTTAATTTTTTTCTTTGTAGTATATATTGGAGGCGTGGCGATCTCCTTGGAGTCATTGCACACCTGACCAGTTAATCTGTCCTTGAGGCTGGTTTTAAAGTCAGTATAAAACTGAGTCTGCTTGTATAGAACCTCCATTAGCCATCTGGCTCCAGGAGAAGTATATGGTAGGTTCAGCATGCATGTTGGTACTTGCATCCCTGGATCCGATGAAAGCTGTAATGGCACCGGACGGGTTACAAGCAAAGTGTACTTGGCTTGCATGCTGACCTGCATTCCCTGGATTTTATGTGGCTGTCATGGCCCATGAACAGGTAGGAACAAGAGTTAGGGACCACTCATGAGACGGCCTTGACGCGGTGAGTGGCTTACTATGCTTTGGCCAAAATATAAACCAATGTCCTCATCCAGCATGGAGGGCAGAGTGGCTGGATGTAGTGTGCGATCTCTTGTGCATTTCGTTTGTATATGTATTTCGCCATAGTGATGTGCACCTGCTGGCAGGTTGTGCTGACCCAAACCCCTTATTTTTTTCTTTGTAGTATATATTGGAGGCGTGCGATCTCCTTGGAGTCATTGCACACCTGACCAGTTAATCTGTCCTTGAGGCTGTTTTAAAGTCAGTATAAAACTGAGTCTGCTTGTATAGAACTACCATTAGCCATCTGGCTCCAGGAGAAGTATATGGTAGGTTCAGCATGCATGGTGGTACTTTGCATCCCTGGATCCGATGAAAGCTGTAATGGCACCGGACGGGGGTTACAAGCAAAGGTACTTGGCTTGCATGCTGACCTGCATTCCCTGGATTTTATGTGGCTGTCATGGCCCATGAACAGGTAGGAACAAGAGTTAGGGACCACTCATGAGACGGCCTTGACGCGGTGAGTGGCTTACTATGCTTTGGCCAAAATATAAACCAATGTCTCATCCAGCATGGAGGGCAGAGTGCTGGATGTAGTGTGCGATCACATTTGCATTTTCCGTTTGTATATGTATTTCGCCATAGTGATGTGCACCTGCAGGCAGGTTGTGCTGACCCAACCCCTTATTTTTTTCTTTGTAGTATATATTGGAGGCGTGGCGATCTCCTTGGAGTCATTGCACACCTGACCAGTTAATCTGTCCTTGAGGCTGGTTTTAAAGTCAGTATAAAACTGAGTCTGCTTGTATAGAACCTACCATTAGCCATCTGGCTCCAGGAGAAGTATATGGTAGGTTCAGCATGCATGTTGGTACTTGCATCCCTGGATCCGATGAAAGCTGTAATGGCACCGGACGGGGTTACAAGCAAAGTGTACTTGGCTTGCATGCTGACCTGCATTCCCTGGATTTTATGTGGCTGTCATGGCCCATGAACAGGTAGGAACAAGAGTTAGGGACCACTCATGAGACGGCCTTGACGCGGTGAGTGGCTTACTATGCTTTGGCCAAAATATAAACCAATGTCTCATCCAGCATGGAGGGCAGAGTGCTGGATGTAGTGTGCGATCACATTTGCATTTTCCGTTTGTATATGTATTTCGCCATAGTGATGTGCACCTGCAGGCAGGTTGTGCTGACCCAACCCCTTATTTTTTTCTTTGTAGTATATATTGGAGGCGTGGCGATCTCCTTGGAGTCATTGCACACCTGACCAGTTAATCTGTCCTTGAGGCTGGTTTTAAAGTCAGTATAAAACTGAGTCTGCTTGTATAGAACCTACCATTAGCCATCTGGCTCCAGGAGAAGTATATGGTAGGTTCAGCATGCATGTTGGTACTTGCATCCCTGGATCCGATGAAAGCTGTAATGGCACCGGACGGGGTTACAAGCAAAGTGTACTTGGCTTGCATGCTGACCTGCATTCCCTGGATTTTATGTTGCTGTCATGGCCCATGAACAGGTAGGAACAAGAGTTAGGGACCACTCATGAGACGGCCTTGACGCGGTGAGTGGCTTACTATGCTTTGGCCAAAATATAAACCAATGTCTCATCCAGCATGGAGGGCAGAGTGCTGGATGTAGTGTGCGATCACATTTGCATTTTCCGTTTGTATATGTATTTCGCCATAGTGATGTGCACCTGCAGGCAGGTTGTGCTGACCCAACCCCTTATTTTTTTCTTTGTAGTATATATTGGAGGCGTGGCGATCTCCTTGGAGTCATTGCACACCTGACCAGTTAATCTGTCCTTGAGGCTGGTTTTAAAGTCAGTATAAAACTGAGTCTGCTTGTATAGAACCTACCATTAGCCATCTGGCTCCAGGAGAAGTATATGGTAGGTTCAGCATGCATGTTGGTACTTGCATCCCTGGATCCGATGAAAGCTGTAATGGCACCGGACGGGGTTACAAGCAAAGTGTACTTGGCTTGCATGCTGACCTGCATTCCCTGGATTTTATGTGGCTGTCATGGCCCATGAACAGGTAGGAACAAGAGTTAGGGACCACTCATGAGACGGCCTTGACGCGGTGAGTGGCTTACTATGCTTTGGCCAAAATATAAACCAATGTCTCATCCAGCATGGAGGGCAGAGTGCTGGATGTAGTGTGCGATCACATTTGCATTTTCCGTTTGTATATGTATTTCGCCATAGTGATGTGCACCTGCAGGCAGGTTGTGCTGACCCAACCCCTTATTTTTTTCTTTGTAGTATATATTGGAGGCGTGGCGATCTCCTTGGAGTCATTGCACACCTGACCAGTTAATCTGTCCTTGAGGCTGGTTTTAAAGTCAGTATAAAACTGAGTCTGCTTGTATAGAACCTACCATTAGCCATCTGGCTCCAGGAGAAGTATATGGTAGGTTCAGCATGCATGTTGGTACTTGCATCCCTGGATCCGATGAAAGCTGTAATGGCACCGGACGGGGTTACAAGCAAAGTGTACTTGGCTTGCATGCTGACCTGCATTCCCTGGATTTTATGTGGCTGTCATGGCCCATGAACAGGTAGGAACAAGAGTTAGGGACCACTCATGAGACGGCCTTGACGCGGTGAGTGGCTTACTATGCTTTGGCCAAAATATAAACCAATGTCTCATCCAGCATGGAGGGCAGAGTGCTGGATGCAGTGTCGGCATCATGTTCATTCCCTGTGCTGGCATCGGCACAGGGAACAAACTACGCATGCGCTAGCTCGCGCATCGCGAGATTTCGGCATTCCAGCTCTGTGACGTCAGCCAGCAAGGAGGAGATTCGGAGGACGCGGGGCGGTGCTGGGCTCCTTTCCGCTGGACTCATCTCCGGACACAGGACACATATCAGGTTCATTTGCATATGGATCAAAACGTTTTTTAAACACAACAAAAGCACACAGAGCTATGGAGGCTGGGTATTGCAGATGTGCTAGCGGCCATCTAGCAGCCCATGTCCCCAGCTCTATGCACAAAATCCTGGTGACAGGTTCCCTTTAAACTGAATGTCACTTATATTTAGGATGCGCAAACGTTATACAGGAGATGTAGCGAAGGTAATGTCTCTGTCACCAGCGGAAAAAAATAAACTGAATGTCACTGATATTTAGGATGCGCAAACGTTATACTGGAGATGTAGCGCAGGTAATGTCACTGTCAGCAGTGGCGAAAAAAATTATACTTAATGTCACTGATATTTGTGATGCGCAAACGTTATACAGGAAATGCAGCGCAGGTAATTTCGCTGTCAGCAGGGGCCAAACAATTGCGCTGAATGTCACAGATATTTAGGATGCGCAAATGTAACACAACAGATGTAGCAGAGGTTGTGTCACTGTCAGCAGCGGCCAAACAATTGCACGCATATTGCAGCCAGATAAAACAATAGTTCTTAAAAGGACTTTTGGGTCTCTAACACCTTTCAACAATAAACCCTGCCTAAAAAAATAAACCAATTCCTGTCCCTACACTATCTGTCCCTTCTACTGCAGCTCTCCCTGACTAAGACTGAGCCGAACCACGTGTTATCGGGTGCTATATAGCACCCGATGACGCCTTCCGGCTAGCCAATCACTGTAATGCCAGTAACCAACATGGCTATGGCATTACAGTGAGTGGCAGTACTTCCCTGCACGTTTATTGCCTGTGTAGCTCGAGTCAAAATGGTGTTCGGACGAGCATGCTCGCCCAACACTAGTAGTAATGCCCTCCATATTGTGGTCAATAATAATGCCCACAAAGTACCCACAATATTAAAAATTCGCCCATAGGGCCAATAGTAGAAATATAGGCTCCTACTGTTCCCCATCAGTAGCAAAGTCCCTCTACAAGGTACCCCTATATAGCCCACAGTAGTCATAAAGCCCCCAATAGTACCCCAGTATTTCTAAAGCCCTGCTGCAGTGTCCACGGTAGTTATAATGAACCCTGTAATTATAATACCCCCTGTAGGGCCACTACATATAATGCACCTCCTGCAGTGCCCATATGTATAATGCCCCCTGTAGGATAATGCCCCCTGTAGTGCTAGTATGTAAAATGCTGTCACACACCCTCTCATAGTATAATGCACCTTCTGTATTCATAGTATATAGAATGGTCTCCTCTGTAATATATAAAATGCGCCCCCTCTACCCTTAGTATATACTATGGCTCCCTCTTTAGTATATACAGTACAGACCAAAAGTTTGGAAACACCTTCTCATTCAAAGAGTTTTCTTTATTTTCATGACTATGAAGGCATCAAAACTATGAATTAACACATGTGGAATTATATACATAACAAACAAGTGTGAAACAACTGAAAATATATCATATTCTAGGTTCTTCAAAGTAGCCACCTGTTGCTTTGATTACTGCTTTGCACACTCTTGGCATTCTCTTGATGAGCTTCAAGAGGTAGGCAAAAGGGGGTCCAACACCGTATTAGTATGGTGTTCCTAATAATTCTTTAGGTGAGTGTATATACTAGCAATACAGAGGGGTGCATCATATACCGTATATACTACATATATACGCTGCTTATGCTTTTATATAGGAAAATGTGCGTCCCCCTACCCTGCTTAGTTTTTCCAGGCATAGGGGCTGCCTGGACAACACTGTCCTCTATATAATAAGCATAAGCAGCAAGCAGAGTTCATGGGGGCCCCTCATGAACTCTTCTTGCTGCTGCCCTAGGCAGAATCCAACCAGCTCCCAGTATGGCCCCCCAACCCCCGCCCCCCTGCCGCCTGGCTAACAACAACCCCACCCCCCCGTGATAACCCCACCCCCCGTGAATGCACATACAGTTACTTACATTATTGGTTTGTGGCTGCACAGCAGGTCCTAACTCCTGAACCCCGCCCACTTAGTTCTGTGTCAGGAGGCTACTGCCGGAGTGCCAGAGCTAGCGCAGGGACATGCTCAAAGCATGTAAGGTGGAGGGGGCCCTAAGCACAAGTAAAGCAGGGGCCGTCAGAGCCCCAGATAGAGACTCAAGACACTAACGCTGGCTGCGCCACAGCAGCCATTGTTGTAATAGTGTAATTAGGGGGTGGTGCCTCCCCCTCCCTCGGGCCCCATAGCAGCCGCATACCCTGCCTCTATTGGCAGTACACCATTGGAAGCAATCTAATGATTTATTGTTCAAGTTCCCTTGGGAAACTAATAAAAAGTGTTAAAAAAAAGTATTAAAAAATATTAAACAAAATAAAAAATATAAAAATTTAAATCACTCCCCTTTCTCCAAAATTTTTTACGTCAAACAGCAAAACAGAGGTCAAAAGGGATGCTTCTCTGTTTTTTAGTGTCTTCACATTCCGCATAAAATTCAATAAAAAGTGTTCCAAAAGTCATACACACCCCAAATGCTATCAATGAAATGTATAAATCACCCCACAAAAATGAGCCCTCATTCATCTCCGCATACATTCAAATAAAAGAATATGATGATGCAAAGAAAAAAATAAAATTTTCCAAAGTTTTCATTTTATTCAGTATTAAAATGTAAGACAAAATATATGACAAACTATACACATGTGGAATCATTGTAATCATACTGACATGGAGAATGAAAATAACAGGTCAATTTTACTGTATAGGAGACAGTAAAAACAAAACCCATAAAGATGTGGCGGAATTGTGTTTTTTTGTTTTTCATTATTCCACCCCCTTTGAATTTTCTTTCCCACTACATTGTATACAACCGTAAACCGTAAATGGTGCCAATAGAAAGTACAACGTGTTCAAGAAACAAGCCCTCATATGGATATGTGAATGGAAAGATAAAAAAGATATGGCTTTGGGAATGCTTGGAGTAAAAAATTAAAATGGAAAATCACCCAGTCTTGAAGGGGTTTAAATATAAGTAAAAAAAAAAAAATTATAAAAAAATGTATAAAAATGCCATTGCAAACAGAAATTGTCACTTGCAGAGCTGCCTAGGGGGGTGAAGGGGTGAGGCCTCACTACACATTGTAGTCTGGCACTTGCATATACTACATATTGGTAAGATTTCCTGTCTGACTGCCCAGCCATAATGGCATATCATGGGCAGGATCACATCATTACTATCAATTGTAGAGCAGTGTAGTGTATAGCAAGGCACCGCGCCCTGCCCCCTAGGCTGCTCTGCAAGTGGTGGCAACCTGTCCTGCTCACATTCTAGGACAGGTTTCTTGTGGCCATTTTAAATCATTCCTGGAGAACCCCTGTAATATAGCAGCTTCATTCTATGCTTTGTATTACTATTGTAAATTGTCAATACTAGTGTGCATTGTGTTTGCACAAGGGGAAGGACATTTAATTGCATCTCTGTCTTTAAATTTTAAAAAATGCTTGCAATTTCGCTAGTAAATTTTAACAATCTGTGTGTGTACCAAACCAGCATCCAAAAGTCAGAATGTGGATAGTAGGGGAGACAGCGGTAGCAGCACCAACCATCTAGCAGTAGTGGTGGCGGCAGGCCACAGTTCTTCCCCACTTCCATTAGGTGTCACATTATTATTGAGGACAAAGATGATGAGATTGTGGACTGGATGACTCTCTCCTTCTATCAGTCACAGCAGGATGACGTGGATGTCACCTTTGAGTCTCACACCATGCCTTGGAGCCAGAGTTCACAACATTCCCCCATCTCCTCCTCCTTTTGGTCCCAAACATACACCTTTCAGTTGCATAGTGGGGCATCTTTTTTTTCCCTAAGAAGATGCAATAAAACCCCATGTGCTATGGAAGATATTCAAGATAGTCTTCCTGTTGATCCCTATTGTGAGAAACATCAGCTTCAGCATTTGGACTACCATTAGGAGGTTCAGGCAGAGGGGACCCCATGTGTAGCTATGTTGATGGTGGTGGTAGTAGTGGCACTTGTAGCCATGGTGTTGTGGTAGAGGCAGTGATAGCGACAGTGGCACTCAGGGGAATACAGAGGAGGGAATCAGAAGGGAACCAAGGAGCCCACAATGACATGTCACAGTCTGATAAAAGATGTGGGGAAGGCGAGGACTACGATGATGACTGCATGTTGGACAGGACATTGGAGCTGGATCGGGGTGCTGAGGAGGTGACATCAGAGGAGAAGGGTAGTGGCGAAGGTGGCAACAAAGGCAATGTACAGAGGGGAAGCAAACCAGGCTGGTGCAGTGAGCTGCATTTATATTAATATAAGCAGATATATAACGCGAGTTTGACCGCGACGCGTGGTTGATTAAGTGTGGTTGCGTAAGTGTGTGACTTAAGATTAAGTGAGGGAGTATCTGAGAGCTAAATTATTTGTGGACATTGATAAGTGGCTGTGTTTGACTGTATTTTGTGCTGTGATAACACTTTTTTTTTTTTTTCTTTCTCCAGGGGTTGCACAGGTGAGCAATTAGGGTGTGGCTGTTTAATTAGGGTGTGGCTGTCTAATTAGGAGACTTTAAAAACTCAGCAGTAAGAACAGCACAGCCTTTTTGATTCCAGAGGGGAAGCAAACCAGGCTGGTGCAGTGAGCTGCATTTATATTAATATAAGCAGATATATAACGCGAGTTTGACCGCGACGCGTGGTTGATTAAGTGTGGTTGCGTAAGTGTGTGACTTAAGATTAAGTGAGGGAGTATCTGAGAGCTAAATTATTTGTGGACATTGATAAGTGGCTGTGTTTGACTGTATTTTGTGCTGTGATAACACTTTTTTTTTTTTTTCTTTCTCCAGGGGTTGCACAGGTGAGCAATTAGGGTGTGGCTGTTTAATTAGGGTGTGGCTGTCTAATTAGGAGACTTTAAAAACTCAGCAGTAAGAACAGCACAGCCTTTTTGATTCCAGAGGGGAAGCAAACCAGGCTGGTGCAGTGAGCTGCATTTATATTAATATAAGCAGATATATAACGCGAGTTTGCCCGCGACGCGTGGTTGATTACGTGTGGTTGCGTAAGTGTGTGACTTAAGATTAAGTGACTTTAGATTCAGGGACTTCGGAGGGGGACTGCAATTAGCCTGTATATTATTACTACATTGTATTGTATTTTTTTCTTTTGTGGTGTAATCCCCATTTAGTATGTGTTGCACAATTGACAACGCAGTCCAGTGCACATCTTGCATGATGTATGCAGTCCTGGAACAGCCGTTCCAGGGTGAATTTCTTTGTTCAAGATGTGAGCAAATTACCCGTTTGGAATCGCTAATCGAGTCTCTAAATGGGCAAGTTGCAACACTGAGAGGCATTGACAATTTGCAAAAAAGTTTGCTTCTCACCGAGCAAGCACTCTTTGGGGTAGATGAGGGAGAGGGTGACAGAGAGGAGGCTGAGGAAAGTGAGGTAGCTAGCTGGGTAACATTTAGAAAGCGGGGTAGAGGGAAGAGTGCCAGGGAGGCTAGCCCTGATCTGACACACCCCAACAAGTTTGCACGTTTGGCAGATGAGGGGGATGTCAGTCCAGGGACGGCACTGCCGCAGCCGGACACTTCCTCTGCCAGTCAGGGGAATGTCAGCTCCGGTAAGCAGGGGACCAGGAGAGCAGGGCAGGCCAGACAGGTGCTGGTAGTGGGAGACTCAATTATTAGGGGAACAGATAGGGAAATCTGTCACAAAGACCGTGATCGCCGAACAGTGTGCTGTCTTCCTGGCGCTAGAGTTCGACATATCGCGGATCGGGTTGACAGATTACTGGGAGGGGCTGGAGAAGATCCAGCGGTCATGGTCCATATCGGAACCAATGACAAAGTTAGGGGTAGGTGGAGAGTCCTTAAAAATGATTTCAGGGATTTAGGGCAAAAGCTTAGGGGAAGGACCTCAAAGGTAGTATTTTCCGAAATACTACCGATACCACGGGCCACACAAGAAAGGCAGCGGGAGATTAGGGAAATTAACAAGTGGCTCAAGAACTGGTGTAGGATGGAGGGGTTTGGGTTCCTGGAGAACTGGGCCGACTTCGCTGTCGGCTACAGCCTCTATCGTAGGGACGGGCTGCACCTCAATGGGGAAGGAGCAGCTGTGTTGGGGAAGAAGATGGCTAGAAGGTTGGAGGAGTGTTTAAACTAGGGACTGGGGGGGAGGGTAATTACACTATAGAAGGGGAAGATAGTGCAGATAGAGACCGGGGGCAAGGTAGTGGGACTGGGGGAGAAATGGAAGGAGGGACAAGAACAGTTCAGAAGGAAAGGTGTAGGGTAAAAAATATACATAAACCTCTCATATGTATGTATACTAATGCCAGAAGTCTGACTAATAAAACTGGTGAACTGGAATTAGTGATGTGTGAGGAGGACTATGACATAGTGGGAATAACTGAGACATGGCTGGATGATAGCTATGACTGGGCAGTTAATGTACAAGGTTACAGTCTGTTCAGAAAGGATCGTCAAAACCGGAGAGGTGGAGGGGTCTGCCTTTATGTAAAATCTTGTCTAAAGCCCACACTCCGTGAAGATATAAGTGAGGGACATGAACATGTGGAGTCACTGTGGGTAGAGATACATGGAGCTAAAAACAACAATAAATTACTAATAGGAGTCTACTATAAACCACCTAATATACCAGAGTCCACAGAAAATCTACTACTAAACGAGATAGACAAGGCGGCAAATCATAATGAGGTGGTTATTATGGGGGACTTCAACTACCCAGATATAGACTGGGAAACTGAAACTTGTATATCTCATAAAGGAAACAGATTCTTGGCAATAACCAAAGACCATTATCTCTCCCAACTGGTTCAGGACCCGACTAGAGGGACGGCCATACTGGACTTAATATTAACCAATAGACCTGACAGAACAACAGACGTGCAGGTTGGGGGACACCTGGGAAATAGTGACCATAAAGTAATAACCTTCCAATTATCATTCAAAAGAGCGTTTCTACAGGGAGAAACAAAAATACCAAACTTCAAAAAAGCTAAATTTAGCCAACTAAGAGAGGCCATAGGCCTAACTAACTGGGACAAAGTCCTCAAAAATAAAAATACAGCCAAAAAATGGGATATCTTTAAAAACATCCTAAAATCTCATTGTGAGAGGTACATACCGTATGGGAATAAAAGGTTAAGGAACAAAAAGAAACCAATGTGGATAAACAGAACTGTAAAGAAAGCAATAAATGACAAAAAGAAAGCATATAAAACCCTAAAACAGGAGGGTAGCACGGAAGCACTGAAAAACTATAAGGAAAAAAACAGAACATGTAAAAAACAAATAAAAGCGGCCAAACTAGAGACCGAGAGATTAATTGCCAAACAGAGTAAAACTAACCCTAAAATGTTCTTCAATTATATAAATGTTAAAAAGTATAAATCTGAAGGTGTCGGCCCTTTAAAGAGTAATGAGGGGGGAGTCGCAGAGAGCGACGAGGAGAAAGCAAAGCTGTTAAATATTTTTTTCTCCAATGTATTCACTGAGGAAAATAAACTGTCAGATGAAATGCTGAATGCTGAAATAAATTCGCCATTAAAAGTGTCCTGTCTGACCCAGGAAGAAGTACAACAGCGACTTAAAAAAATCAAAATAGACAAATCGCCAGGACCGGATGGCATACACCCCCGTATCCTAAGGGAATTAAGTAATGTCATAGCCAGACCCTTATTTCTGATATTTGCGGACTCTGTACTGACAGGGAATGTCCACAGGATTGGCGCATGGCAAATGTGGTGCCAATATTCAAAAAGGGTCCAAAAACAGAGCCTGGAAACTATAGGCCGGTAAGTTTAACATCTGTTGTGGGTAAACTGTTTGAAGGTTTTCTGAGAGATGCTATGTTAGAGCATCTTATGGGAAATAAGCAAATAACGCCATATCAGCATGGCTTCGTGAGGGATCGGTCATGTCAAACTAATTTAATCAGTTTCTATGAGGAGGTAAGTACTAGACTTGACAGCGGCGAATCAATGGATGTCGTGTATCTGGACTTCTCCAAAGCATTTGACACTGTACCTCATAAAAGGTTAGTATATAAAATGAGAATGCTCGGACTCGGAGAAAACGTCTGTAAGTGGGTAAGTAACTGGCTCAATGATAGAAAACAGAGGGTGGTTATTAACGGTACATACTCAGATTGGGTCACTGTCACTAGTGTAGTACCTCAGGGGTCAGTATTGGGCCCTATTCTCTTCAATATATTTATTAATGATCTTGTAGAAGGCTTGCATAGTAAAATATCAATTTTCGCAGATGACACTAAACTGTGTAAAGTAATTAACACTGAAGAGGACAGTATACTACTACAGAGGGATCTGGATAGATTGGAGGCTTGGGCAGATAAGTGGCAGATGAGGTTTAACACTGAGAAATGTAAAGTTATGCACATGGGAAGGAATAATGCAAGTCACCCGTACATACTAAATGGTAAAACACTCGGTAACACTGACATGGAAAAGGATCTAGGAATTTTAATAAACAGCAAACTAAGCTGCAAAAAACAGTGTCAGGCAGCGGCTGCCAAGGCCAATAAGATAATGGGTTGCATCAAAAGGGGCATAGATGCCCGTGATGAGAACATATTCCTACTACTTTACAAATCACTGGTCAGACCACACATGGAGTACTGTGTACAGTTCTGGGCTCCTGTAAACAAGGCAGACATAGCAGAGCTGGAGAGGGTCCAGAGGAGGGCAACTAAAGTAATAACTGGAATGGGGCAACTACAGTATCCTGAAAGATTATCAAAATTAGGGTTATTCACGTTAGAAAAAAGACGACTGAGGGGAGATCTAATTACTATGTATAAATATATCAGGGGGCAGTACAGAGATCTATCCCATCATCTATTTATCCCCAGGACTGTGATTGTGACGAGGGGACATCCTCTGCGTTTGGAGGAAAGAAGGTTTGTACACAAACATAGAAAAGGGTTCTTTACGGTAAGAGCAGTGAGACTATGGAACTCTCTGCCTGAGGAGGTGGTGATGGTGAGTACAATAAAGGAATTCAAGAGGGGCCTGGATGTATTTCTGGAGTGTAATAATATTACAGGCTATAGCTACTAGAGAGGGGTCGTTGATCCAGGGAGTTATTCTGATTGCCTGATTGGAGTCGGGAAGGAATTTTTTATTCCCCTAAAGTGAGGAAAATTGGCTTCTACCTCACAGGGTTTTTTTGCCTTCCTCTGGATCAACTTGTAGGATGACAGGCCGAACTGGATGGACAAATGTCTTTTTTCGGCCTTATGTACTATGTTACTATGTTACTAATGTAGGCCAAAACCTCCCAAGATCTGTAGGATGAAAGTAAGCCATGGCTTCATAGCTATATCAAGGCTCTATTATAGCACATGACGCGGCATCAGCTGATACTGTGGGAAAATAGAATTGGCCAGCATTCTGAATCAGAACAAGTCTGTCCTCCTATTCCTCGTCTTCTTTGTGGCAGCCAGGCTGCTTCCCCAAGCAGTACACTGTCCTTGTCATCATCAGCTGCTTCTTCTCCTGCTCCATCATGAGACACCCTTAATAGAATGTGTGGACCTGAGAAAACTATTCGCAACCAGCAAGCAGCTTGTGTGCAAGCTGAACAACCAACTGGCTAAGTTGCTGCAGGTGCAGTTGCTGCAGTATCACTTAGTTGTAATTGTGGCACAGTTTTGCACCTTCCTCAAAACTGAATTAAGGCATTATTTTTGGACGCTGCTTCTTCTGACACTACTATCTATGTGTATAAACTGGGGCAAGTATCTGCCACTGATAAGGCATAATTTTTGGAACACTTCTTGAGAACGGAAAGATGTGATCCAGCTTCTTTATCAAACGTGGCAGCTTTTATTGAAAGTAGTGCGTTAAAAACAATACAGACAGTCCATGTCTACACGTTTCGGATCCCCTAATACTGATCCTTACTCATGACCACAAGGGGACTGCATTTACACAGGATTTTAAATAGTAGCCAGCTGAAAGTAAAATCAGGTGGCTGCAATTATCTATGTCACACCCTCATATGGCCATCAAGCACTTATACATATTAAACAGCTTAAAAAGAGTTACAAGTCAATAGTGAAGGATCAAATCATGTTTTCGGTTTAAGCCTTTAGGGACACAAGATTCCATGCAGAAGATCCAATATGATTCTCTATTTAAAAGTTTCCTCCTGTAGTCTCCACCCCGAACAGGAGGATTAACCCTCTCTAATCCTTGAACTTTCATACCTGTAATATCACCCCCATGTGCCACCACATAATGTGAACTGACTGCAGAGACATTCCTAGTTTTAACATAGGGAATGTCAGAAATATGTCTGCAGATTCTAGTTATTTCACCTATTGGTAGTGCAACCGATATATATTGGAGGAGGCATAACGAGCATGTATAGCACCTAATCTGCTATAACTAATTTGAGGGGGCACCTAATCTGGCATAACTACTGTTAGGGGGGCACATATGAAGGCATAACTATGAGGGGGCAAATATGAAGGCATAACTACTGTGGGGGGGCACGTAATCTGGCATAACCACTGTGAGGGGCACATATGTGGGCATATCTAATGTGAGGGGCACATAATCTGGCATAACCACTCTGAGGGGGCACATATATGGGCATATCTACTTTGAGGGGGCATATAACTGGGCATAAATACTGTGAAGGGGCACATAAACTGCCATAACTACTGTGAGGGGACACATAATCTGGCATAACCACTCTGAGGGGGCACATATCTGGGCATATCTACTTTGAAGGGGCACATAACTGGGCATAAATACTGTGAAGGGGCACATAATCTGCCATAACAGCTGTGAGGGGCACATAATCTGGCATTACTATTGTAAAGGGCACATAATCTGTCATTGCTACTGTAAGGGGACACAATCTGGGCATTACTACTGTGAGGGGGAAGATATTTGGCATTACTACTGTGAGGGGGCACATAACTGGGCATTACTATTGTGAGGGGACACATAATCTGGCATTATTACTATGAGGGAGGCACATATCTGGGCATAACTACTGTAAGGGGACACATATTTGGCATAACTACTATGAGGGGGCACATATCTGGGCATAACTACTGTGACAGGAACAAAGGTGGGCATAACTACTGTGAGGGGCCACAAGGTGGGCATTAGTACTGTGTGGTTGCACTCAGGGGAAATGTCCTAGACTACCCTGCTATACATTGGCATGGCTCAGTATTACAGGCCAGCACAGTGCCCCCTGCTGGTCATTTCACAGGGGCAGTCACAATCCCTTCCTTATGTGATTATTCTTTTTTTTCTCACCACAGGGACCTTGTTCTGGATCCAGCGGACATCATGCCGATGCCAGCGACACCCTGGATGAGGTAGGACCAGATTTTATTAGGACTGAGTGTAGCCATGCATTGGGCTTAGGGCTCTTTCACACGAGCGGATCCTGTGCGTGGAATCTGCTGCGTGCCAAGCCCCGTTCTGGACAGCAGAGACACGGAGCATTAACATGATCGATAATGCTCCATGCCTCTCTGTGATCCTTTTACTACAAAATCACAGTGAGATAAAGTTGTCACCGTGATTTTGTAGTAAAAAGATCACAGTCAATCATGTTACTGCTCCGTGTCTCTGCTGTCCAGAATGGGGCTTGGCACTCAGCGGATTAGCTGCACGGAAAGAACCTTTAGTAAGAAAATCTGCCGCTCTTTTGTAAAAATGTTTGCACTGTGGCCCATAACACTATAGTTACACCACTGGTAGGGGAGGTAGTGGGGGGGTGGATGGGGTGGAGGCACGTTGGGGGGGCCAAGGGGAGGGGGCCCCATGGATTGTGTCACGAGGAAGCACCGCAATTGCTTTATGGTCTGAAACACGTTGACGAAACTGTCCTGTATATGAAGATTTTGACCGCGAATAAAGTATTTTTTCCTGCTATGATGCTGAGCTGGATTTTTTCTCTTTAGTCGCTATAAGATTACCGCTTCCAGGTGCGGTATCCGGCCTCATCTAGCGGAGGAGCTGGTGAGAGCTGCCTTTTATATCCATTTTGACCAATTTGCATTTTGTGTAACAAAGCCAATCAAAAGCATTTTACTTGGAGCACTACCGTAGAAATTCTTACTTGCAGTGTTGCTGTATAAAGTCCTACTTGGATCACTACCGTATAAAACTCGGAGGGCTGCCACATGAATTCTTACATGAATCGGTACTGTATGAATTCTTGCTTGGACTACTGCCATATGACTTCTTACTTGGAGTCCTGTTGTATAATTCTAATTTGGAGAGCCTCCATCCTTTATTCATATAATGCTAATATGAAGCATCACATCAATAAAGAATTAAGTTGCTCAGTGCTCTTGTAGTCTGACTTCACATTTCTTCTGTCCACATATCAGAACTCCAAGGAAGAGTTATTTTACTGGCTTTGTTACACATCATTTGGATAATAGAATATTACTCAGAGTATATTCCTACTGTCAACTTTGCAGCCATGGTCACCTCAAGAATAACTCTGCACAAGCTAATATTGAGTTGTGCCAGTACAGATCCAGAATTTTAAAAAGTGAGCATTGCTTCTGTCTGTGCTGAACCACCAAGCATATAAAATTTTGGAAAAGGCTGTATTGCCCTGAATATGAGAAATAAAATAGGAGTCTTGCAGTTATGACACCTTTGAATGACTAACAGAAATGAAGGCGATGTTGTTAAACAGCAAGCTTCCGAGACAACTTAGGTGTCTTTATGTCAATCACCTACACAGTCTTGGAAACCTGCTGCTTAACATGATTTTTCTTTTAATTCTATTAGCCTTTAAAGGTAATATGACTGCAGGGCTATTATTTTAAGAGAAAATTTTTTAACTGCCTAACATGATATCAAAAGTTAATTCTGGAAGAAAAATCTAAAATCTATACTGAATTAGAAACCAGTTAACGTGTGTATAGACAGGAAAATGACATTTGTAAGCTTCACAGAGCCTACAAACTTAAAGGGGTTATCCCACTTTGAGTTTTTTATACTTACCTGCTGCCACCGCGCGTTCACTTCCTGGATTCTGGCTGGGGGCGGGCTTCATCTTGATTGAAGTCTTCTCCCGGCCGGGCCGCGCACTGGACTGAACGGGCACGCTGCTGCGCATGCGCCATATTTCTGGCCAGTATAGTACAGAGCCGGCGTGCGCGTTCGCAGCTCTGTACTATTCTGGCCGGGAAGAAGTCATCGTCGCGCATGCGCGGCAGCGTGCGTGTTCAGGACAGCGAGTGGCCCGGCCGGGAGAAAAGAAGGAGTCTTCTGGGCAAGCGCGACCATCGGGATTTTTCAGAAGAGCGGTGGTCGTAACCAGGGGAGACCGAGTCACAACAATAAGGTAAGTGGGGATGAATTTTATCCTAATCGGTGGGAATTTGTTAATAAAGTATATTTACAAAAATGATCACTGTCAAATCATTAACAGATTTAACAGTGATCATTATGATGGGATAACCCCTTTAAAGGGGTTCTGCACTTTGTTTAAACTGATGATCTATCCTCCGGATAGATCATCAGCATCTGATCAGCGGGGGTCCGACACCCGGGACCCCCGCTGATCAGCTATTTGAGAAGGCAGCGGCGCTCCAGCAGCGCCGCGGCCTTCTCACTGTTTACCGCTGGCCCAGTGACGTCACGACTAGTATTAACTGGCCTGGGCGCGGCTAAGATCTGTTCACTTGAATGGAGCTTAACCCCGCCCAGGCCAGTTGATACTAGTCGTGACGTCACTGGGCCAGCGGTAAACAGTGAGAAGGCCGTAGCACTGGAGTGCTGCTGCCTTCTCAAACAGTTGATCGGTGGGGGTCCCAGGTGTCGGACCCCCGCTGATCAGAAGCTGATGATCTATTCAGAGGATAGATTATCAGTTTAAACAAAGTGCAGAACCCCTTTAAATTTCTGAAAGTGTAAACTAATTTTATGAGCATTGACATTATTAAAGGGAAGCTCCACCTGAGCATAGAAACATAGAAACATAGAATGTGTCGGCAGATAAGAACCATTTGGCCCATCTACTCTGCCCAATATACTGAATACTATGGATAGCCGCTGGTCCTATCTTATATGAAGGATAGCCTTATGCCTATCCCATGCATGCTTAAACTCCTCCACTGTATTTGCAGTTACCACTTCTGCAGGAAGGCTATTCCATGCATCCACTACTCTCTCAGTAAAGTAATACTTCCTGATATTACTTTTAAACCTTTGCCCCTCTAATTTAAAACGATGTCCTCTTGTAGCAGTTTTTCTTCTTTTAAATATTCTCTCCTCTTTTACCTTGTTGATTCCCTTTATGTATTTAAAAGTTTCTATCATATCCCCTCTGTCTCGTCTTTCTTCCAAGCTATACATGTTAAGGTCCTTTTTTTTAAATCAGATATTTCTTTATTAACATTTTCCAGTCTTATTTTATCACATTAACATGATATTTTGTAGACCACAGATGTATACATTATCTGTCATATATAGTATATAATATATACATTCTATTACACATATCTACATAGGACATGGCATAAATCCACATATAGCCTCTGGTATCAAAAGTATCTTCAATGTGAGTACAATTATCCATCCTAAACAAATAAACCCATCCCCCCCCCCCCCCCCCCCTCCCTAATCCCTTTAAGGCAGGACACACTCCTAAAACATCTTCCTTAGTCATCACTCTCGGGGTGTCGGCACCACATTACTCTTAAATAAGCCATCTACCATCATCTAATTCCAATCAGCGATGTTCCATATAACATCCTAGTCCATCATCAATCTTCCCATACAGCCACATTCTAGTTCCAGGTAACCCCCTCACTATCAGGCTTCTATAAATGCCCCACACACCTGCCACCATCCAATATTCTATATATATCATCCATTCTCACTGCATTCACCTTGTCATAGAAAAAGTCCTTGTAAGCGCCAGCCAGGAGCTACAGCACCCAGAATTATCAATCCAGCTGCCCCAGATTGCTTCGAATTTGGACAGACACTTCCTTTTTTGATATACTCCTCTTTCTAGACGAATCACAATATTTAATCTAGCAACATATTCTGATATATCAGGAGGTATGGGCTGGATCCACTTTGCTGCCACTGTTTTCCTAGCTTGATATAACATTCTACCTATTCCAGTAGTTATAACAGACTGTAAATTATTATCTGGTACCAGGCCTAATACACACAGTTTGGGATCCAACTTAAAACTAGCACTATATACTTTGTTCACCAGATGTAGTATTGCTTTCCAATAAGATAACAGTGATGAACATGACCACATCATGTGTAGAAGGTCAGCTTCATCACTTCCACACTTCGGACAGGCTGGACTATTTCTGTAGCCTATTTTATGCAAGAACACTGGGGTCTTATATACCCTATGTATTAAATATAGATGGGATAACCGTGCTGCCTCACTAAGGGATAAAGTAGGGGTAAGTTCCACCGCCTCAGTCCACTGCTCATCCGTGAGTACCCCTAGATCTTTTTCCCACTGACGTCTACTTGTTAATGGATACCCTTTAAGAAAGTCCTCTAAAAGGGCCTGATACACCCTGGAGATTGCTCCCTTCACTGAACCAGCTGCAACCACCATATTCAATGTCTGGCTTGACATAAATGTCACTGGGGCTATCTTAGATTGAGCTTCTAAAGCATGTCTAAGTTGTAAGTATCGATAGAACTGTGAAGAGGGCAGCCCATATTCAGAGCACAATTGTTGGTATTGTTTTAAAGTTCCTTTAAAATAAATATGGCTCAGATTCCATACCCCTTTTTTATTCCACTGGGAGAATCCATTCAGGTTTTCCAATTCCTGAAGTGCGGGGTTATGCCATAAGGGCGAGATGTTCATCAATCCTGTCATCCCTAAAATACTCTTTGCCTTATTCCATACTTTCCTCATAAGAATCAAGGTCGGAATATTTCCCATTTCTCCTTTTATTTCTCCTTCAATGGCTACCAACGGGGGAGACCTATTTGCAGCCCACTTTATCAGCTGACCACTCTTCCCTCCCATGTCATCTATTACCCCCCACCCTTTAAAATGTTGGAGTTGAGCCGACAGAAAATAGAGCATAGGATTAGGCAAGGCCAGACCACCGGCTTCTTTATTCCTCTGCAGAATTTCATATTTTATTCTTCCTCTATTATTTTTCCAAATAAAAAATCGGAACAGCTGCTGTATTTTATGGAAGAAATGCACTGGGATCCATATGGGGGAATTATGCAAAATATAAAGCAACTGAGGCATGAATATCATTTTAAGCAAATTGCCCCTACCGATCATAGAGAGAGGCAATTTATGCCAAACAGCAACCTTGCTTCTAAACCTCCCTAACAAGGGTATTAAATTACTAGGAATATAATCTGCAGGGTTCATTGACACAGTCACTCCAAGATATTTAAAAGATTGCACCACCTTGAGTTCAGAGAAAGTAGCATGAGTGGTATGCATTCGAGAAGATACCGGGAGAATTACTGACTTATCCCAGTTTATACGAAGTCCAGACTGATCACCAAACTGCGATATTATAGAGATTATGGAGTCTATGGAATCCACCAGATTACCTACATAGATTAGCATGTCATCTGCATATAAAGATACGCGCTCCTCACTAGAGCCCCTCCCTAGCCCTCTCATCAGTGGAGTAGATCGTAAAAGGCACGCCAATGGCTCAATTGCTATTGCAAATAGCAAGGGAGACAACGGGCAGCCCTGTCTCGTCCCCCTCTCCAATGCAACCGAGGGTGATAATTGTCCGTTTACTCTAATTCTGGCTCTGGGCTCACTGTACAGAAGCTTGACCCATTTTAGAAAACTTATTCCAAAGCCCATCCTAGTCATGACCGCCCACAAATACTCCCACTCAACGCTGTCAAAAGCTTTGGCAGCGTCAAGTGAGATCACAGCAGCTTCGCTATCCTGACCTTTCCTCCCCTCCAACTGCAGGTTTATAAACAAGCGCCTAAGATTCAATGCCGTGGATTTTCCAGGCATGAACCCAGATTGATCATCATGAATAATAGATTGAATGACCCTAGACAAGCGATTAGCCAAGACTTTGGCCAGAATTTTCACATCTACCGTTAGGAGTGAGATAGGCCTATATGAATCTACGAGCGAAGGGTCTTTTGTTAAGGTCCTTTAATCTTTCCTGGTAAATTTTATCCGGCAATCCATGTACTAGTTTAGTAGCTCTTCTCTGAACTCTCTCCAAAGTATCAATATCCTTCTGGAGATATAGTCTCCAGTACTGCGCACAATACTCCAAATGAGGTCTCACTAGTGCTCTGTAGAGCGGCATGAGCACCTCCCTCTTTCTACTGGTAATGCCTCTCCCTATACACCACAGCATTCTGCTAGCATTTCCTGCTGCTCTATGACATTGTCTGCCTACCTTTAAGTCTTCTGAGATAATGACCCCTAAATCCCTTTCCTCAGATACTGAGGTTAGGACTGTATCACTGGTTTTATATTCTGCTCTTGGGTTTTTACGCCCCAGGTGCATTATCTTGCACTTATCAACATTACATTTTAGTTGCCAGATTTTTGACCATTCCTCTAGTTTTCCTAAATCCTTTTCCAATCCTGTTACAAATCTTTGTGTCATCAGCAAAAAGACACACCTTACCATCGAGGCCTTCTGCAATTTCGCTGATAAAGATATTAAACAATATGGGTCCCAGAACAGATCCCTGAGGTACCCCACTGGTAACAAGACCATGGTCTGAATATACTCCATTGACTACAACCCTCTGTTGTCTGTCCCTCAGCCACTGCCTAATCCATTCAACAATATGGGAGTCCAAGCCCAAAGACTGCACTTTATTGATAAGCTTTCTATGTGGGACAGTATCAAAAGCCTTACTAAAGTCTAGATAAGCGATGTCTACTGCACCTCCGCCATCTATTATTTTAGTCACCCAATCAAAAAAATCAATAAGATTAGTTTGACATGATCTCCCTGAAGTAAACCCATGCCCTTCTCTGTCCCCCTCCAACTACTTGCCCTGGCTCCTCCAACTATCTGCAGTGGCTCCTTCCTGTCCAACCCCCTTTTCACCTGAAAAGAAAAAAATATATACCATTCAATATTATCAACTACCACCACCCGATCATTCATGCACAGGAAGTTCAAATTCTTATCAGCCAGCTTCCCCCCCACCAATCATGAACTACTGCAATCTGATCATGTTCCCCCTGTAAACTGTGTCAGTAATCCTACCAGCCCAATCCATGAACTGTGCTGCGGCTGCTGTCTTATGAGCCAACCATAGCACCCATAAGTGCATATCTGCTGCAGATATTTTGGCAGGATCCTCCATCGCAGAGGAAAGGAATGGTGCATGCAGCTGTATTCCATACAGCAAAATGCCTGTACTCACACCATTATTGTGAATGGGATCAGGCGGGTGCTGGCGGGGTTCAGCTTACGCCGTATCCGGCGAGTCCGGTATTCTGCTTCTATGCTGGAATACAATACTGGAATTTGATCTCAAGTGTGCACATAGCCTTCCCAACATGGACTGTGCCTGCTGCTGCTTATTATCTAGTGTGCCATACCCTCATGGACTGTGCCTGCTGCTGTTTCTCCTTCTCTGCCCCTGCTCCCTCCCCCAGGGCTTACACATAGTAACGGCCTGCTGCTGTAGCTGGCTGTCACTGTGGCAGAGGGCAGTCAGGACCTGGGGCAGATCTTTACAGTGCTGGATTGGAGTCTGGACTGGTGACAATGCTGAATCAGGTCAGATCTGGACTAGTCAGTCAGGTCACAGTGCGAGGCATGCTGGCAGAGGAACATGGCCATGGCAAGGTATTTTGGCGCCCTAGACACATTAGGAAAATGGTGCCCCCTTTATAGAATTCCTTATAAACTACCTTACTTGCTAATAAAATCAATTTTAAAACATTTTACAAGGTGCAGACACAGAATACAAAAGTATTTCATCCAGTCACTCACAACTGATATTTCTCTGGAGTTGTTCACTTTTTCTTCCCCATTTTCCCCAGGTTGCCATGAAAAGTTCTCCCAAAGACTGCAGAGTCTGTTTGGCCAGTGGCATATCTACTATATGGGGGGTTAAGAGGTAGCAGTCGCATCAGAACCTCATCATATACACCTCAACTGCTGCAGTACATCATAATACACACATCAGCTGCTGTCGAATCTCATAAGGCACACCTCAACTGCTGTAGAACCTCATAATACACATCTCAGCTGCTGAAGAACATCATAATACAGACCTCAGATGATTTGGAACCTCATAAAACACAATAAAGCTGCTGCAGAACATAACAATACACACCTCAGCTGCTGCAGAACATCATAATACACATCTCAGCTGCTGTCGAATCTCATAAGGCACACCTCAACTGCTGTAGAACCTCATAATACACATCTCAGCTGCTGAAGAACATCATAATACAGACCTCAGATTATTTGGAACCTCATAAAACACAATAAAGCTGCTGCAGAACATAACAATACACACCTCAGCTGCTGCAGAACATCATAATACACATCTCAGCTGCTGTCGAATCTCATAAGGCACACCTCAACTGCTGTAGAACCTCATAATACACATCTCAGCTGCTGCAGAACATCATAATACAGACCTCAGCTGCTGCAGAACATCATAATATACACCTGAGATTATTTGGAACCTCATAATACACAATAAAGCTGCTGCAGAAGATAACAATACACACCCCAGCTGCTGCAGAACATCATAATACACACCTGAGATGATTTGGAACCTCATAATACACAATAAAGCTGCTGCAGAACATAACAATACACACCTCAGCGGTTGCAAAACATAACTCACACCTCAGCTACTGAAGAATATTATAATACACACCTCAGCTGGTGCGGAATCTGAGGATACAAAACACATAAGGCTTTGATCACATCTGTGCTAGGGGCCCCGATTGCAGATCAGGTCATAAATGCTGGACAATTTTTTTTAGCATGCCAGGCTCCATGATGGAAACCCATCAGATCTTATCATAATCAACGAGATCCGCCTGGTGTTGTCATTCGTGATGTGCCAGATCCGGCATTACCACAATTTCTGTCGTTGTGATCCTATGACATAGCAGAATAGCAAAAGTCAAATAAACATGTCAGATGCTGCTGAACATCATAATAGTGAAAGGAAAACTGCAACTCTCATCATGACCAGGTTGTTGTTATTATTGGAAGTTAGAGGACAATCCATGGATAGGGTAAACAAAAATAAATCTCATTTATTCAATTTTAAAAATCCCATAAAAAAATTACGCTTTTTTTCCACTGAAGATACGCTTTTTAATGTAAAAAATAGCAAAAAAAATAAATCTTCCCCATATGTTTTTTATTTCCGCGTTAGTAACAACCCAGACTACATAAATATCATGTAAATTATCCCGTACAGTGAACGCCGTAAAAAGAAATTAAAAAATAGACAGAACTGCTCGTTTATTCTTAGTTGCCACCGAAAAAACGTAATAACAAGCGATTAAAAAGCGCCATTTACTAATGAAAAATAGAAGTCATCCCCCAAAAATCAAGCCCTCACACAACTCCATATAAATAAAAATAAAAAAGTTATGGGTCTTGGGAAGTGGCAATGCAAAAACATTTTTTATTGCAAAAAAGTAGCAAAACTTAAAAAAAACTATATGTATTTGGTATCACTGTAATTGTACTGACCCAGAGAATAAAGATATTATGTTATTTATACTGACAAATGAACGCCGTAAAATTAATAACGTAAAAACACAAAGCAGTATTGCTGTTTTTCCCATCTCCCTCCCAGTAAGAGTTAATAAAAATTAATTAGAAAGTTATGTGTACCCCAAAATGGCGCCATTAAAAACTACAACTTGTCCCACAAAAAACAAGCCCTCATAAAGCTATATACACTAAAAAATAAAAAAAAGTTATAGCTCTTGGAACGCGACGATGAAAAAAGGAAGAAAAATGCTTGGTCAGTAAGGCCCAAAACAGGCTGGTCACTAAGGGGTTAAGACATGAAGGTGAGTCAATCCAGGAAATTTCTACAATTTTGAATGAATCAAATGCTAATATGAAACTGGCTCTCATGAGGACTGATCCAAAAATGGAAGACCTCTGCTACAAGGATACGTCCATTAGAGTTATCAGTCTCAGAAACTGCAAATTAACAGCACCTCAAATTAGAGCTTACATAAATGCTTGACAGAGATGAAGCACCAGACACATCTCAACATCAACTATTCAGAGGAGACTGCAAGAATTTGGCCTTCATAGTGGATTTGCTACAAAAAAAAGTCACTACTGAGGAGACTTTGTCCAAGAAACACAAGAAATAAACATTAGACCAATGGAAATCTGTACTTCAGCCTGATGATTGAAAATGTAGGATTTTTTATTCCTACCACCATGTCTTTGTGAGATGCAGAAAAGGTGAGTCGATAGTTTCAACATGTGTGGTTTCCACCATGAAGCATGGAGGAAAGGGTGTGATGATGCTTTGCAGGTGACACTGTTGGTGATTTATTCAAAATTCAAGGCACACTTAATCAGCATGGCTACCACAGCATTCTGCACTGACATACCATCCCATCTGGTTTGTATTAAGTGGGACCCTATTTGTTTTTCAAAAGGAAGTTGATCCCAAACACACCTCCAGGCTATGAAAGGGCTATTTGACCAAGTAGTAGAGTGATCGAGTGCTGTATCAGATGATATTGTCTCTACAATCACAAGACCTTAACCCAATTGAGATGGTTTAATGAGTAGGACCTCACAATAAAGGAAAAGTAACCAAGTGCTCAGCACCTCTGTGAACTTCTTGTAGACTGTTGAAAAACCATTCACGGCAACTACCTCATGAAGCTTCCCAGAAACCCAAAAGGTATGCAAATAAGCTTTCCTTCCAAAAAGAAAAGAACGCTAGGCCTCTCTGATGCTAGCAGAAGTAAGAAATACTAATTTGCATTTTTTCCCCCAGAAACCCAGAGCAGTGTTGCTTTGCCTACAATACTTCTCAAGCATACTAGCTGCTCTCCATAATGAGAAAGAATAGCAAGAGAACTCCCCCAGACCCTGATAAAAGCCTCTCAGCTAGATAGGCATATATATTTTTTTATCTGCTTTGAAAAAGGATAATAACCTGGAAAGAGCTGTTTTGCTTTATGACCTGTTTTAAAGGCTGAGCGTTGACTTTGTATAGCAGCATTATAGCTGATAGTGTAAGATGGTTAGCTTTATTAACCTTTTGTATGGAAAACTAGAATATATTAGAGATGAGTTAATCAATGCTACCAATTTAAAATTCTTCTCAAATTTCTTCCTTTTGGGCAGATCAGAGAAGAGAGGGAGACTCATGTGTAATACTGCATTGGAAAAGAGATATGCAAGCCACTGCTAATTCCAAAAGGAGAAGAGTACCAAGTAACCCTGCATTGATAACTGAGTGCCTTAAGAAAAAAAATTGCACTACTTAGCTAAGTGGCCTTTGTCAGGGTCTTTGGGGTGTTCTTTTTCAATAGGGAGACCACTAAGTATGACTAGTATGCATGATTAATATTGTAGTCTGGCCAATGCTGCACTGCATTTATGGGAAAACTATATGAAAATTAGCATATCTTAGTTGTACTAGCACCATATAGGCTTAGTGTTCTTTTATTTTTGGAAGGAAAGCTAATTTGAATTCCTTTCCCAGAAACCCAAAATTATACAAATTATCTTTCCTATATAAAAACACACTAATTGAACAATTTGAGGCTACCACCAGGCGGACATCTTATTATTCACTGATTGAACAGTTCAAGGTCTCTCAACCTGCCCTCCCCCTCCCCCTCCTCGCCTCGCATCGCATCGCCTCGCCTCGCCTCCTCTCTTATTTGGCTTTGAACATCTCTGTGTTTTTTTGTTTATAGAGGCACAA
Source organism: Bufo bufo (assembly GCF_905171765.1). Taxonomy (NCBI): domain Eukaryota; kingdom Metazoa; phylum Chordata; class Amphibia; order Anura; family Bufonidae; genus Bufo; species Bufo bufo. Next base: position 92,568,367 of record NC_053392.1, read on the forward strand.
ATAAAGGTGTTTGACTGCTAGGACCTAAAATAATCAGTGGCAATCTGTGATGGATCCTGGCAGGATTCAGTTCCCCTGCAATGCTACCACTGAAAAAACCAAGCATTACATTATGCACATTGAAATTGATGGGCTGTGTGTGTAATGCTTAGAGAGAGGCACTCTATGCAATAGCTCTGGCTAATTCATGATGGTCCTGAAAGAATGATCCCCTTCTACTATGAAGTAATAGGATATCAGAAAATTGGTCAAGCACTTTACTTTCATTAAAATAGAGTATTACTAGAGTACTGCATTCAATAATACACTATTTTTAAACACCATATTCTAGTAGTGCAAGTTTTTCTTTTTAGAAGAAGCATAAATATTGTCTCAACAAGTAAAAAACTAAATCACACCTGGGTATTCAAGTTAAATACTGTTGTTTTTTAGCAGCAGATCCACATAATCAACTGTGGGATGGTCAAACATAATCAAACCTGATAGCTCAGCCCATCCATCATCCTGGAATGATTATCCAAGAAGCAAACCAGAAATGTTTCCATTCTCCTTTTGGTGTCAGACTTGTTAATTGATTCAAGTTACTTATGATAAGCGGACATGCCTCTCAAGTAAAATACGTCTGTTTGTTTATGGCTGTGTATCCATGGAGGCTTGAAATGAGGTGAAAATGACCAGCTAACATAAAATAAGCCCATGTTAAAAAGGTTTCTAAGAATTACATGAAATGTAGCTAAAAGAAAGTAAATTAGAAGGATTACAGGAATTGCAAATTATGCAGTGTCAGACTGGCCCACAAGAAAACTAGAGAATCATCTGGTGGGCCCAGGCCCTAATGTAATAATAGGCTCCAAAGATCTAGGAAAGATAACCCCTTTTGGAAGTGAGTTAAAGCCAATCACTTGCCATTAACGTCAATTTTTATGGGATAATTCACAGGTAACACAATAAAAGCACACAGAGCTATGGGGACTGGGTATTGTGGATGCGCTAGTGGCCATCTAGCAACCCATGTCCTCAGCTCTATACACAAAATCCCGGTGACAGGTTCCCTTTAAGATACAATTAAGTGAAGATGTATACATGTTCTGTATAGATGGAGGGTGGTCCTCAAAATCATTTCCTCTGCTGGGCCCAAGGAACCCCAGTCCTATTATGTACAAGATAGTGTTATTACAATGCTGCAAGCCATATCAGCTATAGTCTGTGACTATCTCACCTCACCTGGCCATTTTGGTGAATTACCTGCCATCTACGCCATTTCTGACCTAGCTGTTAGGAGGTGTTGGGAATAGTGGTAATATGAGGGCACATACACATGGCGAACAGGCTCTGGATGGTCCAGACAGTACACTAGTAGAGAGGATTGTTTGATCCAACAAAAAGCATGAGCAGCTCCCACAGTTTCATTGCATACCATCCAGACACAGGTGGCAACGTTATTACATACCCCTGTCTTTGGCCTGACCATTTGCAGGCAACAGGAGAAGATTTGGTGTCATGGCATCCAATATGTGTCCTGCCATTTACAGCCGGAAACCATCTGCTTTGTTTGCAGTCATGTCGTTACCAATAGACCTGGAATGAAACATACCGGAACTATATCATCTTTACCAACAAATCAGGGTTCTGTTTGGGAGCCCACAACAGTCAGGTTTGAGTATGCAAGGTCTTGTGTTGCGGTCTTGTGTAAAAATCTAGTTTTTCCCCATCATTCTGCACTCAATACCCTATAATAACAAAGTAAAAATCAGAATGTTTTACTCAGGACTTAGTTAAAGCAGCTCCAGTCTACAGTCTTCATTGGAATGATGGAACAAGGTTTGTACACCTGGATCTGGGGATTTTGTACTATTCTTCTCTGCAGATCCACTGCCAAGTTGGATGGGGATTGTCAGTGGAGAGTCATTTTCAGGTCTCTCCAAAGGTGTTCGATTTGGTTCACGTCAGACCTCTGGCTGGGCCACTCGAGAACATTCACAGAGTTGTCCCTAAGCCACTCATGTGTTGTCTTGGCTGTGTGAACCTTCTGCCAAGTCTGAGGTCAAGAGCACACTGGATTGAGTTCTCATTAGGAATATCTCTGTACTTTTCTCCATTCAGCATTCCCTCAACCCTGACCAGTTTCCCTGTCCCAGCTGCTGAAAACCGCCCCCACGGCATGATGGTGAAACCACCATGCTTCACTGTAGGGATGGTATTGAGCAATAGATGAGCAGTGCTTGGTTTCCTCCAAAAATGAGGCTTAGAAATTAGGCAAAAAAGTTCAACCTTGGTTCATCAGAACAGAGAATCTTGTTTCTCAGCCTGTGTCCTTTAGGTTCCTTTTTTTTTTTTTTTTTTGCAAACTCGAAGTGAGCTTTTATGTTTCTTTTACTAAGGAGAGGGTTCTTTCTAACAACTCTGCAATAAAGCCCATATTCATGGAGTGCCCACAGTGATGGTTGACCTTCTCTCATCTGCACACAGGATATTTGGAGCTCAGACAGAGTGAAAATTTAGTTCTTGGTCACATCTCTTACCAAGGCCCTTCACCCCTGATTACTTAGCCCTGGTGTTCCAAACATCTTCCATTTAAGAATCATGGATGCCACTGTGTTCATGGTAACTTTCAGTGCAGCAGAAATTTTTTGATACATTCTCCAGATCTTTGCTTCCACACAATCCTGCCTCTGAGCTCTACGGGCAGTTCTATCCTCCTCATGGCCTGGTATTTGCTCTGGTATGCATTGTCAATTGTGAGACCTTATATATAGTGGTGGGGATATGCTCTGGTAGACAAGCTTGCGGACGCAGTATAGAGGCAACGACAACGTCTTTAACTTATACAGTTCGGTGTTAATTCACACATAAGGATAAGCAAAATAAAAAAGTCAGTTTCAAGGAAAACAGTCACCTTGAGTCTGGTGTTTGTTCACACCATGCAGCAATGCAGAAGTCCTTGGACATAGCAGAAACCACCTGCTCTCACGCCAACAAGGTAGCAGGCCTTTACCCAGGCCCAAACTCCCAGGTCCTAACACAGAGACTGACAGAGCTTCACTGTCAGAGAGGAGTAAATTCCTACCACCTGACAGTGCTGCCTGTGTTTTATAGCCCAAACCAACACCCGGCCTGGAACGTGGGGAGAAGCCACCCACTCTGCTCTTTGGCTGCTCCCAGTAAAAGTACAGCCATAATAAATAGCAAAACCAGGTCAGCCAGCACTAGCTGCCGCTGACACATGAAATCCTGGCTCTTACCTCACCGAGGCCAGGAATTTCGGTGACACATACCTTCCGTCAATGACGGACCCTTGCGCCTTCCTACAATAGTCAGGGCTATGTCTTTCCAAATCATGTCCAATGAACTGAATTTACCACAGGTGCACTCCAATCAAGGTGTAAAAACATTGGAAAGATGATCAATAGAAATGACACGCCCCCAAAGCTAAATTTTAGGCGTCATAGCAAAAGGTTTAAAAATACTTATGTCTATGCGAAATGTTATATTTTCCTTTTTAAGAAATTTGCAAGAATTTTTCTATTTTTTTTTTTACTTTCTTATTATAGGGTATTGAGCGCAGATTGTTGGGAGAAAACTAGATTTTTTTAATTTTTTTATTTTAGCACCAGGCCACAACATAACAAAATGTAAAAAAAGTGAAAGGGTCTAAAAACTTTCCAAATTCACTGTATCATTACTAGGGTTGAGCAAATCACGCTTCGGATGCAAGATCCGAAGTCGATTCGTTCCCCAACTTCGTTTTATGGAGACCTGACGATCGGATAGCAGTTTTAAAATGTTTTTAAAGTTGTAGTATCAAAGGCCAAAGTTATTCACCGAAGACTTGTGAGACTTTAGACCTAAAGGGAGTCTGTCACCTGTTTTTCACCAATATAATTAAGAGCACTGCCCCATAGAAGATTGCATACACATCCCAAACATACCTGTGTGCACTTTGTGCCTTTATTCCATGTCCAGGAAAAGCACTTTTATTCTGCTGGAAACAGATCTTATTCCGTGCTGAAAAAATTTGTTTCAAGCATGAGAAACCTGAGGAAAACCTAAAAAGACTATTCTACTTCATGTCCTGTTAGATTTGCCGCCGAATTTCTTCAGATCAGTATTTTCTTATTCTTCGAGGCGGCCATATATGTTATTTATAAGATTTTTCTGAACATTTAAACCAATAACAAGACTTTGTAGTGGTAATTTGAGATGAGCGAGTCGAAGTTGACGAAGTGGAATTCAATCCGAATTTCAATCCTAAAATGGCTGTTGCATGTGTTAGGACATGGAGCAAAGAACTCTGGGAATGAGGGATCACCCACAATAACATGCATGCAGCCAATCAGCAGCCAGCCAGCCCCTGTCACAGCCCTATAAATAGCCTCAGCCATCTTGGATCCTGCCATTTTCCAGTGTACTTTGTGTAGGTAGAGACGTCAGCAGGCGCTAGGGACAGTGATAGGAAAGACTTCATTGTGCTGAAAAATCGATTTAGAAGTTCAGGAAAAGGTTATTCAAGGAGTAGGGAAAGGACAGGGAGGAATCATCTACATTATAAAAGGAGAACAGGTTGCAATAGAAGAGTGTACAGCCTGGAAAATAGGAGTGATTCTGTTACACCTTGCTGTACTAATTGGGGATCCAAATTGGTGTTATACTGCTGCTTGGTGTTATAATACATTAGTAATTCCAGCAAACCTTGCTTGTTATTGGGGTACAAGTTCTGTGTGATACAGCCATTTACAGGGTGTATTAGTAAGAAATATACTTACACCCTATTAGCCTTTCTGCGTTGATTTTACATTGTTTAACTTTTTGGGGGGGATGTAAAAAAAGAGGTAATTGCCGTTCAGAGATGAAGTTACATTGCACTATAGGCATTTATGCGGTGTATTAATAGGAAAGATACGTACATCCTATTAGCCATTCTGTGGTGAATTTTAATTGTTTTACTTTTTTGGGGGGTTATGAATAGTAAAAAGAATAAGTCTTAATTTCCGTTTTTGGGGGAAGTGCATTAATAAGAAAAAAAAAGGAAAAAATATATGTCGTAATTGCCGTTCAGCGGTGAAGTTACATTGTACTACAGCCATTTATAGGGTGTATTAATAGGAAAGATACGTACGTCCTATTAGCCGTTCTGTGGTGAATTGTGATTGTTATATTTATTTTTTTGGGGTGTATTAATAGAAAAAATAATATGTCTTAATTGCCGTTCTGCAGAGAAGTTACATTGTACTACAGCCATTTACAGAGTTTATTGAAAGGAAATAAACATCCTATATATTAGCCATTCTGCGGTGAATAGTGATTGTTATATTTGTTTTGGGGGGTTATTAATCGGATGATGATGATGATATGGCCGATAGCACTCGGGAGCAGGGTGAAGAAGGGGCTTCATCATCATCATCATCATCATCATCATCATCATCAGGAGATGAGGGTGGCAGCTTGTGCGTGAGTCAGCAACTGAGCCAGCAGGATGGTAGCATGGTCATGAGTCAGCAGGGTCTCTTGAAAAATCCACGGCACACCAAATACGTTTTATCAGTTAGTAATTTTTAATTCATAGTAGTTTTCACATCAATTTAATGTTCCATCCAGAGCAATTATGTGAGCAATATTTTTTAAGTTAAGCAGTACAACCCCAACGTTTCGGTCGGTGTCGACCTTTATCAAGGGATCTGTAAAGAATACATAGTAGAATAATAAGTATTATGGACGGAACAATGATGCAGCACTAGAGATTATGAATAAACTAAACAATACATATCAGTGAGATGTCTTATCCTATAGTTCAAAAATCTGAGTCCACTAACAGCTTCTGCTCAGGGATCCAGGGTGGAAGAGAAAAAAAAGGGGAAATTGAAATCGCAAAATAGAAGTAAAAAAACAGAAAAAGACCTGAAATAAAGGCAAATATATATACAACTTGTACATTGCTAGGATATAAAACACTGTTGGTACCTAGATACATGGATAAATACTCAGGATCATTGCATTGGAATAATAAATATTTGTAACGACTATATGAGGCATATATACAGAGTAAGGGACCATATAGGGAGGATGGGAGCACTATTGGGTAGGGTGGGTGATAGACACAAAGAATAAATGGACTAGATGGTCGAGGATTACAGTAACCTGGCACCCAGAGAAGTAGACATAAGGACAGTATAAATGAAGTATCAAGTATCATAGATAATGTACCTAGAGCAAAGCTAAAATTTGTCCGCTGTAGTCATAGAGGCTTACATAAGTTATGCCGATGTGCTAGTATAACAAGAATCTACCATGGGCGCCTTACCTGTGGCTTGGATATGCAGTGTCTGCTCTGGAGATGTGTGTCCGTGTGCTAATACAGTCCTTATATGCTGGTGTAGAGTGTAGCGTCACTCTAAATTACTAACTGATAAAACGTATTTGGTGTGCCGTGGATTTTTCAAGAGAATCTACTGACGTCTGTCCTCTATGAGCACCCACAATCTAGGGTGTGCAGATCTCATATATTTCTTGGATGAGTCAGCAGGGTGGCAGCAGTGAGAAGTTGCTGAGCCAAACGTGCCCGGGGTAGACCACCCACTTCGCAGAAGCATACCTGCCTGGAAAGTAGCGGTTTGCGGAGGCAGCAGTAGCAGGCACTCAACTTGGACTGTTGGGGGGAAAATGCCCTACTCGGCGGTGTGAAATTTTTTTGTTTGGCCGCTGGTGCAGGTGAACATTTGCCGAATTTGTGGGCAGAAGGTAAAGCATTTACCAGGGTGCTAATGTTGGTGGTGGTGGTCAAGCCTGCTGCAGCAAATGCTGCATCACCCAGTGGCTCGCACCCAATTTAATGGAGTCAAGGCTCCACCACCTCAGCCGAAGGGAGCTGTCTGTCCTTCCCATCATCTGCTAGTCCTTATGCTCTTGCTCCTCCTCCTCCTCCTCCTACTCCTCATCAGTCATTCTATCAGCAATTGATCACCGGTGATTTCCAAGAGACAACAGAATGCATGCACTCATCCAATGGCGCATAAACTGAACGTGTTCTTGGCCAAGTTGCTGGTGCTGCAGTCCCTCCCTTTCCAAGTGGCACCTTTCAGAGAACTGATGGCTTGTGCCGAGCCGAGGTGGAGAGTCCCAAGCTGATATTTCTTTGTGAAAAAAGTACCAGCCCTGCACACATATGTAGAACAAAAGGTGGGCCAGTCCTTGAGCCTGTCGGTGTCTGCCAAAGTGCACGGCAGCGCCGACATGTGGAGCTGTAACTACGGTCAAGGACAATATATGTCCTTTTTACAGCCCACTGTGTAAATGTGGTTCCTGCCCAGCCACACCAGCAACTTGGCCAGGTGACGCTGTTTCCGCCTCCACATTCTCTTGCCATTGCTCCTGCGACAATGTCCGCCTCTGCCTCCTCATCATCTACTGTGTCCTCAGCCTCCAGTGCTGGGACAATTCACAGTGCTCCTCCAGCATACCACATGTGCAGGACACAGCGGTGTCACACTGTTCTGCACCTAGTTCCCCTACTCATCAGCAGCAACAGCTAGACATAGAGCAGAACCCGAACCAGCAGGTTGTGGCATACTTGGAGTGCACCCTGCCATCCCACATCAAAGATCCCCTGGACTACTGGGCAGCCAAACTCGATTTGCGGCCGCAATTGACCGAGTTTGCCCTGGACAAGCTTCCCTGCCCAGCCAGCAGTGTGGCATCAGAGCGGGTGTTTAGTGAGAACTCGCCTGTCCACCCAAAATGTGGAGAAATTGACCTTTGTGATGATGAATTAGGCGTGGATCAGCAAGGATTTTCAAACACCAGTGCCTGATGCATCAGACTAGATCATCCATGGTGCCACAACTAAACTTTGTCAAAAGAGACCTGATTCTTCTGGCTACCTGCTTCAACTGGTCTTCAACTGGTACTGGTATTGACCCCCTCCTCTCCACTCTGTCACTTGGCCACTCTGTGGTCTCCTCATGCTGCTGCCACCTCACCAATCTGTCACTGTGCCACTCTGTGGTCTCCTCATGCTGCTGCCACCTCACCACTCTGTGGTCTCCTCATGCTGCTGCCACCTCAACACTCTTTTACTGGGCCACTCTGTTGTCTCTTCATGCTGCTGCCATATCACCACTCTGTGGTCTCCTCATGCTTCTGCCACCTCAACACTCTGTCACTGGGCTACTCTGTGGTCTCCTCATGCTGCTGCCTCCTCATCACTATGTCATTGGGCCACTCTGTGGTCTCCTCATGCTGCTGTCACCTTACCACTATGTCACTCGGCCACTATGTGGTCTCCTCATGGTCATTGGGCCACTCTGTGATCTCCTCATGCTGCTTCCACCTCACCACTCTGTCACTGGGCCACTCTGTGGTCTCGTCATGCTGATGCCACCTCACCACTATGTCACGGTGCCACACTGTGGTCTCCTCATCCTGCAGCCACCTCACCACTCTGTGGTTTCCTCATGCTGCTGCCACATCACCACTTTGTGGTCTCCTCATGCTGCTGCCACCTCACCACTCTGTCACTGGGCCATTTTGTGGTCTCCTTATGCTACTGCCAGCTTACCACTATGTCACTGAGCCACTCTGTGGTCTCCTCATTCTGCTGCCACCTCAAGAATCTGTCATAGGTCCACTCTGTTGACTTTTCAAGCTGTTCACACCCTCCCCACTTTATGACTGGGCACTATTTTGCCTTTTTGGCTTGGTTGACATCATCATTTATTTGACACTTCTTCTGATCTGTCAGAAGGAAGGAAAAATGAGACACACAACGGATCCTGTCTATGTATCAGCTGTAAGGCCTGTATGACATGGTCCCTATTTTGCTTAAGAATTGGCTTATGACTTGGTAGCCAAAAGCAGGAGTGGGTACAAGACAAAGAAGACATGCATATATTCAATTCATGTGTCATCTCTGTTTTGGATCCACTCCTGTTTTTTGGGGGGGCTTTAGCAATACTGATGGATTACTGAACAAATGCTGACCGAATGAAGGCGGATGCTCAACAGACAGAATAATTTTTTTGTGGGTTATTTGTTTTTTTTTGGTTCTGACAGATCAGAGGAAGGGCAAAATAATCAGTGATGTCAACACAAACTTACTGCTGACACCCTCTCCACTCTGTCAGGGGAGGCTCTACTTGTATAAGCGTTTAATTGAACTGGTTCTGTAGACATCTATGTGGAATCAGCTGATGATGGTGTAAAAGGAGTGCGCTTCTTCTTGACGTTAACATTGACCTGTAAGGCTGAGTTCACACTTGAGTTATTTGGTCAGTTTTGGGCCTGTGACTGCCCAAATAAGTGATATGTGCAGCGAGCGACGCCTGTCATCTGCGTGTCATACTGATTCACAGTATTGTTTCACTACCATAACAGACTCCCTATGTGTTTTTCTGCAAGGCACAGTGTTCTACACCACTATACAGGCTCTCTGCAGCCAGGAAATAGCTGTTTTTAACGCGATTTGCCACAATTAAATTCGGATCAAATCTTTTTGGAAAATTTGGGAATCTACCGAATTGAATTTTTGAGAAATTCACTCATCTCTACTAGTAGTGACTGTGTCTATGGTACCGAAGTGGTTGTATGCAATCAACTGACCATTGATCATAATAGCCTAATTGAAACATTTAGATGGAAATTATCAACATTGTTGCAATTATTTCATTTACGGGGCACTAGGTTAATTTTAAACTAGCTCACTCTGGAAATCAATGAAATTATAGTATCATTTATCATATTTAACAAAAAATATTACATCTCTGACCAATCTTAAGGTCTGAAGAATATATCTATTGTAATTTCTATCACAACCATGGCAACATTTTTGGGGTTCTTAAAAGTTATTTACAGATGGATGAATGAAACAGAAAATGATTTATTAAATGAGCTCTAATTTATAATAGTTTCTACACATACAATGCAACTATAATGACCAGATAAACAGGTATCAAATGGTTAATATGGTGATTTTTTTTATTTATGTTAGCACAATGATGCAAAAACTAAACTTTCATTTTTACCGATATGCTAAGGACATTGTATCATCACTGTGTGTTGCAATATTCAATGAAGGAAATGTTAAGGGCAAAGACATTAAAGATCTTTAGATTAAAATACAGAAACAAAAAGTTGAAATAAAATGAAGTTGTGTTCACGAGGTCTTTTCAAGTATCCACGCTTGTCTCACAAGCCGCATAATACAACTCTTTGCTTTCTACCTTCCCCCATGACCAGCAGACCAGGATGTAGAAGAATTGACTGACATTCAGAGGTCAGCAATGTCATACATTATACGGCAGTCCATTAAAGGGCAATTTAGCTTCACAACTTCACAAAAAAATGTTTTCAGAATCAACATCGGTGTAATTGGGATCATTAAAAAGACGTATCATGCCTTTAGGGGTAATTGTCACAAACAAATATAATGAGTTCTGGGTTGCAACTTATGTCCAAGCATAACCAAGTAGAGTCCAACCAAATGACATAGATTTATTTATTAGATTCATTAAATCTGCATTATTATAGAAAGGACAAACACCATCCAAGCATGTTCAATATGCGATTTGAACCTACATCTGAAGCAATCAATCTTTGGTGTAATTGATAATATTGAATATTAATGTTCAACATAAAATATAGGATCCTCACAACCAGCGTCACCGGCGGTGTCGATTGCAATCTGTGGTCCTTTGGGAACCTTGTTATTTGCAACCAATTACATCTAGACCTCTAGTAATTGTATAACAAGACTTTGCAGGTATTTCTACTGAATCATCTTTGGCTTGAGTAGTCTATAAGATGGGAATACTCTGGAGCTAGTTTATAGAGCCATAAGACAAAAATATCTTATGTCATAGATATATTTTAGTCTAAAATATGCCACCAATTTCAGATAGGTGCGGGATTCATCTCTGGGACCTGCACCTGTCTCTAGAATGGGGCTTCTAAAGTTCCGAAAATAGCCAGAAAACGCAAATAAATGAAAGCGCATCTTGCAAGCACGGCCCCCACTTTATTCACTTCTATGGGACTGCTGGAAATAGCTGGTCCGGTCGGCTGCTCATGCACAGTGTGCTCGTGTTCACTTAGGGGATTTCATTCTAGACATAGGTGCAAGTCCTAGAGGTGGGACCAGCAGTTATCTGACATTGGTGGCATATCATAGCAATATGCCACCAAAGTCTGAGCTGAGACAACCCCTTTAATAGCTCCATGAGCCTTTGTCTTCTACCATTGAGATCTTTGCATCTCAATATACTATTCTAAATCTCAAAGTGGCCTGGTACTTGTAAGAATATAAGTGACTCTCAAAGATCAGTAGAGACCAGTAGTGTACTTACCATAGAGGTAGATTACATGACTCCTATGGGACCCGGGGAGAGGGGGGCCTGCCGCTGAACTCCTTTACCCATGCCTGACATAGGTGCATTTTCCCATAGCTACCACAAGGGGGAGCTCAGTGCAAAAAGATTTTACAGCTTCCATTGAGTTCAAGTATAAATTCCCATGCACTGAGCTCCCACTACTGGCGGCTACAAGTAGCCAGTTTAATAATGTACTGAAGGGAAGCAGGAGACATACAACTGTTCTGAGATTTATTAATGTATTTATGCCAGTTTTCTGAGAAATCAGAAAACTGCTCTGATCAGAGCAAGCACCATGTTTATGAAGCACCTCTCCTATTCCACTTTTTCTGACATTAAAGTCAGTTAAAGTGGGTGAAGCGAAGCACGACTTTTTAAATGAAAAAATTCTAAATAGTAAAAATAAATACATTTGTCATAAATCCAAGGGTTTTGCTGTGGAGCCCTATGAAGTCTGTACATGCCCAGGTGGAGACCTAACTTAGGAGTTTGTGCAGAAAAACTGGCAAATATCACCAATGACCAACAGATTGTGTTTAGAGATGAGCGAAGTATTCATAAATTTGATTTGGCTGCTTCGCCGAGTTTTACTAAAACCTCACATCAGACCGCCACATCAGACCCCCATATCAGAAACTCAGATCCTACCCCCATTAGCCATTCATGTCAGCCACCATCATACATCCACGTCAGACCCTCATCAGACCTCCATGCCAGACCTCCATTAGACTTCAGATCAGACCTCCATGCCAGACCCCCATCAGACCTCAGATCAGACCTTTACGCCAGACCCCCCATATCAGACCTCAAATCAGAGATAAAATAAATAAATTCACTTACCTCTCCTGCTCTGCCGTTCCTCTCCAGGTCTGGCAGTCTCCCCTGCAGTCACTCTCCTTTGTCCCTATATGGTTAGGTGACAGTTCAGCATTTTCCCCCCACTTTTGGGGGAAAGAAAGTGCATCTGATAAAGTGAAAATATGGTAACTTCTGCAAATTGGAACCCTCAACATACATATATAGTAGAGAAAATGATACAGCAATCTGCTTAGCCACTAAGCGTGTTTCTAAATTTCTAAAAGTAATTTTTAATAAATGTCTGGATAAATATTATGTACTGAAGTATAGCATTCAGCACATATTTACTCTACTTGTTCTCATTATGTTAAAGAGGTTTTCCGGGTGTTTAATACTGATGACCTATCCTCAGGATGGGTCATCAATATCTGATTAGTGGGGGTCTGACAGAAGGCTGAGGTTGCGGTGCTCAATGAGTTCTGCTTGGTATTGCATATCAGACCAATTCACTTGAATGAGACTGAGCTGCAACTAGGCCGCGTAAATGATGAACATGACATCACTGGCTTAAGAAGAGTGAGCATCTAGCCTCTCCAAACAGCTGATTGTTGGAGGTACCTGAGGATAGGTCATCAATGCTGAACACCCAGACAAACCCTTTTAAAGAGAATACATATAAAATACTATCCCTTTGGGATAGCATACTTGGTATCCTGATGTCAGCATCATGTTTTGGAGATGTCTTTCTCATGAAGGACCTTTTATGCATATTTGGTGGGATTGCCCCAAAATGCAGTAACTTTGGAAATAAGTTTTCCATATTCAGGGAACACACCGTTTAAAGTTAGAATAACTTGTACCTCTAAAACAGGTCTATTAAGGTTTCATCTTGGACACCCTTTGAGAGAAATCCACAAAAATAATAATATTGATTTTACTGGGTGCAGCCAGGACCCTTATCTGTTCCTCCTGGAAGTTCAGGGACCTCACTTCATATCTTTCTGCAATAACAAATGTTAGTCTAGTTATATGGACTAGAACTGGCACATTGAGAAAGTAGATCCCAATGCTGAATTTTTTGAATATGAATACCTTGGATTGACTTTTGGAAATGTACCATTTTCCTCTGCTACTATGGTGAACAGTGATTCCTAATCCATGATAATTCAAATCTCCCATTGTATATATGATTTGTGGTCTTAATCATATTCTATGGGGATTTATCCTCAAGCATCCCTCCATACCTGTGCTATTTTTATTAAAATAATGGTATACATACAATGGTTGCCTACAGCTTTTATGTAAATCTTATAATACCCATTGTAACTTTAAATGCTATAAGTACCAAATAAAGAAAAATTCTAAATATAAAAATGAGTTGCCAAGTACAACTTGTGAATAATTCACCTACTCCTTGTGTAAGCTCTCATTCAGTACTAAAGTATTTTACATGACAATTAATGATTAGTTACCCATTACCATTTCTTTAGAGTACTTTAGCGTAGCCTGGAATACCCCTCCAAACTGGTCTTTGGTCCACCAGATTGCATCTCCATTCATAGCACTTGATACCTCGTACAACCCCCTTCCAACCTCTTTTTGTACTGGTTGATCCACTTTGTTGCTGCTGTGGCCCTCCCTTTCATTGCCCATTGTCATGTTTCAGAGAAGAGGGTTTTCTTGACATTTGTTCCTAGCCCAAATCACCCATTGTTCCTCATCCACCCAATATGCACTTATGTGTGCCTTAAGTCTGTTCTTTACAATTGCTTTGGTCAACTTCCCTCCTACTCCAACTTATTCTGTTTCCATCCATTTTCAGAACATCCAACCTGGCCTGAATGTATGAGGCTGATAGCATTTATGGCTAATGGAAATGTCTACTGTATGCTTTCTTTCCATTAGATCTCCTGAATGTTGTTTCTGGCTTCCTCTTGAGGTAAAGTTATTCTTTATCTGACTGAAATTTCAGAACATTCTTACCTCATGGGACATAGCAATACAGAGGTTAACTATGATAAAACAATGTATACCTTTATTGCTTGTTTTATTCTAGAATTTCTATATAATCCAATATGACAAAAATAACTTAGCAAATGAACTGCAATGTGGATAAATGTAAAGTTATGCATCTCGGTACCAATAGTCTGCATGCGACATGTGTATTGGGGTGTAAAGCTTGGGAGACTTAGTTGTAAAGAAGGATTTGGGTGTACTTGTAGATCATGGACTAAATGACAGCACAATGTCAATCAGCTGCTTCTATGGCCAGGTAATAAAGGAGGCATGGACTTACAGGATAAGGGTCCATTCACACGTCCGTGGAATGGGTCTGCATCCGTTCCGCAATATCCAGAACGGGTGCGGACCCATTCATTCTCAATGGGAATGAATGGATGCGGAGGGCACACTATGTGCTCTGCGTATCCGCATTTCCGGAGCGCGGCCCCGATCTTCCGGTCCGCAGCTCCGGAAAAAAATAGAACATGTCCTATTCTTGTCTGCAATTGCGGACAAGAATAGGCAGTTCTATGGGGGTGCCGGCCGGGTGTATTGCGGATCCGCAATTTGAGGATCCGCAATACACTACGGACATGTGAATGGACGCTAAGGATGCAACATTATCACTAGTGTTGAGCAAATCGAAGAATCTGACGTGGACTTTGATCAGAATTCCAGGGAAAATTCAATTTGCTGAAAATTTGAATTTCCTCGTGCTTCGTGGTAAAGAATGAATTTTGCCTGAAATGGCAATAAAGAAAAAAAATATATCATACTCACCTCATCCATTTGAGCGCGAAAAGGCCGCGCCACACCGGCCAACATGTGGACATCATCACGCACCGCGCAAGATTTCAGGCAGGATCTTAAATCAAGATGGCCGCGACCTCTTCTCGCTCAAGTGGATACGTTTTTTTTTTTTTTTATACCGATTAACCCCTGAAAGCCCTAATTGTTATGTAAGATGGCGTTATCAGCGATGAACGTAGTATTTGTAGGTTTCAATTATGAGGGGGGGCGCGGTGCCATTCCCCGTCATTGTGCCCGCTACTTACAAAGAAATGCCAATACAGCTCTGACCAGTCAAGCCATGGGATCCACAAGACTTTTGAAGGTGTCCTGTAGTATCTAATAAAAACATTAAGTCCTGTAAATTGTGAAGTAGGCCTTCATGGATCTGATCTGCTTTTACAGCACATCCCACAGATGATTAAATAGATTGAAATCTGGGGACACCTGGTGTCCTAAAACCATTCCTGCATCATTGGTCTGCAACAATGTTTAAGTAGTAACTAACACCCACATTAACCCAAGGTTTCCCAGGAGAAAGTTTCCCACAGCATCATACTGCCTCCACTGCTTGTCTTCTTACCATAGTGCATCCTGGTGCCATCTATCTGCCAGGTGTTGCGGCGGTGGTCCATACTCACCCCTGCTCCACATCTTCCAGTGGGCACAGTTAATGCTCTGCTCACCCGCTCCCAGGACCTCCTTCCTCCTATCCAGTAATTGGCATACAATGTAGTTCGAAGCGGGAAAAAAATTCCAAATGGGGTGTAATTGGAAAAAAATCAAATTCCTCCACCGTTTTACAGGTTTTGTTCCCACTGCGTTCTGTTAGAGTAAAAACTGACCCATACACTTCATTCTCTTGGTCAGTACGATTACAACGATACCCCATATGTATAGGTTTTTTTATTTTTAAATAGTGTAAAAATAGATTTAAAATGAAAAAAAAAAATGTTTTTACATCACCATATTCTGACCCCCATAACTTTTTTATAGTTAGATCTACTGAGCTGTGTGGGGGCTAATTTTTTTTCAGGACAATCTGTAGTTTTTATTGATACCATTTTGGAGTTTGTGTGACTTTTTATATATTATATATTATATATTTTTTTACATTTTTTTTTACTTTTTTGTAATGATTTTGAATCTCGTATTTGAGCATACAAAATCTATTTATACATATTTTTTTATTCTGACTAATCATGGATTTTTAAAATCCATTTATTACTGACAATTGCTCATTTCTTATTTTGGTCTGCCTGGTGGCCAAAATAGGAATTCACTGAAAAAGGGTTTTGAGGTATTACGTTTCGATGATCAACTGTGCTAACGGTACTCTGAAACGTTGAGAAAGAAGTAAAACTCCAAATTTTATTAAGGTAAGTATTAAAAATAGGAAGGACCTATATGTCACCAACAAAAAACACAAGAAGAGACTAAACGTATCTGTGGGCCTCCATGCCCTGCAGCAACACAATTTGTAATGCTGTACCAAGAGGTCCCACTTTAGCCCGCTGCTCCTCTATACTGTAGAGTATATAAATTAGAGGGCACTCGCGGCTATTAAAATGCGCCAAAGTTTTTTCTTTGTCAGGATGATCTAAACTAGGGGCAAGGGGCCCATTCACATCCCCGCAGACATATTTTTGGCTGCCCCTGAGGGTGCGAATCTCTCTTGTCTCCCCTTCTCCTGTTATCAATTCAGATTCAAGATTCCTGTCTGACACTCACTGTAATGGCTATCTGCCCTAATGGATAATCACATAATGTCTGCACCTAACACCTAATTATGTGCTCGACGCGTTTAGCTAAAAGCTCATCAGGAGCATTAGATATTATGCAAGACAGACAAACAAACATAAAGCCAACCGCCTCATGTATCCAGGCGGCATAGGCGCTAGGGTGGCTGTAAATACAGCCGCCACAACCAGCTGTTTAAATGGGGAACGCTCCTCCCTGTCCGAGGGCGTGACATGCCACTGTCAGCGAATGGGAGGGCGGTAGGCGTGTCCGCCGTGCGGAGCATCCCCGGCCTCCTCTTCCGCCCACCACAGCCGCGGTCACGCACGGAATAATAAATGCCTGTTACACAGGGACCAATCGTCCAATTATATAGGAAGACAGTAATAACATCAATACATATGGGGGACCGAGAAATACATGTAAGGTTAAATATATATTGCCTAACTATGGCATCTTGGATAAATAAATGCATCAGTGAAAGTTCAAACTGATGCATAAATGCACACATTAGGCCTGCCCAATGCGTTTGAAACTTAAAGAAAGCCTCCAGATACACATAGACAAAGTAAGAAATGCACAAGATTATAAAAATGCATGGTACACATATGTAGCCAAACATTATTATATGGTACGAGGGATGATTGTAATGACCGGCGTCACGCAAAGGGAGGGAAATGGAAAGGCCCTGTCCAAGGGAGAGGGAAAGATGGTGACCCCTGAATCACCTTGCGGCTGGCACCTGACTGCCCTGACGTCCCTAGACGGGTTCCTCACCCGTACGCCGATCACGTGCCTAAACCCTGGCTTTCCCTAAGATGAGCCCTATGTAGTGAACGGGGCAGTGGGATCACTAGTCCGCACCACTGACACTAAAGGAAAACACCAAAGAGAGGACAGACAATACAGACAAACAGGTGGGCGACAACAGCAGACCACCAAGGCCCAACAGGGATCCGGAGGGTAACGTTCTGGAACAACAACCAGGGAACACAGCTACACAGCTCCAGTGGGTCAGTATAGAAGTCCAGCCAGGAAGCTCTATATCTGGCAAGCAGAGAAGTGAGAGATGGGAATATAAGGAGGTTGGGATTGCTGGACAAGAAACAGCTGAGGAGGAAAAGCTACGGATCCCTGAGTGAGCCAAAAAGGATTGCAAGGCAAAACCCAGAAAGCTACCTTTAATAAACAGCACTGTCTTTAGACATAGAGCGTGCAGCCACCCGCTGCGACTTCCTGACCCCGGGTATAACGGAGTCAGGCGTGGCTCTTGACACCCTCGTGACAGTACACCCTTCTCTACGAGGGGCCTCCGGACACTCAGGACTAGGTCTCTCAGGATGAGAGGCATGAAAAGCCCGAACGAACCTGTCGGCATTTACCTTAGACGCTGGAACCCACATTCTTTCCTCGGGACCGTAACCCCTCCAATGCACCAGATATTGAAGAGAGCGGCGGACCCGACGAGAATCAACAATTTTGGATATTTGAAACTCTAGATTACCATCCACAACAACAGGAGGAGGTGGCAGCGGTGACGGTTCTAGAGGTGGAACATACTTCTTGAGTAACGACTTATGGAAGACGTTATGGATTTTAAAAGTCTGAGGTAGCTCCAGGCGAAAAGTCATGGGGTTAATGATGGCTACTATTTTGTAAGGGCCAATGAACCTAGGACCCAGTTTCCAAGAGGGAACCTTTAATTTAATATTCCTAGTAGACAACCACACATAGTCATTCACTCCTAGGTCCGGACCTGGCGACCGTCTCTTATCAGCCATGCATTTATATTTACCTCCCATATTTTTCAAATTGGCTTGCACTTTCTGCCATACAGAAGAAAGAGATGACGAAAACCGTTCCTCTTCGGGAACCCCAGAAGACCCCCCCTCTTTGAAAGTACAGAATTGGGGATGAAAACCATATGCACCGAGAAATGGTGACTTGCCAGTAGATTCCTGACGGCGATTATTTATGGCAAACTCGGCTAACGGTAAATATGATGACCACACCTCTTGGTTTTCAGACACAAAACATCTTAAATATGTCTCAAGGTTTTGGTTGGTACGCTCAGTCTATCCATTCGACTGAGGATGGAAAACTGAGGAAAAGGACAAGTGTATCCCCAAACGGGAACAAAAAGCTTTCCAAAATTTAGAAATAAACTGGGTTCCCCGATCCGAAACAACATCGGAAGGGACCCCGTGAAGCTTCACGATTTCACTAATAAATACCTGAGCAAGAGTCTTAGCATTAGGTAGTGCGGGTAACCAAATGAAGTGTACCATTTTGCTAAACCTGTCCACTACTACCAAGATAACTGTTTTACCCGCAGACAGAGGTAAGTAAGTGATAAACTTCATTGACAGATGTGTCCATGGCTTATTGGGAATGACAAGTGGCAATAAAGACCCTGCAGGACGTGTATAAGAGACTTTCGCGCGCACACAAGTAGAACAGGAAGACACAAAATCCATTACATCCTGACGCAACCTTGGCCAACAAAAACGACGAGACAATAGCTCCAAGGTTGCTTTACTACCCGGGTGCCCAGCAAGTGCCGAATTATGATGTTCCTTTAATAATTTGAGACGCAGGTTTAACGGTACAAACAATTTCTCTGAGGGGCAAGAGACCGGGGCGTCCCCCTGGGCCTCTAACACCTTCCCCTCCAGAACAGAGTGTACCGCAGAGACAACCACTCCTCTTTGTAGAATGGGTACCGGATCACTCACATTACCCCCTCCAGGGAAACAACGAGATAGTGCATCTGCCTTGGTAAGTTTTCCCCCTGACGATAATAATAGTAATAAAAAAGTAATAACAAAGTTAAACCTGGTAAAAAATAGCGACCACCTAGCTTGTCTAGGGGTGAGACGCTTAGCTGATTCGAGGTACAGAAGATTTTTGTGGTCTGTAATCACAGTGACGGGGTGGATTGCCCCCTCTAAAAAGTGACGCCATTCTTCAAACGCTAGTTTAATAGCTAATAGTTCCCTATTGCCAATATCATAGTTCTTCTCTGCTGCAGATAGTTTTTTAGAAAAGAACGCACAAGGACGCCATTTGCCAGGAGACGGACCCTGAGACAGCACAGCCCCCACTCCCACCTCTGACGCATCAACTTCAACAATAAAAGGCTGGGAGACATCAGGTTGGATTAGTACAGGTGCCGAGGTAAACCTCTCTTTTAGAGAGGAAAAAGCAATTTTAGCGGCGTCAGACCATTTAGAAAAATCAGTCCCCTTCCTAGTCATGTCAGTAAGGGGTTTTACAATCACCGAATAATTTTTAATGAACTTTCTATAGAAATTTGCGAAGCCCAAGAACCGTTGCAGTGCTTTGAGGTTCTCAGGAAGATCCCAATCTAAAATTGCCTGGACCTTCCTTGGATCCATACGGAAACGTGAAGCAGATAATAAATAACCTAGGAACTGTATTTCCTGAACGGCGAAGACACACTTTTCAATTATAGCATATAATTTATTCGTCCGTAGGACCTGCAGTACCTGTCTGACATGCACCTCATGTGTTTTCAGATCAGACGAATAAATTAAAATATCATCTAGGTATATCACCACAAACCTGCCGATAAGATGACTAAAAATGTCATTAACAAAATGTTGGAAGACAGAAGGAGCATTGGTCAGACCGAAAGGCATGACTAGATTTTCATAATGCCCCTCAGGGGTGTTAAAAGCTGTCTTCCACTCATCCCCTTCCTTGATACGAATCAGATTGTAGGCCCCCCTAAGATCAAGTTGGAGAACCACCTAGCACCCGCAATCTGATTGAACAGGTCAGGAATGAGAGGAAGAGGGTATGGGTCTCGGATGGTTATCCGGTTTAATTCGCGAAAATCTAGGCAAGGACGCAGGCCCCCATCTTTCTTTTTAACGAAGAAAAACCCTGCAGCCACGGGTGAAGAAGAGGGTCCGATGTGTCCCTTAGCCAAGCTCTCGGAGATATAATCTTTCATAGCTTGTCTCTCCGGACCCGAAAGATTATATAACCTGGTCTTGGGTAATTTTGCACCGGGAATCAGGTTAACCGGGCAATCATAAGGACGGTGAGGTGGTAACTTCTGGCAACCCTTTTCAGAAAAAACGTCCTCAAAGTCCGAAATAAATGTAGGTAGGGTAGCTATGGAGGCGACTAAGCAATTGCTATTTAAGCAATTTTCTCTGCAATGCTCACTCCACTCCAATATCTCCCTGGCCTGCCAATCCACTACTGGATTGTGCGCTACCAACCAGGGAAGACCCAACACCACAGGAGTGGGAATCCCCTCCAGAACATAACATGAAAGCCACTCGTTATGGTGGTCCCCTACCCGAAGGTGTAAGTTATGGACAATGTGAGTGAAGTTTCTCTGAGACAGAGGAGCAGAATCAATAGTGAATATGGGAATAGGTCTCTGTAGCGTACAGAGAGACAAACCCATAGTGTGGGCAAAATGGGCATCTATCAAATTTACTCCTGCTCCACTGTCTAAAAAAAATGAAATAGTCTCCGTCTTAACACCAAAAACAACAACCGCTGGCAACACAAATTGCGATGTTCGTATGGAGGAAACGTATACCCCCCGGCTGACATCCTCCACACAGACTGGGGTTAGTAGTTTTTCGACGGTCTTTTGTTTTGGAGAAAGGAAGGACAGACATTAATAAAATGACCCCTCTCCCCACAGAAAAAACAAACCCCACGCCTACGGCGAGCCTCAGGAGGACAGACCTGACGAGTAGTTCCTCCTAGCTGCATAGGCTCGTCTAGGTCCGTACAGACTAACTGCTGCTTGGGAGGGGTTACCAATTGCTTCGAATTTTTCAATCTGTCCCTAAGACGTCTATCTATCCTGATAGAAAGGGACATAACCGCATCAAGGGAAAAGAGGGTCTCATACAGCGCAAGCGCATCCTTAATCCTTTCGGATAACCCAGAGCAGAACTGACTCCTGAGAGCCGGGTCGTTACACTGGGTATCCGTAGCCCACCTACGGAACTCTGAGCAATACTCCTCTACTGGCCGCTCTCCCTGTAGGAGTCTACCGTAACTTTGATTCAGCCAGTGCGATTCGGTCAGGGTCATCATATATGAGACCCAAGGCCCCAAAAAATTCATCCACTGACCGGAGAGCCTGGGAATCAGTGGGTAAAGAGAACGCCCAGGATTGCGGGTCCCCCTGAAGCAGGGAAATAACAACCCCCACCCGCTGTTCTTCATTACCAGAGGAGTAAGGGCGCAGTTTAAAATATAATTTACAGGCCTCACGGAACGTCACAAATTTGTCCCTTCCCCCAGAAAATCTGTCAGGAAGAGCAACCTTGGGTTCCGCAACAACCTGGTTACCTGTAGCAACCGCTTGGCTTGCGGTCTGTTGTAATTGCTGCTGTTGCTGGAGGACCGACGCCTTCAATCCTGCCACCTCCAAAGACAGGCCTTGAAGTTGCTTTGACAAAGCAGCAATTGGATCCATACTGGATTCTAAGTAGGTAGAAAGAATTTTTATTTTTTTTTTACCTACACAAAATAAGGGCCAGATATAATGTAATGACCGGCGTCACGCAAAGGGAGGGAAATGGGAAGGCCCTGTCCAAGGGAGAGGGAAAGATGGTGACCCTCGACTCACCTTGCGGCTGGCACCTGACTGCCCTGACGTCCCTAGACGGGTTCCTCACCCGTACGCCAATCACGTGCCTAAACCCTGGCTTTCCCTAAGATGAGCCCTATGTAGTGAACGGGGCGGTGGGATCACTAGTCCGCACCACTGACACTAAAGGAAAACACCAAGGAGAGGACAGACAATACAGACAAACATATAATCCCAGGTGGGCGACAACAGCAGACCACCAAGGCCCAACAGGGATCCGGAGGGTAACGTTCTGGAACAACAACCAGGGAACACAGCTACACAGCTCCAGTGGGTCAGTATAGAAGTCCAGCCAGGAAGCTCTATATCTGGCAACCAGAGAAGTGAGAGATGGGAATATAAGGAGGTTGGGATTGCTGGACAAGAAACAGCTGAGGAGGAAAAGCTACGGATCCCTGAGTGAGCCAAAAAGGATTGCAAGGCAAAACCCAGAAAGCTACCTTTAATAAACAGCACTGTCTTTAGACATAGAGCGTGCAGCCACCCGCTGCGACTTCCTGACCCCGGGTATAACGGAGTCAGGCGTGGCTCTTGACACCCTCGTGACAGTACACCCCTCTCTACGAGAGGCCTCCGGACACTCAGGACTAGGTCTATCTGGCAACCAGAGAAGTGAGAGATGGGAATATAAGGAGGTTGGGATTGCTGGACAAGAAACAGCTGAGGAGGAAAAGCTACAGATCCCTGAGTGAGCCAAAAAGGATTGCAAGGCAAAACCCAGAAAGCTACCATTAATAAACAGCACTGTCTTTAGACATAGAGCGCGCAGCCACCCGCTGCGACTTCCTGACCCCGGGTATAACGGAGTCAGGCGTGGCTCTTGACACCCTCGTGACAATAATGTCAGGAAGCGGGGGGTGGGGTATTTGCAATGTATAGCGAGACATGGACTAGGATGCTGGCCTAAAAAGAAAGTCAATTAAGATGATCTAAGCTCATAGGAAGCACACATACGAGATGTGTTCATTAAGGCCCTCAGGCTGTACCGTTTGTAACGTGAATGTCAATTCTGCTTCCATTTGTAGTAGTCTCTTGTCATAGTCCCTACCCCTCGGCAATTTTCTGATCACTTCGATACCCTATAATTTTATAACATCCACTTTATCATTATGAATGGCATCCACAAGATGTCCCACATCTGGGTCTGACTAAAATCCCGTACTTTCTCGTGTGCTTCATCAAATGTGGCTATGATGCAGATTTTATTATCTGCATTTTCTCTCAATCATGGTTTCAGCAACGTGTTACGATTCACCGATAGTGAGTGCTGAAATGCATTCTTGAGAACCTGATCTGGGTACCCCGGTATTTGAACCGATTTTGGGAGTCCTTGGCCGCCACCTTATAATCCATCACCCTAGAGCAATTCAGGCGCAATCTCAGGTATTGCCCTTTGGGATGCCTCTTTTGAGGGCTAGTGGGTGGCAGCTGTCACATTGTAAAAGACTGTTCGTGGCCATATCTTTACGAAGCAGTCGTGTTTTCATTTTCGCCTCAAGATCCCTAAAGATCGTCAGGTCCAGGAATGTGATTTTGTCTTTGTGATTTTCTGATGTAAAATACAGGCCTAAATCGTTGTCATTTAGGTCTTTTACAAAGTTCTCAAATCCCACTGTGCTTCCTGACCATATAATCAGCACATCATCTATGAAATGTAGCCATAAATTGATGTGTTCTTCCCATCTATTGGCATCGTCCGCAAAGACCACCTTGCGTTCCCACCAGCCCAGATAGAGATTGGCAAAAGTTGGTCCACATGAACTTCCCATGGCCACTCCCCTGAGCTGGTGGTAGATCCGGCGGTCAAACAGAAAGACATTATGTTACTGAAATAAATTGCAGTAATTCCAGCACAAATTCATTATGTCGCCACATATGTGTGCCTCATTCCTGAAAAAAGGCCCCTACAGCCCCACACCCCTTGTTTTGGGGTATGGAGCTGTAAAGAGCCTCCACATCTAAGCTGGTTAACAAGGTGTGATCATCAACCTGAATTCCCTCAAGCTTTTTTATCACGTCCATACTGTCTCTAACATAAGACGGAAGAGCCAGCACAAAGGGCCGCAGAACTTCATCCACATATGTGCTGATACCCTGTGTAAGGCTCCCCACCACAGAGATAATAGGTCTTCCCTTAAGGGGAATTAGCCCCTTATGTATTTTTGGAAGACTATAGAAGCAAGAAACACAGATAGGAAAATTTTGCCTCACTAATAAGTTTTTCACCCTGGGCTCTGGTAAGGATGTCTTTCAGTTCTCTTTGGATATTTAGGCACATAGTTCTATATTGTTCCCATCCCATAATGGCGATATTCCCCCCTTGTCATCTGGTTTTATGACAATGGAGGGGTCACACTCAAGGGATAGTAAAGCCTCCATTTCTCCAACCCGCCCTCCATCCCTCCAATGCCCGTAGTTGGTCAGTTGTTATTTTCAGGAATATATCCATGGGTGTATTATCACCAATGGGTGGATTTTTGGTGGATGGGCGTTTCAAGGTAGTGAAGGATCCTTCACCCAGACCTCTCTCCCCCTTCTCCATCAAGTCTGCTAGTAGGCATACATCCTGTAACTCATCTAGGTTAATGCCTAAATCCACACATTGCTGTTTATCATGAGTTGCAAAGAATTTCTTCCATTTTAACCTCCTTACAAGCAGTGTCAGATCTTTGACCCACTTGATGAGGTTAAAGGCCCATGTCGGGACAAATGAAAGGCCTTTCCTTAAGACCTGCATCTCAAAGGGGTTCAAGGCTCTTTCTGACAAATTAATAATCCGAAGCACCTGGCACCTCGATATACAGTCCCTATGACCCTCATTGCTGGAATACTCTATTGTTTTTTTCTGTACCTGAGTGCGTATGTAGTCAGTGGTGTCTCTAAAAAACCTCCACATTGACGTGGTTTTCTTCCTCTGTTTCCCCTGCCCCTGGATCTACCCCTGGATGTAGAAAAAATGGGAAACTGAGTGGTTATGTGGAAAGAGCCCTTACTTTCTGCTTCCCCCTCTGAGCATGAAGGTTCGGTTTCACCTTCTATGATTTTCACAGTTTTTGACCCAAAGTGTAGGATACGACCTTCCTTTAAATCGGCAGTATCCCACAAGTATTGAGAATGTTTACGTGCCTTGAGTTGGGACGTTCCCCATTTAAACAGCTGGTTACAGCAGTCGTATTTACGACCACCCTAGCGCCGATGCCACCACCAGGATACACGAGGCAGATGGCTTTATTTTTGTTTGTCTGTCTTGCATAAGATCTAATGCTCCTGATGATCTTTTAGCTAAACGCGTCGAGCACATAATAAGGTCTTAGGTGCAGGCATTATGTGATTATCCATTAGGGCAGATAGCCGTTACAGTGAGTGTCAGGCAGGAATCTTGAATCTGAATTGATAACAGGGAAGGGGAGACGAGAGATTCACACCCTCAGGGGCAGCCAAAAATATGCCTGCGGGGATGTGTATGGGCCCCTTGCCCCTAGTTTATATCAGCCTGACAAAGATAAAACTTTGGCGCATTTTAATAGCCGTGAGCGCCCTCTAATTTACATACGCTACAGTATAGAGGGTCAGCGTGCTAAAGCGGGACCTCTTGGTCTAGCATTACAAATTGTGTTGCTGCAGGGCATGGAGGCCCACGGATACGTTTATTCTCTTTTTGTGTTTTTTGTTTTTTAATACTTATCTTAATAAAATGTTAAGTTTTACTTCTTTCTCAACGTTCCAGAGTACCGTTAGCACCAAAATAAGAATTGCAGCTTCAATGCATTCAGCCTCTTCAGAGAGGCTGAGTGTATTGAAATCAATTACCGACATCCTCACTGGCTGCAGAGGATGCCAGTAAGAAGCCTGGAAACGCAAGGTTTTCACCCTTTCAATTGATCATGGCATCTAAAGGCTTTAATTACCGCGATCAGCATTACTGCCAGTCGCGGTAATTAGCCACGGGTCTCTGTTGTTGGAAAAGCGGAGACCCACAGCTATAACGCCCGTTGCACATGTGAGCGGGCGCCATGTTTGCCTATTGCTCCAGCACCGTACATGTATGGTGCTGGTAGCGAAAGGGTTAACACAACTTCCTCCTCTGGGAGCTCCACTGTTTAACGGAATTGCACATACCCTACCTGCTCTGACCTCGTACTGTCCCTGACTATAGTTTTGCCTGATCTATTGGTGTTCCACATCAGAGTCTCTTGACACCCATGGGTTAGCTGTCCAAGAGGTAAGTGCCTGGTCTTTTCTCTGAATTAGAGTCCAGATACCTGTACAGGAGGTTAAAGGGTGAGGACCAGGGGAGCCACTTAGATAATGCCCTGATAATACCCTTAGGAGTAGCCCCAAGCCAATTCTGGTCTAGTGACAGAGTGGATCCATATATGCTTTGTTATATCAGTTAAGTGGCACGAACACCCAACCATCTACATGATGTAAAACAGACCAGGCCACCTTCTTTCATTGTTCCATGTTCTGATGTTCACCTCTCATCTCAAATGCTTTCGTAGAGGACGGAGTCAGCCTGTGCATTGGTAAAAAAATGTGAAGCTACTTAACCCTGTACACAGCAATCTGCAATGCTAACCACAATATCACAGATTACTACATACTAAAACACCCTAAAAGACCCATAATTTTGAAGATCCTCTGACCCAATCTTTTTTTTTAAAGTCACTCAGATCCTTAAACTTTCCATTTTTTCTGCCTAAAACATGTCGACTTAAAGAGCTGAATTTTCACTTGCTGCCAAATATATCCAATCCCACCCTTCCCAAACGCCATTGTAACTACAGTAGATGGTTAGTGCTACTTACTTCACCTGGCAGTGGTTTTAATGTTCTGGCTGATGGGTAGATAATACATCCTGGATTTATTACAGTACAGATTAGTGACTGTTTAATGTGAAGCAGAAAAGTAAAATTATAAAGCACTTGTAAATGAGTAAAGACTTGAGAAACCCAATTGTATCCTGTTAACAGCACTTAGAAAGGGATTGTCAGGCTTCCAGTAAAAGTAGGTGAGCGTCTTGAAATAGAACGTTTCACTCAGCGCTATAAATAATCGCTAGTATTATGTAATCTTAAGTATATACATGTTATGTAAGCTTTTGGTTAGTCAAAGCTGGGAAAAGGAATGAAAACAAATCCAGCTGTGAAAAAAAACCTGCTTCCTATACAAAGAACACAAAGCCATGCTGCATTGTAGTGGTAGTAGTGGTGGTAGTAGTGGTAATACCTGGTGTATCTCAATAAACTACAATATCATTGAAAAGGTAATTTATTTCAGTAATTCAAAAAGTAAAACATATTCTATGGAATCATTACACACAGAATGATCTATTTCAAGCATTTTTTTTTTTTTTTTTTATGTTGATGATTATGGCTTACAGCTAATGAAAACCCAAAAGTTAGTATCTCAGAAAATTAGAAAATTATATAAGACCAATGGTTCCCTGTGGAAACTTCACATTGGACCTCAAGCAATAGGGATTGTGTGCCTCTCCACTCTTCCTCCACACTCTGGGACCTCGATTTTCAAAGGAAATGAAAAATTTACTTTTATATAAAAACAGGACTTTGGTCCAGGGACAGACTGGGAACTTAAAGTGGACCTAAAAAAAAATTAAAGTGGCCACATGTTGTAGGTGGGTCCAAATTGACAGAAGATGGGACAACACAAGTAGGCGAGGCCAGCAATACCACCATGAAAAATACTGTCCTTTCAGAACAATATACCAAAGAGCAGAACAATATATTGCCCCAAAAGCTGTCCGTAGTAGCCATCAATAGATGACAATTTCTGTTCACCTCCTCTAGTTGTTTCAGTTGGATCAGGAGGTGAGAGGTGGGCAACAGCATTTGAATTCAAGAGGGCATGTGTGGTCGATGGGGAGGTACATGAGTACCTGAGCTTTAATTACTGCTGAGAGCTTATTATGTACCCTGCCAGTGGCAGAGAAGAAGGCTTGGGAGGCACCCTGGGCATCAGTCCATTGAGATAATTTCCCTGTAAAGTCTATGGCTAATCCACCCCTGCTTTGGACTGCTGAGCAACAGGCCAGTGTTTTTTCTCCTTAGCCCAGAAAAGACGTTTCTGATCTTGTCACTGGGTCATAACACAAGGAATGTGACAGTTCTAGCCCATGTCCTGGAGACATCTATGTGGTGGTTCTTAAAGCACTGACTCCAGCTGCAGTTCACTTGTTGTGAATCTCCCCCAAATTCTTTAAATGGCCTTTTCTTGACAATCCTTTCAAGGCTGCGGTTATCCCTGCTGCATGTGCACCTTTTTCTACTACACTTTTTCCTTCCACTCAACTTTCCATTAATATGCTTGGATACACCACTCTGTGTACAACCAGCTTCTTTAGCAATGACCTTTTGTGGCTAACCCTGCTTGTGGAGGATGTTAATGACTGTCTTCTGGACAACTGTCAAGTCAGTAGTCTTCCTCATGATTGTGTAGCCTACTGAACCAGACTGAGGGACCATTTAAAGGTATAAGAAACCTTTGCAGATGTTTTGCATTGATTAGCTGAATAGAGTGTGACACAAGCGTCGGACTGAAGTCCCTAGGGACTGCCAGAAGAAATTATTTTGAGGGTCTAGTCTCTATGTATATTGGACCATAAGGGCCCTGTTTTATGAGGGGTCCCTTATTGTCAGAGCTTGGACCCACCGTAGGATCCTCTGGTACTCTAATGGGCCAGTCCGACCCTGTGTGACACAATGAGTCTACAATACTGAACTTTTTCCACAGTATTCTAATTTTCTAAGATACTGACTTTTGGGTTTTCATTATCTGTAAGCCATAATCATCGTAATTCAAAGAAAAAACACTTGAAATAGATCATTCTTTATGCAATGAATGTATAGAATATGAGTTTCACTTTTCGAATTTAACTACCTGAAATAAATTACCTTTTCGATGATATTCTAATTTATTGAGATGTACCTGTAAATGATATTAACCGGCCATCATCATATTCATCATCATTATTGTGTAATGTAAGGGGTGCAAGAAATGCCCTATGACTTTTGATATTAGTTGTAATTATATGGATAACATCCCGTTCGTATTTCCATTATATAAGAGCATGAAACCATAGGCCCAGTGCATCAGTCCTGGTCACTGCAGAGAATTCTAATATTCTTTATCATTTATAGTAGGGAGTTTATTATTCGATTTATTACACACCTTAGGTGCCAGATAAACTGTAATATCAAAGAGTTACTCCTACAATAATGTTTATTCTCTGGCCCTTTATAAAGGAACATGAAGTAAATTGTAGTGAAGGCAATCTTCTTACCGGTGGCTGTATCTGCGGTCGTCAGCTGTGTCATGCGACCAACACTCTGACTCTCCAACTAACACAGCGTCTTATGTGTGGACAGGAAGTCAGTTTCTAACTGACATTGAGACTTCCATGGGAATAGATAATGACTGAATAGAAACTGTTGAAACATAAGACGCTTTGTCCGTTGGAGAGTCAGAATGTTGGTCAGATGTCACAACTGTGGACCAGAACCAGCAGAGTAACTAGCAAAGCTAGGGCCTCATAGCCAACTTTAATAGTATTCTTTCCAGTTATGTCACTGCACAATGAGAGTTTGTGTTCTCAGCATTAATTTACCACAAACAGCACTATGAGGAGGAGGGGACCCAAACTACCAGGGATCAAGAATGTATGCAAGGAAGGTGGCAAAGGCTGAGTGAGTGTAGCAGATAATGGGAGCAAGGTAGAAGGGCTTTTATGGTGGTGGGTGCCACAAAATAGCAGGGCCTCTATCTTATATAGGAGTAGTGTTGAGCGAACATGTCCGGCCGAACTGTTGTTTGGCTCAAGCATTGCTATGCTCGGCACATCCGAGTGCTCGGGCGAATACTGCGGCTGCTCGAGTACAATTAAATACAATGAAAGTCAATGGGAGACCCGAGTATCAAACCAGGCACCCCCTGCTCTGAAGAAGAGAGAGTGTCTGGTTCACAAAAATTTTTTAGAAATTGATGGAAACCCCATCAAAATGGTTTGGAAACAGCATTAAGAGGATGGCTGGATGCGTCTTGGATGCCTATTACCTACAAAATACAATAGACAACCACACAAAGGCTATATGCAAGCCATCAATCTATCCATGAGACAGATAACAGGCTTAGCCAGCATACCTTACAATGGCAGTCTTGTGCACTATGAGACATTCCAAACCAGCTCTTATCTGACTGAGAGCCAGTAAGCCTTAAAGTTACTTCAGATCTGTTGGATGGTTTGGGAGGACCTGCGCAACTAGATCAATATCATTAGGGAGACAAAAAGTTTTCTCATTATCCTAACATAATATTCAATAACCTTTCTATACAGTTTTGTCATGTAAAACATTTGCATAAACATGAGCATATGAGAAAGACATGCAAATGAGCAGAATCTGCCTTCTTTTTCAGCTGAAAAACCATTTGCATGTAAATTCGCAATCTACACTACTCATGAACAGTGCCATCTATTGGTTTCATAGTCTTATGACAAGACTATTACTCTTGTCATAAGACTATGAAACCGACAGATGGCGCCGTTCATGAGTAGTGTAGATCACGAATGTTCCATGCAAATGTTTTTTCAGCTGAAAAAGAAGGCAGATTCTGCTCATTTGCATGTCTTTCCCATATGCTCCTGTTTATGCAAATTCGTTTTTTACATAAATATTATGTTAGGACAATCAGAAAACTTTTTGTCTCCCTAATGATATTGATCTAGGTGTGCAGGTCTAACCAAGCCATCCAACAGATCTGAAGTAACTTTAAGGCTTACTGGCTCTCAGTCAGTTGAGAGCTGGATTGGAATGTCTCATAGTGTACAAAGCTTTCATTGTAAGGTATGCTGACTAAGTCTGTTATCTGTCTCATGGATAGATTGATGGCTTGCACATATGTGGCTTTTGGCATATAGCCTTTGTGTGGTTGTCTATTGTATGTAGTAGATAATAGGAGTCCAAGACATATCCAGCAATTCTCTTAATGCTGTACTCTCTTATCTCCTGAGCAGGGGGTGCCTGGGGTTCTTCTATTGTGCTCGGGTGCTCGGTAGAACACACAAGCATACCGATGTGTTCGGCCCATGCACACAAGCATTTTGGTGCTTGATCAACACTATATAGGAGTGAAAGGGTAGCAGAAAGTTGGGCACAAAGTAGCAGTGGCTCTATAGGAGAAAGGAGGCTGGAGGAGCACAAGGTGACAGGGGCTCTACAGGGCATCAAATAGGAAGTTTAAATCCAGGAAGCCCAGAGGAGCAGCTGAAGCCATGGAGTGAAGAAGCCAAGAACCACCATTAGTAAGCAGGTAAATATTCTTCCCTCCACGGGTCTGCCCAGGAAAGGGAGGTCTTCCAAACCCCTTCTACTCAATGGTGCACAGCCCCTTTAAAGAGGGGTAGACAAGATGACAGGAAAATAAAAACATGTTTTCTAGCTTTGGCCTCTTCAAAAAGCTGATCGGTTGGGGTGGTGGGACTTGGACCCCCACCGATTGGATACCGAGGACCTTTGGCCATTAGTATAAAACACTTGGAAACCCCCTTTAATGGCATTTCTTACAGCTGCACACAATGCCCTGACATTATCTAGCATTAGGATATGGTGTGCTGGACAGTCAGTCCCCACTGGCATATGCCCCATAGCAACCAGTAAAGTGGTAGTTACAACCTTGACCAGAAGAGTGGAAAAGTCACAAATACAGCCGCTGGTAAGAAGATTACCTTCACTACAATTTTTCATCATGTGCCAAGGAATGAAAAATGCTGTCAGAGTGTTTCTTTATACTAACATTCTTCTTCTACTGTGTATCTTCATAACATCTAAGAAGAAAGAGCTACTCCAGCTACGACCAACGAATGGTCTCTAGGTATTGATCATTTGGAATATTCTCATGGTCTTGTGATTGGGCGCCACGATACTCAAAGGAATGACATGAAAATCTGCCTTGTGTCCCATGACACGTTAGGATAATATTTTCTTTTCCATCAACAGAAGTCAAAGAGACCTTGTTGGAATGCACTAAAGAACTAATGTGAATACATGGACGACCTTGCAAAATCAATGTTCAATAATATTACAGGATCTCGCTCACCGAGTGATTTTTCCTAGTACTCAGAAATAGTTGCTGGGTGATTTAATGAACATTACGAAGGTCCATTAAATCAAGGCATGCCAATAATTCTCAATAGCTTTACAGAAGGCAAGTGTCGCTATGTTGAGCAATGGTTCTTGTACACTGATGTACCGCATTTCCTGCAACTGAATACATTTAAAAAAAAAAAAAGCTTAAAGGGGTTTTCCAAGTGATAGGATAGGTCTTCAGTATCTGACTAGTGAGTGTCCAACTCCAAGCACCCACTGCAGAACAGATGTTTGAAGAGGCCAAGGCCTCCTCACAGCTTACTAAACACAACACCATCCATTAGATAGCAGCTGAGCTTAGTATTGCAACTCGGCCCCGTTCACTTGAATGGGACTGAGCTGCTCCTAGGCCATATGACTGGTGAACGTGACGTCACTGGTCTAGGAAGGGGCTGCAGCGCTCCGGTCTCTTCGAAGAGCCAGGAGTCTAACCCCTGCCAATCTTATATTGATGAACTATCCTGAGGATAAGTCATTAGTATAAAACACTCTGAAAACCCTTCTAAAGGGGTCCTCCTGATATAAAGAGGTATGCATATGCTAGGATATGTAATCAATTTATGATTAGTTCGAATCTCACTTCTGGGGGGACTATTAACAATCCAGAGAATGAAGGAGCCACAGTATTGATTCAGCTTCTTCACTGATTTCTCCTGTCCAGTGGTCTTCCAGTCATCCAGCACAGCAGAAAAATGCACACAACTGGTGTCTTTAAAGGGGTTGTCCCATCTCCCCATTTCCACAGCGGAAGGTGCACTGGGAGGTGCTGACTAACCCCCTTTTTTTTGCAGATTTACAATGCTGGAGATGTGGCACTCCAGCGAGTCGTGCACTCCTGATTAGCCTGTCTGCCCCATAGGCTGATTTTAATTACTTTCAGTATAAAGCTGTAGCCTGCTCTTACTACATTCATTGGAGGCTGTCTAGCACCAGGAAGGGTATAGAGTGGGCTCAGCATGCATGTTGGTACCTGCATCCCTTGTAATGGAGGCCATTTTGGCACAAAAAATGGAAAAAGGCAGAGTGGGTCCAACACTCCCTGAATTTTATGGCGGTCATTATGGTGCATAACAGGTAGTATTTAGTGTTAGGACCCGTCTAACAGAGATCGCCTTGACGTTCGGCAGACGGGCTTAGATGGTTTTGTACAAAATGCATTGTCCAAGCATCTCGCTTTTATAAATAAGCGTAGTATTAGCACCCTAATTTTTGTAAGCATTGTTGTACTTTGTCTGATTTGCAGGGTATTGCTGCATTGTCTCTTTTTCTTCTAGGTCTTTGTCATGGCGGCGTGCACCTGCGCACTGGGAGGTGCTGACTAACCCCCTTTTTTTTGCACCATTTCCACAGCGAGATGGAACTAAGTGCTGGCCCCAGGTAACAGGGCTTACTGAAACTGCCGAGCTTCCATAACTCAGTTTGCAGTGAATGGGGGATATGTAAACTTCATAGCAAAACAAGCTCCGCAGCTTCGGTAACTCCAGCACTTAACTTGCTGTTCTGCACTATTTGCATAGCTCCCATTTATTGCTATGGGAGCAATGGAAACAGAGGGACATTGGCTCGCTTGGCAGTTTCTGTAAGTCCAGCCGCCTGAGGTCAGCCCTCAGTCCCGTAGAAATGGCGAGATGGGACAACCCCTTTAAGGCTGGGAGACGTGGCAACATGTGTCATGTGACATGAAGATCATGATGTCATATTGTGACATCACCTCTAAATATTTCAATGGGGTTGCGTTGTGACATGCTATAGCTGTGACTCAACAGTCGCAGAAAATCCAAAACTACTGGATTCTCGTCACAGAGGGTAAGTCGCACGCAATCTTGCCATCAAAGCAAGTCACGTGCGTCTGTGACTTGCTTACAACTTTTCTGCCATTTGGCTGTGCTTTAAAAGACAAGTCACAGCTGGAAATTTGTCACTCAAAGGCAAATTGCAACCAATTATTAGGTCATGTGACTTTTCCTCAGACTTGCTGTTGTGCGACATGTTGCCTTGTAGCTCCAACAAAATGGAGCCCCCCTGCTATCACAAAACAATAGCATATCCTAGTGATAATTAGCGATATAAATCCATGTTATTACATTTTGCTCCTGCGCCCATGGTTTAGGTCCTGCAGAACCTTCCTACCAATATCTGGGGTGGGGCTTAGGGGGTGCTAGTCGGCGCTGACCGATTCACGCGCATAACAAAATATTAAAATATATAACACTATATAACGACTATATAAACTGACTATGGTCTCTGCTGCACTGGTCTCTGCTGCACCTGGTCTCTGCTGCACTGTACCGTATTTTTCGCCCTATAAGTCGTACCTAGGTTTTAGAGTAGAACAATAAGAAAAAATATTTTCCATTACACCTCAGGTCAGACCAGCAATCAGACCCTCAATGTTAATCAGACCTCAGATCAGACCCTAAATGCCTCAGATCAACCCCCCAACCTTTAGCCATCTATCAGACCCCATGTCAGCCATCAGCACCCCATGTCAGCCATAAGCCCCTTATGTCAGCCATAAGCCCCTTATGTCAGCCATCAGCCCCCCATGTCAGCCATCAGCCCCCCATGTCAGCCATCAGCCCCTTATGTCAGCCATCAGCCCCTTATGTCAGCCATCAGCCCCTTATGTCAGCCATCAGCCCCTTATGTCAGCCATCAGCCCCTTATGTCAGCCATCAGCCCCTTATGTCAGCCATCAGCCCCCCATGTCAGCCATTAGCCCCTTATGACAGCCATCAGCCATATGTGAGCCATCAGCCCTTATGTCAGCCCCCAGGGCAAATAAAAAAAGAAACACAAAAAAAACCTTACCTCTCCTGCTCCTGGTCACCATTGCGATCCTCTTCATCCTGCTGTCGGCTGTGTATCACGGCGCACAGAGCGACCTTACGCTTTGTGCAGCCCTGCACAGCCGATAGCCAAGCCGAGGACCAGAAAGTGGTGAGTACATATCCTTCACCGCTTCCTGGTCCTCCTGTACTAATGAAGCGCTTCCATAATGGAAGCGCTTCATTAGCACCGCGTTAAAGACTGCCCTGATCACCGCGGCCCGGCAAACAATCTTCCAGGGCCTGGTCCTGGGCCGCGGCCCGGCGGTTGGGGACCGCTGTATTAGATGGTCATTGGATATCAATTTTACTGCAGGCCGGTGGACTACAGGCCCCAAAAATTATTCATTCACTGTACAGAAAAGAACAAGTGATTATGTGGCTGGAGGTATATTAGATGGTCAATGGATATCAATTTTACTGTAGGCCAGTGGAGTACAGGTCCCAAACATTAGGCATTCACCGTACAGAAAAGAACAAATGATAATATGGTTGGAGGTACATTAGGCGGTCACCGTATAACAATTTTACTGTTGGCCAGTTACATTATAGGCCCCAAAAATTATGCATTCACCATACAGAAAAGAACAAGTGATTATGTGGCTGGAGGTATATTACACCCCTGCCTCAATCAGTTTTTTGGGGGGCCACAGGTATATCACACCAGTTGCAATTAATTGTTCCAATAGCGTTTGTCCCTCTGTATAGCTGCGGTATTGCAGCAGAACTGCACACAACTGCTGCACAATACAAATGCACTATATAGAAAGTATATCACAGGTATATCACACCCCTGCCTCAATAATTTTTTTGGGGGACCACTGGTATATTACACCAGTTGCAATTAGTGGTTTCAATAGGGTTTGTCACTCTGTGTAGCTGCAGTATCGCAGCAGAACCGCACACAACTGCTACACAATACAAATGCACTATAACAGTAATGCCCAACCTACGGCCCTCCGGCCAAATCCGGCCCGCGAAGCTGTGTCATGCGGCCCGTGTGACTCCCTGGAAAAAGTCTATGGTATATCAATACGCCTTAGACTTTTTCCCCACATTCATCAGCGCAGTGAGCGGCACAGGCAGCGCAGCGATGCTGCCTGTGCCTGAAATAACCAATAACAATGCTCCTTTTGTTATTGGTTGGTATGAGCGCGCCAGAGCAATACAAGTTGGGTCAGGCAGGGGAAGCCGACGGGAGCTGGAAGGAGGAGGGGCCGGCTCCCGGGATGGCTGTAGTAAGGAGAGCGGAGCACGCTGCCCGAGGACCTTGGGCAACATGAAAGGGCCGCTGGAGAGTTAAGGAGCGTGGACTCATGTGACTGGTCCCCGGTGACCCTGCTCCCCCCTCCTCCTGTCACCTCACTAGTGACCCTGCTCCCCCCCTCCTCCTGCCACCCCACTAGTGACCCTGCTCTCCCCCTCCTCCTGTCACCCCACTAGTGACCCTTCTCCCCCTTCCTCCTGTCACCCCACTAGTGACCCTGCTCCCCCTTCCTCCTGTCACCCCACTAGTGACCCTGCTTCCCCCTCCTCCTGTCACCCCTTAGTGACCCTGCTTCCCCCTCCTCCTGTCACCCCACTAGTGACCCTGCTTCCCCCTCCTCCTGTCACCCCACTAGTGACCCTGCTTCCCCCTCCTCCTGTCACCCCACTAGTGACCCTGCTTCCCCCTCCTCCTGTCACCCCACTAGTGACCCAGCTTCCCCCTCCTCCTGTCACCCCATTAGTGACCTTGCTCCCCCTTCCTCCTGTCACCTCACTAGTGACCCTGATCCCCCTTCCTCCTGTCACCTCTCTAGTGACCCTGCTTCCCCCTCCTCCTGTCACCCCACTAGTGACCCTGCTCCCCCCTCCTCCTGTCACCCCACTAGTGACCCTGCTCTCCCCCTCCTCCTGTCACCCCACTAGTGACCCTTCTCCCCCTTCCTCCTGTCACCCCACTAGTGACCCTGCTCCCCCTTCCTCCTGTCACCCCACTAGTGACCCTGCTTCCCCCTCCTACTGTCACCCCTTAGTGACCCTGCTTCCCCCTCCTCCTGTCACCCCACTAGTGACCCTGCTTCCCCCTCCTCCTGTCACCCCACTAGTGACCCTGCTCCCCCTTCCTCCTGTCACCCCACTAGTGACCCTGCTTCCCCCTCCTCCTGTCACCCCACTAGTGACCCTGCTTCCCCCTCCTCCTGTCACCCCACTAGTGACCCAGCTTCCCCCTCCTCCTGTCACCCCATTAGTGACCCTGCTCCCCCTTCCTCCTGTCACCTCACTAGTGACCCTGATCCCTCTTCCTCCTGTCACCTCTCTAGTGACCCTGCTTCCTCCTCCTTCTGTCACCCCACTAGTGACCATGCTCCCCCCTCCTCCTGTCACCCCACTAGTAGCCCTTCTCCCCCCTCCTCCTGTCACCCCACTAGTGACCCTCCTCTCCCCCCTCCTCCTGTCACCCCACTAGTGACCCAGCTTCCCCCTCCTCCTGTCACCCCATTAGTGACCCTGCTCCCCCTTCCTCCTGTCACCTCACTAGTGACCCTGATCCCTCTTCCTCCTGTCACCTCTCTAGTGACCCTGCTTCCTCCTCCTTCTGTCACCCCACTAGTGACCATGCTCCCCCCTCCTCCTGTCACCCCACTAGTAGCCCTGCTCCCCCCTCCTCCTGTCACCCCACTAGTGACCCTCCTCTCCCCCCTCCTCCTGTCACCCCACTAGTGACCCTGCTCCCCCCTCCTCCTGTCACCCCACTAGTGACCCTGCTCCCCCTCCTCCTGTCACCCCACTAGTGACCCTCCTCTCCCCCCTCCTCCTGTCACCCCACTAGTGACCCTTCTTCCCTCTCCTCCTGTCACCCCACTAGTGACCCTGCTCCCCCCTCCTCCTGTCACCCCACTAGTGACCCTGCTCCCCCTCCTCCTGTCACCCCACTAGTGACCCTGCTCCCCCTTCCACCTGTCACCCCACTAGTAACCCTGCTCCCCCTTCCTCCTGTCTCCTCACAGGGAAGAAGCTGAACAGACTCCACCGACTATGATGGGATCCGTTCAGTTTCCGTTCGGGATCCTGTCTTTTTACCGGACACAAAAGTGCTGCACACAAGGCTTTTTTGTCTGGTCTTTCGACAGAATCTGCAACAGACGCTCCAACCGCTGCCTCCAACGCAGATTTGAACAAGTGAAGGCCTACATATTATGTATATTAGTAATGCTTACACGTTCCCCCTCACGGTGTTTGCATTTCTTTCTGGCAAAGCTACCTGGTTCTGGTCCGCAAGATTTATACCATGTCTAGTGCGGCCCTCAGACGAAAAATGGTTGGGCACCACTGCACTATAATATACTTTCTATGTTAGAAAGTATATTATAAGTATATCACACCCCTCCGTATGTCACACCTATCGATAGCACACCTATACCAGTCCTTAAAAGGACTTTTGTGGCCCTATTAGCTAGCGTTTGGTGTCCCTAAGAGTCTGTCCCTGCTCCACACAGCAACCTCTCCCTACACTGGCAAAAGACTGAATGTAAAATGGCAGCCAGATCAGGTTTATTTATAGGTTAGGGGGTGTAACCATGTGCTGAAACGTCTCTATTGGCTGTCCTGTCTCACCTGATGGATGCGTCATGGGTCAAAGTTCGGCACAATACAAAAGAATATGGCGCATTCGAACATCAACATATGTTCGCATGTTCGGCGAATCGCAAACGAGCAAAGTTTGCTGCGAACCGCAAGGCCATCTCTATTCATCATGTAGCTTCTGTGTTCAGTACAAAGTATTGGTGGAAGAGGCGCCGTGTATCCTGGATACCGCCAGTAAGGTGGCCGCTTCCAGCACATACACACAATTTTAATGCTAAAATTAGAAACATGGTCACCTACTGACAATGATTTAGGAGAACTTACCACCAGCTGTAAAAAAAAAAACATATAAAATAGACACCAACGAAATTGTAAATTTGCCAAACTCTGCTATGCAGGCCCCAGCAGACTGTACTTAACGGAAATGTGTCATCAAAATTTGTTTAAATCATATTTTTTTTAAACTTGTGATGATGTTATTTTAAATTTTTCATGTCACTATCTATATTTAACCCCTTCCCGCATCCCCACGTGCATGTACGTGATGCAATTACACTGTCAGCGCACGGAGCGATGCGCTGACAGTTCAGATTTGCCGACACACGGGGGGTTGCTAGGCAACCAGTGACGCCGGCGGGGAGCCAATCGCAGCACTCACAGGCCGGCGATCGCTGTGATTGGTCCATTACTGCAGATGGACCAATCACAGCGCATTGACGCTATTTAGGGAGGGACTTTGTGTACTGTGTGTCCTCTCCTTCTCTGATCGTCCCAATTCCTGTCAGGGAAGGAACTTTGTCAGAATCCACTCACCACAAACGTTTTACCCCTTTTAACCCCTTCAGTCTCGGAACGCCACTCTTCCGTGCCCCAATCAGTGACACAGATCAGTTCTGTGCCTCATCTGTCATCAGCCGTCATCTGTTATCATCAGTTCTGTGCCTCATCCCCTGCCTCACACATAATTTACCCCTTCAGAGCCGATTTGCCACTCTTCTGTGCCCGATTTGCCCCAGTCAGTGACAGATCAGTCCTGTCATCATCACCTTGTCCAGACACCTGTCTGTCCGTCAAGACAACTGTCAGTTCCACCTGTCCATCCCTCAAGACACCTGTCACTCCAGCCTGTCCGTCCGTCAAGACACCTGTCACTCCAGCCTGTCCGTCAAGACACCTGTCACTCGAGTCTGTCCGTCCGTCAAGACACCTGTCACTCGAGTCTGTCCGTCCGTCAAGACACCTGTCACTCGAGTCTGTCCGTCCGTCAAGACACCTGTCACTCGAGTCTGTCCGTCCGTCAAGACACCTGTCACTCGAGTCTGTCCGTCCGTCAAGACACCTGTTACTCGAGTCTGTCCGTCCGTCAAGACACCTGTCACTCGAGTCTGTCCGTCCGTCAAGACACCTGTCACTCGAGTCTGTCCGTCCGTCAAGACACCTGTCACACACTCCCAAGTTACATAAAAAAAATTAAAATAACCCTGTCACTACGTGTGCCATCCTCCTGTGCGTACATACTGGTGTGCTGTGTTTGAGTGGCAACATTCTGTAAAATATAAGTCTCCTATGTCCCATGTGGATTTGTGCCACCTATAACTGTAAAATAATACATTAATTAACCCCTTTTCTGCCCCAATAAGGATATTGGCACTACTCTGTGCCCCATACTAGACCCCTGGCTCATCGCCAGCCATCTGTGCTACCTGTGATGACACCTGTCAATAACTGCCAAGTGACTCAGGGAGTTTTTATCCTAAACGATATACAGGATTTTAGTTCGCTGTTTATAAAAAAAAAAAAAAAAATTAAAAAAATATCAAAAAAAAGTCTACATTAGTTTACAGTTTAAAATGACTAAACGGCTTTTCACTGCTGAAGAGGGATATGCCGTTCTTTTTGAGGACACCGACTCCAAGCTGCTTTTAGAGATCAATGTGCAGCTTGCAGGCAGGAAGGGAGGGACCAGGGCCATAGAAGACACACTACACCTTTAGAGGGACTCGCTCCTGGCAAACACAGCTCTGCTGCAGTGAATGCAGTGGAGCAGACTGATGTAATTACAATGTATAGTTATTGCAGGGACTCAGATAATTGTCTGAGAGTTTATTAGTTAAAAGAATCGAATGAGTCAGAGACTGTGTCACCGAGTCCCTGCCAGGCTTCCTGCTCTGCTACATGCTACACTGCTGCATGCACCCTGTACACACACAGCTCTGCTACATGCTATACTAATGCCCCCTCCCCCGGACGGACTTGTCGGGAGACAGGGAGCCGCAGAGCAGGAAGCCTGGCAGGGACTCGGTGACACAGTCTGTGACTCATTCGATTCTTTTAACTAATAAACTCTCAGACGATTCTGAGTCCCTGCACTACGCTCCCTGTGCTGTGAGTCAGTGCTGGTTGCCTCTGATTGGTTGGAGGGTGGGGAGGGGCGGGGCTAGCTTTCACTGTAGGCTCCTATTACACTGCCTGCTGCTGCCTCTGAAGCTGTATTAGCTGTGCGAGGTGCAGGGGCAGGCCGTGGACGGACACAGACACATTTAGAAGCGGTGCACAGGTATCGGCAGTGGTATCGGGGACATTTGCACGAGTACATGTACTCGTGCAAATGTCCGGTATCGGTATCGGGACATCCCTACTATATAGTGTACTGTACTGTATTTTCACTTTACACTTTAGCAGAAGTCTGATCAGCACCATGGGAAACCGGAAGCCTGTGAAGGTGTCCGGTTGCCATGGTTACCATCACCCGCTGCCACAACAGAGCAGCGGGTGATGGGAGGGAGGGGGGCCCCCTCCCCTGTGATCCCGTCAACAATCGGGGGCTGAAATGGCACAGCAGCCCCTGATGGGAGAGGGAGCTCCCTCCCTGTTAACCTCTTCCATACAGCGGTCTCTACGGACCACGGCATGAAAGGGGTTAAACGGCTGACATCTGTGAGCACAGATGTCAGCCGTTTCAAGCAGAGTGTCAGCAATGTGCTGACACTCTGCTAACCGCTCGGCCATACTGAGAGAGGGGGCGGGCGGATGATCGCGTGCCTGCCCGCCCCCCCCCCCAGCACCACCCGCACCGCCCGCACCTCCCCCCTGCACAGCCCGCCGGCAGATAACAATGAGGGGTGCAAGGGGGGGGGGGGGGTTAAAAATGAAAATTTTGTTCATTTTGAAGTTTCTGATCCCCGCGGTCACGGACCGTGGGGATCAGAAACTTCCGAAAGCGCTGCAAACCGCAGGTCTGAATTGACTTGCAGTTTGCAGCGATCGCCGATACGGGGGGGGGGGGGGGCAACAGGACCCCCCTTGGCATTGTCCCAGGGTGCCTGCTGATTGATTTCATCAGGCACCCAGTTCCGATCACCGCCTGCTGCATGGCGGTGATCGGAAATACACATGACGTACCAGTACGTCATGTGTCCTTAAGTACCAGGACACCATGATGTACCAGTATGTCATGTGTCCCCAAGAGGTTAAGAAAATCTAAGGTGTGGTACAAAAAATTAGCTGTGTACCTATATAATGCCTTTTGTCATCCATAGAAGAGCAGGTCATGGGGGGAACTTCTTGGAATTTCAGGGAAAAAAAAAAAAAAAAGTTTTTGGGCATTCAGGAAGGAGCGGGCAGTTTTTCAGTCAGCAGTGCTTCTGGGGTCTCAAGAATAATACATGGGCAGCATTTCCCTGGAGTACTTCCCAAGTACACCCCAAAAAAGGTGTTGAGTTTGCTCGGTTAGAGGGATTAGGAAAGACACCACTCACTACTGTCAGACCTGCCCATCTAAGGCCTATTGCACACGACCGTATGGCTTTTTCAGTGTTTTGCGGTCCGTTTTTCACGGATCCGTTGTTCCATTTTTTGTTTCCATTGTGCTTCAGTTTCTATTCCGTTTTTCCGTTCCGTTTTTCCGTATGGCATATACAGTATACAGTAATTACATAGATAAAATTGGGCTGGGCATAACATTTTCAATAGATGGTTCAGCAAAAAACGGAACGGAAACGGAAGACATACGGATGCATTTCCGTATGTGTTCCGTTTTTTTTGCTGACCCATTGACTTGAATGGAGCCACGGAACGTGATTTGCGGGCAATAATAGGACATGTTCTATGTTAGAACGGAACGGAAAAACGAAAATACGGAAACGGAATGCATACGGAGTACATTCCGGTTTTTTTACGGAACCATTGAAATGAATGGTTCCGTAAACGGACCGTATACGGAACGCTAAAAACGGCCAGTAAACGGGAAAAAAAAAACGGCCGTGTGCAGGAGGCCTAAACCGGGCCTCTGCATTGGAGAGTGCTTTCAAGTTTATCACACCTCCAGTGATATCCATTAAGTCCATTTCATTCATTTCTTAATTAATCCATTTTCAGTTTAACATTTTTCCATTTGGCAATCCAATAATAGCTCCCCCCCCCCAAAAAAAAAAAGTTAAAATTCCCATTATACCCCTAAATGAATACATTTAAGGGTGTCATTTTATTAAATGGGGCATTTCTTCAATTTCCATTTATGTTCTGGCACCCCTAGAGCCTCGTTTTTGCGGTTTTCACTGTCGGGGTGCCTTAGGGTGTCTTCAAACGCGACATGGTGCCTGAAAATTATTCCAGCAAAATCTGTCCTCCAAAAGCCACACGGTGTTCCTCCCATTCTGAGCCCTGCTGTGCACCCATACAGCAGGCTACAAGCACATATCGGGTGTTTCCTGAAAGGGGATAAAATGGGGAACATATACTGGGGTGCATTTTCTCCTTTAACCCCTTGTGGGAAAAAATGGGGTCTGCTAGTATA
Organism: Bufo bufo; assembly: GCF_905171765.1. Classification (NCBI taxonomy): domain Eukaryota; kingdom Metazoa; phylum Chordata; class Amphibia; order Anura; family Bufonidae; genus Bufo; species Bufo bufo. The sequence goes on from NC_053392.1 coordinate 92,612,058, forward strand.
TATTTTTTTTTCCACAAATGTGTGCTTTGAAATCCTTTAACAAGTGTTTCTGCCTTCTGTGAGACACCTGTTTGCTGAAAACTACCCTTTCTACCACTTAAAATGTTTGTACGGGGGTACTCATTCCAAAATGGGGTCACATCTTGGGGTTTTTAATTTCTGGGGACCTCATAATTCTTTTAAATGCGACATGGCACCTAAAATCAATGTCTGCCAATTCAGGTCAGCAAAATTATCCAAACATGTAGTGAGACACCAGTTTGCTGAAAAGTACCCTTTCCACCACTTAAAATATTCGTACGGGGGTTCTCTTGGGGTTTTATAATTTATGGAGACCTCAAGAATCTTTTAAATGCGACATGGCACCTAAAATCAATGTCTGCCAATTCAGGTCAGCAAAATCCATATTTTGCTGTTTGGACTCTAGAGCCCTGCTGTGCGCCCATACATCATTTTTTAACCCCTTAAGGACACAGCCTTTTTACACCTTAGGACCAGGCCATTTTTTGCAAATCTGACCAGAGTCCCTTTAAGTGCTGATAACTTTAAAACGCTTTGACTTATCCAGGCCGTTCTGAGATTGTTTTTTCGTCACATATTGCACTTCATGACACTGGTAAAATGAAGTCAAAAAAATTATTTTTTTTGCACCAAAAAATACCTAATTTAACAAAAATTTGGAAAAATTTGCAAATTTCAAAGTTTCAGTTTCTCTACTTCTGTAATACATAGTTATACCCCCAAAAATTGTGATGACTTTACATTCCCCATATGTCTACTTCATGTTTGAATTGTTTTGGGAATGATATTTTATTTTTTGGGGATGTTATAAGGCTTAGAAGTTTAGAAGCAAATCTTGAAATTTTTCAGAAATTTACAAAAACTCAATTTTTAGGGACCAGTTCAGGTCTCAAGTCACTTTGCGAGGCTTACATAATAGAAACCACCCAGAAATGACCCCATCTAAGAAACTACACCCCTCAAGGTATTCAAAACTGATTTTGCATACGTTGTTAACCTTTTAGGTGTTGCACAAGAGTTATTGGCAAATGGGGAGGAAATTTGAGAATTTCATTTTTTTGTCTAATTTTTCATTTTAACCCATTTTTTCCACTAACAAACCAAGGGTTAACAGCCAAACAAGACTGTATCTTTATTGCCCTGACTCTGCCGTTTACAGAAACACCCAATATGTGGCCGTAAACTACTGTACGGCCACACAGCGGGGCGTAGAGTGAAAGGTGCGCCGTTTGGTTTTTGGAAGGCTGATTTTTATGGACTGGTTAATTTACACCATGTCCCATTTGAAGCCCCCCTGATGCACCGCTAGAGGAGAAACTCCCTAAAAGTGACCCCATCTAAGAAACTACACCCCTCAAGGTATTCAAAACTGATTTTACATACGTCGTTAACCCTTTAGGTGTTGCACAAGAGTTATTGGCAAATGGCGATGAAATTTGAGAATTTCATTTTTTTGCCTAATTTTCCATTTTAACCCATTTTTTCCACTAACAAAGCAAGGGTTAACAGCCAAACAAGACTGTTTCTTTATTGCCCTGACTCTGCTGTTTACAGAAACACCCCATATGTGGCCGTAAACTGCTGTACGGGCACACAGCGGGGCGTAGAGTGAAAGGTGCGCCGTTTGGTTTTTGGAGGGCTGATTTTGCTGGACTGTTTTTTTGCCACCATGTCCCATTTGAAGCCCCCCTGATGCACTTCTAGAGTAGAAACTCCATAAAAGTGACCCCATCTAAGAAACTACACCCCTCAAGGTATTCAAAACTGATTTTACAAACTTTGTTAACCCTTTAGGTGTTGCACAAGATTTAATGGAAAATAGAGATACAATTTCAAAATTTCACTTTTTTGGCAGATTTTCCATTTTAATATTTTTTTTCCAGTTACAAAGCAAGGGTTAACAGCCAAACAAAACTCATTATTTATCGCCCTGATTCTGTAGTTTACAGAAACACCCCATATGTGGTCGTAAACAGCTGTACGGGCACACGGCACGGGGCAGAAGGAAAGGAATGCCATACGGTTTTTGGAACGCAGGTTTTGCTGGACAGTTTTTTTTTACACCATGTCCCATTTGAAGCCCCCATGATGCACCCCTAGAGTAGAAACTCCAAAAAAGTGACCCCATTTTAGAAACTACGGGATAGGTTGGCAGTTTTGTTGGTACTAGTTTAGGGTACATATGATTTTTGGTTGCTCTATATTACACTTTTTGTGCGGCAAGGTAACAAGAAATAGAATTTTTGGCACGTTTTTATTTTTTGTTATTTACAACATTCATCTGACAGGTTAGATCATGTGGTAATTTTATAGAGCAGGTTGTCACGGACGCGGCGATACCTAATATGTATACCATTTTTTTTATTTATGTAAGTTTTACACAATGATTTCATTTTTAAAACAAAAAAAATGTTTTAGTGTCTCCATAGTCTAAGAGCCATAGTTTTTTCAGTTTTTGGGCGATTATCTTAAGTAGGGTCTCATTTTTTGCGGGATGATATGACGGTTTGATTGGCATCTATTTTGGGGTGCATATGACTTTTTTATTGCTTGCTATTACACTTTTTGTGACGTAAGATGACAAAAAATGGCTTTTTTTACACCGTTTTTATATATTTTTTTTTACGGTGGTCATCTGAGCGGTTAGATCATGTGATATTTTTATAGAGCTGGTCGATACGGATGCGGCGATACCTAATATGTATACTTTTTTCTTATTTATGTAAGTGTTACACAATGATTTCATTTTTGAAACAAAAAAAATCATGTTTTAGTGTTTTCATAGTCTAAGAGCCATAGTTTTTTCAGTTTTTGGGCGATTATCTTGGGTAGGGTATGATTTTTGCGGGATGAGATGACGGTTTGATTGTTACAATTTTGGCGTACATGCGACTTTTTTGATCACTTTTATTACCTTTTTTGGGAAGTAAGGTGGGCAAAATTTCAATTTCATCATAGTTTTTTATTTTTTATTTTTATGGCGTTCACCGTTTGGGTAAAGTAACATAACCGTTTTATAGATCAGGTCGTTACGGACGCGGCGATACCAAACATGTGTAGGGAATTTTATTTTTTTTCATTTTTAATCAGTGATAAATGTGTTTTTTGATTTTTACTTTTTTTTCACTTTTATTCACTTTTTTTTTGACCCAGACCCACTTGGTTCTTGAAGATCCAGTGGGTCTGATGTCTGTATAATACAGTACAGTACAATATATATTGTACTGCACTGTATTTTACACTTGTCTGAACAGATCTATGCCTTTTAGCACAGATCTGTTCAGCACCATGGACAGTAGGACACCTGAGAAGGCGTCCTGTTGCCATGGGAACCTTCCCCGTCTGCTCAGTACTGGTCAGAACTGCGCAGACGGGGAAGGGTAAGGAGGGGATCTGTCGGGGGGCTGTCTGGGGGCTCTCTCCCTCCCCATCGGGGGGCTGCAAAGGCACAGCAGCCCCCCGATGGGAGAGGGAGGGAGCTCCCTGCACTGTTAACCTTTTCCATACAGCGGTCCGTACGGACCGCTGTATGGAAAGGGTTAAACGGCTGACATCGCATCGCAGATGTCAGCCGTTTATACCAGGGTGCCAGCAATGTGCTGGCACCCTGGTATACCAACTAGAAACCAACGATTATACAAGGGGAGGCTGCCGGGGGATCGCGATCCCGCCTGCCGCAACGCCCGCCTCCCGCACCGCCCACACCGCCCGCAACCCTCCCCCTGCACCTCCCGCCACCATAAAATCATTCGGGGGTGCAGGGGGGTTAATAAAATGTTATTTTAGGCATATAAAGTTTCTGATCCCCGCGGGGGGACCGCAGGGACCAGAAACTGCAGAAATCGCCTGAAACCGCAGGTCTGAATTGACCTGCGGTTTGCCGCGATCGCCGACATGGGGGGGTCACGGGACCCCCCGCGCATTTAGCCTAGGTGCCTGCTCAATGATTTGAGCAGGCACCGGGTTCCGACCACTGCCGGCCGGGCGGCAGTGATCGGAACAACACATGACGTACCGGTACATCATGTGTCCTTAAGTACCAGGACATCATGACATACCGGTACGTCATGTGTCCTTAAGAGGTTAAGCACATATGGGGTGTTGCCATATTCAGGGGGAAATGGGTAACAAAATGTGGGGTGCATTTTGTCCTGTTACCCCTTGTGAAAGTGAAAAATGTGGGTGTAAAGCAACTTTTTCTGGAATTTTTATTTTATTTATCCTTTTCCTAAGGCCAAATGCACACGGCCGTGTTCCGCGGCCGAGAGCAGTCCGTTGTATGCCGGGCTGGATTCCTGTTCAGAGCAGGAGCGCACGGCGTCATTGGTTGCTATGACGCCGTGCGCTTCATGCCGCCGCTGCACCACAGTAATACACTCGTATGATCTATACGAGTGTGTTATTGTACAGCAGCGGCGGCATGAAGCGCACAGCGTCATAGCAACCAATGACGCCGTGCGCTCCTGCTCTGAACAGGAATCCAGCCCGGCATACAACGGACCGCTCTCGGCCGCGGAACACGGCCGTGTGCATTCGGCCTAATTCTGTGAAACGCCTGATGGGTGAAAGTGCTCACTACACAACTTGAAATATTCCTTGAGGGGTGTAGTTTCTGGAATGGGGTCATTTTTGGGGGGTTTCCACTGTAGGGTCACCTGTCTTCATATGTGACATAGCTCCTAATTACCATTCCAGCTAAATCCGCTCTCAAAAAGCCGTATGGTGCTCCCTCCACTCTGAAGCCTGCTGTGCGCACATACATCAGTTTTTGAGCACATATGGGGGTGTTTCTGTAAACTTCAGGTTAAGGGTAATAGATTTTGAGTTTTGTTTGGCTGTTAACCCTTGATGTGTTGCAGAAAAAAATAGATTAAAATTTAAAATCTGCTAAAAAAAAAGTGAAATTTTGAAATTTCATTCCCATTTTCAATTAATTCTCGTGGGGCACCTAAAGGGTTAACAACATTTGTAAAATGAGTTTTGAATAGCTTGAGGGATGTAGTTTCTAAAATGGTGTGATTTATGGGTGGTTTCTAACAAGAAAGCCCCAGAAAGTGACTTCATAACTGAACTGGTCCTGAAAAAATTGGGTTTTGGAGATTTTCTTAAAAATTTTAAGATTTGCTTCTAAACTTCAAAGCCTTCTAATGTCCCAAAAAAAAATAATTTCATTTTTAAAATGATCCAAACATGAAGTAGACATATGGGGAATGTAAAGTAATAACTATTTTTGGAGGTATTACTATATTATGAAAGTAGAGAAATTGAAATTTCCAAATTTGCAAATTTTTCCAAATTTTTTTATAAATAAAAATGAAATATTTTGACTCAATTTTACCAGTGTCATGAAGTACAATATGTGACGAGAATCAATCTCAGTATGGCTTGGATAAGTAAAAGTGTTTTAAAGTTATAACCACATAAAGTGACACATGCCAGATTTTCAAAAAATGGCCTGGTCCTTAAGGTGAAAAATGGCTGCGTCCTGAAGGGGTTAAACAGAAACCATAAAATCCTGCAGTTTTCGCACTGGACACTAAGCCTAATAATAGGCACCACTTCTTGATCTGTACAGGACACTTTAATGCAGTTATCTGCTTATCTATACAAAGAGGTGATATCATTACAGGATTAGACAGATAAGACAGGATCCACCATTCACAATAGGTGATTGTCACAGCTTATGGTACTTTCACACTAGCGTTATTCTTTTCCGGTATTGAAATCTGGTAAAGGGTCTCAATACCGGAGTGTATTGGCCACGATTCCTGAACACTACCGCACTTGCCGGACCAAGTGTTATGGAAATTGCTGCATTGCCGAATCCGGTTTTCTGGTCTGCGCATGCGCAGTTCTTTCTAGCTTTGAAAAAATTAAATACTGGATCCGTTATTCCCGACGATACCGAAAAGGCGGATCCGGTATTTCAATGAATAAGTCTAACGGATCCGGATCCGGAAAAAAAGATATCTGTTTAAGGAAGAAGGTATTATTATACATGGTGGTCAGTCCTCAGGATAGACCATCCCTATGTGATCGGCGGGGGTCCAACACCCTGCACCCCTGCTAATCAGCAGTTCTGTGGAGGCTCTGGATTCAGAAGTCAGCTCAAGAACTACACATCCCTGTCCATTGTGTAATGGACAGAGCTGATTAGTGCAGCGCTACTCCCCTGAAGTGAATGGGTGCAGGGCTGTAGTAACCAGCTCCATCCACTACACAGTGGATGGCGCTGAGTAGTTCTGGTGCCAGAAGCTACTGCAGAACAGCTAAGCAGCGGACGGGCAAAAGCCACACGGTGTTCCTCCCATTCTGAGCCCTGCTGTGCACCCATACAGCAGGCTACAAGCACATATGGGGTGTTTCCTGAATGGGAATAAAATGGGAAACACATACTGGGTTGAATTTTCTCCTTTAACCCCTTGTGGGAAAAAAAAATGGGGTCTGCTAGTATTTTTTCCCCCCAAAAAAATGTGTGCTTTGAAATCCTTTAACAAGTGTTTCTGCCTTCTGTGAGAAACCTGTTTGCTGAAAACTACCCTTTTTACCACTTAAAATGTTCGTACGGGGGTACTCATTCCAAAATGGTGTCACTTCTTGGGGTTTTTAATTTTTGGGGACCTCATAATTCTTTTAAATGCGACATGGGACCTAAAATCAATGTCTGCCAATTCAGGTCAGCAAAAAGATCCAAACATGAAGCAGACATATGGGGAATGTAAAGTAATAACTATTTTTGGAGGTATTACTATCTATTATAAAAGTAGAGAAATTGAAATTTGCTAATTATGGTATATTTTTATAAATAAAAATGAAATATTTTGACTCAATTTTACCACTGTCATGAAGTACAATATGTGATGAGAAAACAATCTCAGAATGGCCTGGATAAGTAAAAGGGTTTTAAAGTTATCACCACATAAAGTGACACATGTCACATTAGCAAAAAATGGCCTGGTCCTTAAGGTTAAACAGAAACCATCAAAATCCTGCAGTTTTCGCACTGGACACTAAGCCTAATACTAGGCACCACTTCTTGATCTGTACAGAACACTTTACTGCAGTTATCTGCTTATCTATACAAAGAGGTGATATCATTACAGGATTAGACAGATAAGACAGGATCCACCATTCACAATAGGTGATTGTCACAGCTTAGGGTACTTTCACACTAGCGTTATTCTTTTCCGGTATTGAAATCTGGTACAGGGTCTCAATACCGGAAAAAAAAAATGCTTCAGTTCTGTCCCAATGCATTCTGAATGGAAAGCAATCCGTTCAGTATGCATCAGGATGTCTTCCGTTCTGTCCCTTGTAAGGTATTTGACTGGACGGTATTTTTTCCGGCCAAGATTTTGGAACACTACTGCACTTGCCGGATCCGGCAATAATTTCCATTGAAATGTGTTAATGCCGGATCCGGTACCAAGTGTTACGGAAACTTCCGCATCACCGGATCCGGTTTTCCGGTCTGCGCATGCGCAGTTCTTTCTGGCTTTGAAAAAATTAAATACCGGATCTGTTATTCCAGATGATGCCGAAAAGACGGATTCGGTATTTCAATGAATAATAATTACTGCCTGAAGAACGTATTTAAAAGAAAATAATAAATCGTTTATTAATCTCAGGTTAAAACGGGAAAATCTGTATATCACTTTCCGTGACTATCAGGCTCCAGACCCAGGTGATGTGGTATAGGAATTGATTATATCCACCACCCAACCTAAAGTCTGGACTAGATCCCTATACCAGCTAGCACATTGGTGCCAGTAGTTACTGGAGAGGGAGTCAGGATACGGTTCTTAGATTTGAACCAGGCACAGGTGTATAGTTAGAGCAGTCCTATCTAGCATGGATTATAGAACAGCTATGAGTGAGTAGTGAGCTGGGTGCCAAGCAGCACTACAGCTGACTTGCCAGTGTGAATGCGGTCTGATACCGAGACCCAGTGTTAAACTGCACGATTGGGTAGGCTGTTATAGGCGGCTGAGTGAGCGTCCACAATTTATACTATACTGGGTGGATGCCTTATACTGGTCTGCTCTGGCACCCAGCTCACTACTCACTCATAGCTGTTCTATAATCCATGCTAGATAGGACTGCTCTAACTATACACCTGTGCCTGGTTCAAATCTAAGAACCGTATCCTGACTCCCTCTCCAGTAACTACTGGCACCAATGTGCTAGCTGGTATAGGGATCTAGTCCAGACTTTAGGTTGGGTGGTGGATATAATCAATTCCTATACCACATCACCTGGGTCTGGAGCCTGATAGTCACGGAAAGTGATATACAGATTTTCCCGTTTTAACCTGAGATTAATAAACGATTTATTATTTTCTTTTAAATACGTTCTTCAGGCAGTAATTATTATATATACAGTGAACGTACACATTAGTGTTTATTCGTGTGAGATAGTTTATTTCAATGAATATGTCTAACGGATCCGGATCCGGAAAAAAAGATATCTGGTTACATACGGATTTCCGGATCCGGCAGGCAGTTCCAGCAACAGAACTGCCTGCCGGATTCTAACAACGCTAGTGTGAAAGTATCCTTATCTATTCCGTCCTTATACAATGACCTCTGCACAGGTCCCAGAGCAGCCTAGAAAACTCTCCCATGTAAGTCAATAGGGCCCTCTCCTGTCCATTGTGTCTATGGACCATCGGTCTGCCGTCAAGCAATTTTTTTAATGCTTTGTAAATGCTGTTAAGAACGGCTCAGGTAAGATGGCCGCCCCCATAATTACGTTCAGGAAATAGAAAAAAAAAAAAAAGAAAATTAGATTATAAAAAAAAGGATGTGTGTTACTGGTTTTTAACTGGCAGAAAAAACTGTTGGTGAAACATTTCTTTTAAGGAAGAAGGTATTATTATACATGGCGGTCAGTCCTCAGGATAGACCATCCCTATGTGATTGGCGCGGGTCCATCACCCTGCACCCCTGCTAATCAGCAGTTCTGTGGAGGCTCTGGATTCAGAAGTCAGCTCCAGAACTACACATCCCTGTCCATTGTGTAATGGACAGAGCTGGTTAGTGCAGCGCTACACCCCTGAAGTGAATGGGCGCAAGGCTGTAGTAACCAGCTCCATCCACTACACAGTGGATGGCGCTGAGTAGTTCTGGTGCTAGAAGCTACTGCAGAACAGCTAAGCAGAGGACGGGCAGGGTTTAAGACCCATACCGATCAGAAAGTGATGGCCTATGCTGGGAAAATCCTGGTATACCCCTTTAACTACCACCAATCTAGTGTTATCTGCCTCAAGACTATTGATGCTCTCAGATGGTCAGTATTTGGCATAAGTATTTGTAAGCCGAAACCAAGAGTGGAGCCTACATAGAAAAGTATAATGGATAGATTGTCACCTCTTCCATGTTCTGAACTACTACTGATCTAGAAATAGTGACCAAATCCTGGCTGTGTGAAAGTGGCCTATAAAATAAATCAACCCTTACTACACTGAACTAAAATAAAAACACAACACTTTCGGTTTTGCTCCCATTTTGCATGAGCTGAACTCAAAGATCTGAAACATTTTCTACATACACAAAAGACCCATTACTCTCAAATATTGTTCACAAATCTGTCTAAATCTGTGTTAGTGAGCACTTCTCCTTTGCCGAGATAATCCACCCCACCTCACAGTTGTGGCATATCAAGGTGCTGATTAGACAGCATGAATATTGCACAGGTGTGCTTTAGACTGCCCACAATAAAAGGCCACTCTGAAATGTGCACAGTTTTGCCTTACTGGGGGAAGGGGGGGGGGACTGTCAGAAAACCAGTCAGTATCTGGTATGGCCACCATTTGCCTCACGCCGTGCAACACATCTCCATCGCATAGAGTTGATCAGGTTGTTGATTGTGGCCTGTGGAATGTTGGTCCACTCCTCTTCAATAGCTGTGCGAAGTTGCAGAATATTGGCAGGAACTGGAACACGCTGTCGTATACGCCGATCCAGAGCATCCCAAACATGCAGTGGGAGGAACGCAGAGATACAGAGCGCATGCGTGAAGAACTTACAGCCGGCACACTGAAGGTTGCAAATGCCGAGACACCGCGGGGAAGAGCGGTAAGATAACATCAGCCCTGGCCTCCGGTTACCTCTATCAGCAGAGACGCGGTAAGAGGAATTTTACTATATAACAGCATCACAACGTGAATGAATAACCCTGCGACTCAAATAGCGCAATTGGAGTGATCGACTATACAAACTGAATGCCTGCTGGTATATCTAAGCTAACCAGCATACCTGTGTCTACAGTGCTCCTCCAATAGCAGGAGGCCTTTATACTAACCTTTACAACCTTTTTAATTTATATTTATCTAAAAAGGCTGCCACAGACACAGTGGCACAAAGGGCGACAATATATCAAGAGTGAAACAACATAAAAAAAGGAGATCCAGATCATTAATTTAATGTTGCGTGCGTGTGCTCCACACGCAAAATGTTTTAAAGGGACCGTGACCATATATATTCTCTATGATGTTTTATGATTTATTATGATTTTACCCTATGTGATTGTCTATATTGTATACATTTTTGGATAATTTTATTACGTTAATTAAATATATACCAATACTGTGAGCCAGACACTTTTTGTATTGATACATTGTTTTTGGGCTTTATGGTAGAGCTTAGGCAGTGCTCCAGTGTGTAGTATATATGAGATCTGGTGAGCGTCCCTATTGTTGACTACAAATAAAAATTGTATGATTACATCACCGAATGTTTGTCTCCATACTCATGACTGCGACACGTGTACAGCATTTCACAAGCACTGATCGAAATGCTGTATCGACGTCTACCCTTGTTAGCAGGCAGAAATCTGTTGTGTACGAGGACCCTAACAGCATCAAGATTAATTGAAACAAGGTTAAATCTACCTTAACACAGCATTGGTGGGCTCCTATGAATAATGGATCACAGCACTCTATGTATGACACATGAGGAGATACAATTAAATCCGGCAGCACACAAGATTTCGGCCAACTGGCTTTTGCTGACCTACTGCGAATGGTCGCTGGCAAACAGTAGACTCTTCTCTGTAGAACATGTAATTAGCCACCCTGAAATATGTTGGCCGCAACTGCATGTACATGGCATGATTGGACGAATTGTGCAGTTTTGAAAAATGCCTGGTCGGCATTTTGTGGTGGGATCGCCTGTACCAATGACCCCATGGAACACTGATCGGCCGCAATGCATCCAATCATCAGATGTATATCCAGTTTTAGGTAAATTTCACCCTTAAAGGGCTTCTGTCACCCCACTAAAGTCCTTATTTTTTTTTGGGCTAGTTAAATTCCTTATACTGCAATATATGAAAATATAATGGTCTTACTTACTTTCCTTCAGCAGTTTCTTATAAAAACGAACTTTTTTAATATGTAAATTGGGTCTCTACCAGCAAGTAGGACGTCTACTTGCTGGTAGCCGCCGCAAAAAACTGCCCCCTCCTCTTGTTGATTGACAGGGCCAGCCGCGATCTCCTCCTCCGACCGGCCCTGTCAGCATTTCAAAAATCGCGCGCCTGTGTTGATTCGGCGCAGGCGCTCTGAGATAAGGAGGCTCGCCTCCTCAGAACTCCCTCAGTGCGCCTGCGCCGATGACATCACCGAAAGAGAAGACGTAATCGGCGCAGGCGCACTGAGGGAGTGCTGAGGAGGCGAGCCTCCTCATCTCAGAGCGCCTGCGCCGAATCAACACAGGCGCGCGATTTTTGAAATGCTGACAGGGCCTGCCGGAGGAGGAGATCACGGCTGGCCCTGTCAATCAACAAGAGGAGGGGGCGGTTTTTTGCGGCGGCTACCAGCAAGTAGACGCCCTACTTGCTGGTAGAGACCTAATTTACATATAATAAAAGTTCGTTTTTATAAGAAACTGCTGAAGGAAAGTAAGTAAGACCATTATATTTTCATATATATCGCAGTATAAGGAATTTAACTAGCCCAAAAAAAAAAATGACTTTAGTGGGGTGACAGAAGCCCTTTAAAGGTGCTTTCTGGGATTTTTTTTAACTTACTTTAACTGTAACACCCGGAATTTCAGCCAATCAGATGTTTGAGAAGGCACCGGTGCTTGTGGCACTACTGTGAGCACCAGTGCCTTCTCGCAGCTTTGTCTAGGCCATGTGACATCATGTTCATTGGTTTCACAGCCTAACTTAAGTGAATGGGTCTGAGCTGCGATATCAATCACAGCTGCTATACAATGTATGGCACTGAACTGAGAGAAGGCTGTGAGCACCGGTGCCTTCTCAAATAGCTGATCGGCAGAGGTCTCAGATGTCGGACTCTCACCGATTAGATACTGACGATCTATCCAGATGATAGGTCATCAGATAAAAAAATCTTCAAAAATCCCTTTAAGAACCATGGCCTGTATGGATGTTACTTTTTTCAGAGACTTCATTTGCTGTTTGCACTTCTGTTAACAATGATATGGACAGGATAAGTTAAGTACTCTGAAATTATCTGTGGTTATCTTATTGGTCTACCATTACAGATATGCAATCATGAAAAGTCAATTCTTAGTCATGATTATAGCCCTGCTCTACTTTCCTCTTTCTTTAGCCACAATGGAAAAAGGAAGCTGACAATTAAATTAATATTAGAAGAGCCTCTAATTGTATTTACCTTGGCAAACAAACAATGTTAAACACTGAGTCTTCAGATCTCGGGAACTGAGGTCTCAATGATGGGAAGACACAGAGTATTCAAATGTAAGTGTCAAAGGAGTCCAATTAACATACTGTATATAGAACAAATGTCTGAAAAGCAGACCTTTTAACATGTACCCTCCCACCTGTAAATTAACAGCAGGAGATTGCTGAGAAAAAATGTGAGGATCAGTTCCAGTTCACTGCTTCTAATTCAATCTCTCTAGGAGCTCTTTTTCGAAGTGGTCAGTTTCAGAGATAACCTGTGCCTGTTGCCAGAATGCTAGGGAGTAGGACCTTCCCAGAGATGCATTTCTTTGTAGGGAACACCACTGAAAAACCCTTCCACTTAGTTCTTCTGTATGATGGCTAACACTGATGACATCACCACAGCAGTGTAGTGACATAAGCTAATGTGATAAATTCTTCCAATTTACCCGCTGAGGGTAGGTTCACATCTGTGGCAGGTAAGGGCTCTTTCACACTTGCGTTATTGTCTTCCGGCATAGAGTTCCGTCGTCGGGGCTCTATGCCGGAAGAATCCTGATCAGGATTATCCAAATGCATTCTGAATGGAGTGAAATCCGTTCAGGATGCATCAGGATGTCTTCAGTTCCGGAACAGAACGTTTTTTGGCCGGAGAAAATACCGCAGCATGCTGCGCTTTTTGCTCCGGCCAAATTGATCCGGATCCGGCCTTAAGCTAAACGTCGTTTCGGCGCATTGCCGGAGCCGACATTTAGCTTTTTCTGAATGGTTACCATGGCTGCCGGGACGCTAAAGTCCTGGGTGCCATGGTAAAGTGTAGTGGGGAGCGGGGGAGCAGTATACTTACCGTCCGTGCGGCTCCCCGGGCGCTCCAGAGTGACGTCAGGGCGCCCCAAGCGCATGGATCACGTGATCACATTGGACACGTCATCCATGCGCATGGGGCGCTCTGACGTCACTCTGGAGCGCCCCGGGAGCCGCACGGACTGTAAGTATACCGCTCCCCCGCTCCCCGCTCCTACTATGGCAACCAGGACTTTAAAAGCGTCCTGGGTGCCATAGTAACACTGAAAGCATTTTGAAGACGGTTCCGTCTTCAAATGCTTTCAGTACACTTGCGTTTTTCCGGATCCGGAGTGTAATTCCGGCAAGTGGAGTGCACGCCGGATCCGGACAACGCAAGTGTGAAAGAGGCCTAAATCCAGTAGTCTGTTACAGCAAAGGAGCAAACCAGCAAAGTTATCGTATCTGGCATAGCTGGACAACGCCGCACACCGTGGACACTTTAATTCTTCCTCCTTCAAAAACACTTTTTTCAATATAAAACAACTTCCAAAATTTTAAAATACTGTATCTGCTGATAAGAAGAACCTAGGTTATAGCTTAGGAAAATTAGAAAAAAAAAAATTCTCTTCAGACCTCAGATCAGACCCCCCAATCAGACCCTCAATGTTAATCAGACTTCAGATCTGACCCCCAAATCGGACCACCAATGTTAATCCGACCTCAGACCAGACCCCCAATGTGCATTTACACCAACAGATTATCTGACAGATTTTCTGACCAATTATTGGTCAGATGGCCGTTTACACACACAGATCTTTTGTTATACACATCAACTATTTGTCTGATTGGACAGAAATTGTTCAGATAATCTGTTGGTAAATGCACCCTTAGACCTCAGCTCAGACCCCCAATGAGACCTCAGATAAGAACCCCAATGTTAATTAGATCCCAGCTCAGAGCCTCAATGACACCTCAGATCAGACCCCCAATGTTAATCAGACCACCAATCAGACCTCAGATTTGACCCCCAATATTAATTAGACCTCAGCTCAGACAACCAATAAGACCTCAGATCAGACCCCCAATATTAACCAGACCTCAGCTAAGACCTCCAACCAGACCTCAGATCAGAACTCCAATGTTAATCAGAGCCCCAATGAGATATCACATCAGACCCACCAATGTAAATTAGACCCCAGCTCAGACCCCCAACCAGACATCATATCAGACCCCCAATTTACATCATTCCCCCAATCAGACCTCTGATCAGACCCTCATGTTAATCAGACCTCAGATCAGACAAAAACATAATTCAATTCACCTCTCCTATTTCCAGCGCTGCAGCCACTCCTGAGATCCAACGCTCTTCCTACTCTTCCAGCCGCGCTGTCCTGTGACCCGTGAGGTCACAGTGCACACCTATGTCCTCAGGTCACAGGACAGCACACACAGCGCCTGCAGACCAGGGAGTGGTGAGTAAAGAGCCAGCACAGGGAGCGCTGCATTCATCTCTTCCCCGGTCCTCCTGTACTAATGAATGCTTCCATAATAGAAGCACTCTTTAGTATTCACTCCATAAGATGCACTGACATTTTCCCCCCATTTTGGGGAGAAAAAAGTGCATCTTAAAGGGCGAAAAATATAATACATGTGCCGAGGCACCTACGTAATTTGCTAGATTTCACTGTCTACAACACACCAATTACAACTCTACAATAATGAAATGTAACTGTAGTAATTAAATATGCAAAGCACATTGACTTTTTGCTCCAGTTAGAACTATTAGTTTCCAAATTGAAAATATTGAAGAGGGTTCAATTAAAACTACGCACATGACGCCGGTGAAACTAGCACTTTAATTTCCCTGGTGCATAGTAACTAAAGTTCACGAGGGCTTCATTATGGAGAATGATTGTCTAGAAGGTGGTGTTGGGTCATGTTCTGGGTGCAAGTAAGATAATGTCTAAGGAGGTGTTTTACAGCTATGTTAGAAAGACAGACCAAAAGCAGTAGATATTTACATTGGGGGAGGGGATTGTTGAACCTGTGTTAAGTATGCAAGCCAAAGATACAAGGGATGAGGTTTCTGTCTCAGGGATTTGTTGTCAGACAGTCACCAAAATCCCCAGCTTTGACTGACTGACTCACTAGCTGAAAAGTAATTTTATGACAGCACATAAGTGGCAAAAAACACACTCATAGACATCCTGCCCTTATGTCCACATTCTCATACTTGCTCATGCATTCCATTCTAAAGCTGGTCGTAAAAGTAACTTTTTGTTAAAAAATAGGCTAAAGATTTTAGTTTAGCATTTGACAAAAAAAGGTTCCACAAATTCAATAAAATCAATATTGTAAAAATGTACGGTAAATGATTTTATATATACTAGTGTTCACGGGAAATCCATGACCAGTATGTCCAGTGTGCCTAACTATGCCCATGAAAAGGCTCATTAAAGAAATGTTCGAATTTTCCTTGAATATAATTGTGCATCAGCATATAGTTCTACATCTGGGTTCCACTGTAAACATCTAGCAGATGTTAAGTTAAAGAAGAAAACCATCCATGACATGAGGAGATCCCATTGGTGGAACTATGACACCAGACACCTGATTTACAATAAAAATATACAACACCCAAATCGTTTAAGCCCATCAGAAATTTTCTGCAGTTTTGAGGATGCCAGTATCTGTAGCTCCTACAGCTCCTTACTTCTGAAAATTGGTGATCGAAACTCATGAACTCCACCAATGTGATTTTCTGATAAGCATAAATTACTATTCCTTGACACATTTCAGATTATTAAAAATAATACACATGCCTAAATCTTATGGAGTGCCGGCATCCAGATAGAGATGTCCCAAACTATTCGCCGGCGAACATAGCTTGTTTGCATTCGCCGCGGCGCGCAAACATATGCGATGTTCAGTCCGACCCATATACATCATCATTGAGTAAACTTTGACCCTGTACCTCACAGTCAGCAGACACATTCCAGCCAATCAGCAGCATACCCTCCCTCCCAGACCCTCCCACCTCCTATCAAAAAGCAAGGACAGCATCCATCTTAGATTCATTCTGAAGCTGCAGTGTCACAAATTTGACTAAGTTGTAATCGCAGTGCGATTAATACAGGTTATATTAATCGCATTTCGAAATCAACTTAGAGCTGGGTTCCTAATGGTTGTATTGCTAGAATATAACGAAGATTGAGAATATAGTGCTATATTCGTTATATTCGTCAATTCTAGCAATACAACCATTAGGAACTTAGCTCTAAGTTGAATTCGCAATGCGATTAATGCAGGTTATATTAATCGCATTGCGAATTCAACTTACCACACTCTGCGTCAACTACGTAATTTTCCATGGGAGTTTTGCCATGGATCCCCCTCCGGCATGCCACAGTCCAGGTGTTAGTCCCCTTGAAACAACTTTTCCATCACTATTGTGGCCAGAAAGAGTCCCTGTGGGTTTTAAAATTCGCCTGTCTATTGAAGTCTATGGCGGCTCGCCCGGTTCGCCCGTTCGCGAACATTTCGGAAATTCGCGTTCGCCGTTCGCGAACGGAAAATTTTATGTTCGCGACATTTCTACATCCAGAAGCCTCATGCTGTCCTGCACACTAAGGCCGTAATCAAAGTCCGGTGAGGACCGAACCGTTGGCCCGTGCTTTATTTCATTAACTGGATATATTAAGTAAAAAGTATTCAAATTCTTAACCATGAACAGAGTGCCGTGGTTCTCTTCTCTATTTGCTTGGGATACTCACCCTACAACAGAGCACCAGGCCAGTGTTGAGCACCAACTGACATTATTCAAGTTGATTGGGATATGTTTAAAGGGTCTTTGACATGGTCCGATGAAAAATGAATCAGGGACGAACAATTGTTATCACGATTGTTTGTCCTCCATTCACTTTGCTTATTATCGGCAGCACATCTTCTTGTTTACAAAAGGTGATAGGCTGCCAAGAAACAAATATTTTAGGTGCCCCATTAAAAATGAAATTACCTGACCTGCTAGTGTACTACTCGTTTGTTGGGTGAAAGGTGGCAAATTTATATTCAAACATTCATCCATTCTCTATAATTGGACCAATCCCTGGCCCATGTAAAAGGACCCTGAGCCACTGCCTGATACCTCTGGTGGTGGTTTATCTCCAATGAGAATTGAAGGACTGGGACCCCCCCTAAACACATCTGATAGTTGGCACGCCCCTAAAAAGTTTGTGGATTAGGCCTTCGTTGAGCTAATGTGTATGGGCTTCTGATGATTAACAAGCACCAAAGGATGCCAATATATAGTCATCGTCTGTGTTGTCTGGCCTACTCAATGATTTCTGGGTGCGGATAATGTTTTAGAGTATTTTCATGGATGCAGGATTAGTCTGAACCATAGATTTTCTTTAACATTCTATATGAATTACACACATAACTAAACATGTGGATTCACACCCTTATAGAAATTTTATCTTCAGTCTGTAGTTTCTTCAACATAAGTAACAAAAAACATCTGGTCGTTTAAGGCTTTTTCTATGAGCAAGAACCGAGTAGAGTATATGGGAAGACTCAAATAGTTTCCAGTTTGTTTTCTTTCAGTCAGACTGCTTATATTCCAGTGAGGTGGGCAATTAGGCATTAGATGGCGTGATAAAAGCAAACATACCCCCCCAACCCATACCACCTCCTGAAGCTGCACTACGTAAACAAAAATACAAACCTAAGCCTGCGAATGACTAATGACCTGATAAATAAAATAGCACAATGCCATCACACAGGAGAATAATACTGGAAATATCTACAAATCAGGTAAATACTTAAAAGGAACATTAACCTCAACCCCTTTTATGGGCACTCTTATTCTACTGGAAGACTCCTTAAAGGGGTTTTCTGGTAGTTTTATATTAATGATCTTTTCTCAGGATAGGCCATCAATATCTGATTGTTGGGGGTCCAACACCCCGCACCCCCACCAATCAGTTCTGTAATAGGTCTGACCCCTATGGTTACCGCAGTGCTGCTCCTACTGAAGTGAGTGGATGCAGGCTGCAGTAATCAGCTCCATGTTGCTGCTGCAGAACAGTTGATTGGTAGGGGTGCAGGGTGGCAGATCCCTGATGATCACATATTAATGGCCTGTTCTGAAAAGTACCTGAAAACTGCTTTAACCCCTAAGGGCACAGCTTATTTTGGTTGCTGCATTCTTTGCTATATTTTTTCTGCTAACATACTTGCATGGGGACTTATTTTTGGTGGAACATTTGAGTGTTTATAATAATTGACTACCATAATTTGCATTAAAATTTTGTGTGGTGGGATATTAAAAAAAAATGCGATTGAGCCACTGTCTTTATTCTGCAGGCTGTTACAATTACAGCAATGCCACATGTATTGTTTTTTATGTGTTTTATTATTTACGTACAATCAAAACCCTTTTTTTCAATAAACTTTTTTTAGCAATTCAGACCAATTCAAATGTATGTGATTTTTTTATTTATTTAATTATTTATTTTAAAAAATCTATCTATCTATCTATCTATCTATCTATCTATCTATCTATCTATCTATCTATCTAATGGATAAAGAAAGGTATGGTAGGCAGCACAGCAGTAGTTGTGTGAATATGGAGTGCCAGTGGCTGAAGAGGCGATCCACCAACTTAAAAAAATAAAAAAATAAACTCCACTGCACTTCCAAAAGAATTGAGTGCGTTTATTCTCCAGATAACGACGCTTCAGTCCTCTCAATGGCACCTCTCTCAAGCAGTCACTGCTTGAGAAAGGTCCCATTGAGAGGACTGAAGCGTCGCTATCTGGTGAATAAACGCACTGAATTCTTTTGGAAGTGCAGTGGAGTTTATTTTTTTATCTATCTATCTATCTTATCTGCGCTACATCTCCTGTGTAACGTGTGCGCAGCCTAAAAATATCTGTGACATCCAGTGTACTTTTTCTGTAGACGTTGTCCGCTGGGGACTGTTACATTACCTGCGCTAAATCTCCTGTATAACGTTTGCGTATCCGAATTATCAGTGACATTCAGTCTCATTTTTTTGCTGCTGGTGGCAGTGACATTACCTGCGCTACATCTCCTGTATAATGTTTGCCCATCTTAAATATCAGTGACATTAATTCACTGTAATTTTTTATTAGCCGCTGGTGACAGCGACATTACTTGCGCCATACCTCCTGTATAATGTTTGTGCATCCTAAATATCAGTGACATTCATTTAGTGTAATTTTTTATTAGGCGGCGGTGACAGTGACATTACTTGCGCTATACCTCCTGTGCACATCATAAAAATATATGTGACATTCTGTGTACTTTATTGGCGCATACACTTACAAAACCTGCGCTACTGTACGTGTGACATACTTGCAAGCATATATACCATTTAATATGCGCAAGGACACCACTCTCGAAGTCAGACCAGTGCGACCAGATAGTCGGTTGGATTGCAGCAGATAATGCTTCCAGTTGGTTAAGCACCACCCTGTCTTCCACATAGTCCAGTCTCAATAGCCAAGAGTCTGGTCAACAGAATCCTCACCCTGATACTCCTTCCACCCACCAGGCAAACAAGTGATCCCACACTCGGATATTCCGAGGAGCTGTTTTCATCGCCATTCCTTAATTTGGGCCTCTTGCCAAGCCCGCTTGAAGAGCGACATGAGGAGTTCTGGTGCCCTGATTCCCAAACTCTGGAGCATCCACAGTCAGAAGAAGATGACGGTGGGGAACGGCAATTAGTGTTTCACGAGGTGGTTGATGATGATGAGACACAGTTGCCAATAAGTCAACTGCAATTAGTGTCTCAAGAGGTTCATGATGAGGATGAGACACAGTTGTCAATAACTGAAGTTGTTGTTAGGTCAACAAGTCAGGAGAATGACCAGAGTGAGAAAGTGGAAGAGGAGGTGCTGGACGATGAAGTCACTGACCCAACCTGGGAAGGTGGCAAGCCGAGTGAGGAAAGCAGTACAGAGGGGGAGGGATCCGCAACAGGCTGGAAGAGGAAGTGGGGTGGCAAAACCCTGCACCCCCAACAATCAGTTCTGTAATAGGTCGGACCCTATAGGTTGGCGCTGGAAACTACACAGCATTTCTGCATTGTGTAGTGGACAGAGCTGGTTACCGCAGTGCTGCTTCTACTGAATTGAATGGATGCAGGCTGCAGTAATCAGCTCCATGTTGCTGCTGCAGAACAGTTGATTGGTAGGGGTGCAGGGTGGCAGATCCCTGATGATCACATATTAATGGCCTGTTCTGAAAAGTACCTGAAAACTGCTTTAACCCCTAAGGGCACAGCTTATTTTGGTTGCTGCATTCTTTGCTATATTTTTTCTGCTAACATACTTGCATGGGGACTTATTTTTGGTGGAACATTTGAGTGTTTATAATAATTGACTACCATAATTTGCATAAAAATTTTGTGTGGTGGGATATTAAAAAAAAATGCGATTGAGCCACTGTCTTTATTCTGCAGGCTGTTACAATTACAGCAATGCCACATGTATTGTTTTTTATGTGTTTTATTATTTACGTACAATCAAAACCCTTTTTTTCAATAAACTTTTTTTAGCAATTCAGACCAATTCAAATGTATGTGATTTTTTTATTTATTTAATTATTTATTTTAAAAAATCTATCTATCTATCTATCTATCTATCTATCTATCTATCTATCTATCTATCTAATGGATAAAGAAAGGTATGGTAGGCAGCACAGCAGTAGTTGTGTGAATATGGAGTGCCAGTGGCTGAAGAGGCGATCCACCAACTTAAAAAAATAAAAAAATAAACTCCACTGCACTTCCAAAAGAATTGAGTGCGTTTATTCTCCAGATAACGACGCTTCAGTCCTCTCAATGGCACCTCTCTCAAGCAGTCACTGCTTGAGAAAGGTCCCATTGAGAGGACTGAAGCGTCGCTATCTGGTGAATAAACGCACTGAATTCTTTTGGAAGTGCAGTGGAGTTTATTTTTTTATCTATCTATCTATCTTATCTGCGCTACATCTCCTGTGTAACGTGTGCGCAGCCTAAAAATATCTGTGACATCCAGTGTACTTTTTCTGTAGACGTTGTCCGCTGGGGACTGTTACATTACCTGCGCTAAATCTCCTGTATAACGTTTGCGTATCCGAATTATCAGTGACATTCAGTCTCATTTTTTTGCTGCTGGTGACAGCGACATCACCTGCGCTACATCTCCTGTATAATGTTTGCCCATCTTAAATATCAGTGACATTAATTCACTGTAATTTTTTATTAGCCGCTGGTGACAGCGACATTACTTGCGCCATACCTCCTGTATAATGTTTGTGCATCCTAAATATCAGTGACATTCATTTAGTGTAATTTTTTATTAGGCGGCGGTGACAGTGACATTACTTGCGCTATACCTCCTGTGCACATCATAAAAATATATGTGACATTCTGTGTACTTTATTGGCGCATACACTTACAAAACCTGCGCTACTGTACGTGTGACATACTTGCAAGCATATATACCATTTAATATGCGCAAGGACACCACTCTTGAAGTCAGACCAGTGCGACCAGATAGTCGGTTGGATTGCAGCAGATAATGCTTCTAGTTGGTTAAGCACCACCCTGTCTTCCACAAAGTCCAGTCTCAGTAGCCAAGAGTCTGGTCAACAGAATCCTCACCCTGATACTCCTTCCACCCACCAGGCAAACAAGTGATCCCACACTCGGATATTCCGAGGAGCTGTTTTCATCGCCATTCCTTAATTTGGGCCTCTTGCCAAGCCCGCTTGAAGAGCGACATGAGGAGTTCTGGTGCCCTGATTCCCAAACTCTGGAGCATCCACAGTCAGAAGAAGATGACGGTGGGGAACTGCAATTAGTGTTTCACGAGGTGGATGATGATGATGAGACACAGTTGCCAATAAGTCAACTGCAATTAGTGTCTCAAGAGGTTCATGATGAGGATGAGACACAGTTGTCAATAACTGAAGTTGTTGTTAGGTCAACAAGTCAGGAGAATGACCAGAGTGAGAAAGTGGAAGAGGAGGTGCTGGACGATGAAGTCACTGACCCTACCTGGGAAGGTGGCAAGCCGAGTGAGGAAAGCAGTACAGAGGGGGAGGGATCCGCAACAGGCTGGAAGAGGAAGTGGGGTGGCAAAACCCTGCACCCCCAACAATCAGTTCTGTAATAGGTCGGACCCTATAGGTTGGCGCTGGAAACTACACACCATTTCTGCATTGTGTAGTGGACAGAGCTGGTTACCGCAGTGCTGCTTCTACTGAATTGAATGGATGCAGGCTGCAGTAATCAGCTCCATTTTGCTGCTGCAGAACAGTTATTTGGTAGGGGTGCAGGGTGGCAGATCCCTGATGATCACATATTAATATTTATATATATATAAAAAAAGATAAGAAGCCAAGGTAATGTAGGGGGTCCTATAATTAAGATTATATATAAAAAGTGTATAATTCATAGCACGTATTTAAAAAAACAAAATAAATGAAAAACTACTATAACTACAAATATTATTTCATGCTTATTCCTAATGCGCACAGAGGTTTTGCCATTTATGTATCTATTTACCTATGCATTCATGTTCCTTCTGTTATGAAGCCGTCTGCTTTGAATGTATTCATCATTTCTATTGTTATTATACGTCCTCATATCTTATATAATGTAACACGCTATCATGATTATTACATATTATATATTATGAACTGAACAAGAAGAAAGTATAAATTATATGTACTTTCTATTTATATTTTTACTTTTCATTTTCATTTTCTTTTCTTTTTTTTAAATACATACTATGAATTATACTTTTTATATATAATCCTAATTATAGGACCCCCTACATTACCTTGGCTTTTTATCTTTTTATATATATATATATATATATATGCTCTCATTTTATATTTTTCTTTTTATATATCTTCTTTTGCATGCTTATTTTATTTTGTGAATTCTGACAATTGTGTTTTAGACTTGAGAAAGGAGCATATCAGCTCCGAAACGCGTTGTCCCTTGTGTTTCAATAATAAAAAAAAAGACTGATCATCTATCCACTGAGGTCGTGTCTTTACACTAAGAGGTATTGTACCCTGTGTACTATTATAGTGCACAAGCCCCATTGTCTACTATCACTCCTCTGGAGAACTGGACACTCCATCAACGAGGACTGAGAGATACCGGCAGCATCGACCACCCACTTTCACGAGTGTTGTGCCTGCGTATGCACAACACCAAAAGGTGAGCATAACCAATGGCACACTCTATTTTTTAAAATTCTTTTAAATACATACTACCCTATGAGCGCCTTTCCCTCTTTTGCCAGAAATCAGTCAGAAGCTGGAAGCAGTGTAGCACTGCAGTGGGGAAGCGGCAACAGGCCGTGCTGAAACTGATCTGCTTAGGAAACAAACAGTACACTGCCGCAGAGCTGTGGCAGGGGATAAGGGACCAGACTGAGCTGTGGCTCTCGCCACTCAACCTACAACCAGGCATGGTTGTGTCTGATAATGGCCGTAACTTGGTTGTGGCTTTGGAGCTCGGCAAGCTCACACACATACCATGCCTAGCCCATGTGTTCAACCTAGTGGTTCAGCGGTTTCTCCAAACCTACCCTAATTTGCCTGAGCTACTGTTGAAGGTGCGCTCATGTGTGCCCATTTCCGCAAGTCATCGACAGCTTCCGTCGGTCTGACAACGCTGCAGCAGCACTTGCAATTGCCATCTCATCGACTGTTGTGAGATATGAGCACGTGCTGGAACTCCACATTCCACATGTTGGCCAGGCTTTGTGAGCAGCAGAGGACTGTAGTGGAATACTAGCTGCAACATGGTCGTCGCCTTTCCAGTCAGCTTCTGTTCTTCACAAGCGAGGAGTGGGCATTGGTGTCTGACCTCTGTGAGGTTTTACGCAACACAGATGGTGAGCGGCAATAACGCTATTATCAGCGTGACCATCCCACTTCTTTGTCTACTCAAACACTCGCTGCCCACAATTAAGGTGGACGCTTTGCATGTGGAAGAGGTGGAAATGGGGGAAGACAGTACACAGGGTGATAGCCAGACCACCCTCAGTTCGTCTTCTCAGCGCAAATTGGATGATGAGGAGGAGGAGCAGGAGAAGGTTCCCTGGAAGTACCATGGAAGTTTTATTCCATCTGTTCAATGTGGATGGGCCGAAGAGGAGGAGGAGGATGAAGAGATTGAAACTCATCCTCCTGATGAGGACAGGGAAGTCTTGTCTGTTGGGACTCTGGCACACATGGCTGACTTTATGTTGGGCTGCCTTTCCCGTGACCCTCGCGCTGTACGCACTTTTGCCAACACCGATTACCGGTTGTTCACCCTTCTCGACCCTCGCTACAAAGAGAACTTCTCATCTCTAATTCTTGTGGTGGAGAGGACGAGCAAAATAGTGCAATACCAGAAGGTCCTTGTGGAAAAATTGCTCTAAAAATTTCCAGCTGACAACGCTGGCTTCAGAGTACTTAGTTCCTTGGCCAATCGAGGAGGGTCGATGAGGGGAACACACAGCAGTTTCAACAGAGGCAGGACAACATTCTCCAAGGCTTGGGACAGTTTTATAACAACCCACCAGCACCCTCAACCTGATGCGTGGCCTAGTGTCACAAAGAGGGAAACATTTTGGAAGATGGTGAAGGAGTACGTAGCAGACCGTGTCAGTGTTCTCAGTGATCCCTGTGTGCCTTACAACTATTGGGTGTCCAAGCTGGACACGTGGCACGAACTTGCACTCTACGCCTTGGAGGTGCTGGCCTGCCCCGCCGCCAGCGTTTTGTCAGAGCGGGTATTTAGTGCTGCTGGGGGCATAATAACTGATAAGCGCATCCGCCTGTCAACTGAAAATGCTGACAGGTTGACTCTTATAAAAATGAACAAGGCCTGGATTGCCCCTGAATTCTCTATTCCACCAGAGGAAAGCGGCTGAACATAAAGGCACTCTAAATGTGGCTTTTATGGTGTATTGAATACACTGTATTCCCATGCACCCCTTCCACCACTAAAAAGGGTATATGGTCCAATCTCCCTTTTCTCGTCCTCCTCCTCCATCATATAAACATGCTTATTAAGCTGCTGTCACGAGGGTATCAAGAGCCACGTCTGACTCCGTTATACCCGGGGTCAGGAGGTCGCAGCGGGTGGCTGCGCGCTCTATATCTAAAGATCACGTTGTTTCTTAGTGATTGTTTTCTGTGTTTGCCTTGCTATCCTTTTTGTCTCAATCAGGGATCCGTAGCTTCTCCTCCTCAGCTGTTTCTTGTCTGCCACTCCCAACCTCCTTATATTCTCCCCTCACACTTCTCTAGTTGCCAGTTATAGAGCTTCCTGCCTGGACATCTATACTGACCCACTGGAGTTGTGAATCCTGATTGTCGTTCCAGAGTGCTACCCTCCGGATCCCTGTTGGGCTTCTTGTTGTCTCCTGTTGTCGCCCACCTGGGATTATATGTTGAGTTTGTATTGTCTGTCCTTCCCTTGGTGTTTTCCTTTAGAGCTAGTGGTGCGGACTAGTGTTCCCACCGCCCTGTTCACTATCTAGGGCTCAGCTTAGGGAAAGCCAGGGCTTTAGGCACGTGATCGGCGTACGGGTGAGGAACCCGTCTAGGGACGTCAGGGCAGCCAGGTGCCAGCCGCTAGGTGAGTCAGGGGTCACCACCTTCCCTCTCACTTGGGCAGGGCCTTCCTTGTTCCCTCCCTCTGCGTCACGTATGTGATAGTCACGCCGACCGTGATATTATAACTGGCCTTTACTTTTTGAAAAAAAAATATATATATTTTTGTTGTTTTTTTTTCTCTTAGAATCCAATATGGATCCTATTGCTGCCTTGGCAAAACAGCTTCAAGGCCTGTCTTTGGAGGTGGCAGGATTGAAGTCGTCTGTCCTCCAACAACAGCAGCAAATGCAGCAGACCGCACCCCCAGCGGTTGCTATGGGTAACCAGGTAGTTACAGAACCCAAGGTTGTTCTTCCTGACAGATTTTCTGGGGGAAGGGACAAATTTGCGACGTTCCGTGAGGCCTGCAAATTATACTTTAAGTTGCGCCCTTACTCCTCAGGTAATGAAGAACAGCGGGTAGGGATTGTCATTTCCCTGCTTCAGGGGGACCCACAATCCTGGGCGTTCTCATTACCCCCTGGTTCCCAGGCTCTCCGGTCAGTGGAGGGATTTTTTGGGGCTTTGGGTCTCATATATGATGACCCTGACCGAGTCGCCCTGGCTGAGTCGAAGTTACGGAGACTCCTACAGGGAGATCGGTCAGCAGAGGAATATTGCTCAGAGTTCCGTAGGTGGGCTACGGATACTCAGTGGAACGACCCGGCTCTCAGGAGTCAGTTCTGCTCTGGGTTATCTGAAAGGGTTAAGGATGCACTGGCGCTGTATGAGACCCCCTTTCCCTTGATGCTGTTATGTCCCTCTCTATCAGAATAGATAGGCGTCTTAGGGAGAGATCGAAAATTCCTGAGCAATTGGTTACCTCTCCCAAACAACAATTAGTCTGTACTGACTTAGATGAGCCTATGCAGCTAGGCGGAACTTCTCGTCAGGTCCGTCCTCCTGAGGTTCGCCGCAGGGGGGGGGCTTGTTTTTTCTGTGGGGGGAAGGGTCATTTCATTAATGTCTGTCCCTCTTTTCTCAAAAACAAAAGACCGTCGGAAAACTACTAACCCCAGGCTGTGCGGAGGATGTCAGCCGGGGGGTATACGTTTCCTCCATACGAACATCTCAATTTGTGTTACCAGCGGTTATTGTTTTTGGTGTTAAGACGGAGTCTATTTCTTTTTTTCTAGACAGTGGAGCAGGGGTAAATTTGATAGATGCCCATTTTGCCCGCACTATGGGTTTGTCTCTCTGCACGCTGCAGAGACCTATTCCCGTATTCGCTATAGATTCGGCTCCTCTGTCTCAGAGAAACCTCACCCACATTGTTCATAATTTACACCTTCGGGTAGGGGACCACCATAATGAGTGTCTTTCATGTTACGTTCTGGAGGGCCTTCCCTCTCCTGTGGTATTGGGTCTCCCCTGGTTGGTAGCGCACAATCCAGTGGTGGATTGGCAGGCCAGGGAGATATTGGAGTGGATTGAGCATTGCAGAGAGAATTGCTTAAATAACAATTGCTTAATCGCCTCCATAGCTTCCCTACCTACATTTATTTCGGACTTTGAGGACGTTTTTTCTGAAAAGGGTTGTCAGAAGCTACCACCTCATCGTCCTTGATTGCCCGGTTAACCTGATTCCCGGTGCAAAATTACCCAAGTCCAGGTTGTATAATCTTTCGGGTCCCGAGAGACAAGCCATGAAAGATTATATCTCCGAGAGTCTGGCTAAGGGACACATCAGACCCTCTTCTTCACCCGTGGCTGCAGGGTTTTTCTTTGTTAAAAAGAAAGATGGGGGCCTGCGTCCTTGCCTAGATTTCCGTGAGCTAAACCAGATAACCATCCGAGACCCATACCCTCTTCCTCTCATTCCTGACCTTTTTAATCAGATTGCGGGTGCTAGGTGGTTCTCCAAACTTGATCTTAGGGGGGCCTACAATCTGATTCGTATCAGGGAAGGGGATGAGTGGAAGACAGCTTTTAACACCCCTGAGGGGCATTATGAAAATCTAGTTATGCCTTTCGGTCTGACCAATGCCCCCGCTGTCTTCCAACATTTCGTTAATGATATTTTTAGTCATCTCATCGGCAGGTTTGTAGTCATATACCTAGATGATATCTTAATTTATTCGGCTGATCTGAAAACACATGAGGTGCATGTCAGGCAAGTACTGCAGGTCCTACGGACGAATAAATTATATGCGAAAATTGAAAAATGTGTCTTCGCCGTTCAGGAAATACAGTTCCTGGGATATCTATTATCTGCTTCAGGTTTCCGTATGGATCCTGGGAAGGTCCAGGCAATTTTAGATTGGGATCTTCCTGAGAACCTTAAAGCCCTACAACGGTTTTTGGCTTTCGCAAATTTCTATAGAAAGTTCATTAAAAATTATTCAGTGATCGTTAAACCCCTTACCGACATGACTAGGAAGGGGACTGATTTTTCCAAATGGTCTGACGCCGCTAAAAATGCATTTTCCTCTCTAAAAGAGAGGTTTACCTCGGCACCTGTTCTAATTCAACCTGATGTCTCCCAGCCTTTTATTGTTGAGGTAGATGCGTCAGAGGTGGGAGTGGGGGCTGTATTGTCTCAGGGTCCGTCTCCTGGCAAATGGCGCCCTTGCGCTTTCTTTTCCAAAAAATTATCTTCTGCAGAGAAGAACTATGATGTTGGAAATAGGGAACTGTTGGCGATTAAACTGGCGCTTGAAGAGTGGCGTCACTTCTTAGAGGGAGCAATCCACCCCGTCACGGTGATTACGGATCACAAAAACCTTCTGTACCTAGAATCGGCTAAGCGTCTCACCCCTAGACAAGCTAGGTGGTCGCTATTCTTTACCAGATTTAACTTTGTAATCACCTATCGTCCTGGGGCAAAAAATACCAAGGCAGACGCGTTATCTCGTAGTTTCCCTGGAGGGGGTAATGTTAGTGATCCGGTACCTATTTTACAAAGAGGAGTGGTTGTCTCTGCTGTACACTCTGTTCTAGAGGGAAAGGTGTTAGAGGCCCAGGGGGACGCCCCGGCCTCTTGCCCCTCAGAGAAATTGTTTGTACCGTTAAACCTGCGTCTTGAATTATTAAAAGAACATCATAATTCGGCACTTGCTGGGCACCTGGGTAGTAAAGCAACCTTGGAGCTATTATCTCGTCGTTTTTGGTGGCCAAGGTTGCGTCAGGATGTTATGGATTTCGTGTCTACTTGCTCTACTTGTGCACGCGCGAAAGTCTCTCATACACGTCCAGCAGGGTCTTTATTGCCTTATCCCCAATAGGCCATGGACACATCTGTCAATGGATTTCATCACTGACTTACCGTTGTCTGCGGGTAAAACAGTTATTTTGGTAGTAGTAGACAGGTTTAGCAAAATGGTACACTTTATTGCGCTACCCGCACTTCCTAATGCTAAAACTCTTGCTCAGGTGTTTATCAGTGAAATCGTGAAGCTTCACGGGGTCCCATCCGATGTGGTTTCGGATCGGGGAACCCAGTTTATTTCTAAGTTTTGGAAAGCTTTTTGTTCCCGTTTGGGGGTACACTTGTCCTTTTCCTCAGCTTTCCATCCTCAGTCGAATGGACAGACTGAGCGTACCAACCAAAACCTAGAAACAAATTTAAGGTGTTTTGTGTCTGAAAACCAAGAGTTGTGGTCATCATATTTACCGTTAGCTGAGTTTGCCATAAATAATCATTATCAGGAGTCCACTGGCAAGTCACCATTCCTTGGTGCATACGGTTTTCATCCCCAATTTTGTACTTTCAGAGAGGGGGGGTCTTCTGGGGTTCCCGAAGAGGAAAGGTTTTCTTCATCTCTTTCATCGGTATGGCAGAAGGTGCAAGTTAACTTGAAAAAGATGAGTGGTAAATATAAATGCATGGCCGATAAGAAACGGTCGCCAGGTCCGGACCTAGGAGTGAATGACTATGTGTGGTTGTCTACTAGGAATATTAAGTTGAAGGTTCCCTCTTGGAAACTGGGCCCTAGGTTCATTGGTCCTTATAAAATAGTAGCCGTTATTAACCCTGTGGCTTTTCGCCTGGAGCTACCTCAGACTTTTAAGATCCATAACGTCTTCCATAAATCGTTACTCAAGAAGTATGTTCCACCTCTAGAACCATCACCACTGCCACCTCCTCCTGTTATTGTGGATGGTAATCTAGAGTTTCAAATAGCCAGAATTGTTGATTCTCGTCGGGTCCGCCGCTCTCTTCAGTATCTGGTGCATTGGAGGGGTTACGGTCCCGAGGAAAGAATGTGGGTTCCAGCGTCAGAGGTAAACGCCAACAGGTTAATTCAGGCTTTCCATACCTCTCATCTGGAGAGACCTGGTCCTGAGTGTCCGGAGGCCCCTCGTGAAAGGGGGGGTACTGTCACGAGGTTATCAAGAGCCACGTCTGACTCCGTTATACCCGGGGTCAGGAGGTCGCAGCGGGTGGCTGCGCGCTCTATATCTAAAGATCACGTTGTTTCTTAGTGATTGTTTTCTGTGTTTGCCTTGCTATCCTTTTTGTCTCAATCAGGGATCCGTAGCTTCTCCTCCTCAGCTGTTTCTTGTCTGCCACTCCCAACCTCCTTATATTCTCCCCTCACACTTCTCTAGTTGCCAGTTATAGAGCTTCCTGCCTGGACATCTATACTGACCCACTGGAGTTGTGAATCCTGGTTGTCGTTCCAGAGTGCTACCCTCCGGATCCCTGTTGGGCTTCTTGTTGTCTCCTGTTGTCGCCCACCTGGGATTATATGTTGAGTTTGTATTGTCTGTCCTTCCCTTGGTGTTTTCCTTTAGAGCTAGTGGTGCGGACTAGTGTTCCCACCGCCCTGTTCACTATCTAGGGCTCAGCTTAGGGAAAGCCAGGGCTTTAGGCACGTGATCGGCGTACGGGTGAGGAACCCGTCTAGGGACGTCAGGGCAGCCAGGTGCCAGCCGCTAGGTGAGTCAGGGGTCACCACCTTCCCTCTCACTTGGGCAGGGCCTTCCTTGTTCCCTCCCTCTGCGTCACGTATGTGATAGTCACGCCGACCGTGATAGCTGCCCTAGCTCCTAATGTTTTAGAGGGTCACCAGCAGGCCCTCACCCATAATGTTTTTGAGGGTCACCAGCAGGCCGTCAACCATAATGTTTTAGAGGGTCAGCTCAGCAGCAGACCCTCACCCCTAAATTTTCTAGAAGGTCAGCTCGGCAGCAGGCCCTCACCCACAAAGTTTTTTAGATGGTCAGCTCAGCAGCAGGCCCTCGCCCACAAAGTTTCTTAGATGGTCAGCTTGGCAGCAGGCCCTCGCCCACAAATTTTTTTTGATGGTCAGCTCGGCAGCAGGCTGTCGCCCACAAAATGTTTTAGATAGTCAGCTCGGCAGCAGGCCCTCGTCCACAAAATGTTTTAGATGGTCAGCTCTGCAGCAGGCCCTCGCCCATAATTTTTTAGATGGTCACCTCGACAGCAGGCTGTCGCCCACAAAATGTTTTAGATAGTCAGCTCGGCAGCAGGCCCTCGTCCACAAAATGTTTTAGATGGTCAGCTCTGCAGCAGGCCCTCGCCCATAATTTTTTAGATGGTCACCTCGACAGCAGGCTCTCGTCCACAAATTTTTTTAGATGGTCAGCTCGGCAACAGGCCCTCACCCCTAATGTTTTAGATGGTCAGCTCAGAAGCAGACCCTCACCCCTAATGTTTTAGATGGTCAGCTCAGCAGCAGACCCTCACCCCTAATGCCCTCCTTTATGTGTAATAAAGGGTGTATTGGAGCGCCAGTTCCTTGTAATTTTTGGCAGCCTCTTCCCTTAGTGCAAAGGCTTTATGAGTGTAGGAGTCCCACCACCTGAACAATTGTACCACAATGTGAATGAGGTCCACCTTTATGTGATATATAGGTTGTATCGGAATGCCTCTTCCTTGTAATTTTTGCCAGCACTTGCACTTTACATACAAGTAAATTTATACAGGAAAGAATGTTTCCTAACAATTTTTCCTCTAAAACTGATTTTATCTTCGGTTTGGTGCGTATTTTTGTCAGTCTGCAAAAGTGGCGTACTACTCGGACTACATTGTTCCCAACAGCGACCTGGGAGTCCAAGATGCATCTAGACATCCTCCCCATGCTGTTCCCGAAACATTTCAGTGGTGTTTCCATCAATTTCTGACCTTTTAGTATGAACCAGACACCCTCCCCTCTTCAGAGCAGGGGGTGCCTGGTTTAATGCTAAGGGTTCTCCCATTGACTTCCATTGTGCTCGGGTGCTCGGTAAAGCACCCGAGCATCCCAAGGTGTTCTACTCGAGCACCCGAACACTTTGGTGCTCGACCAACACTAGTTGCCACAAATGTTGACGCCTGAGAAAAAAACTTGTCGCCAGCAATTTAGACAAGAAAATGTAGACATGCCTAGAGACAAACCAGAAGACTTCTATTCCCAAATTATTACGGGTGATGTAACATGGGTCTACCACCATGATCCTGAGACCAAACAAGAGTCCCTGCAATGAAAGTACAAGGGGTCACCAACTCCAAAGAAATTTATTGTGGAGCAGTCAGATGGAAAGATCAAGGCAATGTTTTTTTGGGATACAGAAGGTGTTTTATTACTAGAATTCATGCCACACAAGACAACAATTACTGAAGACACCTATGCTTCAACAATGAAGGCATTACGTGAGGCAATCAAAGAGTAATACTGTGGGAAGTTGTTTGCAGGTGTGTTGCTGCTTCACGACAATGCGCCAGCTCACAAGTCTTGCACATCACAAGATGCTAGCAGGGAATGTGGCTTTATAGATTTTAAGCATCCACCTTACAGTCCAGACCTGGCTCCCAGTGATTACTTTCTGTTTTGGAATCTGAAGAAATTTCTGCGTGGGAAATGATTTCCTGATTAACAGGGTTCCTGCAGCAGCAAGAAGTCTCTGACTCTGAGGACATCCGATCATTGGAGACAAAGTGGAATAAGTGTGTTGAAGTCAATGGGGATTACATTGAAAAGAAGTAGGTTCAATTTTCTCAGAACTTTTTGTTTTCATATTCAAGTAGATAACTTATTGAGCACCCCTTGTATCTATCTATCTATCTATCCATCTGCAGCGGGGCCCTATTAGGTGTTGTTTGGTTACCCTGGTGTAGGAATGGCCGAGGGGTATAGGGTGGCCTAAAATGTCCCTTCTAGTGTAAGTGAGTGTCACGGTGCTCCTACCTGGATACGGCTGTATCCCAGGCATTGGCTCCGAAGCAGACAAATAGGGGGGAATAGTTGAGGAATTTGAAGAAATAATTGAGTCCAGACCAGGTGATGAAGCTGAATAGCAGCTTTACTTTGCATAAATGTTCGCCAAAACGGTTGACAGGCATTGCCTGGGTCCCAGCAGGCTTTGGCATTAAAACTCTGGCAGGCAAACTCAACTCTGCTACATCTGTTTCTCTCTGGCTCTGCTGCACTGACAGGCTTGCTGTACAACTTAGCTTCTTCTTTATGCTGCAACTTCTCTCTTTGTAGTCTGTCTCTTAATTATGCCAGGGAACTCTCCTCCTGGCTCCTGAGGCTTTAAGCCTTGGCCTCCACATCCAGAAGAGACGAAGGTGCTCTGGATGACTTGGCTTGGCCTGGGCACGTCCAGCAGAAACGTGCTCAGCACACCCTCCCTTGGCAAGGGGTAAGCTGGAACTCACTAACTCTGGTCCCCACCCTTCCTGCAGGAAGTGGGGAGAGCCCAATTCTCCACAGAGGGGGGTTAGAATGGAATGGAAAGCTCAATTTTTGTAACTGTAGCTCTGCCGTATTTGCTGCCACCTGCTGGTGAACCAGGCACATGACATTTGAACATAACACTTACAAACCTTAGAAATGCACAGTGTATAGGACCTGAACAAAATACATGACGCTTTGTTAAGCCATTAGAGATAGTAGCAGGGTGCAGAAGTGGTAATGCCACTCTGGGGTGTTACACATCTGTCTGTCTGTCTATCCATCCATCCATCTATTGAATGGGGTCACATCCATCTATTAAAGGGTCACTGAGTTTTCAAAAAACTTTTGATCAGTGGGGGGTCTGAGCTCTGAGACCCCCATTGATTGCTAGAATGAGGAGAGAGAAGCACTCACGTATCACATAACTTTCTCCTCATTGCAGGAGACAGACTCAATAGAAAGTCTATGGGCCTGTCTCAATTCTGTCCTCTGCAGCAAAGAGAGAGAGAGAGAGCACAATATGTGAGAACTTCTCTAATCTTGTTCTAGGGATCATGTAGTTCTTGGCAGTCATGTCCCCACCAATCAAAACTTTTGATATGGTTCTATGACATGTCAAAAGTTTTTTGAAAACTCATTAATCCTTTTAGTAGCTATCTATTACCTATAAACTTATGTTGGGTTTACACGGCCCTATGTTCAGGCTGATTATTATTGGAAATAAATATTGAATGCTCGTTCCCAATAATCGACCCGCATAAAGGTCCTGCAGATCACGCGATGAACGAGTGAAACTCTCATTTATCGGGTGAAATGATCTGAGGTACGGATGCCTCAATCATCGTTTATGGGCAGCAGATCTTCCCAGAAACAATGCGGCTTTATGAGAACGAGCAACAGCCGCAGCTATAGTTCATCCTCATACTGTGGAGGTGATATGCGAGCTCTTAAGTGTCCACTAACGAGCAGGCAGTTATTGGGAAGGAACACTTCCTTCGCGATAATTAGTTGCTTATTGGAGATTGCAAATCCAGCATTACATTGAGAATGGAAAACCTATAATAACATTTAAAAGGTGGGGGAGGGGATTTAAAAAGGTGCGATGGGGATGAGCATTTTCTAGTTACGTTTCTGCAGCCACTAATCATATGAGAACATGGTCTTCATCCTCACCTGAAAATGCATGTCTCTCTTGAATGAAAGGTTGTCACTGGCTGAGCAACCACCATATTTTCCATAGCCATCAGTATAGAGGAACTTGGACAAACATGACCATCTCTCCTGGATGCAGGTGTGATAAAGGGTGAGGTGGGTTATGAATTATAGAGGTAAGATGTGGACCCCCCATCCACTTTATTATGGCCTTGAATAGAAATGAGTAGGTCTTTCGATAGCCCCAGCATAACCAAAGAGAACACTCTGATCAAGACTCCCCTTTTTTAGCCGATGTAGAGAGCCATTGCAAGGAGAAGTTCTTCCTCCAGAGATCCAGTGAAGCTGTTACAATACTTGGATGCCCATTGAATCCAATGGCTGGCATGTGATGGTCTACTTTTCTTCTAGGAAAAGGACATGTAAGACACCCATAGACCTTAAAGATATGTTGTCTGAAGAAAACCTATTCATTCTTACCCCAGCCCCCCCATACACATGCATGCTCGGCTCAGCCAGATGTACTTGCGTTCTCAATACACAGAAAGGAGCAAGCATCTGCCAGACACCTCTGGGGGAAGCTTATGTTCCTTGAGAATAAAAAGATTAAACATATTGAAACCCAACATCCCCATTCCATCTTTACCTGGCACCTGCTGTCAGGGAAGAGTTATGACACACCCAAACACATTACATGGTTGCCTGCTCTCACCAAAATTGGTGTGCTCGACCAAAAATCAATTGAATTTGCATGGCCATATGGCTGAACTGGATGGACAGAAGTATTTTTTCAGCCTTACAAACTATTGGGGTCATTTATCAATATGGTGTAACGTAGAACTGGTTTAGCTGCTCTAAGCAACCAATCAGATTTCACCTTTCATTTTTCACAGCTCCTTTGAAAATGAAAGATTAAATCTGATTGGTTGCTATGGGCAACTAAGCCAGTTCTACTTTACACCAGTTTGATAAATGACCACATATGTAACTATGCAACAATAGTAATGTGGAGTCGCACTCACCAGATCTTGCGGTCATCCGGAATGCAGCAGCCTGCCTGGAGCCCTAGATCCATAAAGGCTCCTATGTATACAGTCCAATGAATGATGATGGAGGCAGCATGTCCAGTACAAAAATCCCTTTATTGGGAACCGCTCAGGTGAACAAACGTGTACAAAGGTTGTTACGTTTCGGCTACCACATAGGTGTTTGATAAATACGCTCGTGTGCATGAGGCCTTATACTGAAACTAATTAAAATCAACATATGGGGCAGACAGGCTAATCAGGAGTGCACGACTCGCTGGAGTGCCACATCTCCAGCATTGTAAATCTGCAAAAAAACGCCGCCATGGCAAAGACCTAGAGGAAAAAAAGTGACAATGCAGCAGCACCCTGCAAATCAGATAAAGGACAATAATGCCATAGTCACAGAAATTATAGTGCTAACACTCCCTGAATTTTATGGCGGCCATT
Organism: Bufo bufo; assembly: GCF_905171765.1. Taxonomy (NCBI): domain Eukaryota; kingdom Metazoa; phylum Chordata; class Amphibia; order Anura; family Bufonidae; genus Bufo; species Bufo bufo. The sequence continues at coordinate 92,648,452 of NC_053392.1, forward strand.
ATGGCGCATAACAGGTAGTATTTAGTGTTAGGACCCGTCTAAAAGAGATCGCCTTGACGTACGGCAGACGGGCTCAGATGGTTTTGTACAAATGCATTGGCCAAGCATCTTACTTTATAAATAAGCGTAGCATTAGCACTATAATTTTTGGCATTGTTGTACTTTATCTGATTTGCAGGGTGCTGCTGCATTATTTTTTTTCCCTCTAGGTCTTTGCCATGGCGGCGTGCACCTGCGCACTGGGAGGTGCTGACTAACCCCCTTTTTTTTACTTAGTGGCCAAATTACCTGCGAAATGGAAAGAGTTGTTCCAAGATGGCAGACCTTTCACTGCACCTTAAAGGGGTTCTCCGGGAATTAAGAAAATGAAAATACCTAAATATTACTTTATAATAAATATATTCCCAAATACCTTTCATTAGTTATAATGGCTTGTTTTGTCTACGCAGTGATCACTAGGAGAAATAAAATGGCTGCCGTCCTACCAGTACACACAGAACCTGTCCTAATCACACAGGAGGACAAGTTACTTCACAACACTGAGCTGAAGAGCTGCCTCATCCTCCTCTCTACTCTGTGTGAATGGAAATGATGAGGAGACATGAAGTACAGAGAGTAGGGTGGGGGTGAGCAGCAGCACTTGTATGCAGCCTCCATTACCACAGCTCCACATCGCCACAGTCTGTCCTGTCCGTCCTCTCTGTACTTCATGTCTCCTCTGAACTAAATTCCCCAGAGATTCAGCTAAAGTTCTTATCAGCTGTACTCAGGATCATAATCACTGACAAGTAGAGCAGAGCTCTTCACCTCAGTGTTGTAAAGTAACTTGCCCTGCTGTGTGATTAGGACAGGTTCTGTGTGTACTGGTAGGACAGTGGCCATTTTGTTTCCCCTGATGATTGCTCCCCAGACAAAACGAGCCATTATAAATAATGAAAGGTATTTGGAAATATATTTATTATAAAGTAATATTTAAGTATTTTCAATTTCTAAATTCCCGGAAAATCACTTTAAGAACTTGGCTCATTTCTTCCAAAATAAGGGACAAAATACACAGTGAGTTAGCACAATAAATCTCTAAAAAAGCAAAAAAATATAAATAATTGACCCATCTTCTTTAAAATGGAAAGATGTTAGCAAACAACTATAAACCCACTATGTCTTATGATAATGTCGACTGAATTTACACATGAAAGCTGCACATCGCGCTCTGTCTTTTTTTTCTTCTGAAAACTGCTTAACACTTCAAGGGTGACCTGCCAAGCCAGGCTTATGTAAGTTAGTGGCACCTTAAAAAGAAATAATGCCCATCAGGATGCTTACTGATAAAAGGTAACGATATACAATAGCACTGGAAACTATTGACCGCACATGGAACAATGAATGTCAACGCGCCGTTCCTGTAACACGTGTCTTTTAGAAAGGGCTAGCATGAAGAGAAAGTCAAAGAGGATCAAAGAAGATGAAATAAATGGCAGATCTAGTAAATGATTCACCTTTATTTCACAACACAGCACAGATGTTAATAATGGTCCTTGTGCCGAGGGATCATTTCTCTAACGGTGTTTATAGAAAAGCCATCCCCTCTCTTGATATGTCTCTGGTGAGAAATACTTGAACTCCCCATCAAATAATAATTCCGGAGCATCGTTTGTTAAAATCATTGTTGTGAAATTCCTTTGGTATTCCTCTTGGAAATGGGTCCATATCTTGACAAGTAGGTGTTGCTTGTTCTTCCTGAGTCTAAGGCTGAGTTCACACGGGCGAGTATTCCGCGCGGGTGCAATGCGTGAGTTGAACGCATTGCACCCGCACTGAATCCGGACCCATTCATTTCTATGGGGCTGTGCACATGAGCGGTGATTTTCACGCATCACTTATGCGTTGCGTGAAAATCGCAGCATGCTCTATATTGTGCGTTTTCCACGCAACGCAGGCCCCATAGAAGTGAATGGGGCTGCGTGAAAATCGCAAGCATCCGCAAGCAAGTGCGGATACGGTGCGATTTTCACGCACGGTTGCTAGGAGACGATCGGGATGGAGACCCGATCATTATTATTTTCCCTTATAACATGGTTATAAGGGAAAATAATAGCATTCTGAATACAGAATGCATAGTACAATAGGGCAATAGGGCTGGAGGGGTTAAAAAAAAATAAAAAATAATTTTAACTCACCTTAATCCACTTGATCGCGCAGCCCGACATCTCTTCTGTCTACATCTTAGCTGTGTGCAGGAAAAGGACCTGTGGTGACGTCACTCCGGTCATCACATGACCCATCACCATGGTGAAAGATCATGTGACGAAATAGCGGAAGGACGGATCCGACACGGTGAACAGCCTGTCGGATCCGTCCTGCCACAAGTGTGAAGGTAGCCTTAGGTGAGTTAAATTATTTTTTATTTTTTTTTAACCCCCCCAGCGCTATTTTACTATGCATTCTGTATTCAGAATGCTATTATTTTCCCTTATAACCATGTTATAAGGGAAAATAATACAATCTACAGAACACCGATCCCAAGCCCGAACTTCTGTGAAGTTACAATGTTTTGCACTCGCGTGGAAAAATCGTGCATGTTCCTGCAATGCACCCGCACCTTTTCCCGCAACGCCCGTCTGAAAGAGGCCTAAGGCCTTTTTCACACTTTAAAAAGTCCATGGTCTCCACAGATAGCACACAGATAGCACACGTACCCATTGACTTTAATGTTTGTATTCAGTGGTTTTCCACAGACCATGGGCCATCGGGACACCATAACAGCAGGCCCTATTTTGTCCATGATTTTGGATCCCTCACGCACATTGTAGTCTATGGCTCTCTGAAAACCAAGGATACCATCCATGTTTACTCCATGGTTTGTCATGGTAGGTGATGCTCTAGAAAGTAATTTTCAGCCTAGTAGTGTACATGGAATACAGATGATACATGAAGGGCAAAAAACAAACACACGGATGAAACATAGACGGTTCACAGACATCTTCATGGATGAACCACTGCCCATATTGTCATGCAGTGGCGTAACTATAGTTCTATGGGCCCCAGGGCAAACTTTGGATCAGGGCCCCTCCCTGTGATCATTACACCCCTGGTGTCTGGTAATAATATCCCCCCACTAATGTACCTATAGTGTCCCCAGTAGTGTCCTTCCACTGCCCCCAGTAATGTCCTCCCTGCCCCCAGGTCAGGCCCAGCCCACCTGCTTCATTTGTGAATAGTATTAGTAGGGCAGCGCTGGAGCCTAATAGATCCTGTCCTGGCCGCATTTGATGCAGCTGAGATGAGCGCTCTGATGGGGCCCGGCATGAGGTACAGCAACAGTCTCGCCCCGTTACATGTGAGTGCAGCGGGCCCCCTCCCCTCGCCAAGCCCAGTCTCGGCCATCTTTGACAAGTGAAAGAGGTCTAAAAGTCAGAACTGACCAGACAGAGTTTCTGGGAACAAGCCCAAGAGAAGAGTAAAGGTACCTCCCAATGGTAACACTCAGTTGTTAATTTATGCATAAACATTTCTAGGAGGGGTAATAGAAGAACAAAATAGTGCTAATAAAAAATAAAATAAAAAAAAAAGGGAATAAAAAAGGGGGTTTGTAACAGTATTTATAAGGAATACAAGAAGTTACTAACACAGACCTGTCAGGAGAGGTGACGAGGTCCTCGAGTAATGCCCTGAGAAAGGCGCTACATTGGGCTAGTATTGGTATGATTTGTCTGTGTCCACACAACTGTAATCAGGGGTGGACATACCGCACCTAAGCTCAACTGGGGGCACTAAGAACGTTTTCTTTTGTACTGGCAAACTGTAGGGGGCATTGGCACACATGATGGCACTATGGGGAGTCGGACAATGGCTCTACTGGTGGCACTAAGAGGTGGTATGTTTTTACTGCCGCACAATTTTTGTATTGGCACACATTATAAGTGGGCATTTTTAGTATTGGAGCACCTTATTAGGCCTCTTTCACATGAGAACACATAGCACCCACACTGAATCCTGACCCAATTATTTCGTGTTTATATAGTGTTTTTTTTTTCACACATCAGTTTTGTGTTGCGTGAGAATCGCAGCAGGTTCTATATTCTTTTTTTTTTCACGCAGCCCTGGTCATAAAGGAAAAAACTGAACAACTGAACATAATCGCAGACAAAACTGACTGAACTTGCTTGCAAAATGGTGCGAGTTTCCCTGAATGCATCCGCAGCCAATCCGTCACGCTCGTGTGAAAGAGGCCTAAAGAGAATTAGTGATTCACTGGATCCCGCACTGCTGGATACAGACAGAATTAACTATAATGGGGTCCGGCAGAGATTCGGCCACAATCTGACAAAAATGCTGAGAATCGGCGGAACACAAACCGCTGCATGCTGCAGTTTGTGTCCGTCCGATTCCTTTTTATCTCTGCCGGATCAGGTGGAATTCCATCGGGGAAACAGACTGCCAGAATTCACTGTATCCGGCGTACATGCCAGCCCTCGGCTGGACAAAAAAATGCTGCATTCAGCATTTTTCGTCTGGCCGAAAGCCGGCAAATACGCCGGTAAGCGGCCAGATCGCCACAGGATCCTATTACAGTGAGTGGGGATCCGGCGGCGCGGTGGTATTCGAGTGTGCCGGACACGGTAAACTCCAGCAGTCTGTTCCTCTGCCGGAACAAACTACCGGAGACAAAACCGCAGATGTGAACCCAGCCTTATAGGAAAGTGTCTTGAACAGAGGACCACGGTCTATTGCCTTAGAATGCCCTAGTAGAGGATTTGGAAATGGGCATTTTAAATGAGACAATTTAGAGGAATTATTATCAAAAGAGGATACAATATACAGAATTAGTTTAAGAATATTTACAAAGGCGAGGGATGCTTCAGGAATTATACTGCAACATGGGGATCCAGAACAGCTGGAAAGATACAGGTTCTAAGTGCAGTAGTGTAAAGCAGCAAAAGGCTCTGGAGATAAGGAGTCAGATAGCATGCGGTTCGTTAAGTGCTGGGTAAACAAGGTGGAGATGCTTTATTCACACGCTCGGGGACGCAATTAGGAAAATACATATTTAATACCCAAGTAATAATGATTACTAATATTATTATCAGCATAATTACAATGTCTTTATTCTTATCCCAACAGGTGAGTTGTCCATAGTCATCATAACTTACCTTGAATATTTGTCTGCACATGTCTGCAACATTCACTAGGACTGGGAATTGTGGAGCCCACCAGAGTAAAGCTTGTATTACACTGCCCGATTTTTCGGCCGATAATTGCTAACGAGCATTTGCATGAATGCTCATTAGGGCTCATGCACACGACCGTATGCCCTCCGAGACATATGGTCAGTGAGCGGGCCATATGTCCCGGAGCGGCATACATCGTGTGCACGGGAGTGCACAGCATCATAGATACTGTAAGCATCGGGCCGCCCGCCGGACTATTGTCCTGCACTCATATGATCATATGTCTCAGAGGGCATATGGTCGTGTGCATGAGCCCTTAGAGATCATCTGCCAGTGAAATACTGCCACCGATTGCCCGATAAACAACAATGCTTGATCATTGGGCAATCCAAATCTTTTGACAGCTGTGGTGGCAATGCATTTTTGTTTCCAATTCCACCCCATTTGGAATTTTTTCCAGTTTCCCACTACATTGTATGCACTAGTAAAGGGTGCCATTAAAAAGTACAACTCGTCTCACAAAAAAAAAAAAGTGAATCGAAAAATAACAAAGTTATGGCTCCGAAAAGACAGAGAGTCAAAAACGAAGATGCAAAAACAGGAAATCGCAGGGTCCTGAAGGGGTTTAGTGCCCATTTGGTGATCTATCCAGCCGAGAAGAGGTGATCATGCATGGGTGTGCATCTTTTGAAGTGTAAGAATTCATTGATTTGGTTGTCTCCATATTTCCAATAGAAAGAAACACGCACATACACTCCTTTCCTATATGCGGCTGCAACAGGGGTCAGGTTTTTTGGGTCACAGAGGTGGAATTGCGGCACCAGCCAAACTTAATCCAGTGTGGCCTTCATTTATAAAGTAAAAATATCCAGCAAAAATTGTTATCTAAACAATGGGTTAAAGATCAAAAAATAGAAGTCCAGCTAAAGAGTAACCCTAATAAATCTATAAATATATAAATTTTAATATTCCATTACAAATTCTTATCCTTATATGTCCAGGCACACACCAGGCCAACAAAGATGCTGCTAGGGAATGGGGTGACTGACCCTATTAACATGTACTATAGCTTGGCCCTGAGCCCAGAGGCAGCTCCTGATGGTGGAGCCCCCCTGTCCTCGAACCTAGCTAAAAACTCCTATACAGCCCTCAAGTGATCAAAAATTGGGTGATATATAGGGTATTGGGCTGGTGTGGGCATGGACAGAGAGGATCAAAAACAAAAATATGAAAAAAGCACAGTGTATACAGCCCCGACGATAGAAACTATCATCAGGTACACGGTGCAGCAAATTACTAAACTAAAACAACACCTAGATAGGATAACGCTAGATGCCACAGAATTAGACCGTGGTCAACCCCAACGCGTTTCCCCCACGGTGTGGGATCATCAGGGGGTAATAGATAAAAGATAATTAAATAGATACAGACGGCACATAAGGTAAACGGAAGGAAGCCCCGATACAGTTGGCAAATCCGTGAAGAAGCCGTTCAATAAATGGTGTCAATTATGACATTCAGTAATGAGATCAAAAAATGTAATGAGATCAAAAAATGTTTGGACCAGATGACGATGTTGGGAGGGACGGATAGAGGAGCATATGGCGACAGTCTTGATATATCATATGTGTGCATCATATGGTATCAGGAGGAAATTCCATATACTTAAGGGCACTCGATCAGTCATATAGATAAAGCAAATAACTCCCTTAGAAGTGTGCAGAGACCAAGCGTGTCACTGATGTTCACATGTATCAGTCACAGAGGTAGACTTCAGATATATGTTGAATCACCAACAACAGTCACCCATGCCAGGTCAACCTATTAGATACCGGTCCATGTTGGTAGTCAAGCCATAGACACACGTCCCCTCCCTGGGTCCAGCTAGCTGTCCAGGGACCGGTATCTAATAGGTTGACCTGGCATGGGTGACTGTTGTTGGTGATTCAACATATATCTGAAGTCTACCTCTGTGACTGATACATGTGAACATCAGTGACACGCTTGGTCTCTGCACACTTCTAAGGGAGTTATTTGCTTTATCTATATGACTGATCGAGTGCCCTTAAGTATATGGAATTTCCTCCTGATACCATATGATGCACACATATGATATATCAAGACTGTCGCCATATGCTCCTCTATCCGTCCCTCCCAACATCGTCATCTGGTCCAAACATTTTTTGATCTCATTACATTTTTTGATCTCATTACTGAATGTCATAATTGACACCATTTATTGAACGGCTTCTTCACGGATTTGCCAACTGTATCGGGGCTTCCTTCCGTTTACCTTATGTGCCGTCTGTATCTATTTAATTATCTTTTATCTATTACCCCCTGATGATCCCACACCGTGGGGGAAACGCGTTGGGGTTGACCACGGTCTAATTCTGTGGCATCTAGCGTTATCCTATCTAGGTGTTGTTTTAGTTTAGTAATTTGCTGCACCGTGTACCTGATGATAGTTTCTATCGTCGGGGCTGTATACACTGTGCTTTTTTCATATTTTTGTTTTTGATCCTCTCTGTCCATGCCCACACCAGCCCAATACCCTATATATCACCCAATTTTTGATCACTTGAGGGCTGTATAGGAGTTTTTAGCTAGGTTCGAGGACAGGGGGGCTCCACCATCAGGAGCTGCCTCTGGGCTCAGGGCCAAGCTATAGTACATGTTAATAGGGTCAGTCACCCCATTCCCTAGCAGCATCTTCATTTATAAAGAAATCACATATCATCCATAAGCTCTAATAGGTAATAAAATAAAATCTAGTGGCAAGTGACTCGCTTCCAATTCAGCTTTAAGTAGGGTTGTCTTCTGCTGGACTTTTTGGGCCCTCTTGTATTAGGGTCCATTGCAGTCGGGCCACTTACACTCTACCAAAAATGTGAAAAGTTGAATGTTATTTGAAAATTTTGGCACCTTATAATGAACTAGAGCAGGTCCAGAGTAGGACGACCAAGATAATTAAGGCAATGGGTAGACTGCAGAACCAAGACAGATTAATAAACTTGGGTTTGTTTACTCAGGATAAAATTGCAACCTAAAAATATATATGAATGGACAATACAGAGAGCTTTCTAATGGTGAAACCAATACCTAGGCCCGAGGAAAGACCAGGGGTGTAGCTATAGGGGGTGCAGAGGTAGCAGTCGCTACCGGGCCCAGGAGCCTGAGGGGGCCCAAAGACCCTTGTGGTGCATAAGAAGATACCGGTATTATAGAAAATACATGCTGGTGAAGTTACACCTCTGGCTGGAGGGAAGGGGTTAGGACAAGAATTTGGCATGGACCGTTTCAAGTTTTGCCCCAGGCAGCACGAAGGCTATGTGATTCCCTGCCCCTGGCCACTGAGGGAAGGGGGGCCCAAGCTGAACTCTTGCACCAGGGCCCATGAACCTTTAGCTATGCCCCTGGGAAAGATCATTTCATCATTATCGTTAGGGTTGAGCGAATCAGGTTCCGGATGCTGTATCTGAACCCCATTCTTTTAAAAACTATGTTAATAATTTTGGGCTCCGTCCTACTGTAAAATATATTGCCTCCGCAGAGGTCTTCCCGAAGTTTCAGCAAATATTGTGAGACTTACTTTGTCTCGCCTGTATCAAAATATGAAACTGAACGCGGCTTCATTAATGAGGGTTCAGTTTCGTATTTAGATACAGTAAATTATGGGAATAAACAAACTGACACATGATAGAGGCGAGACAAAGTAAGTAACATAGTACATAGTACATAAGGCCGAAAAAAGACATTTGTCCATCCAGTTCAGCCTGTTATCCTGCAAGTTGATCCAGAGGAAGGAAAAAAAAAAAAAACTGTGAGGTAGAAGCCAATTTTCCCCACTTTAGGGTAATAAAAAATTCCTTCCCGACTCCATTTAGGCAATCAGAATAACTCCCTGGATCAACGACCCCTCTCTAGTAGCTATAGCCTGTAATATTATTACACTCCAGAAATACATCCAGGCCCCTCTTGAATTCCTTTATTGTACTCACCATCACCACCTCCTCAGGCAGAGAGTTCCATAGTCTCACTGCTCTTACCGTAAAGAATCCTTTTCTATGTTTGTGTACAAACCTTCTTTCCTCCAGACGCAGAGGGTGTCCCCTCGTCACAGTCACAGTCCTGGGGATAAATAGATGATGGGAGAGATCTCTGTACTGACCCCTGATATATTTATACATAGTAATTAGATCTCCTCCCCTCAGTCGTCTTTTTTCAAAAGTGAATAACCCTAATTTTGATAATCTTTTAGGGTACTGTAGTTGCCCCATTCCAGTTATTACTTTAGTTGCCCTCCTCTGGACCCTCTCCAGCTCTGCTATGTCTGCCTTGTTCACAGGAGCCCAGAACTGTACACAGTACTCCATGGGTGGTCTGGTGATTTGTAAAGTGGTAGGACTATGTTCTCATCACGGGCATCTATGCCTCTTTTGATGGAACCCATTATCTTACTGGCCTTGGCAGCAGCTGCCTGACACTGGTTTCTACAGCTTAGTTTGCTGTTCACTAAAATTCCTAGGTCCTTTTGCAGTCTTGCGGTATTTGCAGAAACTTCGGAAAGACCTCTGAGGAGGACATACATTTTACAGTAGGACGGAGCCCATATTATTAACAAAGTTTTTAAATCAGATTTGGATATAGCAATCTGAACCTGATTCGCTCAACTATAATTATTATCATTGTCATCATCATCATCGACGGAGATTTATGGAGCTCTCTGCCATAAGATGTTGTGATGGTTGAATAATTGAACAAGTTCAAGAAAGGTATTGTGGCCTTTCTTGAAAGTACAAATATCACAGGTTATAGCTACTATACTAGAGAAGGGACCTTGATCCAGAGATTTATTCTGATATTTGGAGTCAGGAAGGAACATTTCTCCCTTAACATGGGGAAATTGGCGTCCTCCTTATAGGGATTCTTGCCTATAGGATATACTGTATTTGATGGGCCTATGTCTTTTTCCAACCTTACCAACTATGTAATTAAAGGACCTTTTCTATGGGCCCGTGCATAGATCGTGATCACTAACCGTTCATTCTTCATAATTGCCTGATCGTTGAGCAGAGATGATAGCAATCATCTTCTGTATGGGGATGAGAGATCACTACTGCGATTGTTCGTCTCCACCCATATTCATGGTTTCCTGGCAGCAGATCGCTGTTTATACAGCTCAATTTTCTGGCCAGAAGCAACCATTTCATGTGCCACATAAAAAATTGGAATTACCAATAAACAAGCATTTTGCTAATTTGTGAGGTGATTCGGGGATGGGGCAGTTATTGCGAATGAATCCAATCGAACAATTGCCCTGATCCTAGGTCCATGTAAAAGGGCCTCAAGTAATAGTGAAAGGGGTAAGTCCATCTCAGATATTGATGGTATATTGCTAGGATATGCCAGCAATAATAGATGTGAGTCCCACCTCTGAAACCTGTTCCTATCTTCAGAACACACCCCACAAAGTGAAGAAGAGGCACAGGCGCACCACCCTTCAATCAGTGCTACTTAAAATCCGAAAATAGCTGAACGCAGGCTCGGCTATTTCCAACAGTCCCATAGCAGCGTATGGAGAGGTGGCCTCACATGCGTGGTATGGCACCTTCACTTCAGGGACCCTGTTCTGGGTCCCAGAGGTGGGACCTAAATCTATTTAATATTGATGGCATATCCAACGATATACCATCAATGTTTGAGATGGAAATACCCCTTTAATATAGTTTATGTACTTCAAAGGTGTTATACTACTATTTATACAACCCCGGTGAAATGTCATGTTTGGGCATGTGCAGCTACTACTCAGAGGTCCTCTCCTGAAGACCCTTCTGTCAGCTAAACCAAAGAAAATTTCGTTTGGGAAGCTTGCAAAAAGCACACAAATCAATGGTCGCTATAGATGCCTTTTAATTTTAATGGGTGCCCTGGAATGCTTTGTTTTCTCTACAGCACCATAGGGAGCATTTACATTGTCATTTCCCACAGATAAGAGCAGATCTCTGGGGCTCCCAACAGAGAGATTCCCTGCAATCACGCTATTTAAAGGACAGCCGTCACCATGTGAGAAGAGGTTGTCGCTTTAACTATAATAATATTTTACTCAAGTAGCTCAAAATACACAATCGAGTCACATGATTATGACCACCATCCAGATTAACCACTGTGTACAGCATGGACAGCAGCTTGATGGGCTGGGAGTGACTCAATAAGGTGGTCACAGGTATCTGGAGAAATGCTGACTGCAGTGCATCCCACAGCTGCTGGAGGGTGTGTGGGAGAGGATCCATAGGGTGAACACGACGATGGTCCCACAGATGCTCAATTGGGTTCAAGTCTCGAGAATTTGCGGGCCAGGGTAGTACTTACAACCAATATTTCTAGCCGTGTGACATGTCGCATTGTCTTTCTAGAAGATCCCATCCCTCCAAGAGAAGACAATCAGCATGTATAGGTGTATGTGATATGCAAAGATGGATTTATACCCAAATCAGGTGAGAGTGCCTCCACATGGATGAGTGGGGCCCAGAGAATGCAACAAAACCATAACACTGCCAAGACCAGCTTGTGTTTTTCGAGCAATGGTTGCAGGGTGTTTGTTCTTTGTTTCTCGTCTGACACACCAACGTCCGTCCATCCATCCGATGAAGCAGAAAATGTGACTCATCGGAGAAGGCAACCCTTTGCCAGTCAGAGGAGGTCCAATTCCAATACTGAAGCACAGCACCCGACTGATATACCATTTACTTTTTTCGCATATATTTTTATATATATATTTTTTATATTTTTTCGCATATTCTTCACTGGATACTCCTTGCTTTTTATTGTTCTACCCATATTTTATATATTTTATACTTCTCACATTACCTTGTCCACGTGGTATATTTTTTAACGGATTATACAACTAATGGACATAGCTACCAATTGAAAGGGGGTAATCACCACTGGACAATCACAGTATTGTCATACCCTCCACAAACATTTTTTACTGTGCATCTGCATTCCCACTGCCGCATACTGCAAATCAATATTTTTTCTTGTGGACTTTATTTTTCCCAGTACCTCTATAATTTCAGAATATTTATTCCTACTCCCCACCCCCAAACCTACCCTTCTAAAAATAAATATATATTTTATACCATCATCTGTGTATATTGCTTCTTTAGCACCTTGATAGATGTAGAGTGCCGGTTCTCCATTATATATCCCAATTCCAATACTGTCGACAAAAATTAAAGACTTTTATTTTGGTAAAACTTTATTAGAAGAGGTGCAGTGACCATCCGTCTGCTTTAGAGCCCCATACACAGTAGGGTTTGCTGAACTGCTATTTTAGACACACGTCTGGTAGCCCCCTGGTTCATTTTGGAGGTGAGCTGCTCCATTGTAGTGTGTTGGTCCACCCTCGCACACCTTTGTAGCCGACGTTCACCTCTCACACGGCACGTGGTGCTCCTCAGTTTCAAGGTCACTTATTCACAATGGTGCCACTTGTCCACTCACAATACACTTTCACCACAGCAGCACCAGAATAGTTCACAAACTGTCACATCCTGTCACTCAGTCATACCCGTACATATCTGTCTCATGACAGGAAAAACGAATCCAGATAGTTTTGTAGAATGAAGTCATCGAATGAGCACCTCAAACCAACAGTCCTTCTAGTATAGTGCATGAGTCCAGTGTTATATACCACAGCACTGTACAGAGATTGTTATCACTCATATCAGTCCCTGATCCCACTGGACAGTCTAAATTCCAAATGAACCTATCAGTATGATTTTGGAGTCCTGAGGTAAAAACGAGTACCTGTAGGTTACCTTATAGATTGTAAGCCCTCGTGGGCAGGGCCCTCTCTCCTTCTGTACCAGTTTGTAACTCGTCTTGTTCATGCTAATTGCAATTGTCTGTATTATGTATGTGGACCCCTTACCATATGTACAGCGCCATGGAATGAATGGCGCTTTATTAATAAATAATAATAATAACCCACACACAGATGGGAACATACTGTATACACACCTATCAGATGTTGACCGTGGTCAGATTCAAACCCAGATCTCCAGCATGGCAATAACACTAATCACTAATGCTATGTATTGTATAATATATATATATATATATATATATATATATATATATATATATATATATATATATACACACCTTCTCATTCAAAGAGTTTTCTTTATTTTCATGACTATGAAAATTGTAGATTCACACTGAAGGCATCAAAACTATGAATTAACACATGTGGAATTATATACATAACAAACAAGTGTGAAACAACTGAAAATATGTCATTTTCTAGGTTCTTCAAAGTAGCCACCTTTTGCTTTGATTACTGCTTTGCACACTCTTGGCATTCTCTTGATGAGCTTCAAGTGGTAGTCCCCTGAAATGGTCTTCCAACAGTCTTGAAGGAGTTCCCAGAGATGCTTAGCACTTGTTGGCCCTTTTGCCTTCACTCTGCGGTCCAGCTCACCCCAAACCATCTCGATTGGGTTCAGGTCCGGTGACTGTGGAGGCCAGGTCATCTGGCGCAGCACCCCATCACTCTCCTTCATGGTCAAATAGCCCTTACTTTCAAAGTTTTCCCAATTTTTCGGCTGACTGACTGACCTTAATTTCTTAAAGTAATGATGGCCACTCGTTTTTCTTTACTTAGCTGCTTTTTTCTTGCCATAATACAAATTCTAACAGTCTATTCAGTAGGACTATCAGCTGTGTATCCACCTGACTTCTCCTCAACTGATGGACCCAACCCCATTTATAAGGCAAGAAATCCCACTTATTAAACCTGACAGGGCACACCTGTGAAGTGAAAACCATTTCAGGGGACTACCTCTTGAAGCTCATCAAGAGAATGCCAAGAGTGTGCAAAGCAGTAATCAAAGCAAAAGGTGGCTACTTTGAAGAACCTAGAATATGACATATTTTCAGTTGTTTCACACTTGTTTGTTACGTATATAATTCCACATGTGTTAATTCATAGTTTTGATGTCTTCAGTGTGAATCTACAATTTTCATAGTCATGAAAATAAAAAAAACTCTTTGAATGAGAAGGTGTGTCCAAACTTTTGGTCTGTACTGTATGTATATCTTCCCCTATTAAAAGGGGTTTGCAGGCTTGGGATATTAATGATAGGTTGGTGGGGGTCCACCTATCAGTGCTCCTGTCAATGAGCCTCCTGCCTACCTGCACACCATTTAAAAGGATTGTTCACCCCTGGGAATTTTTTCTGCAGCCCTCCCAGCATGGCCAGACCTGCAGTAGGAATAACTCTTACCTGATCCTCACCGCTGGGTTCTGGCTCTATCTTTCCACCTCCGGTGCCGCTTTTCATGTGTCTTCCCAAGTCAATAGGTCTAGGATCTCCATGCCTTACATGTTGTTTGATGCGGGTCACATGGCCGCTACAGCCAATGACTGGCCGCATTGGTGATGTGTCATGTGACCCAGCGACATGACGCACAGGTGACATATCACCAATGCAGCCAGTCATTGGCTGCAGCGGACACGTGACCCACATCAAACCACATGTAAGGAAGGGAAATCCAAGATCTGCACCGCCAGAGGGGTAGCTATGGAGCCGTAACCCAGCAGTGGGGATCAGGTAAGTATGATTCCCATCACGGGTCCGGCCACGCTGGGGAGTCTGAATAAAGGGTCCCCAGGGGTGAACAACCTCTTTAAGAGTGGCATTGGAGGATATTGCAGCTCTGTTCCATTTACTTGAATAACATGAAGCTGCAATATCCTGCACAGTCAATCTACTATTGATGGCCTATCCTGAGGATCAATATCCTATACCCAGAAAATGCCTTTGAGATTAAATTATGGTCTGTGTCACATAATAGATTTACAGGAATTCTCATTGATCACCAATCCTTAGGATCAGCCACCAATGGGGATCTGCTGAGATCTGCTGAGATCCCCACTAACAGCAGTATTACCTGGATGCGGCACTTGCTGGAGCACTCCGGATCCATCACTATTGTAGCAGACACACTGGCACTTCTAGATATGCTCCTGTGTCTGGTATTGAACCTCAATCCCGTTCACTTGACCCCACTGATCATACATTGATGACCTAATATAAGCACAGAACATGAATGAAAACTCCCAGAAAACCACAAATAGTCGATGTGATAGTCTTTAGACCCAATGAGAGATAGTCACAAGTCTAAGACTCGTTCATAACCACTAACATTTTCTAATAAATAGTTCCATGACATTCTACCAAAGTGGATCTCGTTGAAATCAATCTTCTCAAGAGAAAATATTGTGATGTAACATTAATTATAACCCATGAAATGGTGAAAGGGGTTTTCCTACAGCAGGAATCAGCCACCTTCGGCACTCCAGCTGCTGTGAAACTACAACTCCCAGCATGCAAACATGCTTCACTGTTCTTCTAACTCCCATAGATGTCAATGAAGCATTCTGGGATTTGTAGTTTCTGAACAGCTGGAGTGCCGAAGGTTGCTGATCCCTGTCCTACAGGATAGGTGGGATGACTGCAGTCACCCCCTGCCCGTATGAAGAGCCCCAAAGTGCCCTTTATGAATCAAGTGGTAGTGTGAATGTATGCTCACTGTTTCTATCACTTCTATGGGACTGCTGGAGATAGCCGAGCACTGTACTAGGCAGTCCCATATAGGTGGATGGTGAGGTGGAGAGGTGAGAGGTGTTTTAGGCTGAATTCACACACCTGCTATTCCAGAGTCCCCACTCCGGACATTTGTCCTGAGTCTTGACCCCACTGCTTGTTTACTGACGTGAACTCACAGCATCATAACTCCTTATGATTCTGTGAGTTCAGGTCAGCAAATCCACGGTTGGGCCAGGAAACAGGTCTGGAATCTGGATATGTCAATCTCACCTTAAGGCCTCATCCACACGACCGTTGTTGTGTTCCGTTCCGCAAAATGGGGTTCCGTTGTTCCGTGATCCGTTTCCGTTTTTGTTTCCGTGTGTCTTCCTTTATTTTTGGAGGATCACCAGACATGAAGGAAAGTAAAAAAAAGTCTAAGTCAAGTTTTCCATGCAAATGATAGGAAAAAAAACGGACGCGGAGGACAATCTTGTGTGCCTCCGCGTTTTTTCACGGTCCCATTGACTTGAATGGGTCCGCGAACCGTTTTCCGTGAAAAAAATAGAACAAGTTATATTTTTTTGACGGACTGGAACCACGGATCACGGACGCGGATGACAAACGGTGCATTAGCCGAGTTTTCAACGGACCCATTGAAAGTCAACGGGTCCGCAGAAAATCACGAAAAGCGGAACAACGGACACGGAATAAAACAACGGTCGTGTGCATGAGGCCTAATGGAGAATTCCTTTAAAGAGGTTTTCTGGGATTTTAATATTGAAGACCTATCCTCAGGAAAAGTCATCAATATCACATCACCGAGGGTCCAACATCCGTCACCCCTGCCGATCAGCTGGTTGAAGAGAAGGCCGCGCTCCGTGCAAGCACTGCCTTCTCTTCATAGTTTACCTGTTCGCGGTTGACATTGCAGAGTTCAGCAGGTGTAATTACAAGCCATTCCATTCACTTCTATGGGACGGCTCTGTAGTGTACGCTTGAATAGGAAGGAGTCCTCCTTGTAATTACATCTGCTCACCGCTGTGATGTCAACGGCGAGCCTGTAAACAACGGCGGGCGTCTGTGCAGCTGATCGGAGGGGGCGCCGGGTGTCATCAATAACCGCTTTAATGACACATTGACTGTAACCATGAGAGGTTCAGAAAGCAGCCACATCCAAGTCACAACTGGAGTCTAAGGCCCCTTTCCCACAGGTGAGAATTCCGTGCGGGTGCAATGCGTGAGTTGAACACATTGCACCCGCATTGAATCTGGACCCATTCATTTCAATGGGGCTGTGCAGATGAGCGGTGATTTTCACGCATCACTTGTGCGTTGCGTGAAAATCGCAGCATGTTCTATATTGTGCGTTTTTCATGCAACACAGGGCCTATAGAAGTGAATGGGGCTGCGTGAAAATCGCAAGCATACGCATGGTTGCTAGGAGACGATCGGGATGGGGACCCGATCTTTATTATTTTCCCTTATAACATGGTTATAATGGGAAATAATAGCATTCTTAATACAGAATGCTAAGTAAATAAGGGATGGAGGGGTTAAAAAATAAATACTTAAACTCACCTCATCCACTTGTTCGCGCTGCCCGGCTCGTCTTCTTTCTTCTTGTGATGGACCATGTGATGAGCACAGTGACGTCACCAAAGGTCCTTTTCCTCCCAGGTCCTCAAAGAAGAAGAAAGAAGACGAGCCCGGCTGCGCAAACAAGTGGATGAGGTGAGTTTAACAATTTCTTTTTATTTTTTAACCCCTCCATCCCTAATGTACTTAGCGTTCTGTATTCAGAATGCTATTATTTTCCATTATAACCATGTTATAAGGGAAAAGAATAAAATCTACACAACACTGATCCCAAACCCGAACTTCTGTGAAGAAGTCCGGGTTCGGATCTGGGTACCAAACATGCCTATTTTTCTCACGCGCTGAAAAATCGCGCATTTTCCTGCAACGCACCTGCATCTTTTCCAGCAATGCCCGTGTGAACCCAGCTCAAGGGTTGTGGGGACTCGCTCTGGTAGACAGGATTAGCGGACGAAGTATAGAGGCAACAACAAGTTCTTTGGATCAAACAGTTCAGTGTTTTATTCACACTTCAAACAAAAAGTCACCTTGCGGTGTTGGTGGTAATTCACACCATGCAGCAATTCTGCCTCAAAGAGTCCTTGCTGATAGCAGCACCAACCTGTTTTGACACCAAACAGGTAGCAAACCTTAATCCAGACACAAGGCTCCCAGATCCCAACACAGAGACCTGGCTTCTGAGCCCAGCTGCCTATTTAAGGACAGCTAGGTGCTGCCAAAACCTGGAACGGCATTTAAAATCCGGTCCGGTATTTGACCTCACCTGGCTGTAAATCAGCCTAGCAGCACATGCTGGGAGGAAAATACCTGTTTTCCCAGGCAAAGCCTCTCACTGTGTCACAGGGTCCATTCACACGTTCGTAGTTCTGTGTGCGCATTCGTTCCGCAATTTTGTGTGCTGTCCACATCCGTAGTTCTGTTCCGAGGCCCCGTAAAAAAAATAGAGCATGTCCTATCCATACAAGAATAGGCATTTCTATCATAGGGCCGGCAATGAGTGGTCCGCAAAATGCAGAACGCACATGGCAGGTATCTGTGTTTTGCAAATCCTAAATTTGCAGACCGCAAAACACTTACGGACGTGTGAATAGACACCTAAGAGCATTTAATAAAGGGGTATTCCGGTTGTTATAAGTTTATAGTTGATAACTATTAGATCGGTACGTGTCCTACTGTTGGGACCCCCACCCATCACGGTGATGGGTACCCTGTAGCCCTGAAGTGGCAGGTCGTACATGTGCACTGCTGCTTCATTTATCTATATGGGAATTCTGGTGTCAGTCGTGTACAGCACTCGGCTATTTCTAGAACTGCCATAGAGATAACTGAAACGGTAGTGCACATGTCTGAACTGCCGCTCTATCCTGGGATAGGGGATAACTTTTAGGGTCCATTCACATGTCCGTGTGTGTTTTGCGGATCCGTGGATCCGCAAAACACGGACATCGGCAATGTGCGTTCCGCATTTTGCGGACCGAACATCGCCGGCACTTAATAGAAAATACCTATTTTTGTCCGCAATTGCGGCCCCATAGAAATGAATGGGTCGCAATTCCGTTCCGCAAAATACGGAACGAAATTGTGGACGTGTGAATGGACCCTATACCCCTTTAAACCTCCGTGTACTCATGTTAGAATTTTTTTTTTTTAAAGGGATGGACATGATTACTATCACTGCAGACACAGCAGCTAAAAGGAGGAGGATAGCGCAGTAGGGTCTAATCAGATTTTTTCTATAGGGGCCATGGTCACCTGCCAACCTCCTGATTAGGCCTCCTGCACACGACCATTTCTGTTTTGCAAAAAAAAAGGGTACCTTCTAAAAAAAAAAGGATACCTTCTATGTGCAATCCGCATTTTTCTCAGTCCCATTTATAGAAAAATGGACAAGAATAGCACATCTGTGGGACGGAAATACGGATGTGAAAAGCATGCTGATGACATCCGTGTGCTGTCCATCTTTTTGTGAACCTTTAGAAATGAATGGGTCCGCCTGCGATCCGCAAAACATGTGGATCGAACACAGTCCAAAAATACGGTCGCGTGCAGGAGGCCTAAATGCTGAACTTTCACTCCATATCTGCTCCACGGGTTCCTTAGGCCACTCTGTGTACATGACCCACAAAGCGCTCATCGGGATCAACAGATGCCTATTATCCTCCAGTGGGATGACGGAAAAAAAATCTTCAGTAAAACTTTGTTTTATACCGAAGTGAACATATTAATGCTATAGGTTTATTACCGTTCTTCACTGCTAGGAAAATAAATATTAATCCTAAGGAAAACAGATTATTTATTAAGCAGCGCGCCGCTGCGCACCCTCCATAAACACGGCCACAATTCTAGCATTTTAACATTTTTAATGTGCATTCGCCAGAGCACCAAACGGCAATATGTTTCCTCAGTGTACCTTGTACTACAAGCAGACTTCTTGGCTCCAGTATAAACTTCCCTGCTCTGGACGTTACAGATGGCAGAGATTTGCACAAACCAGTTTGAACTCCTTACAAAACATACATTTCACCAGGTCTGCAAAAATTACTTTTTATTTCAGCTATATAAATCACGGTTCTTTGGAGGGTGGACAGAAAAGCCAGCTTGTTTGGAGGCGCGTTTCATTTCAGGAATAAAGTTAGAAAGTATTTCAGGGAACCATGTGTCTCGGTAAATTATGACACAATTTATTGCGTGGTCCCTGGCCTAGAGTATGTGCCGAGGTGGGTGAAACATTTGTAGACTGCTTGGCTAAGTGTTAGCAGAGCTGATTAATGTCAAGCAATGCACAATCCTTCCAGGCCTACTCAATTAAAGCGCCGGCACGTTGCCTGGAAGATCACCTGGACATAGATATAAAAAAACAAACATATAAATACAGTAAAGATATATATATATATACAAAATCCCAAATACTGCAGCAGCACAGTCAGACGTTGTGCACTGGGTGCAATTCCTCACAGAGGCCGGCCCCTCCTCCAAGATATATACTTTACAAATGACGAGGCAGCACTTCCAGCTTTAAGGTGACAGGGTGAAGACCCCAAAAAACTTTAATCCCGGCAACGTTTCGGCCTGCTCAATGAGGCCTTTATCAAGCTGATAAAGGCCTCATTGAGCAGGCCGAAACGTTGCCGGGATTAAAGTTTTTTGGGGTCTTCACCCTGTCACCTTAAAGCTGGAAGTGCTGCCTCGTCATTTGTAAAGTATATATATATACAATAAATCAGCCTCAACTTAAAGGGAGTTTCAGGAAAATCTCTGATAAAATGGCTTGCATGGGCAGAGACCTTACAGGGAAACTTCCTGGTGGGCTGATGGCCAGAAGACCACATGAAACCCTCCTCAAGGCCACCAGCCAAGTAAGTAAGTGAGCAGGGTGGCTCAGTGGTTAGCACTGTTGCCGTGCAGTGCTGGGGTCCTAGGTTTGAAAACGACCATGGACAACATCTGCCTGGGGTTTGTATGTTCTCCCTCTGTTTGTGTGGGTTTCCTCCGGGTTCTCCATTTTCCTTCCACACTCCAAAGAGATACTGATAGGGAACTTAGATTATGAGCTTGATGCCAATGCTGCGGAATATGTCAGCGCTATATCAGTGAATATATTATTAATAATAATCTGACGCTCCCCTCCTGATTCTAGAGTTCAGCTGTATTGCCATCTTGAGGCAACTGGAGTAGGAGGACAAAGCATGGCAGCTGGCGCTGGCCACTACAGAGGGGCAGTTACTGGGCAGGTATTTTGTGATGCACTGTGATATTCATTCTGCTGGGGCAGTATATTGGCTCTAATGGGGTGGTAGTATGTGCCATATTATGGTATTGCTGGCCTCACCTACTTGTGTTGGCCCTGCCTCCTGTCAGTTTGGACCTGTCTACAACAAAGGAGCCGCTTTAGGATCCCAGTCTACCCCTGAAGGCTTGAAGGTCTATCTGAGGTGAATCTAATAATACCTTTTGCTTTGCGATCCATGAAAAAGTTTTAATCCACATATCCATAAGCAAATGAGCACTGGGGGCAGATCCAAGTCACCCTGTGCACCCTTGATCTTCCTGCTTTTTCTGCCAGCCCCTCCCTCTCCTTCTTGATTAACCAGGCCAAACGAGATGTTTATGCAAGAACTTGGCCCCGTCAATCAAGGGGAGAGAGGGGCTATTAGAGGAAGTGGGAGGAGCAAGAGTGCACCGAGTGGCTTGCGGCCGCCCTCTGTGCACTTAAAGGGCTTGTGCCATAAATTACTTTTTACTCTAAAGTGTATTTAGTCAGTGTAGGTTATATCCTGATATAGTGTAGCTGTTGCAGTGCAGGGTGTTAGATAGTGTGATAGGTTCTGCTGTCCATACATACATGCAGACCTGCTAAAATGTGAAGTTTCATGTATTGCGCCAAAATATTTGCATCATTAGTGCCGATTAGCGCAAGCGCGAATATATTGGAGCACTCTAACTGCATATAAAGCTATTGTAATGTTCTGCCGTGCCGACCATTTTCTCCAGTCTCAGGAAACTTATACCAGCTTAAAAAATGTAGCAAAAGTGACCCACGCCTGTATTTTGTGTGCTTTACGCGAATATTACATTGCTGATTTTTTCGCAATCAAGAAAATCTCAAATTTGCGAATATATGATGAATATTTGCCCAAATATTCGTAAATTCGAATATAGCCCCTGCCGCTCATTACTACACAGTACCTACGGTACTCACCTTGTCCTGTTCCTGAAGTTCACATACCTCTCTCCCCTGCAGACACAGATCGCTCTGCAGAACACTATGGGCGGAGCTTATGTCGATTCCCTGGGCTGCAGGCTCCTCCCACACAGGCCGGCAGAGCGATCCGTGCCTGCAGGTTGATTGGTGGAGCGGGGAGAAGTCTTCCAACTTCATCATTCAGTGCAGGGAACTGAGTGACAGGACTGCAGGTCCCGGAGCTCCAGCAATGAGCACTTCTATCTGTATTGATGGAAGCGCTCATTGCGTCTAGGCTCTGGCACCCCCTGAGAGCCCCGCCCCCCCTAGCACGCCACTGCTAACCACACCCCTTGTTCTTACTAAAGAGGCTTCCTGTGTCCTAAATTACGAGGGTCTAATGCAGGACGTAACCTACAGTCAATGAAAATCAAAACAGATTTGCCACAAGGTGCAATGGTGGGCTAATAACTTTAGAATAAGGCTACTTTCACACTAGCGTTAAAGTTTTCCGGTATTGAGTTCCATCATAGGGGCTCAATACCGGGAAAAAACGCTTCCGTTTTGTCCCCATTCATTGTCAATGAGGACAAAACTCAACTGAACAGAAAAGAATGCTCCAAAATGCATTCCGTTCCGTTAAGGCTACTTTCACACTAGCGTTCGGGGCTCCGCTTGTGAGTTCCGTTTGAAGGCTCTCACAAGCGGCCCCGAACGCAGCCGTCCAGCCCTAATGCATTCTGAGTGGATGCGGATCCGCTCAGAATGCATCAGTCTGGCACCGTTTGTCCTCCGCTCAGCAGGCGGACCCCTGAACGCAGCTTGCAGCGTTCGGGTGTCCGCCTGGCCGTGCGGAGGCAAACGGATCCGTCCAGACTTACAATGTAAGTCAATGGGGACGGATCCGTTTGAAGATGACACAGTATGGCTCAATTTTCAAACGGATCCGTCTCTCATTGACTTTCAATGTAAAGTCAAAACGGATCCGTTTGCATTATCATGAACAAAAAAAAATAAAAATCAAAATTTTTTTTTGTTCATGGTAATGCAAACGGATCCGTTCTGAACGGATCTAAGCGTTTGCATTATAGGTGCGGATCCGTCTGTGCAGATACCAGGCGGATCCGCACCTAACGCAGGTGTGAAAGTAGCCTTAGTTGCGTTCCCAGACCGGAGAGCAAACCGCAACATGTTGTATTTTGCCTATTGTCCTGGGGACTAATACGGCACACTCCGCCACAATAGAAAACGGATACGTCCCCCATTGACTTTCAATGGAGTTCATGATGGATCAGTCTTGGCAATGTTAAAGATATGTTAAAGATAATACAACCGGATCCGTTAATAACTGATGCAGATAGTTGTATTATCAGTTACGGAAGCGTTTTTGCTGGACCCTAGTGTGAAAGTAGCCTAAGGCAGGTTTGATAAATGGTGGTATTTGGGGAAAGTGATATAAGCGATGTCTGTTGGGCAGGATACATTTATATATAATATGGATTAAAAGTGCTTTTTCTCCAAAATGAGGCAAGAGATCTCTAAGTGAAAGCCCTACAAGCTTACAGCGAATAGACAGGCTCCCTTTCAAGGGTGTATTAGACACCCTGATGCCGCAGACGGCACGATTGTTGGGAAGGAAGGGTTCCCTCCTGGCAATCGTCAGACAGCTAGCGGAGGACGCCACTGCTATTACATGGAGCGATGCCCTCCATGGCATGGGGAAGAGCCATTGCTATGCCATCGTTCATCCCCATGCAGGGCAGCGGTGTGTCGGTGTTCTGTCAGAAAACCTTAAATTGTCAGATTCCCTTACCCCACGTGACTTCCAGGGGTGTGCACCTCCGCGCAAGCGCAGTACCAGGTCATGGTTAAGGTAAAATTACAGTGAGCATTGACTCATGGACGTGCGACGCGCCCCCAACCGCACGTGCGCTCTCAGGGGTAAGGATATCTGACGGCCTTTTGTCTTGTTAAATCTCCTTACCCTCACACTGCGCACGCGCGGATTAAAGCCAGCCAGCAATGAATCTGAAGCGCGCTGTGTAGTGAGGGTAAGGAGATTTTACAATCCGCGCGTGCGCAGTGTGAGGGTAAGGAGATTTAACAAGACAAAAGACCATCAGATCTTCTTACCCCTGAGAGCGCATGCGGGGTTGGGTGCACGCGCGGTGTCCGTGCGCGCGTCCATGAGTCAACGCTCACTGTAATTTTAACTTATCCATGCCCTGGTACTGCGCTTGCGCGGAGGTGCACACCCCCGGCACACCCCCGGAAGTCACATGGGGTAAGGGAATCTGACGATTTAAGGTTTTCTGACAGAACACCGGCAACAAATCTCTATTACACAGTGCAATCTGTGCAATCTGCCGCCAGCACCATTGTGATTTATAAGCATGCTCGTCCATCGGGCATTTGGCGGCAGTATTAGACTGCCAGATTATCTCTAACTAGCGTTCACAGGAATGCTGGTTAGAAGTGTCGAGCAAAGCGAGCTTCGGATGCTACATCCAAAGTCGCTTCTTTCAAAACTTCGGAATAATACTCTACGGAGATCCGTCTCCCTACAGTATTAAAATGTATGGGCTCCGATGAGCCGAAGTTAGTTATTCGCAAAGTCGCACGTGACTTGGTTGAATAACTTCGGTAATTGATTTTTAACGTGGAAAACCACTTTAAAACTTGAAACCGAACTCGGCTTCATAGCAAAATATTTCCGCAGCAATTCCCCAACTGTCCTCGGGGAAATCTGCAGTGGCCAACCTACACCGAATTGTGATCATTTTGGTGCAGATTTGCTTGCATGAAAGCAGGGGGGGGGGGACTGAAAACTCAGCTCCCTATTCTGGTTCCATACCCGTCTCTGTACCTCTGGCCTCCACCTCCTGCGATGACGCCCCATCCCATGTGACTGCAGCAGCAGTGGTTTTAATCTGTTGCAGATTTTCATGTCTCACTTGAACTTAGGGCTGTTTCACACCAGCGAGTCCATTGCGGGAATCGCGCTCCGTGTGTTAGTGTGATCCTCCGCTCTGGACTTGCAGGAGCGCACGGCATTATCATGATTTATAATGCTGAGTGTCTCTGCTTGACCTTATTTCTACAGAATCATACCGACAGCTTTATGTCAGTATGAATCTGTGGAAATAAGACCATGCAGAGACACACAGCATTATAAATCATGATAATGCCGTGCGCTCCTGCAAGTCCAGAGCGGAGGATCACACTCGCACACGGAGCGCGATTCCCGCAACGGACTCGCCCGTGTGAAACAGCCCTTAGAGGCAGATTCAAGAGGAAGAGGAAATATAAAGGTAGGACGTATACTTCACCATATTGCTGGATCCACTTCTGGCTTTGGTTGAAAAACTGGATCATAAACTGCAAAAAATAAAAAAAACTATGTGTGAAGCCAGCCTAAAGGATTTCCTGTAGGACTGCGAAAGCACCTCTAAAAGAAAAGGACAAGATGTCACATAAAAGGCCAACAAAGGTGTTTTATGATGTTTTATGGCTATTTTTAAGTTCCACTTTGTATGATGTAGTAATAGGGCTCATTCATCAAGTAACTGAATCTTTCATGCGGTCTCCTAAATCGTCGCACTCTGCTGCTGACAAACAGTGATTCTGTATGGGGACAAGCAATGGCTTTACTGATCGCTTCTCCCCATACTGTGGAGGAGATCGCTGCATGTAACGGCAGCTTTCTCCTCTACTAACGAGCAGGCGCTCGCCGGGAAGAAATGCTTCCTTCCTGACAATTAGGACCTTAAGGGGTTTGTCCAGCCATTAATATAGATGACCTATCGTCGATAGGGATCGTCATCCATAGCTGATCAGCGGGGGTCCGACACCCAGCACCCTCACCGATCAGCTGTTTGACGAGGTTGCGGTGCTCCAAGCAATCGCCGCTTCCTGGTCATTACACTACGTCTCGTCTCCAGTGAAGCGGTGGCGAGTGCAATTACAAGTACTCGCTCCATTCGCTTCTGAGATGAAGTGCAGTGTAATGAAGAGGAAGCATTGCTCGCTTGGAGGGCCGCCACCTCTTTAAACAGCTGATCGGCGGGGGTCCCAGGTGTCGGCCCCCCGCCGATCAGATATTGATGACCTGTCCACTATGTAGAGTACAGAGCTGCGCTGGCGCCTGTTCTGTTCAGTGCTGGTGCCCCTGTGGTGTCGATAGCCACTAGGATCTGATATCCTCAAAGGGTAGGTCATCAATATTATAGTCCTGGAAAACCTTCTTTTTTTTTTTTTTTTTTTTTTCAGTCGTCCAGGATTGGAAACATATAGTTTTTTTTCCAGGTTGTGTCTGATATTGCAGCTCAGTCCCATTCACTTTAATGAGGCTGAGCTGCAATAACAGACACAATGCATGGACCTGTGTGCTGTTTATGGAGGACGGCAATAAGCTCTATAGTGGACCGGGCCCCCGTATTAGGTCAGGGCTTAAACCAACGGCTCCAGTCTCCCATGCCATGCACAGTAGACCTTTGACATTAGAGGTTCCTCAGTTTGAGAACTGCCTGCATTATTACACAGTTCTTGTGTGCAAAGCCAAAGATTAAATCTCAAGTAGGATTGGGATTTGAGGAACACTACAAGAAAAACGGACTGCTTAGTGCAAGACGTGAAGGGAGAGGAGCAGGGGCTTAATGATCGCGATCGCAGAGACTGGACCCGGCGAGAGGGGGCCCGCTGCACTCACATCTAATGGGGCCCGGCACTGTCATTGAACTTCATACCGGGCCTCGTCAGAGCGCTCACCCGCCAATTTTGTGACTAAATCTAGTAGGGCAGCGCAGGGGCCTGATGCTGGAGCGTATACTATGCAGGGGAGATGAGCTCTCTGACGGGGCCCGGCATGAAGTACAGTGACAGTTCCGGGCCCTGTTACATGTGAGTGAAGACTGGGGGCAGGGGGGGACATTACCGGTGGCAGTGGGAAACATTACTAGGGGCAGTGGGGGACATTACTGGGGGCAGGAGAAGGACATTACTGGGGGCAGGAGAAGGACATTACTGGGGGCAGGAGAAGGATATTACTGGGGGCAGGAGAAGGACATTACTGGGGGCATGAGAAGGACATTACTGGGGGCAGGAGAAGGACATTACTGGGGGCATGAGAAGGACATTACTGGGGGCAGGAGAAGGACATTACTGGGGGCAGGAGAAGGATATTACTGGGGGCATAAGAAGGACATTACTGGGGGCAGGAGAAGGATATTACTGGGGGCATGAGAAGGACATTACTGGGGGCAGGAGAAGGATATTACTGGGGGCAGGAGAAGGACATTACTGGGGGCAGGAGAAGGACATTACTGGGGGCAGGAGAAGGACATTACTGGGGGCAGGAGAAGGACATTACTGGGGGCAGGAGAAGGACATTACTGGGGGCAGGAGAAGGATATTACTGGGGGCAGGAGAAGGGCATTACTGGGGGCAGTTGAAGGATATTACTGGGTGCAGGAGAAGGATATTACTGGGGGCAGGAGAAGGGCATTACTGGGGGCAGGAGAAGGACATTACTGGGGGCTGGAGAAGAGCATTACTGGGGGCTGGAGAAGGACATTACTGGGGGCTGGAGAAGGACATTACTGGGAGCAGGAGAAGGACATTACTGGGGGCAGGAGAAGGATATTACTGGGGGCAGGAGAAGGATATTACTGGGGGCAGGAGAAGGATATTACTGGGGGCAGGAGAAGGATATTACTGGGGGCAGGAGAAGGATATTACTGGGGGCAGGAAAAGGACATTACTGGGGGCAGGAAAAAAAAGTTTGCCCTGGGGCCTACAGAACTTTAATTATGCCAGTGGAGAGGAGCATGGAACAGAAATTCACAGAACACCAATAAAATCTGTGTTGTGAACTACCCTACATTTACGGCATATCAATAGGATACGTCTTAAGTGTCCAAGAAATGCCGATCCCACCTATGGGAGCGGTTCCTGCCCCTACAACGGAAAACTGACGTGAATGGGAAGCACGCCTCATATGCGCGGCTTACTCTATTTACTGGTATGGGACTTCTGAGGGCTGCCCAGCTATTTGTGGAAGTCCTACAGCAGGGGTCAGCAACCTACGGCACTCCAGCAGTTGTGAAACTACAACTCCCAGCATGCTCCAGTCACTTCTATGGGAGTTCTGAAAACAGCTAAGCAAGTGTGCATGCTGGGAGTCGTAGTTTCACTACACCTGGAGAGCCAAAGGTTGCTGATCCCTGTCGAAAGTCTAATAGCAGACCACACACTTTCTCCACTTACTGCTATGAGACTTTCGAAAATAGTCGATCACTGGCTTGGCAATTTTCAGAAGTCCCATACCAGTGAACGGAGCAGCATGCTCTTCTTTCACATCGAGCCCTGTTCTTGAGATAGGACGGGGTCGCAGAAGTGGGATCTGAAATTATTAGACATTTATGTTATATCCTAATGATATCTGCCATAAATGTTCAGATGGGACAACCACCTTCATGTCCAGCACTAGGAACATAATTCATCAGTTTTGCATGGGGAGTTCCTTTAATAGTTTAAAGGTGACCCTGCTAATGTTCTGTGGCGCTACATTTCCTATATGTTTCTAATAAAACTTCACCAACAGAATCACCTCATTGCCAAAAGCTGGTAAGACAGATACAAGAGTATCACATTGCATTTGGACTACAGGGAACTTGCTTCCTTTGCTGGCTGGATTCATTTCTCCATGACATTATACACTACTCATATCCACCGCTGCCGTGATTATGTGCGCTCCCAGGGTCCTGGGCACCAGAGAGGCCAGCACTTTTTCTAGCATGACCACCTCTGCCGAATCGCAGGGTGGTCGTCACCCCTGGATACGAGTAGTGGATATTGTGATGGAAAGATTATTGAAGCCAGCAAAGGAGGCAATATGGACAATCACAGTACATTAGTAAGTGCCTTGAATTAACTTTCTCTACCTGATAAAGGCCATTTTCTGAAGTGCAGACAACCCCTGTAAGGCAGTCTATACTTTGCATATGTTACAGAGGCTGCAGACATTACTAGGTAATCTGCAGCCTATTGACGGACTGTAGGGAAATCCTAAAGTTTCAATGCACTTGCTATGTCATAGCAACATATCAAAGGTTTTGATTAGTGGGGTGTCTGAGTGCCAAGATCCCCACAGTCACGAAAGCAAAGAGAGAGAAGGGCTGGCATATCCCGCTCTCTCTCCTCACTGCAGGGGATGGAATAGAGTCGGGCCCATAGACCTCCTCTCCTACAGCATGCTGCGGGGGCTCTTCACTCTCCAGGGTCCAGAGACTGATGCAGAGTCTCAGCACTCAAACCACCAGCAATAAAAACCTTTGATCAGGGTTGGACTGGGCTACCAGAGGATCCTCGGATGGGTCCCAAAGGCAAGAGAAAAAAACATTTGACTGTCTTTGGAGCCAATGACCTGCCATTAGGCTTTATTTCTTTGATTCAAATCCTATTAGACTTTATTGTTGACTAGCTGAAGGAGCCGGCTTCGCTCGGGTATATTCAATCTATTTCAGTTAATATTTGTGTGTGTCGATAAACGATATTAACACTATCCACTATAACAGTGACATCTACAGCACTCCGCCCCCAAAACAGTGACCTCCACAGCCCCCAACCCTTAACACTGACCCCCCCACAGTGCCCCGTCACTTAAAATTGGACGTCCACAGCAGCCCACCCTCTTAACTTTGACCTTTACAGCAGCCTTCCCCTTTAACAGTGACTTTCACAGCATACCACCCCCTTGACAGTGACCTCCACAGGGGCCCGCCCCCTTAACAGTGGCCTTTACTGGATCGGGGGCGTGTCCTTTTGAACAGCTCACTCTAAGACAGTAGCACTGTGCTGTCTGAGTGTAAGCTGCAGGGAGAAAGTCACCCTCCCTCCCACCCCTGCAGCTGACAGAAGTTGATTTTTACCTTCATTTTTTCAATCCCTGCCAGCTGAGGAGGCATAGGGGATGTGGCCTAAATAGATCTGGGCGTGGTTTAGTGGAACCTATAAGTTGATTTTTAACTTCATTTTTTCAATCTGTCGGCTGAGGGTAGGAGGGGGCGTGGCCTAACAGAATTGGGTGTGTCCTTTTGAACAGCTCACTCTAAGACAGCAGCACTGTGCTGTCTGAGTGTAAGCTGCAGGGAGAAAGTCACCCTCCCTCCCACCCCTGCAGCTGACAGAAGTTGATTTTTACCTTCATTTTTTCAATCCCTGCTAGCTAAGGAAGGAATAGGCATAGGAGGCGTGGCCTAAATAGATCTGGGCGTGGTTTAGTGGAACCCATAAGTTGATTTTTAACTTCATTTTTTTAATCTGTCGGCTGAGGGTGGGAGGGGGCGTGGCCTAACAGAATTGGGGCGTGTCTTTTTGAACAGCTCACTCTAACACAGCAGCACCGTGCTGTCTGAGTGTAAGCTGCAGGGAGAAAGTCACCCTCCCTCCCACCCCTGTAGCTGACAGAAGTTAATTTTTACCTTCATTTTTTCAATCCCGGTCGGCTCAGGAGTTGGAAGAGGCGTGGCCTAACCAGATCAGGGGCATGGCTTAGCGGGGCCTGGGGGCGGGGTTTTAAGTCTTTTGAGGGTGGACACATTGTGGCAGGGGGCGTGTCTGGGCTCCTTCCTGCAAGAGTGACACCCCTCTGGGCACCTTACTGGCTCATTTGCATACCAAATAAACTGGATTTTAAGAGGATAAAAACATCTATTGCTGGAACAAAGGCACATCTTGAAATAAGGTACTAAGTGCTATTAGGCCATGGCTTTACTTCAATAGCGATTTTCCTTGTGACAGATTTCCTTTCAAGCTCTCCTACAGCAGTGAAGATAAATGGCTGGGTTGTTATGGAGCCCTAGAGTAAAACTGTGTATGTGGAGGCTGAAGGACCTGCGAGATTCTATTGGCTGATAAGGGTCATGTGACCAAGCTTCTATTGGCTAATAGATTTTTTGGGAATATCTCGGGAACGGTACGTCCTAGAGAGCTGAGACCTGCTAAAACCTTCCCGGACACCTGATGTACCTGTGTGCCAAATTTCATGATTGTAAATGCGACGGTGCGGATTCCTTTAGCGGACATACATACACACACAGATACACTCAGCTTTATATATTAGATATAGAGGTTGGGTCCAGAGAATATTTTCTTCTGGTGGGCCTCAGACATCCTAGTCCTACACTGTCTTTGATTTGTCGCTATGGCACATCAAACGTTTTTTCAAAGTGCAATGCTTCTTTAAGAAATTTGGCTAGAACTTCAGACTAAGGACTAAAAGTGGCCATACACATTAGATAGAAGTTGGTTGATGGTTGAGGAGCAGTTGAACAAACATCTGAACAACATTCATTTCTCAGACACATTTTAGTCCATATTGGCCATTACTGTTCTTCAAACTGGCCGTACCTGTTCAATGAACGCGGCTGATGGGCGAAAGATCTTTCTGGGAATGTTCTTTAAAAGAAAGATCTTTCGTCCGACTGTCGGACAAAAATATTAAACACGGCCGACTTCTCTTCAAATGATAGTGGTCTGCCCGTCCTCAGCTAAAAATGATTGTTTGCTGTTAAATTTCAGCTGATGAACATTCGTTTCGGGGGTAAAATCATCTGTTTAGGGCTCATTCAGACGACTGCAATTTTGTGGATCTGCAAAACATAGGCATTTCCATAACGGGATGCAAAAAGTGTTTTGCAGATCCACAATTTGCGGACCGCAAAACATGGTGTGGTCATCTGAATGCACCCTTAGACTAATGTGTATGGCCACCTTATTTGGTGAGGTAAAATGTATTTACCTCCATAGAAAATGGAATTTTTCCTTTAAATCTAACCGGCATCTCATTTGTATTCCAGAGTAATGATCTTTTAATCAGACGGCTCACCCGAAAACTTCTGTGAGAATTACAACGCAGAACATGAAAGTGGAGGTAGCAGGGGACGGAGGGAAGAAAGGAGAGAACCTTTGGCTTTGCTGCCTGATGGAAACCACATGGGAATCGGTAAGGTGAGAGGAATGGACGGGGCGGAGCTTTACCAAACAAATTAAACACAAACACAATCTGTTTTTTCAGTCAACATTCTTCCCGGTGGAGAGAGAGAAGAAGTCTTGTAAATTGTCCATGTTGATAAACACAAACTCTGTGACTCCCTGATGGTTACAATGCAAATAACAAGTATCAATCGGCCATTCCGGACAACAGAAATGAGATACTATGTCATTTTAGAATTTTTTTTTATGGCCTGCCTGTATTACTAACCTTTTTTTATTATTATTATTTTTTACTTTTTTTTTTTACTGTGAGACCAGAAGGGTATATATATACGTATATATTTTCTAACACTGTATCAGTGTGCCTCGAAAACTTCCATTTTATTATGTAACCACAGCTGCGCCGAGGGTGGAAATATTTTCCTAACGGCTATTAATGCTGGAGATCAGAGCTGGAAACCTGTTTGGGTGGATCTTACTTTGGGTTTAATAAAATGGTACGGTGGTTTCTATTACCTATTTATAAAAGGGAATTGGTTTTCTGACTGAAGGAAAAGGAGGGGATTGGGGTGGGGGGGGACAAGGACAATAAAAAAGAATTAGAAAACACTATCATAAATTCCCTCGAGGTGCCTTAGAGGTATACACCGAGGCCGTGGCTGTAAGTGTGAGGCCTGGGGATTCAGACACCCTTCTCCTTGTCTCTCAGTAAGGCATAGATTTCAACAGCACAGCATGACACCCAGTGGCTAAAAAAGACACTTCAAAGAGATTTCCTAGAAGACATAAAAAAAAAAAGAAAAAAAATTTAAATAAGGTTTCCTTCATCCAGATCAGTGGCCTAAAATGTGTCTACGTGTAAGTCTCTGGCTCCATCCATATAAACAGCCCGACAGAGGAAAATAAACCCTCCGCGCCCCGATCAGGCAGAAAACCCTTATCACACATAACAGTGGCTCCTAATCTAACAAAGATTTCACTGCGTGTAAATTAGTATTATGTTTTTTATTAAATATATTTTTGCTTTTCTCCACGATGGCCCTTTTTAATGCTTCTTTCAATTTGGCCATGTTAAGTTGTCAAGTCTGAAAGGGGGGGAAAAAAAAAAAGTCAGAGCTGTTTCTCCTTAAATTACTAGCAGAGTGAATGGTAATTGTAAGCAGATGGCCCTTTATTTGTGGGTTAAGAATAATTACCCTTAGGACGGGGACTAAGCCCATATCAATCAGTTTCCTTTAACAGATGACTAGGTAAAGTTCTTTCCCTTTATTTAGCAGACACTATTCATCTACATATCAACCTTTGCATCTTACGGTTTACTATCCGCAATTACATTTTATTTTTACGTAATGTCTCCGAATCGTTTTCTTACTTAGGACTTATTTTATCTTCTTAACACGCCGTGACCGATTCTTAAAAGGATGGTCCGAGATTTTTAATTATCACGGACAATCCCTTTAAGGCCCCTGTGGTCGTGCTGCGGGCCGCAATGCACGAACACCGTCCGTGGGGCAGCGGCTGCGGATCGCAGACCCATTTACTTTAATGGGTCCGTGATCCGGCCGTTCCACAAAAAAGATAGGACATGTTCTATCTTTTTTGCGGAACGGAATTACGGGAGGAAACCCCCACGGAAGCACTCCACAGTGCTCCCGTAGGGCTCCGTTCCGCATCTCCGGATTTGCGGACCCGATCTGCTGCTTGATCTTCTTCTAACGTGCCTGTCCGCCTCGCTGAGGTGGACGCACATGCTCAGTTTCATCCTTCAACTACTGCAAGACACGCTCTCTGAGAAAGGCCACACCCACTGAGCTGCCATCTTAAAAAAAAATCTACCTGAGAAATAGGAGCAATGAATGTGTAGAGTTCTGAATCCATAGAGGACTCCCCTGCATAACGGAAACCGGACGGATCCGCTATGCAGGCTATAGACTTCTATTAGGACGGAATGAATAACGGACTGCCTCTAAAGACATTCCGTCATGGAATTGCGTTATGGTCCGTGGTAACGGAATCCATAACGCAATTCAGTAAATACAACATGAACCCGCACCCGAACTTCAAAATCTGAAATTCGCTCATCCCTAATCACCATATTCCCCCCCCCCCCGTGTCTCTTCATAAATTAGGCAAATCCTCCGGCAGTCCTGGGGGTCACTAAAGACCAACCCTGTAGGAGTCTAGTCTTATGTGTATGGTTTGGAATATTATCTACAATTATGTATGCATGTTTTAATATTACATATCCATATATGTTTAGTATCTAGCATACAGCCCCCCCCCCCCCCCCCCCTCAGTGGTCAGCGCTGGGGTCCCAGGTTCAAATCCAACCAAGGACAACATCTGCATGGAGTTTCTATGTTCTCCCAGTGTTTGCGTGGGTTTCCTGGGACTTAGAATGTGAGCCCCATTGGGGACCGTGTGATGATGATGTCTGTAAAGCGCTGTGGATTATAGGAGCGCTATATAAGTGCGTAAAATAAATTTTTTAAAAAAGCATTTTTTTAAATTTTAATTTCTGAATTAATATTTAACGAACATCTACCCAAAGCCATTATGTCCTGCATGTAAGGTAACCTGACCTGCGATAGCCCTGCCTAACATTTGGCCAGAAACTGTTTTTGTCCAGCCCAAATCTGGCGCTCACGCCAGAAAGCGTCCGTACTCCGTAGTGCTTCCGTAGGGTTCCGTTCCGTGCTTCTATCCCGTACCATTCCGCATCTCTGGAATTTGCGGACCCATTGAAGTGAATGGGTCCGCATCTGTGATGCGGAATGCCACACGGAACGGCACCCGTGTGTTGTGGATCCGCAAATGCGGTGCGCACGTTCGTGTGCAGGAGGCCTTATTCTGTGGCTCGGTACGATTACAGAGATGCTAAATTTATACAGATGTTATTATGTTTTACTAATTATGAAAATAAACTTTGGGGGTACATACAAATTTTTGTTCACTTTTTAATCAATTTGCGGTGGGCAAGATATTTTTTTATATTTTACTTCTCTGCCATTTTCAAAATTGGTAATACATATTAGGGGAGATTTATTAAACCGGTGTAAAGTAGAACTGGCTTAGTTGCCCATAGCAACCAATCAGATTCCACCTTTCATTTTTCAAAGGAGCTGCCAAAAATGAAAGGAGGAATCTGATTGGTTGCTAGGGGTAACTAAGCCAGTTCTACTTTACACCAGTTATTATGTTTATTTTTTTGTATTTTTTAATGTAAAGAGGGGAAGTGATTTGAATGTTTAATATTTTTGTGTTTTCTATTATTTTTTAATCTTTTTTTTACTTTAATTTTTAGCTCCCTTAGGCCTCTTTCACACGAGCGTGTTTTTTGCAAGCAAGTTCAATCAGTTTTGTCTGCAATTGCGTTTTTTTTGCGCGAGTGCAATGCGTTTTTCACACGCGTGATAAAAAACTGGGGGTTTACAAACATCTCCTAGCAACCATCTGTGAAAAACGCATCGCACCCGCACTTTCTTCCGGATGCGATGCGTTTTTCACTGAAGCCCTATTCACTTCTATGCGGCCAGGGCTGCGTGAAAAACGCAGAATATAGAACATGCTGCGTTTTTTCACGCCAAGCAGAACTGATGGGTTGAAGTGAATGGGTCAGGATTCAGTGCGGGTGCTGTGAGTTCACGTCACGCATTGCACCCGCGCAGAAAACTCGCTCGTGTGAAAGAGGCCTTAGGGTCCTTGAGCCCAAGAAATTCTTTCCATCCATTTTAGCTGTGCCCTGATACCTGCCTCTTTCCGTTATTTGCCCATTGAGTGGTTCCCGCAGCCGGATCACAGGAAGGAGCAGTGTCTGGGATTCTTCACATGCCATCACCCATGTTGCACTGGAAGCACAACCAAACATGATAAGCTGCATCCATGCACGTGGGCCTGGCGTTATCCTGAGGGTTCTCATGTTTCTCAGGCGGTTTCTTACGGCAGGTCTGGGAGCCTTAGTAACTAATTGGAACCTTGTGATTACACAGAATAGGCTCCAATCGGAGACAAACCTAGCCCCCTCCCTCTGTCTAACCTCTTAGAGGCCTTAGAGACATCTAATCAGTTAAATGACCAGGTTTGGAGTTTGCACCAATCCTAGTCATTGCGGCTGGGTGTCAGCTGTTTAATACATAGCTGACACTGACCTCATACGGATGGACTTGGCTTGCCAGCTCGATCTTTGAACACCATGGATATACAGTAAGGCCCCAGTGCAGGAGGCACTTAACTGGCTCTTCAGTGGATATTTATGTTTATATTGTTATGAATTCAGATGTGACACAGAAGACATCGTTTATGGCCCATCACACCTCATGTGTGACCAGTGGACCAATCTACCATTGCCTTGTTTGCTATTATTGCAGTTTCTCTAGATAGAGACACCTCGTAGAACAAGGATTAGAACAAGTCATAGGTGTAGCTAAGCTTTCTCTCAATTGGGGCAACCCTGGCCAAGGCAGAGTGGCTTGTTGCCCCCCCCCCCCCCCCCCCTCCCGAGACACTGACAGAGACAAACCCTTTTCTCCAAAGGTCTGATAGAAGCTTCATGTTCAGTCTTCATAGCATTAAGTCCCTTGATAAGCAGGTGATTGAACCGTGTGCCCATGTGTGAGATTCTGGAAAAAAAAATGTACATGTATATAGTTTTTGCATTTCTTTTTAAACGATGTGTGTGTTGACTCCTTCTTTCTGCCAGATGAGCCTCTTGTACCTGAAGGAGCGGCAGACAGGCTGCAGACTGACACCCACCGCCTGCAAGTCACCCTTGCAGAAGACAATCACAGAATCCAAGCCCTGAAGCTGCCTTCATTTCCACCGACATGAAGCTACAATTAGAGCCCTCGCCCCCCCCCCACTGAAGTAGCTCCCTCCGAATATACGCTGAGTGCAGCCTCCATGAAAATGTGGAGTTGTTTGCAAGGTATGCCAGACTGCTGCTGATAATGAAGAATGCCTAGCATTTCATATCCACCTCTCCTCGGTGCATGGTTCCAGTCCTGTGTGTAGGAAGCAGACACAGAGCTGTCTGCTGGGGGGGAGGGGAGGCATGGTATTGATGGATGTTGTCTAACCACCTCCTGTGCCTGCTATAGGCACCACAAGCGGAAAGCCCTGAGGGTGCAAGCATTTGCTAAGGATCTTTTTTTTTCCCTTTCTTCCAGCAAATCTTCATTTAGTTCCTTTTTTTTTTCCAGACAGATGCTACGTTTTATTGTGGCCGTCCAATAATGTTCTTCAGACCATCTGACCAGGGCAGGGGCTATCTCCCTCTCTCCTGCTGTTGGTCTAGTTGGGGCTTGCCAGAACCACTATTCATGAACAGATGCACACTAATCCCTTTTTTTTTTTTTAACCATGAATAGGAAGACCAAAAAATGGGGAGAAAAATAAAATAAAAAATAAATGATGTGTGGAAATATTATTCTGATAATGTGTCCATTCTGGAGCAAATAGACACAAAGTATCAATGGAGGCAAAGATATAAGATATATTTGATGTTATTGGAAGTGGAGTCAGCACAGAGGCTGAAGTAAGCGATGACATACTGTTAAGGGATTAGATTCCCATCCCAAGCTTATTATTCCTTGCCAACATACAATGATGTAATCTCTCCTGTTCCAGAAGCAGCAGTCACAGCATCGTTACATGTGTCTGCTGCCTGATGGATCACTGCTCCGAAATCTGGGGTAACACAGCAAATCTATATCCATATTACATATCATCAAGATAGATACATAGATATATAGGTGATAGAGATCATATAGATACAGATAGATAGATATGAGATAATTAGAAATTAGATAGATATTACATATACACAGTAAATCTATATCAATATTAGATATCATATAGATGAAGAGAAATATAGCACATCGATAGATAGGTGATAGAGATCATATAGATATCTATATTCTATCTATATGATATTTATCATATGGAGATAGATGGATGATAGTAAATGGATAGATATGAGATAGATAGATATGAGATAGATAGATAGATATGAGATAGATAGATATGAGATAGATAGATGATAGATAGAGAACACATCCACACTAGAGGTTCTCAGGACTCTACCTGTACCAGATATAACCTATAACCTAGTGACCATGGGGGCAGACATTTCCCGGGACCCTCTGACCCAATGACGGCCACATGGCTGATAACAGGAGACAATAGACTGCATTCAGCAGAGATAACCCAGACTTCAGGTCACCAGGGTGAATGGATCGCCTCAGACATGGATTCATTGTCTGGTGCTCTACAGAGCAGGCAGACAGCAGACCTTCCAGGGTGCACTGGACCATCACCCCACTCCTCCTCCTCCTCCTTCATGGATGTAAATAATTTAGAGGCCACTAAATATTCCAAGACTAAAACCTGTTCTGTATGTGTGAGGGGGAGCAACAGATCTGTTCTGGACCTCATGGATCACTTGGATCTGCTGCACTATGGCCAGGAGAAGAAATAATGTAGATGTGGGAAGGTGGTGGTGGGGGGTTACAGCACAAGTCAGGAGACCTCCGCATACAAAGCACTGAGCCAGTGTCATGTTACTGAAGCCTGAGCCGCTGTCTGGAGTCTTATCACTTCGGCACGCCCAACATCCCTCCTGCTGCTGCCATGCATGTCCTCTCCAGAATCCGACTATACCTACAGGCGGCATGTCTAATGTTCCATACTACACGTCTACGTGCCAGTTCCCATCCATTGTGTCTGTGTATATGCATACACTATATATATATACACACACACACACACGTATCAGCAAGATATGGCACATGTTATAAACATACACAATCATGGTGGAAGCATGTTCTCACCAGGGTCACCCCTACTGATTGTACAGTATTATATAATCACCCATAAAATGGAGAATTATTCTAAATAAACCCTAAACCTGACTTCCCACCCCCTAACATCTGTAGACCATGTGCAGTAGGACACGCATGTTGCTGAACACGTTAGTGGCATTATTAGGCAGCGCCACACCCCCCCCACACACCCACCCTCCACAGAACATGCACATGGAGACTGACATGATGTCACCCCCTTTATGACAATACCACCTCACTCCTGCAGATGTATGTGGCTAGGTAAGAGGCGGGGTGGGGCGTGCAAGTGACCCCGCTAAATAAAGCATGCACTTTGGGAAGATCAGACCCAGACCGTGATGCAATACTACAGAGAACATGCAACGGCTGCCATGTGATGCCACCCTTCAAATTCTGAACTACACCCCATCAGTGTTTTTAGGGTGTTCCACTGGATAGGACTTTGCTTGCAGGGGAGGAAGTATATAACCAGGGTCACTCCTTTGCACCCCCATGGGAAAGGTCATACATACATACATTAGTAGGTCACCCTTAGAATTAGAGCTCAAAGTAAACCCAAAAAACTGCCCCCCCCACCAACTCCAATTCTGCACATGTATAGTGGACCCATGTCACCAAAGCCCACCCCACCCCACCACCAGAACTGATCATGCACCCTTAAAATTTGTGTATGATTCACATAGAATGAAAGTAAACCCACGGAGGCACCCCAACCCTCCCCACCGCCCTACATGGAGTCACCCCAACCCTCCCCACCGCCCTACATGGAGTCACCCCAACCCTCCCCACCACCCTAGGAACACACCGACACCACAACCAGTTTCTATCAGTTCCAGCTGATTTATTAAAATCATCAAGATACAGACTTTCAGCATTAGGAAAACAGGCAATGATGTGGAGACAGTGCACAAGGCTGTTTTTCCATCATTTGCTAGGAAATATGCAGATGGTCTGTATTCATTTTTTCCAATTATATTGCACATTTTTCAGAAACCTTTTATTATGTGCCTTTTTTATTAATTTTTAATTTTTTTAATTTGCTAAAAATCCAGCATCCAGTTTCATAACTTTCTATCAGGCCCCATCCACATATCACAGCATATGATATACATAGAATCCTACTATATTACAGTACATATACAATCTTCAAGCTAACAGCTCTGAGGTCTATGTCACCATTTCAATAAATCTTTACCTACAAATATTGGACAAATCTGAACTATAAGCTGTACAAAAAAGTTTTTTTTTTTTTTTTAATCACAAGGCCTTATTATTATCCTTTTTTTTTTTTTTAGATGCAAGGATTTTTTATTTTTTATTTTAACTTTTAAATTCCATTTTAATCCTTAGATCAGGACATCATTGTATCAACATTACTTGCATGCTAAAAAACAGATAAAACAACAGCAACAACAAAAAAAAAAAACATAGGAAGTGCCTGAACGTGTCACTGAAAACGACAACAAAATATAAAAAAAAACAACAACAGGATGACAGCAGGAATGTTCCCTTTTTGTTCATAACTGTACAAAAATACGCCTGAAAATATTTTAATTTTTAAAAAAGACTGAGGTCTGTCATGTATCAAAAATGTGTCAATACCTTATTTTTTCGTTTGTTTTTTGTTTTTTTTTGTATTGAGGTCTGGGTTGTCTGAAATTCAAGGAGGTATTAAGGGAACACGGTACAAAAAAAGTTGGCAATTAAAATCACATTGTGAAACCATATACATTTTTTTGTTGTTTGTTTGTTTTGTTTTTTTTTGCTTTTCTTTGTTGATCTGAGAAAAAAGTAAAAACTCCTGATTGAGATCAGTTCACAGTTAAGTGTTAGGTTGTCCTGTGTTTTTCCTTTTTGTTTTTTTCAGCTCCCTGCAGCTTCTAAAAAAAAAATAAAAAAAAAATCAGATGCATAGAAGAGATCAGTTTTCTCCCTCCAAAAAGGTGGTTGCCATAGTCTTTTCATCAGATTTGAAATGTGTATAGATAAAAAAAAAAATATATAAAATACACAATGACCCCCTTGAGAATCAGCTCAGCTGCCAAGAAATATACATTTCTACACAACATCTTCCAGACTGTTGATCATCAAGAAAAAAAAAAAAAAAAAAACACATCTTTGTCTTCTTCTTCTTCTTCACTCATCTTTACAGTGAAAGCCAGAAATCACAGGCAGGGAAATGAAGAACCCTCCCCATCCCCTTCATTTCTTAAAAAGTTCTTCAGCACCCCCCTCCTCTTTTTTTTTAGTGTCTGTTCAACATCCCAACCCCAAAAATATTAATACAAAAAATTACAAAAATAATAATAACAATAAAAAATAAAAAGGAAAATCAGTAGGTAAATACCAAGTCTGAAAAGTTGGCTTCCAGCCAGTCCCCTGCAATCATCTCGCTGAGTTCTGGGGTGCAGTAATCTGGAAAGTCAAAGTGGGAACCAAGACTTCCCTCACTGCTGCAAGAGTCTAGGTCTTTGTCCACTAAGGAGAGAGAAAGGTTTCCTGAATTGGAGTTGCCCAAATCGGTGGCCTGAGGGTTCTGGGTGAAGTTTAAGCTCAGATCAAAGAGGAGATCATCTTTGTCACTGGAGGAGGATGAGGTAGTAGTGGACACCAGGCGGGATGGGGCCAGGGTGACGGTGGGTTGTGCTGTGCTGGGTTTGGTGATGTTCTTGAAGTTGTAGTAGAGTCTACTGTTGGTGGTGCTGGCATTGATGCTGGTGGCATGGCTCACCTCCTCGTACATGCTGGCCCCTTCTGTAGACTCTGCCGAGGAGCTCAAGGTGGGACTGGCCGGCACTTTGGCGACATTGTAGGGTCTCAGCTGCTCATCGTCTTCCTCTTGTTTTATCCTCATCTGCAGCTCGTCCTCTTCTTCTTCCTCCTCCTCGTCCTCCTCATCCATGAAGACACACTTCACAGCCTTGTTCACCTTGAGGTTGCCAAACACATAGTCTTCCATCCCAGAGTATTCCTGTGGGGACTTAGCCCCGGGTTTGCT
This sequence comes from Bufo bufo, assembly GCF_905171765.1. NCBI lineage: Eukaryota > Metazoa > Chordata > Amphibia > Anura > Bufonidae > Bufo > Bufo bufo. The sequence continues at coordinate 92,690,328 of NC_053392.1, forward strand.
GGTTTTCAGCTTGGAGGGACATTTCTTGGTGGTGGCGGAGCTTTTGCTGCTCTTGATGCCACCACCTCCATTGGGGCTTTTCTCTGGAGACTGCCCCAGGGCTTGCTTGGCAGATGCCTCCAGCTTGGGTTTTTTCCTGGGTCTGTACTTATAGTCAGGGTAGTCAGCCATGTGTTTGAGCCGGAGCCTCTCCGCCTCCCTGATGAATGGGATCTTCTCGCTGTCATTCAGCATTTTCCAGCGCTTGCCCAGTCTCTTGGAGATCTCAGCGTTGTGCATGTCCGGGGACTGCTCCATGATCTTTCTCCTCTCGATCTTGGACCATACCATAAATGCATTCATGGGTCGCTTGATATGGCCGGTAGCCGTTTTGCACCAGTCCGGGTCACTTTCATCCAAGGCTACAGGGCTGCCAGCCATGAATTCCCCCTCCTCGGTGTCTGTGGGGTGGCTGCTGTCCAGGTCCAGGCTGTCTACTTGCTGCACCATGCTGATGCCGCCTGCAATGCTTCTCCTGTGTCACTCGGGGCTGTAACGTAAAGACACTAAAGTGCAGCCGCTCCGCTGAGCGCTCCTTCTGCTAAACTTCCCAATGTACTAGTTATTAGAGCGATCCATATGCATTACGTCACTGCGGCAGGAGCCAATCACAGCGCGCTGACACGCCCACAAGCGGCCCGGTCGGTCCCGCCCACCGTTAGCCATTGGTTTCCAAATCTTACAATGGGCGTGGTTAAGCGTCTGTTAAAAGAAAAAAAAAAAAACCTAGCCGCTGGAGAGCGTCTGAGGCAGATTAACCTTCTCCGCGCCGGCTTGGACCAGGGCTGGCGGCATCATCACGTCACCTTCTTCTGCAAATCTTCTATAGGCACTAGTTTATTAAGAGAGCTATACATATGCATTACATCACTTCTACAGGGACCAATCACAGCGCGGCGGGTCACGCCCCCCTCCTCGCGCCTTCGTTTTTTTTTAAAGAGGGCGTGGCCAAGACGTCTGTTATAAAAAAAAAACTAGTAACCGCTGGAGAGCGTCTGAGGGAGGTTAACCCTCGCCGCGCCGGCGGCATCATGAGGACTTGGGGGCAGCAGCAGCAGCAGCAGGCTCTGACAGTTTCCAAGAGCTGTCAGGCGGAATAATGCGCCGGCTGCTGCCTGCCCTCCCTTGTGTGTGAGAGATCAGGAGCCGTTACAATGGCTGACCCTTTGGAGCGCCCCTCCCCTCTAAAATCATTAAAAACTGTAAAAAACGAACCACTTCCTAGGAAAGCTACTGGTAACAGCATGGCTGCAGCCATTACTGCCCCTGCAGCCAAGGCAGCCATGCTGGTTGTCACCCAACTTTCCCAGGTTACCATGTAGATTGTGAGCTCTTGCGGCTAGGATCCTCTCCCCCTCTGTACCAGTCTGTTACTACATGTCAGGCGGATTCCCCATGGCATACCTCTAATACAGGGGTCAGCCACCGCCAGCTGTCGGCAAACTACAACTCCCAGCATGCTCCCTTTATTTCCTGTGGGAGTTCTGAGTACAGCCAAGCAAGTGTGCATGCTGGGAGTTGTAGTTTCACCACAGCTGGAGGTTGCTGACCGCTGCTCGGATGTGTGCCACTCTATAGCCAAACATTGGCTTATGTCAGGCGCTGACCACAATGCCAGATAACACATACGGTCATCAAACTAGCAACCAATCAGATTACACCTTTCATTTTTCACAGCTCCTTTGGAAAATGAAATGAGGAATCTGATTGGTTGCTATGGACAACTGAGCCAGTTCTACTTTACACCAGTTTGATAAATGACCCCATTTTTGCTCCCGTTAAGGGCTCATGCACACAAACGTATTTTCTTTCTGTGTCTGTTCCGGGGTTTTTTGCGGACCGTAGGCGGAACCATTCATTTCAATGGGTACACCCCAAAGCTGAAGTTATTCAGTGTGCATACCGTTTCCGTATGTCCCTATTTCCGTTCCTCCAAAAAATAAAACATGTCCTATTATTGTCCGTATTACGGACAAGGATAGGACTGTTCTATTAGGGGCCAGCTGTTCCGTTCCGCTAAATACGGAATGCAAATGGACGTCATCCGTATTTGTTGAGGATCCGCAAAATACATACGGTCGTGTGCATGAGCCATAAGGCTACTTTCACAATTCAGGCAGGCTGTTCCAGCAGACAATGAGGGCAACACGGCACACCGCGGTTTGTCTCTGGCCGATTCAACGCATTGTCTGCCGGAGAATTCCGCCAGCTGTGAAACTAGCCTAAATAAAAAGGGCCTATGGCACACATATGTACTGACATATATGCCGAACAGGTTCTCCTGAACCAGTGGGGGCATAGGGGGGTCATTTACTAAACTCCTCTTGCCACTTTTTGGTGAAAAAAAGTTGCATGACCATTTTTCCGATTTTTTTATAACATCCGTGCAACAATATTTAGCGTTTTTTGCACTTGGGAGTAGTGAGGGCCGGGACTGGGAAATGGATCCTGGCAAATTTACTAACATTTATGCCTGTTTCAAGGGAGGAGTGGTTTTTCTCTCTAGGCGCACCTCCTCATAAATTATCCCAATCTAACGGCAGCGCAGGGGGGAATGAAAACCGGCCTTAGTAAATGACCCCCATAGTCCGTCCGATTCAGGAAGGTCTGGATGTTGCAGCGGTAATACAGACGGTCCTACATGACCACACTATGACCTCTAGGTGCCGTTCTCAAAGCGCATGCCCGGTCCAATGTGGCACAGCTACACAGCGATCAAACACGTGAAACTGCCACAAGCACAGGTTCAAGAAATGCGTCCAGCAGGGTGATCTCCGAAATCCTTCCCCCATCTTCTTACCTTCAAGGCTAGACTGCATGCCAGTTTTCTATTTGCAATATGTCTCCATGGAGCTCTGGCCTTAGGCCTCCCTCACATTTCCATGTACATTTAGCATCCGTGAAGATGTCCGTGTTTGGTCCTTGCGTCCGTTTTTTGCCCCTCGTGTTCCAATCGTAATCCACGGACACTGCTCAGTGGAAAATTAATTTCTGGAGCATCTCCTATTAGTGGTCGGCAAAGAACGGACCTAACTCTGATCCAAACGGATGTCATCCTTGACATCCTTTAGTCTATGGATCCATCATGTCAGTGAAAAATGGAAATGTGAACGAAGCCTCATAGTCTAGTCCTTTTAGTTTTAGAAGTACTGAAGTTACCATTTTTTTGCGACCCCTGATTGCACCACCATGTGATTCATTTATGATAACCTATATGGTACAGTGCCACCTCAGGCACTGGGTCATGTGAGAAATACTGCCATCCATATGGTACAGTGCCGCCTCAGGCACTGGGTCACGTGAGAAATACTGCCACCCATATGGTACAGTGCCACCTCAGGCACTGGGTCACGTGAGAAATACTGCCACCCAGCCTAAGGCATCGTGCACACAGGAGATCTATGGAACAGATTAACTTAGGTTGACATCTGCGGTAAACGTATGCGGTTTCGCGGTTTCGACAGAGAACAGCCGACCGGAGGTCACCGGATACTACCGGTCACCGCCAGTCCGACTAACTATAATGGGATCTGGAAAATGCAAATGTGATCGCACACTACATCCAGCACTCTGCCCTCCATGCTGGATGAGACATTGGTTTATATTTTGTGCTGACCCAATCCCTTATTTTTTTCTTTATAATGGGATCTGGCCACTTCCTGGCATGAGTGCCAGATTTCGACCGGACAAAAACTGGTGCAAGCAGCGTTTTTTGTCCGGCCAAAACCCGGCGTTCTGACAAGTGATGAGCAAAGTTTACAAAAATTCGATTAGGCTGCTTTGCCGAATTTTACAAAGAAATTTGCTTTGTGATGAATCACTTTCAATTTCTTTGTAAGTTACGGGCGCAATGACGTCATTGAACCCCTCAGATGCCGTGTTCATCGCTGATCTTGGCATCTGAGATGAAAAATGAGGGCTAGTCATAAAAATAAAATAAAAATAACACTCACCTTATTCATTTGAGCCCGAAGAGGCCGGCGCAGCCATCTCGATTGAAGATCCCACGCGAAATCTTGCGCAGTGCATCATCACGCTGGCCAGTGTGGTGACGTCAAAGCCCTCATTTTTCGCAGCAAATCTAATTTTTCCTGAGATTTGGAACAAAGTCCACTTCGGATACTTCGATTCGCTAAACCCTAGTTCTGACATTAATGAGAACAGCAGTATACGGCTAGGCCGGATCTGGTGAACTCCGGCAAGCTGTTTATCTGCCGGCTATGTTTACCACAGATGTGAACCTACATCTGCCGGCATCCTCCATTGTATGTATTTTTGCTGGGGATTGCCGTTAGCAACGGATCACATGCGGCGGAATTGCTCCCCGGGTTATAAACACGCCACAGTGTTTGGGGTTTTTGAGCATTTCCTCCCATTTCAGTTATTGTTCTTGATATGTTTAGAAGGTGCCATTGCATACTGCTGGTAGCATTCTGTTCCACCTGGTAGCCTGTGTCACATGGCCTGTTATAGGTGGGGCTTACAGCCTTATCATCTCTCCCACTGCCTGAGCGATCTCACTATGGAGGTATGTGGGAGCTTGGCTGTAAGTTGTATCTTAGCACCTCTCAGACCGTGTTCACACTCCGCAGGTAGTTTAGTGGTAGGAACCCATGTCACACTGAGATACCTTGACGGTGGTGCAAAAGGGCTCCGATGTGTTCCTGACAGGAATACATTGGCTAAAGTCTCAGCTCTTGACATCAGCTTGAGGGCTTGGCCAGTGTTGTCAGATGTGAACCTACCCTAAGCCCTAACCTCAGAAAAAAGGGTTTCGCTTACTGGACACGGTGGAGCGTCCGCACCCTGCCGGATTTACTATAAGTTATGCCAGAATCTGGTGTCAATGATAGTTTAAGTCCACCTCAGTCCCTAGCTGGCCTAGATTTGGTTTCCTGTGCCTGGGGATAGGTTACCAATATTATTTCCAGGATAACCCCTTTAAAGCCTCGTGGAACACGGACCGTGTGATACCGGCCTGGATTTCTTCTGAGTGCAGGAGCGCACGGCGTCATTGGTTGCTATGACGCTGTGCGCTTCCTGCAGCCGCCACCGCAGTAAAGTAATACACTGGTATGACTGGTAGAAATCCAGGCCGGTATCACACGGTCCGTGTTCCACGGATGTGTGCATGAGGCTTAAAGGGAACCTACCGCTAAATCTTACTTCAACCCACAAGACACCGAGCCCGGCATTGGAAACTCCAGTCTTGGTAAATCTCCCCTAGGTGCGCGGACCCGGAGTCCTTGCAGGACTTGTGTGCCGCCATACGGTGCCTTTGTGCTCACAGTTGGTACATTATGCTTAGAGGAGATAAGCTAGGGCAGGATAATGGCTTGAACAAGCGACAATCTGTGAGAAAAAAATCTTTGCTCCTCTGAATAAAATCTGAGGCTTGTGGAGGTACAGTACGAGCACGCAGCGGTCTACAGGCACCGTAATTTGAACGCGCACAATGCTGACATTTTTCTTAGTACGGCTATTGATCCTAACGATATATAAGCTGCTACGAATGTGGAATTCTGCAGCCAGTGCGTGGCTGTAATCTGAATTTCATGGTGTGAACAGCAGATGTTACCATAGAAGACAAGTATCTGAGTATCTGGTGATCTTCACAAGGATGATTCCATTCCATGACCGCAAGCAAAGAAGATCTGGAAGCTGAGGATCGCAGAAAACATGCGGCGCGTTATAAAGGTGCAAAACCTTTCGTTATACAACAATTAAGCTTTATTCCAAGGCAATCCCTTGAAGGCCGTCTCGATTTATGGCATTGACCAGTTGTACGAGGAGTGACTGGCAGCTCCTCCAGAGGATTTGCATCAGCTGCCACCTTTCCTACACTGGTCTTAATTGGAGGACTAAATCATTGTAGGCCTGTGGCCTCCCCATCCCCCCCGCCCCTCAGACCCTAGGAATATATTGCACTTATAAACAATACGGCTTTTGTGCATTTGATTAACTGTCCCATGTACAAAGCGCGAGGCGAGTTATTGGAGAGTAATATTCATTGTGTGATTAGATGCATTGATGGACACCTCAGCCAGGTCTGGAGGCATAAAGTATATTTCTGGGCAAGGAACGGATGGCTTAGCTCCAAATGTTTGACACAGAGAGGTTCTTGAAATTCTGTCTACATGCCCTCTGTGACCTGCCTGATAACAATACATTGTGTGAGTAATTCACCTCAACAGATGAAGGGAGGAGGAGGGGGGTGATTCCAAAATGCAGCTGAACACCAGCGAGGCCATTGAAGGTTTGGCCCCAGAAGGAGATTTCTGTAAAGCATCTGCCAATCAGGATCCATGGCTTGGAAAAGCAGCAGCTGGAGAGGGAAGGTGTGATAAAACTAAGCAACACAACTATCCATCAATACATTCTTGGGCTATTCAAGACCCGGGCCCCCTACTCATCTGTGTGAAGAATATATTACCCCCGCCGCCTATTTCTGCCTTCATGCTAATCTGCTGCTGTTTAGTAGTTAATGTGTATTTCCACGCAGAAGGTAATTATATATGGATGCATGGCAGGTGATGTAAAATCTTATGCGCCCATTAATAATGTTTTCAGGGTCACCCATCAGGATTCAAGTCTGTCTAAGACGTTGACCCGCTCCAGCATCCTTTCCTTCATAGGGTAGGTTCTCACTGAATTTTTTGTGGAAGAGGTTTGGAGGATCCAGCTGGAAGGAGAAGTATAAAGTCCTCCCATAATGTCATTCTGAGGGACGGCCATTAAAAACTGTCAGTGAAAATGGACAAAATAGGACATGTACTATTTTTTGACGTCCGTTATTCTTAACTGCCGTCAAAAAAAAGAAAAAACAACCATCTGAATAATCCCATAGACTACCGTGTAAATGTAGCCTTATATTTCAGATTCCTTTGAGATCTACTTCTGGCTTTGGCTGAAAAATCAGCTGCAGAATTTGCCTCACAACCTGCTCCAAAAAAACAACTCTTTGTGAACCTACCCATAGACTCCTGTGTTAGGGAAGCTATGGGACAGTTCCTACAGTACTGTAGGCCAAAATGGCCATCTTTAGTGGTTGCCACTTGACATGAGTGAAGTGCTCAACATGGTGGCCACCATTTTACAGTTAAGAAGACAAAGAAGAAGGGATGGTTTTTGTACCGTTTTTAATGTAAAAGTAAAATCAGACAGGGAACTGGCGGTTTGTTACCACCGGCTACCATCCGTATACCATAGCCATATACAGTGGGGGAAATAATTATTTGACCCCTCACTGATTTTGTAAGTTTGTCCAATGACAAAGAAATGAAAAGTCTCAGAACAGTATCATTTCAATGGTAGGTTTATTGTAACAGTGGCAGATAGCACATCAAAAGGAAAATCGAAAAAATAACTTTAAATAAAAGATAGCAACTGATTTGCATTTCATTGAGTGAAATAAGTATTTGAACCCCTACCAACCATTAAGAGTTCTGGCTCCCACAGAGTGGTTAGACACTTCTACTCAATTAGTCACCCTCATTAAGGACATCTGTCTTAACTAGTCACCTGTATAAAAGACACCTGTCCACAGAATCAATCAATCAAGCAGACTCCAAACTCTCCAACATGGGAAAGACCAAAGAGCTGTCCAAGGATGTCAGAGACAAAATTGTAGACCTGCACAAGGCTGGAATGGGCTACAAAACCATTAGCAAGAAGCTGGGAGAGAAGGTGACAACTGTTGGTGCGATTGTTCGAAAATGGAAGGAGCACAAAATGACCATCAATCGACCTCGCTCTGGGGCTCCACGCAAGATCTCACCTCGTGGGGTGTCAATGGTTCTGAGAAAGGTGAAAAAGCATCCTAGAACTACACGGGAGGAGTTAGTTAATGACCTCAAATTAGCAGGGACCACAGTCACCAAGAAAACCATTGGAAACACATTACACCGCAATGGATTAAAATCCTGCAGGGCTCGCAAGGTCCCCCTGCTCAGGAAGGCACATGTGCAGGCCCGTCTGAAGTTTGCCAATGAACACCTGAATGATTTAGAGAGTGACTGGGAGAAGGTGCTGTGGTCTGATGAGACCAAAATAGAGCTCTTTGGCATTAACTCAACTCGCTGTGTTTGGAGGAAGAAAAATGCTGCCTATGACCCCCAAAACACCGTCCCCACCGTCAAGCATGGGGGTGGAAACATTTTGCTTTGGGGGTGTTTTTCTGCTAAGGGCACAGGACAACTTATTCGCATAAACGGGAAAATGGACGGAGCAATGTATCGTGAAATCCTGAGCGACAACCTCCTTCCCTCTGCCAGGAAACTGAAAATGGGTCGTGGATGGGTGTTCCAGCACGACAATGACCCAAAACATACAGCAAAGGCAACAAAGGAGTGGCTCAAGAAGAAGCACATTAAGGTCATGGAGTGGCCTAGTCAGTCTCCGGACCTTAATCCAATCGAAAACCTATGGAGGGAGCTCAAGCTCAGAGTTGCACAGAGACAGCCTCGAAACCTTAGGGATTTAGAGATGATCTGCAAAGAGGAGTGGACCAACATTCCTCCTAAAATGTGCGCAAACTTGGTCATCAATTACAAGAAACGTTTGACCTCTGTGCTTGCAAACAAGGGTTTTTCCACCAAGTATTAAGTCTTTTTTTGTTAGAGGGTTCAAATACTTATTTCACTCAATGAAATGCAAATCAGTTGCTATCTTTTATTTAAAGTTATTTTTTCGATTTTCCTTTTGATGTGCTATCTGCCACTGTTACAATAAACCTACCATTGAAATGATACTGTTCTGAGACTTTTCATTTCTTTGTCATTGGACAAACTTACAAAATCAGTGAGGGGTCAAATAATTATTTCCCCCACTGTATGTCACTGTCCCAATGTGTCTTGGCGTTGAAGTAGAGCGCTCAGAGTGTCATATATGACTTTTCAGGGCAATTGGGCTCCTTCAAATTTATTTGGACCAAATTGAATTCGCTCATCTCTTGTTGTCACTATTTAGACCTTTAAAGTACTCATACACATTATTATAAGACCTCCTGCACACAAACATTTTTTTTTCCGTGTACGGGTCATTTTTTTTGCAGTCCGTATACGGTCTGTATACGGAACCATTCATTTAAATGGATCCGCAAAAAAAAAGGTACTCCGTATGCATTCAGTTTCCGTATTTCCGTTTTTCCGTTCCGTTGAAAGATAGAACATGTCCTATTATTGCCCGCAAATCACGTTCCGTGGCTCCTTTCAAGTCAATGGGTCCGCAAAAGAAACGGAACACATACGGAAATGTATCCGTATGTCTTCTGTATCCGTTCCGTTTTTGCGAAACCATCTATTGAAAATTTTATGCCCAGCCCAATATTTTCTATGTAAATACTGTATACTGTATATGCCATACGGAAAAACAGAACGGAAAAAAGGAACCAAAATGGAAACGCAATGGAAGCAAAAAAACGGATCCGGAAAAAATGGCCCGCAAAACACTGAAAAAGCCATACGGTCGTGTGCAGGAGGCCTAAAGTTGATTAAAACAGATTACGTCAACCAAAATAATTGTTTTCCAGGTGAGATTTAACAACCAGCAATCATTTTAGCTGACCGATAACAGACCATCATTTTCTGGAAAAAAAAGTAGGCCGTGCTTGAAATTCTCACCCGATAGCAGGATGAAAAGATCTCCCTTTGAAAGAACATTCCCAGAAAACTCAATTGACTGTCGCCCGGTATCATTGAAAAAATGTAGCCAGTCCGATTGACTGTAGCAACCAAAGTGGTCTACAATGTGAATGTGTAATGGTTCACTGGACTGTCATTGATTCAATGGTTGTTTTACAATCAACCTACGTCTAATATGTATGGCCACCAAACTAAAGGCAGATGCATGCTATAGTTGAGAATTGTTCCCAAAAAAAAAATAATTTGAAGATGCTTGGCCCTAATGCAATACACGTATCTTGGCCTTCACCTAGTGATATCACAACAGTGTGTAATTGTGTACACATTATGAAGTGATATGCTTATTCACCTGATGTTATGGGACCTAGAGGTACAAGAGTTATGACAAGGAACCATATCTTCCAAAGAGGAGTGAGTAGGGCACTTCATCAATGCTCCTTCCTCTTCCTTCTGGCCAAACACGAGACGTCTCCTGCTGAGGAGTGAGATATGAGTGATCTGGATGGGTGAATTTGGATATTGCTTTGGGGCTCTCAGGGTTGCCAACCTGATTTTTTTCCTTGACAATTTATCCAAAAATAACAGGCAACATTTTTATGGACACATTGGAAACTATAAGGAACCATAAAGATTATAAGTGATACATACAGTATCTACGAGCCAGAATGGTGATTTGAAGACATTAGAGTGCTACTGTAGTGTGTGTAGACTACCGCCACATTTACACCATAGATTGCAGTCCACCACTGCACTAATGTGAGCTGGATGACCACACACTGTAGTAGCAACGAAATGTCTACTGGAAATCCCTCAGTAGGTTCAGTGTGTATTGTATCCTCCTTCACAGCTGCCCTGACAACAGCTCTCGACCCCTTTCTCATTTTCTCGACCCTTAAATATGTCTGAGGTGAGAAAAGGAAATAAAAGCGAGATAAAGTCTGATAAATAGTATATGTTGCTTACCTCAGTGGCCGGGCACAGCTAGCGCTCTTGGTCTATACTTCTCATTCGTTTTCTGGCCTTTGTCATTTATTGTAAAATGGGATAGCATTAGTGGAGAAAAGGGCAGGACCGCAGGGACTTGTGGTGCGAGGACAGTGCTGCTATCTATGTAGGTTATTTTCCAGTTGAAATCTGTGCATAAAGAGCACCTGTATATCCTGTAAAGACCCCAGTACTGTCCTTACATCCGCAGTTCCTGACAGATTATCCGAATTTGAGCAGAATTTACATTGTAAAGTTTGAAAACATCCAACATTCATTCCTTTTATACTCATACTGTGAAAGTGGAGTAGTCTTTTATTTTTTTGCTGTTTTCTTTGCCATTAAATTTAGGGCTCATTACATCCTGCCCCTGTGTTTTACAGTACGTATTCCAATCTATAGCCATAATATATTATTGTGCATGTAAATTATTCCTCAGTAAGACTAGTTCTTGTCTTTCAATTATCTAGATGGAAAACCCAGACCCCTGGAGAACCTAACCAAACTTCTCAGTAATAGGTCCCATTCACTCAGAACACAGACTATTAAACATGGGCACATGTGGGTGTCTGAAGCAGACTTTATGCTTTAAGCCACCAATGTCTTCAGCTCTGTACTACCCCCAAGGATTTTGCTAGGCATAATTATACTTGCCTACTCTCCTGTGACATCTGAGATGCTCCCAGAAAAAGGTAGACCTTCTGACCTCCTAGAACTTAGAGTTTGCAAATCTGGAGGTGCCTCAGAAGCCCTCACCTTCCGGAGAGTATCCCTGACTTTGTGTGGTGCATCATTAGACTCCTAGAGTCCAAACACACATTGAGATGGTGCCACATCACGTAATTGGGATATGGTTTGAGAAATCGGCAGTGAAGAAAGCATGGTATGCCTGAAAATAATTTTGGCTGTGAGCCTCCAAAGGTCTTTCCCAAAAATTTGGGAAGTATGACCATAAAATATGTATATCTTTGAATCTGATACCTAGGATTTCTACTTTGGATGCCGTATTAAGGCACTTTTATGTCCTACAGGCATTGCTTGTAGGAGAAATTCCTTAAAGTGGTTGCCCCATTAAGACAAAATATCCCCATAGTAGGGGATAAGTGTCTGATCAGAAGGGGTTTGACTCTTCTCCCCACGTGCATGTCCACCATTCCTTTTAATTCTATGGGACTTCTGGGTATAGTCAAATACATGCTCTTAGCTATTCCTGACAGCCCCATAGAGCTGAATAACATGGCAGCGCACATGCGTGACCGCTGCTCCAATCAAACAGGGGAGAACGGCCCCTGTTCATGTGATTAGGGTTAGGGCCAGTGGTCGATAGGAGATATATTGTCTTAATGGGACAACCCCTTTAATATGATGCAGTACAGAGCTTAATATACCCTATCCTTTCGCCGAGCCCAGTGTGCGTGTGTATAGTGGGGGAGAGGAGACACTTGGGGTCATTTATTAAGGGACTTGTAGCTATTTTAATAAAAAAAAATAGTTGCAAGTCCCTATTTTAACCAGCCGTGAGACACTGTATTCAGCAGTTGGGTTGGACAGGGACGTGTCGTGGGCTGTGGATTCAGGCACCGGCAAATCTACTAACATTTACACCTGGAAACAGGCTGCGGCCACTAGCTGGAGTCGTTTCTACTCCAGGCGCAAGAGTGCCATAGAAGTATTTAATTTATAATGAGGCTCATGCCCCATCATAAATTAGAGGACACTAACGGCAGCACAAGGGAGAAACTAAGACCGACTTAGTAGATGTGCCCCACTGTGTTGAGAGAAATAGCTGTTGACCGGCAGCTCTCTGAAATGCATGTCCAGCTTTAGAGTGTAAGTTCTTCTGTGGCAGGATCTTTGGAGTCGCATTACAGCACAGGAAGATCTTCTGCCTCTATACAGATGGAGGGCATTGATTTCCATTCTATAAGATATGATAAATTGTGAATTAGGTTGAGGAAGTCCGAGTTTCTGCTAAGTTCCATTTATCCAATGGTTTTATTGAAATTGAAGTAATGGCAAATTACAGGAAGTCCTGGTTCTGACACATATGCAGAACATGGATACCAGCAGCAATATTTATTAAATCTCCCCTTACCTGGAAACGCTCTTTCATTTCCAGCAAGACAGAGGTCTGCGCTGCCCTAATGATATTCCTATATAATGGCCGCAACAGGTTTCCTACCACATCAGAGCTTATTTCATTACTGGCCCATTTACCACCCACACTTCTCTGTAGATTGCAGTTGCTCTCGGATCTGTGCTTTGCAGGCATCGGATTACTACTGTAGTTCATGACTATGTACAGATTGCTGTATCCAGGCCTCCCTAAAACCCTCGCCCCATGGATCTAATCTATATTCACAGTAACTTGAAGACACCCTGGACTTGTCAGACCTAATATAACTCTGGTGACCACAATGGAAAATGTCAAGTTTCTCTCTTTAGGACAATACACTTGCACTATTTGGCATTTATATGCAGAGTTTCTGTTGAAGCAAAGGGAAAGAAAATGTTAGGTAAAAAGATCATGGTTGATTTAAAAATATGAGCCAGGCACACTTAAACGGTCACTACATTTAGCACACAACTTTGCATAAAATCAGTAGTACAGGTCACCACGAGAAAATTTGCAATATTTTTTTATCAATGAGAAATGTCTAGTTCTCCTTCTATCAGCTGTTTACCACCTCCACCTCTGCTAATTGCTTTTAACTTTGAAAAATGCCTTACCCCGTTCTGTCTCATCCTCTCTGCAGGAGGATCAAACTACACAAGTCTATGGAGAGTGCAAGTCTATGGAGAGGGGACGGGGGAGGAATGAACAAGAGCTAAGGAGACACAGATAAGGAGTGACTGCACAGTGGCATAGGAAACGTATAGCTCCGCACAAGTACTTAATTCATTAAAATACAGTTCAGTTCTTCTCTGTAATATCCTTCATGGTCCTGGGGCATACTCCTCAGTGAGTAAGAGAAGGGTAAGAAGCAGCTTCTCCTCTACTTTCTGTGTGCAGTGGATGGCAGCTAGTCTCCCTACATCATGTCTGAGAGAACTGCAAACCAGATATTCAGCAAGCACAGAGTAAAACTGCTAAAAAAATGTTAAATACAAATGATATAATAGCCAGAAATAGTGTTATTCCTCCTGTACACACACTATTAATTAGAAAGTTTCTTGAAAGGTACTGTAAGTAAGACTTTAAATTTGGAGATTTATGCTAGAGTTATATCAGTGAGTGCAATAGCTAAGTAACACAGTGAGATTAGTAAACCTAAAGTTGGCAGCCCTTAGAGGGGTATTCAAGCCATATTAAGCTATCCTCTAATCACAAAATAGGAGATATCTAGTAGATCGGTGGGGATTCAACCCATTGGACCTTTAGCGATCACCAGATCACAGGCACCACTGATCCATTCACCTCTATGGGATTGCCAAAAATAGCCAAGTGCAAATGCTTGGTCCCAATGGTCAGACCCCAACCAATCCAATAATAATCCCCTATCTTGTGAATAGAGGATAACTTGTTACAACCGGAATACCCCTTTAGAAGTTCTGTGCTGCTAATATCATTTACATCTATGTGTGCACTGTTTCTGGAGGTTGATTAGCTGGTCATAAGACAATTATCCCTCCCATGCGGCTAATTCGAGTGTACACGTGTTCTGGATAGGGAGAGGAGTGTAAACCGCTGCCAGAAAGAAGGTTATCTCCAATGAGAGCAAATGGATCAGGCATGTTAAAATCCAACACGCCCGACCCTTCTCCCCCCCAATATCTGCCACTGGGGAAAGTCATGACACCACAATACACATTACACAGGCGGCCAAAATCGTCTGGTTTTGTTCAAAAGAGGGTTTTGGTCGGCACTCGGAAGTCAGGGGTGCACGTGGCGGGATCAGTCCCAGTAAAATATGGAAGAAATCCCGGCCCTCTCTATCTTCAATCAGTTAATCTCTTTTATTGTTCACAAGTATTGGGCCGCGGTGCCACTAATACCTATATATTATGTGATTTCATTCATTCATGTTATGGCTGATAAAGGCTCAGGACGGTCTGAAACGCGTCCCTGTTATAAGTGTGAGTGTCGGGATTTCTTCTATATAATCATCTGGCTTGGATGACTTTTATCTAACATGTATGACCACCTTTGGAAATGGATGTATGTGGGATAAAATAGTGATCACGAGGGTGTGGATTTTCAAAGTCATCCCACTGAAGAACACTGCAACCTCTTTTTAACCTAAAATGGTTGACACCATGGTTTAAAAGATTGCATTCAATTACATAATAAATGGAAATAAGATATAGCTTAGTAGTTGCACTGTCCCTTTCAATGGTATATAGTCAATGACTATATCATTCAGTTGTTAAAATGCCTCTGCCATTGGCAAGGAAGTGAGGGGGGGGGGGTTGCAGAATGTGATGCTCTTTATGTAAAGGAAGGAGCCTGGGTTTAGAGAGGCCTCAGCCACCTCCAGCATCAGCCACCTCCAGCTGTCCAGATTCTTTGTTAAGGTTTGCCTTTACATTGAAAGACCTATAAGGTGACAAAGAGCTTCCAAGCTGCCCATAAGGTTAATGGTGGGTGTTGGATACCCTAAGGATCTAAAATGTATAGGGCCTTACAGACCTTTATCTGTATCCCCAGCAGGAGGGATAGATTACTAGTGAATGGTTCATTGCATCTGCTCCTTCTCTCTTCTCCATAGAGTTTACCCAATGCGTTCCACTCAGCTGAATATCCATTGTGCATAGGGACAGGAAGCTTTAGTGTGGGCCCATGCTCTACCTCTGTGTGCCGCTGGGGTACAAATGTTTTTTTTCCTATGCTTTCACATAGCTATTCCTTCCCTAGAAGCATGCAGCGGAGATGTAGAATTAAAGGGGTGTTCAACAGTTGAGTACAAGTGCTCGGCTTTTACCGCCAATCCTATGGAGGTGAATGGAGCAGCAGTGCACACCCTGCTCCATTGATTTTGGGGGTTATGAAGCTCCCATTCTTGTGATGAGTGAGGGTCCAAGTCAGAGGCGTAGCTATAGCGGAAGTAGGGGAAGCAGCTGCTTTGGAGCCTGAACTTAAAAGGGGCCCACCCAGGATGAGGACTAAAACATTTATTGTCAGGGCCCCCTCAACAATAACAATGACATTATATGTAGTGACACTGTAGGAAATGGACGGAGCGGCTGCCGGGCCTCGTATCAGAGAGTGATCTTGACTAGCCACAGGAGTGGGGGTTGCAGGGGAGAAGGGGATTGCAAAGAAGTTTCTGGGGGAGGGGGGACCCGTTCGAAAATATGCTTTGGGGACCAGTCCTATCTAGTTACGCCACTGGTCACACTGATCAGACCCCCACCGATCTAATAGTTATCAGGTAGGGGAAAACTTTTTCAGATCAAGTGAAGATTAAGTCCCCCTGTGTTTGGGAGATGAGGTTGCAAGATGGTTAGATCTGAATGTGGCTCGATGAAGGGTGCTGTGTCGCTTCAGCCTTCTGCTTATTGTGTTTGCGTTTATATAACTTTACTAACTCCACTCATATCCTGGGTTTACGTCTAGAAGTGATGTGAGGTTACAGAAAGAGGAACAGAACCGAACAGTCATCAGAAATGTTTATTTTTCCATAGCCGAGAATCAAAGGCACTCGATATTGAAAGCCGTCCATATCCCGTCAGGACCAACATGTTTGAAAATTGTTTTTGCAACTTCTGCATTCTCATTATAGTCCCTGGAGAAGAACATTTTATGTTTTGACAAGTTCTCTTTGGCAGTCTTACATTTCCAAGAGTGGGGAAAGGCAGACACTGTATAAATAGCTGCCTGAGATGCGTTTTCTGATTCCGCTTTATTCTTAGCACATAGAAGATTATCGTCGTTAATCAGTGATTTACTAACTCTTTAAAGTGCAAGACTCAAGTTTGTGATCAAATTTAGGTGGCAGTAGCATTCCATGCAGCTTTTTATAGGAGGTTTTAAGATGACTATGCACTGACATCTAGCCAGACTGCACCGGGAGGGAGCCAGGGATGCCGGTCTAGACACTCAGCAGAGTCAGTGCGGACAAGGTCCTAATATCACAACAGCTTATACTGGTCTCCAGATCAAAGCAGCTGAGAAGACAAGATCAACATGACAAGCAATCCTTTTAATTTCTCAAACGGTTGTGAAGAGTAGAATTCAGAAATTTGCTTCTGACAAGGGTGGACGGAGTACTCTGGGCCCTCCTGTTCAATAAAGGACCCTTACCAGCCATCATAGTTATAAATAAGCAGAATTTATCTACACTCATTTGTCTCTTGGTTTCTTTCAAACTTGGGGGCTGTTGACCCCTTCTGGCTAAAGGTCCATAGCTGGCTGGCAGCCAATATTTCCACCATTACGACCCCTGTCCAAGTGTCCAACTAGAGTCTATGAGTGTCAGCGGCAGACACTCAATTATATCTCCATCCTCAAGATGGCGAGAGTGGCAGCATTTTGTGCTACATTTTGGTATTTGGTTCTGCAGGGGTGGGCCCACCTACTTCTGTTGTCCTTGCATACTTGTGTTGGCCCTGCCCGCTTGTTTTGGCCATCTTCTGTTAGTTTGGACCCAATTACAACATGGGGCCACTTTGTGATACAGTTGAATACTGTGGCACGAGTGGCATTATTCTGTGCTGCACATTGGTATTTGGTTCTGCTGGAGTGGGCCCACCTACTTCTGTTGTTCTCGCCTACTTGTGCTGGCCCCAACTACTTGTTTTGGCCATCTGTCAGACTGGATACACCTACAAGGGGGTACTTTAGTTTTTTTTTCCAGGGCCACTTTAAGTTTCCAGTCCACCCTTGATGAGCGTCATAGTGGACAGGTCTATGAGCCAGAACAGAGTTCTACTCTGTAAGCCCGAAACGTTCATGTGCTACATTTCAATGATCTGCACTTAAAGGGGTATTCTGGTTAGAAAAAGTGGATCAGGTGAAGATCACATCCCCCTGGATTATTATATATTTTAATTGATTTGACAAATTGATTTCACAAAATTTTCTAACACAACATGGGTGCCTTTGCTGTCCATGGGACATGAGGCAACGTTGATGGAAAAATATGTATTTTTCTATTTCTTCCCGAACTCCCCATACACATGCACGCTCAGAGCATAACTAGGCAGATGTAGCATTCAATACCTGGGTGATAGACCATGTGGGAACTGCAATAAGAGCCATATTGGTTGTCAAACTGCTTTTCCAGAAACAGATATAAGAACTGAATAGAATCTTGGTAAAACTCCACCACGCTGTAGCATGGGCAACATGGGTTGCAATCCGATCAAGGTCAACATCTGCATGGAGTTTGTATGTTCTTCCCAAGTTTGTGTGGGTTTCCTCTGGGTACTCTGGTTTCCTCCCACACTCCAAAGACATACTGATAGGGACCTTAGATTGTGAGCTCCACTGGAGACAATGTGATGATAATGTCTGTAAAGTGCTGCAGAATATGTCAGCGCTATATAAGTGCGTAAAATAAATAATAATAATAATAATAATAATAATAAATAAATATATTTACCAATATTTTTTCATTGTAATGTGAAATTCTCAATAATAAAACGTAATCTTTGGATGGAAGTTGATCAGTTGCGATTTTCTGATTGAAAATCTGTGTTTTAGATGATCCTCCCCCGACTCAGTATCCAGAGTTAAAAACAATGTACAAGCAGAAGACATATACTGCTGGAAGCTCTCACTTAGGTAAGTGTGAACAACGTGACATGTAGCACATCTCTACTGCCAGACGTTTATACCCAAGTGGTAGAGCTAAATAAAACCAGGGCCTAATCTATAGAGCTAGTGGGCAGCAAATTGCCATAGTGAAGTACAGACATACAGGTAATGTAATAGCACGAGAGCAATTTAAAGGGAATGTCTCATGTAATTAAAGGGAGTCTGTCACCAGGAAATTCACTTATAAACCAGGTACAATGCCTCATAGGGCTGGCTCACCCAATGTAATGATACCTTTCACTTAGAGATCAGTTTCTTTTTTCCAAAGCAGGGTTGAAGCCACTCTGTGCACCCTTGCTCCCCTGCCTTCCTCTGCCAACTCCTCCCGCTCCTTCTTGACAGGAACGGATTCCTGCATAGTCATCTCACCAGGCTTTGTCAAACAGGAAGAGGAAGGAGGGTCTGGCAGAGGAAGCAGGTGGAGCAAGGGTGCACAGAATGGCTTGGGACCGCCCTTGGTGCACTTAACTGCAAATTTGCATAAGGATTAAAAGTGATTTTTTTGTCCAGAATCGAGCAATGGATATCTAAGTGAAAACTATTATTACATTCAAAGCGCTTCATTTTTTCCATAGTCTTCCCCCATCTTTGGCTACAGAACGACTGGGTGAACGAGCCCGACATAACACACAGACACTTAACAGGAAGTTCGGGAGAGGGGCAGGGCTTAAAGGGGTATTAAGTAGAGGAAGTTAATACAAGGCACTTACTAATGTATTGTCACGGACTATGGTTGTGACTCTTTGTGTCGCATGCAGTTGTCGGCGGTCTGCTTGTTGTCTACCGCAGGTTAGGACAGTTTGTATGTTTGTCTCACGTGTGGTTGTCGCTGGCAACATAATTATGTTTGGCAGTGTAGCAGCCTGAGTTGGTTGCTAGGCGGCTCGCTGTCAAGGCATGCGGTTGCTTCTAGCAACATTTGTATGTATGTGTTCACTGTCTATGTTTGGTGAGCACGGGATTCATGTTATGTGTAAATTTCCCCTTTAAGTGACACTTACCTTGTCTGGTGTTGGAAGGGTTAACTCCTTTCCTAGTTTGTGGGTGTGGGTGTGGCTACTTGGGCTATTTAGCCTCTGCTGGATCCCTGTAGCTGAGGGGTACTCCAGCCATGCCTTATGCTGGAGTCATCCTCCTGGTCTTATACCATCTGTCCAGTGAGGGCCACCCTTGTGGTCAAAAAACATGTACTGATGTTAAGCTTATGTTTGTGTGGTGTTTTACCTTTTTGCAGCTATGGATCTGGTTCCTGTGTGTTTAATGTTTGTGTGCTGTCTCCCATTGTGTTTGGTGTGGACTTCAGCATTTGAGCACTGGTTCTAGTCTGTGTGTCTGTGGCAGGTAGGTGTGGAAGTGGTTTCACTCACTTGCCATATCCATATGTTGTATATGTTTCCCTTTCCTTGCAGCTTGGCCAGTTTAGACTCCTGTTCATCCGTGTCTAGGAGGAACAGGTCGTCTTATCCTGCTCCTAGTCCAGGGATTTCCTGAGGGCTAGTAGGGACCCGAGGTTCCTGAGTATGAGCCCTGCTACCATCTGGGTTGGCTCATACAGTTAGGAGTCAGGGTCAGAGTTAGGGATGCTTTAGGAGGTGACCTGCTCCCTGATTCTGTTGTCCTGGCCTAGCAGTTTCCCATTATACCTTTAACATCGCACGGCGGGGGGTTTCCCCCACTCTCCGCCGTGACATGTATTGTGATTGTCCATATTGCTTCTTTTGCTGGCTGGATTCATTTTTCCATCTCATTATACACTGCTCATTTCCATGGTTATGACCACTGTGCAATCCATCAGTGGTGGCCGTGCTTGCCTAAGCACTTTCCCATGGTCCCGGCCACCAGAGAGGCTGGTGCTAGAGATGAGCGAATCGACTTCGGATGAAACATCCAAAGTCGATTCGCATAAAACTTTGTTGGAATACTGTACAAAGCGAGCGCTCTGTACAGTATTAAAATGCATTAGATCCAATGAGCAGAGGTTATTACTTCGCAAAGTGTCGTGAGACTTCGGGGTAACAACTTCAGAAATTAATTTCTACTGTAAAAAACCTTTTGCCGAACTCGGTTTCGGTTCCGAGTGGTACCTTGAAACCAAACCCGATAAAAGTTTTTTTTTACAGTAGAAATTAATTTCTATTATTCTAACAAAGTTTTATGCGAATCAACTTTGGATGTTTCATTCGAGGTTGATTCGCTCATCCCTAGCTGGCGCTTTTTCCTATAGTGTGCAGGCGCGACCACCACTACTGGAATGCAGGGTGGTCATAACCATAGAAATGAGCAGTGTCTAATGTTATTGAAAAATGAATCAAGCCAGCAAAGAAAGCAATATGGACGATCACAATACATTAGTAAGTGCCTTGTGTTAACTTCCTCTACATGATAAATGCCACTTGCTGAAGTGAGACCACCACTTCAACTACATTGACTGAAATGCCGGCAGATGGAGGTTCCTGCACTGCTATAGGAGTCCCTGCACTTGGTCCCCACAGCCACTTTCTCTCCCACTCCACTGAAATCTGTCCTCGGCCTCACTGCCTTTCTCATTCTACCCCAGACAATTTAAGTTCACGCCATTTACCCATTGAGATAGAGGTGCAGCAGTGCGGAGAAGTGGTAGAAGACCTGTAAGGACCTGGGTGAAGTCAACATGTGGGTGGAACTCCAGTGCTGTGTGTGTGAGAGGTTGTTGTTTCCTTCCATAAGTTGTCAAATACTAGGAGTTGTAGTTCTTTCCTTATACGCATGCCCTGATAGCCTATAATAACATCCTAGAAATGCGGGGAGTTGTAGCTCTGTCCTCTTTTATACCTTTTGTAATGGCCACTGATGCTACATAAAAACAGCCTGGACATGCTGGGAGTTGTAGCTCTCTCCTCTTATACTATGTGGCCATAGTATTTGTAAAACTTGTCAATATATTACAGTGGGTGAAATATTCGAATCCAGTGTAACCGAGGAGGTCTTTAAGAGCAGATCGTATATCAACTGTAACACAAATAATATCATTTATTTGGCGACCTGCAATGCCTGCAGCGTTCAAAACATGGGATACACCTCAAACAAGTGAGAATAAGGCCTCATGCACACGACCGTATGTATTTTGCCGTCCGCAAAAAATACGGATGACGTCCGTGTGCATTCAGTATTTTGCGGAACGGAGCAGCTGGCTCCTGATAGAACAGTACTATCCTTGTCCGTAATGCGGACAATATTAGGACATGTTCTATTTTTTTGTGGAACGGAAATACGGACATATAGAAACAGAAGGCACACGGAATAAATTCCGTTTTTTTTGCGGACCCATTGAAATGAATGGTTCCGTATACAGTCCGCAAAAAAAAACACGGAAAGAAAATACGTTCGTGTGCATGAGGCCTAAGAAAGCACTCGTCGGATGTCTCCAATATCACACTGCAGAACGTCTCGATGCTATCTAGACATTTTAGAGATGTGTAACATCCCAGAGTATGTCACTAAACTCTTTCTCCCCGCTACAACATGTTAGGTGTATGTATATTGTCATCTGGTATAAGTTTACATCGCTTTCTTCATAATGTGCAATATCTAGGCCTGTTTTATATACACTGCTCAAAAAAATAAAGGGAACACAAAAATAACACATCCTAGATCTGAATTAATTAAATATTCTTCTGAAATACTTTGTTCTTTACATAGTTGAATGTGCTGACAACAAAATCACACAAAAATAAAAAAATGGAAATCAAAATTTTCAACCCATGGAGGTCTGGATTTGGAGTCACACTCAAAATTAAAGTGGAAAAACACACTACAGGCTGATCCAACTTTGATGTAATGTCCTTAAAACAAGTCAAAATGAGGCTCAGTAGTGTGTGTGGCCTCCATGTGCCTGTATGACCTCCCTACAACGCCTGTGCATGCTCCTGATGAGGTGGCGGACGGTCTCCTGAGGGATCTCCTCCCAGACCTGGACTAAAGCATCTGCCAACTCCTGGACAGTCTGTGGTGCAACGTGACGTTGGTGGATAGAGTGAGACATGATGTCCCAGATGTGCTCAATTGGATTCAGGTCTGGGGAACGGGCGGGCCAGTCCATAGCATCAATGCCTTCGTCTTGCAGGAACTGCTGACACACTTCAGCCACATGAGATCTAGCATTGTCTTGCATTAGGAGGAACCCAGGGCCAACCGCACCAGCATATGGTCTCACAAGGGGTCTGAGGATCTCATCTCGGTACCTAATGGCAGTCAGGCTACCTCTGGCGAGCACATGGAGAGCTGTGCGGCCCTCCAAAGAAATGCCACCCCACACCATTACTGACCCAATGCCAAACCGGTCATGCTGGAGGATGTTGCAGGCAGCAGAACGTTCTCCACGGAGTCTCCAGACTCTGTCACGTCTGTCACATGTGCTCAGTGTGAAACTGCTTTCATCTGTGAAGAGCACAGGGCGCCAGTGGCGAATTTGCCAATCTTGGTGTTCTCTGGCAAATGTCAAACGTCCTGCACGGTGTTGGGCTGTAAGCACAACCCCCACCTGTGGACGTTGGGCCCTCATATCACCCTCATGGAGTCTGTTTCTGACCGTTTGAGCAGACACATGCACATTTTTGGCCTGCTGGAGGTCATTTTGCAGGGCTCTGGCAGTACTCCTTCTGTTCCTCCTTGCACAAAGGCGGAGGTAGCGGTCCTGCTGCTGTCACGAGTGTATGTGAGCAACGATAGTAATTCACAGTACAGAGCAACTGACTGGACCCAGAACTAGGGAGGATAAAGGGTGACCCCTGTCCGACCCTCAATGCTTTCCCTATTCTGCTAAAGCACATGCCCGGATCCAAAAGGTGGAACGAGGCATGCCCACGTGCCTAAGACTAATGACCACTGTAACCCCTACAATAGTGGAAGGGGCACGGCCACCAGTGCCCTACTCAGTATATGGAGGGAACCGTGGCCACCTCAGATCCAGCCAGAAAACAAACAGGAATACAACAATGTCTGCAGACTTAGCTGAAGGTGTTGTAGCCGCAGAGAAGACGGATCCAAGGACAGGCTGGCAAAATCCGGAGTGCTAGCTGCAGCAGAACACAGGTCCAGTGGACTGATAGCTACAAGTTAAGAAACCAAAGCAAGAACCACAACTGAAGTGAGAACTCCTCCCAGCTCTAGTAGTGACATCATCACAGGGGTGGAGAAACAGAGCTGTGAGAACGTCCCAAAGCTCTGGTAGTGACAGTACCCCCCCCTCTACGGGTGGACTCCGGACACCCAGGACCCACCTTCTCAGGATGAGCCCTATGAAATGCCCTGATGAGGCGAGTGGCTTTAATGTCCGACACCGGAACCCACATCCTCTCCTCAGGACCATAACCCTTCCAATGAACGAGGTACTGAAGAGAACCGCGGACAATGCGAGAGTCCACAATTCTGGAAACCTCAAACTCCAGATTGCCATCAACCAAAATCGGAGGAGGAGGCAAAGAGGAGGGTACCGTGGGCTGGACATATGGTTTTAAGAGAGATCTGTGAAATACATTATGTATCTTCCAAACCCGTGGAAGATCAAGACGGAAGGCAACAGGATTGATGACTGACAAGATTTTATAAGGCCCAATAAACTTGGGACCCAATTTCCAGGAGGGAACCTTCAACTTAATGTTTCTAGTAGACAACCACACCAGATCACCCACATTCAGGTCCGGACCAGGCACACGTCTCTTATCAGCCACACGCTTATACCTCTCACTCATCTTTTTAAGATTACTCTGAATCTTTTGCCAAATGGTAGACAAAGACGAGGAAAATCTCTCCTCCTCAGGTAAACCAGAAAGAGCCCCTCCCGAGAATGTACCAAACTGCGGATGGAACCCATATGCACCAAAGAATGGTGACTTATCAGAAGATTCCTGACGACGGTTGTTCAGAGCAAACTCAGCAAGAGGGAGAAATGAACACCAATCCTCCTGGTTCTCTGAAACAAAACAGCGCAAATATGTCTCCAGATTCTGATTGAGGCGCTCAGTCTGACCATTCGACTGCGGATGAAAAGCAGAAGAGAAGGACAGCCGAACCCCCAGGCGAGAACAGAAAGCCTTCCAGAACCTGGACACAAACTGCGTGCCTCTATCGGAAACAATATCAGAGGGAATGCCGTGCAATTTAACAATATGGTCGACAAAAGCTTGCGCCAACGTTTTAGCATTGGGTAAACCAGGGAAAGGTACGAAATGAGCCATCTTGCTAAAACGGTCCACCACCACCAGGATCACCGACTTCCCCGAGGAACGAGGAAGATCCGTGATAAAGTCCATGGACAGGTGTGTCCAAGGACGGGAAGGAATGGGTAACGGGAGAAGGGAACCTGAAGGCCGTGAACGAGGGACCTTAGCGCGAGCGCACGTCTCACAAGCAACCACAAAACCCTCCACCGACTTACGAAGAGCCGGCCACCAAAATCTCCGAGCAATGAGATCCACCGTGGCTCTACTCCCGGGGTGACCAGCAAGAACCGTATCATGATGCTCCTTAAAGAGTTTGTGACGTAGCTCAGGAGGCACGAACAACTTCCCAGAAGGACAACGGGAAGGTGTCTCAGTCTGGGCAGCCTGGACCTCGGCCTCCAAATCGGAATATAGAGCAGAAACAACTACCCCCTCCGCCAAAATGGGACCCGGGTCCTCGGAGTTTCCTCCTCCCGGAAAACAGCGAGAGAGAGCATCAGCCTTCACATTTTTTATCCCAGGTCGGAATGTAACAACAAAATTGAATCTGGAGAAGAACAGAGACCATCTGGCCTGTCTCGGATTCATACGCCTGGCCGACTCCAAGTATGCCAGATTCTTATGGTCGGTAAAAACGGTGATAGGGTGCCTGGCCCCCTCCAACCAATGGCGCCATTCCTCGAAAGCCAACTTGATGGCCAACAACTCCCTATCTCCCACATCATAGTTTCTCTCTGCCGGGGAGAGTTTTTTAGAGAAAAAGGCACAGGGTCGCCACTTGGCAGGGGAAGGGCCCTGGGACAAAACCGCACCCACACCCACCTCGGAAGCATCCACCTCAACAATAAAAGGTAAGGAAACATCGGGATGCACCAAGACGGGAGCAGACGCAAAATTCTCTTTAATCTTAGAAAAGGCTGCAAGCGCCTCCTCCGACCAAGAGGAAAAATCCGCCCCCTTCTTTGTCATGTCAGTGAGGGGTTTGACAACAGAGGAATAATTCAAAATGAACTTTCTGTAATAGTTCGCAAAACCCAGAAAGCGCATCAATGCCTTCTGATTCTCAGGAAGCTCCCACTCAAGTACAGCACGGACCTTCTCGGGATCCATGCGAAAACCAGAAGCAGAGAGGAGAAAACCCAGAAATTGAATCTCCGATACCATAAAAAGACATTTCTCCAGCTTGGCGTACAATTTATTTTCCCGCAGAATCTGCAGAACCTGAAAAAGATGATCCTGATGGGTCTGAACATCAGGGGAAAAAATCAAAATATCATCAAGATATACCAATACGAATTTCCCCATTAAATGATAGAAAATACTATTAACAAAATGCTGAAAGACGGCCGGAGCATTCATCAGGCCGAAAGGCATAACGAGATTCTCGAAATGCCCGTCAGGGGTATTAAAGGCCGTTTTCCATTCATCCCCCTCTCTGACCCTGACCAGGTTGTACGCGCCTCTCAAATCCAATTTGGAAAACACCTTGGCCCCAACAATTTGATTGAAGAGGTCCGGGATCAGAGGAAGGGGATAGGGATCGCGAATCGTGATACGGTTCAGCTCCCTAAAATCTAGGCAAGGTCTCAGAGAGCCATCTTTCTTTTTAACAAAAAAAAAAACCGCGGCCACAGGTGACTTTGAGGGACGAATATGCCCCTTTTCGAGACTCTCGGAGATGTAAGTTCGCATTGCGATTCTTTCCGGTTGTGAGAGATTGTAGAGGCGTGCTTTTGGCAGCTTGGCGCCGGGAATGAGGTTAATGGGACAGTCAAACTCCCGGTGAGGAGGTAGCTCCTGAACACCGCTCTCGGAAAACACGTCCGAGAAATCAGAGAGAAATGATGGCACCGTTTTAGTAGACACCTCTGCAAAAGTCGCTGTGAGACAATTCTCTCTACAAAAATCACTCCACTCATTTATTTGCCTTCCTTGCCAATCAATAGTGGGGTTATGTCTAGTGAGCCAGGGTAACCCCAAAACTAGAGGAGACGGCAATCCGTTAAGGACAAAACAAGATATATCCTCCACATGAGTGTCACCTACAGCTAGCCGGATATTGTGAACAATGCCCTTCAGAGATCTCTGTGAGAGTGGAGCAGAGTCAATAGCAAAAACAGGTATATCTTTATCTAATGTGCAAACCTGAAAACCATGCATGGCTACAAATTGAGTGTCAATAAGATTGACGGCCGCTCCACTATCGACAAAAATCTCACAAGAAATGACTTTGCTCTCTAGCGCCACTCTGGCAGACAGGAGAAAACGGGAACTGCAGGTCAGAGGAAAAGCATCAAATCCTACATCAACTTTGCCCAAAGTAGCAGATGAAGCAGAACTTGATGATTTACCTTTTGAGATTTTTCTCTTATTATCGCTCTTAGTACGGTTCAAGAATCTCCTAGACGGACAAACATTTGCCAAATGACCTATGCCCCCACAACAAAAACAGACCATACTCTGAGGACTAAATCCTCTTTTATCAGGGGCAAGTCGAGCTAGCTGCATGGGCTCCTCCTCAGAGGGGAGCGAGACAGGATGAGGCTCCTGCACACTGAATGAGTCCGCACCACTGCCCCTAGACTGACAATGGCTGGACAGAGAGGTCTCGTTTCTTTCTCTTAGACGCCTGTCAAGGCGTACCGCCAATGACATGGCAGACTCTAAGGACGTTGGTCTCTCATGGAAAGCAAACGCATCTTTTAATCTCTCCGAGAGACCATGACAGAACTGACTCCGGAGTGCAGCATCATTCCAACCCGAATCAGCTGCCCATCTCCGAAATTCAGAACAATAAAGCTCCGCAGACCGTTTGTTCTGGCATAAAACACGTAGGTTAGATTCGGCCAGAGCAACACGATCCGGGTCATCATAAATCTGCCCCAGGGCCACAAAAAATCCCTCCACGGATCGAAGGGAGGGATCCCCTGATGGCAGCGAAAAAGCCCAAGTCTGAGCATTACCCCTGAGCAGGGAGATGACAATCCTCACCCTCTGCTCTTGATTACCAGAAGAGTGAGGACACAAGCAAAAATGGAGTTTGCATGCCTCTCTGAAACGAACAAAATTCTCACTGCCCCCTGAGAACGTCTCCGGAAGTGAGACTTTTGGCTCGCAACAGACTCCATGAGCCGGAGCAGGGCCCAATGCTTGAAGCTGGGTCATAGATTGACGGAGATCCGCTACTTCCAAAGAAAGACCCTGCATGCGGTCAACCAGGTCAGAAAGCGGATCCATGTCAAAAAAGGACGGTTTTGGTGGATTATAATGTCACGAGTGTATGTGAGCAACGATAGTAATTCACAGTACAGAGCAACTGACTGGACCCAGAACTAGGGAGGATAAAGGGTGACCCCTGTCCGACCCTCAACGCTTTCCCTATTCTGCTAAAGCACATGCCCGGATCCAAAAGGTGGAACGAGGCATGCCCACGTGCCTAAGACTAATGACCACTGTAACCCCTACAATAGTGGAAGGGGCACGGCCACCAGTGCCCTACTCAGTATATGGAGGGAACCGTGGCCACCTCAGATCCAGTCAGAAAACAAACAGGAATACAACAATGTCTGCAGACTTAGCTGAAGGTGTTGTAGCCGCAGAGAAGACGGATCCAAGGACAGGCTGGCAAAATCCGGAGTGCTAGCTGCAGCAGAACACAGGTCCAGTGGACTGATAGCTACAAGTTAAGAAACCAAAGCAAGAACCACAACTGAAGTGAGAACTCCTCCCAGCTCTAGTAGTGACATCATCACAGGGGTGGAGAAACAGAGCTGTGAGAACGTCCCAAAGCTCTGGTAGTGACAGCTGCTGGGTTGTTGCCCTCCTACGGCCTCCTCCACGTCTCCTGATGTACTGGCCTGTCTCCTGGTAGCGCCTCCATGCTCTGGACACTACGCTGACAGACACAGCAAACCTTCTTGCCACAGCTCGCATTGATGTGCCATCCTGGATAAGCTGCACTACCTGAGCCACTTGTGTGGGTTGTAGACTCCGTCTCATGCTACCACTAGAGTGAAAGCACCGCCAGCATTCAAAAGTGACCAAAACATCAGCCGGGAAGCATAGGAACTGAGAAGTGGTCTGTGGTTACCACCTGCAGAACCACTCCTTTATTGGGGGGGGTCTTGCTAATTGCCTATAATTTCCACCTGTTGTCTATCCCATTTGCACAACAGCATGTGAAATTGATTGTCACTCAGTGTTGCTTCCTAAGTGCACAGTTTGATTTCACAGAAGTGTGATTGACTTGGAGTTACATTGTGTTGTTTAAGTGTTCCCTTTATTTTTTTGAGCAGTGTATTATGCTGTAATTTCCATGTACACCAGCAGGTGGCAGCAGTATGTAGTAGGATCTTAGCCAGTTTAGTATATCTGGACTGGAATAGTTCATTCCAGTCTAGCCCCCCCTCTTTGAGCAGAAGTGGGCTGGCCCATGTCCTGTCTCATGGGGAGGAAGGAAAGTTCTAGTTAGTGTACCAGCCCCCCCTGCTAGGGGAAGGCTGTGTTGGTAGGAGCTCCCAGTTACAGGGATCCCATCCCTGGAGCCAGCCTTGGCTGAGGCCAAAAACTCCATTCCCAGACTGAGCCATCAGCCTCAGTGCTGGTAGAAAGCAAGCAGCCCCTCCAGTCCTCCAGGAAGAGCATTCCCTGTGAGCATAGCTGTGAGTACAGATCTAGAGACCAGGAGAAGCCAAATTCCTCCTCAGCTAGTCAGGCCCATATCAAGCAGAAGACAGACAGAGCAGAAGATAGATACCTGCCAGATTCTCCAGGCATATGACAAGATGCAGAACATATATTGATTCCTGCCACATATTGCCAATACCTGCTGGGACTTAAGACTAATGCTGTATCTGGTATGGATTAAAGCTGCAACCAGTAAAGACAAGTTGAACTTTATTACCCGTCTGGATCTCATTCCTTATCACCAAAGTTCCTTAATTACTCCTACTAACAACACTCAATTTATTGCAAGTGAGCCAGGATCCAGAAGTCCAGCCGTACCAAGGTAGGAGACACCGTTGACACTACGCAGAGACATTATCCCCACTCTGGCATTCCTCACCTGGTACGTGAGTTACAACACCTTAAAGGGCTCTGAGACTATAACCTGCGCACATTGCAATTGGCGTCACGAACAAAAAAACATAAATTATGCGCCAGTGTGCCTCATTCCCAATCCGGCTTACTGCAGATGTTCATCAGGGTGACTTGACAAGCCTGAGTGTCATGGGTATAGAAAGGGGGTGTAGATCCGCACGAGGAGGAGACATAAACAGGCGACTGCTGAATAGAGAATCCTTTTGGATTTTTACACTGAACACGAGAAATCGGAAGGGTATGAATAATGGATATGATGTGATCTATGAGCACTGACTCGCTCCCGTTTTGTTTCTTGTTGTGTTATAATTGAGTAGCATTTTGCATCCATTTTAAGAAAGCCATTGGAGGCAGCTCTACCTTGGAGCGGATTATTACTCGACACCCGGCCAGGGGTGCGCCTCATGGCAAGAGAGGATTTTTAAACCAGAGTATGTGATAGCACAATGTGGTTATGATTAAGTCGTACAGTCGAAACGCGTAGACCTTGCCTGTCTGGTCAGCCTATGGATTTTATAATGAAGAAATGAAGAAATTGGATTGTATCCTGAGCCTGCTGCTGGATTTTTTTCTACTGTTCTCATTCTGTCCTCTTATATACCTTTTCATGTAATGGCCACTGATGCTACATAAAAACAGTCTGGACATGCTGGGAGTTGTAGCTCTCTCCTCTTATATCCCTCTGCATGCAATGTCCACTGATGCCACATAATAACAGTCTGAACATACTGGGAGTTGTAGTTTTGTCCTCTTATATCCCTCCCTATGTAAGTCCATCCCATAATAACAGTCTGGACAAGCTGGGAGATATAGTTCTGTCCTCTTTTTTTTTTTTTTAAAGGCCACACATCCAGAGTTTTTTAATACATAGGAGTCATGTGGGCGGTCCTACTCAGTGATTGACAGCCTCTCCTGTATGCTTAGTCTATTCTCACTATAGACCATCTGTATCATATTGTAGGGGGGGGGGGGGGCAGAAACTTGGCTGAAAGGGTAGCAACATTCATGTGAGCACTGTAAACCTTGCGGCCGCTCCAGTATCTAGATTGGGCCATCTACTTGTGCGCTGTCTACTTAGAAGTGGCCAGTGGCGTACATAGAGAATTAAGGGCCCCACAGCAAGGATCAAACCAGGCCCCCCACACAGGACAGAAGGGTTTCCTCCTAAACCCCGTTCAATGACCCTTGGGCTATTTTGTCCACTGCCTCATTTGCTAAAGTTGTTCCTTTAGAGGGCAGAGTCCTGACCAAGTTTTCACCTCCAGTAGAAGAGGAGATATTACCAACTAAGACTGGGCCCCCTCTTGCCCTGGGCCTCATAGCAGTGGCATGGTCTGCCGCTATGGTAGTTATGCCCCTGTTAGTGGCGGTTCTGAGTACTGCAGCCTCATTCTGTTCACTTGTGAGGGATGGGCAATGATGATTTATTTTTATTTTTTTGCGGTGGGGCGGGTGGAGATAAAAATGAATAACAATGATGTTTTTTTTTTGGGGGGGGGGGGGGGTGGAGATTAGTTAATTATAACTTTCCAACCCGTGAGCTTATCAATCAGAGTTTTTACAGGAGGCAATGCCATAGGGTTCCTCTGTGCCGTGTGCCGCCACATAGTGCTTACATGAGGCATTGTATTATCTTCTTTACTACTAGGGGAGAATACTTTCATACTGCAGAATACAGTGCAATATGAATCATGTGGATTCATATTAAAACCCCAACAAAAAGAAACTTTTATGTGCCTCCACTATGTAACGTTGGAGATTTGCATGGCCCTAAGTATATTGGTGCTGCATTGATAGCAGTTATATCTGGGCTTTTCTGCCACATAAGGAAACACTAGGGCTCTAAATAATAGGGAATAGTTATAGGTTGGTTTCATACATAGGGTTTTTTAGGCATTTTTCATCTTCTTGATTTTGGAGACCTTTTCACTGTATTTTTTTTCCCAAAATACACCTCCTCCAGATATTAGCTGTAAGGCTATGGGAAGTTATAAAAACCAGTAGAAATGTGCATTTCTAGTGGTGTCTTTTCTCATGCTTTGATTTGTTGGGTCCATAGCATTCTGTTTGAAAATTGCAGCATACTCGAGGTTTGGCTCATTTCTGGTGTTTTTGTGGCACAGAGATTCGTTGTTTTTTATATTATGTATGTGTTACGTATGTTTGATGTATGTTTTTTTTTTTAATATAATGCTTTTATTTTAATAGAAAGCTACAGAGGAATTGACATTAAGAGGGGGGTTTAAAGTTTTCTCTTTAAACGGATCACTTGCAAAAAAAAAAAGAAAGGCCATAAAAAAAGTACTAAAATGTGCGATCTGTACAAAATTGCAACATAAAAGGCTAAAAAAGTCATAAAAAGCCCAAAAATGTGTGAAATTATTTTTTTAATACACACCTAGCATGAGGCATAAACAATATGTGCAAGAACTGGAAAAATTTTCAGAGGAGACAAAACATTCTAATGTCTTGAAAGATATTCACCAGCATCACAAGATACTGAACCACTCGATATATGGGGAGGGTGACTTCGGCATTGTATGGCCAGCTGTAGTCTGCTTCAGTTTAGCATTTCCTTTTAGTCCTCCCCCCAGACCCTGTGCCCTTATCCAGCCAGCCTCTCCACTGCAGGGATGTTCTGACAGAGAAGTGGCTTAAGAGGGCGATGTGAGCGAGCAGATAGCGCAGGAAGCAAGCAGAGAACGTGGGAGGTTTTCACAGACTAGACACAGACTTAACCAGTTCCTTTCTGGGGCCTTGCAATATATAACTAGATGATCATTGGATTTTTTATTTTTTTTGCCTGTTCATTTTATTTGCTGTTGAAATGTATTATATTTAAACGGATAAATTGTGTATGGTTTTGAATATAAAGAAATGTGTGATTTTTATTTTATTTTTCCTGTTGTTTCTATAGCACAAAGATTGTCATCATTCTCATCAGTCCCCAATGGTTCTCACAATTAAATTTCCCAATTTCAACTCACATATACACTAGGGTCAATTTCTTAGGTGGTCATTTTTCATGACGTTATATATTCTGTGGCACTTTATATAGTAAAATAGGTAGAATAATAAACAAGCACATACATACAAAACAAGACAGTAAGCAGCTACTGTGCAGCAAAACAGAGCAGAGAGACCCTTAAAGGGGTTATACCAAAAGGAAAATCAGACATCATATAGTACATTAACAACACATAAAACAGCAACTGAGCCAGTAACTAATTACCCATAAAAACAATTTTTATTAAATATCTGATAAAACAGATTGTAACACAATGCAACCCCCAAAACAATTTCTTTGATGATATGAGTGCGGGACAATAGTCCCGCGGGCGGCCCAACGTGACCAGCATCCTTGTAATCTAGGATGCGGTGATCTCCCGTGCGCACGATCAATGCCGCTCCGGGACAGATGGCCCGCTCACGGACCGTATATCTCGGAGTGCATACGGTCGTGGGCAGGAGGCCTTAAAGGGAACCTGTCATCAACTTTATGCTGCCCATACTAACGGCAGAATAAAGTAGAGACAGGTGAGTTGATTTCAGCGGTCTGTCATTTATAAGTTAAAAGTAAGTGGTTGCTGAGAACCAACATCACAATCATTGCAGACTGGGCCTGGAAATGGGTCCCGGCCACCTGAGAAGAGTCATGGCTATTCATGAATTCCTGCTCTCCCTGCCCACCCGCTGATGACTGACAGTCTTCTACCTAGTTTTCTCCCTTTCTGTCTAGCAGAGAACTGCCAATCATCAGCAGATGAACGGGGAGAGAGCAGGAGATTATGAATAACCATGACTCTTCTCAGGTGGCCGTGACTCTTTTCAAGGCCTGGACTGTAATGATTATGATACTGGTTCTCGGCAACCACTTACCTTTAGCTCATGAGTCACACACCGCTGAGATCAGCATTTCTGTCACTACTTTATGCTGCCCTCAGTGAGGTCAGCAGAAAGTTGGTGACAGGTTCCCTTTAAGGAGATGGAATACAGGGTAGAACCACAATCTGTCTCACTGACAACCATCAATAATGAACAAAAATGCATTAAAGTTGTTGACTATGGCACCATGACATAGGAATTGCTTCCCACTAACTATTAATGCTGACGTTACTATATCCGTAACCGAAACCCACTGTCGCAGTAGCTAAACTCAAACTTACTCCAGGATACATTCATATATAACAAACAATGTATAAGAAAAATGCCATACCCAAGATGAAACAGTACTAGTGGTCCTGCCCCATACCCCGGCGCACATTTCGCGTGTTACCGCTTCGTCCTGAAGCCAGAACATATGGCTGGTGAACGATGAAGATTTAAACTGAGCACGTTTGACCTGCTCAATGGCGCTATACAGATCCATTTTATTGAATAGCTCGCTGGCTACACAAAATTTTTAATGTATGCAATTACAAAAATATTCAGATCCAGCTGTTGGTTTGAAAGATGTAGAATATGTTTTGTGTCACAAACCCTTTAAGGCCTCCAAACATATTACACTATTGTCGGCTGAACTTGCCATATCTGGTGGGACTGACCAACATTCTAATGTGTTTGTGGAGCTCCCGACTCAGCCCCAACAGATGATGTGTCAGATTTCAGTGCCCCAAACTTTTGTTCTCCCAGGAGATTAAAAATGCATACTCGCTCAGACTCCAGCATGGACATGTATGTATATGGGGGAATCAAGCATTCAAACCGCTATTAAAATTGTATCAACGCCTTTACCTATGTAAGTTAGCAATGTGTTGCAGCTTTATGAATGGAAATATATCAATATCAGCAATAGTGATAATGTATACATAGTAGACAGGGGCCCCGATAGCAAGGATCTAAATGGGCCCCCTATTATGATGTAGGTTTTTCTGCCCATCACAGAAGGGTCTGGGGTTTGTTTCCCCTTCACACACTTTCTATGACCCTTGGGTCAAATCCCCACCTCCTTCCCTGCAGACAATGACGTTTTCTGAAGCGATGCATCCTGCACAAATTTTTGCTACTAATCACAATGGTGAAGGGACCAGCCAGGGCTGGGCTCACTCTCTTCAAAGGCTCGATGGTAGCTGCATGGTCGACCTCTACAGTATATATTCCCTTGAGGGCCTGTCATTAGGATTAACCAGCAATATGTGGCCAGAGGAAGAAAAGTGCACATCGGGTGTATATGTATGGGTGCAGAAGCCCTCAAACGGGAATGTATTCTGCTCACCTGCTATTGTTGTGCAGCCCATGGCACATCACCAGTGTTTTGCGCCTTCTCACTATCAACTACGAGCTTGACAGCTACAGTCCAGTCTGTCCTCAGTGCTACCATTAGGATTAACCAGACAGATGCCCTAATAATTCTAGATTGTGTCATGATGGGAGGAGACAGAAAAATACATGTCACATATACTAATCTGGAAGAAGACAACAACACTCAAATAAGTCTGGTGCTATTCAAGTGTATTGTGTCCTCCAACCATTCATAAAATAATTCATGATGTAAAGGCAATACTCTTTATTTTTAGGATGTGTCAGTCCAAGAGGCTTGCCCATCTGCCATGGCGGCCAGCATTCAGGATCTCTAACTGCACTCTACAGTCTTGCGATACTGGAGAACAAAGTTCAGTCCATTAAATCCATACATAATTTCATGATTGGTTGGAGTACACAATACATTTAAATTGCACTGGAATTATATGAGTGTTGTTGGCCTCTTCAAAAAACAATATTCTTCTATCATAATTCAAATGACCTACAAGTTTCTGCTTGGGTTGGGGACTCCAGGCCTAAATTCCATTTTAATGATATCTGGGTACAAGCACTATTATTTAGAAGCATGTAAGTATTATTAGGATACTGTATGGCATTATTACTTAGGTACCATAGTTCTATTAGCTCTAGTGGTATTATATTGTGCCTTGCATGGTGGTGGTATCAGTGGATGGTAACTTTTTTTTTGCACTTTTTGATAGACTAATTATTGAATAATATGTAACTGCATCATATTTATATTATTTCTATAGCCAGAAAGATAAAAGCCTCACTTTTTGGGTCCCAGTGAGTCCTGAAAACCTACCTTAAATATAACACCCCTGTAGAAGACATTTTGCAATATATTTACCATCATGAACATTGTCTTGGGTCCCTTGGGCCCACTAGAGGAAATCATTTCCAGGAGCCAAATCTTAATACATCAATATAGGTTTTAAATCGAAGGAATAGACCTGGTGGCAAGTTATTTTTCCCAAAGTCAGCTCTAAATGTTTTTTTTTATTTTTTATCTTACACCTTTGTGGCCACTATAACATCAGAGCCTGGGCCCTAGTACTTTGGTGGGCCAGTCCAACCCTGGTCCCAGAGTTGCTTGG
This sequence comes from Bufo bufo, assembly GCF_905171765.1. Classification (NCBI taxonomy): domain Eukaryota; kingdom Metazoa; phylum Chordata; class Amphibia; order Anura; family Bufonidae; genus Bufo; species Bufo bufo. Next base: position 92,726,410 of record NC_053392.1, read on the forward strand.
ATCTACCATTTGGGAACCCAGTCGCATGACATTCCATTTATGAAAATCAAGCTTCCACCAACATCAAGTCCTTTACTGGGTTTCCAGCCTGGGTTTGGAATTGGATATCACTTTCACTATGAATGAAACCAGAAAGATTTTACTCTATGGTGCATTTACAGGTGAGATGGATTCAGGAGTTTGCGCATGAGTCAGGGAGAGGAATAGTTCAGGCCTCGTCCATAGTGGAAGTAATGTCCGGTCTAAAGCCCAAGCCAGAAACCTGATAAAGCACATGACATCGGCGGAAGCGCGAGTTTTAGAAAGGGAACGTCACGTGACCAGTTTCCTTAGCAGCCGATTCATGCAAGTTTGGGACAGTAAGTACATTACAAACTTTCTTCTACAGACAAGTTGTGTGTAACTAAGGTAAGTTTGCAGGACCTGCTCCTTAGAATTTTTTTTTTAAAGAGTAGGTACACTTTGGCAAAACTTTTGATATTTCATAACGACATATCAAAAGTTTTCTTCTGTGAGGGTCTGAGTGCTGAGACTCATAGGATTTCTATTGAGGTTGCCATCTTTCTGAGTGGTTCTTACTTCTTGTTTTAGCGATTAGCGGGGTCTAAGCACTGATTAAAACCTTTAATATGTTGTCATGACATATCAAAAGCTTTGTTAATGGGTAGTTACCCTTTAACATTTTACTACAGGTCTCCAGACACTATCTGGACTTCTTTGTGGACTAAAGTTTCAGGGGGTACTGTGCTTTCTTGTGAAGAGATCTATAACTGGGGTATAGAGTCTTATAGACCATGCAATACTCCCTGAGAAAAAGGATTTGCAGATAAGCTCTCTTACAAAGGAAAGAAAGCCGTCTCTGTAGTTCCAGCTAATGGATGTATATGCCTTATATTGAATGTCCTTTTATTTAACATGCATTACATCATAATATTAGCCAAACCAAGAGCCTTCTTTAAAAGCAAAAGGGGTCCCATTGTAAGCAGGAAAACATTTAGATACGAGTTCCTCAGCTTCACTGACTAACATAGACTAGATGCTTCACCAAGGAATGAGGAGCTTACACTAAAGCACATGTATGACCTTCAAATTGACCTTCTGAGGGAACCATTTTGTGAGTATCATTGCAGTTCCACTTTTTTTACCTTTGTTACAGAGTCTAGAAGGTGCCCTAATAAGAAGTATCTGTCTCAGTTACAATCTCCCAGTAACTATACATTTACAAATGCATGCAATGATGTCACACGTTATGCTACAGAGCATTTCATATTTTGAAAGTTTCATAATGGAATGTACAGCTGTCAGAGAAGATAACATAACTGCATATGAGAAGCACGTCATACCAGCAGCTTGTCCTGTACAAAATCAAAACTTATGTACAATAAGGGCTAGTTGCAGACAGTAATCAAAGTGGGGCCTCCTACATTGTACATGATGGATTGCTGACGTAAAGTCAGCTCATGTACGTATTCCATGATGGACATTGCTAATAGAGAGAGTTATATATATTTCTAATAAAGCAAATAACTTCTTCTACAGAAGAAGCAACTGATGGTGTAAGTCCAGGCACTGCTTCTGGTGGAAGTGGTCTGCAACCAATTGCAAGATACACAGTGGTGTCTCCACCATTCCATTTGTCCCCAGTCTGGTAAGTTCAAACTTCTAGAAGCATCCTGCAAGTGCTCAGTTGGATCCACAGGAGACTCTCCTGTTTAGCTGTACACCCTGCAGAGCTCCACTCCTTTCTGGTTCTGTGCTGTAGTTTCGGCCCCATATGCAATGCTTCAGAATCCACAGTAGATGGTTAGCACTCCTCTGGCATTATGGTGGCACACCCTGGCAGCTGGAGTGCATGCCCTGAAATTTGTCTTCCCAAGAGGTCCTCCAGCAGTCTATCGTATTAGGTGTTTTCAGTACTGGTTCCCCCATTAACATGTATGATTGGAAAGAGTTATTGTGTCCTGTGCTTATTTTGGACACATACAGCCCTTGGCCAGGAGGCTACCAGATTCAGTAGGTATTAACCCAGATAGCAAGTAATTGTGCTGCAATTTTGAAAATGACTTGCTAAGCTATTGCAGACTTGCCAAGCTTCACAAGTATGTTGCAAACTTGCAGCAAGTCTGCTTTGCAAGTCTCCAGATTAACTTGCTTTTGCAAACTTGCTGCAAGTTCTCGTTAGGGGCTCTTTCACACTTGCGTTGTCCGGATCCGGCGTGCACTCCATTTGCCGGAGGTGCCCACCGGATCCGGAAAAACGCAAGTGAACTGAAAGCATTTGAAGACGGATCCGTCTTCAAAATGCGTTCAGTGTTACTATGGCACCCAGGACGCTATTAAAGTCCTGGCTGCCATAGTAGTAGTGGGGAGCGGGGGAGCGGGGGAGCCAGGGCCGGACTGGCCATAGGGCAGACCGAGCATTTGCCTGGTGGGCCGGGCCGCCTCAGGGGGGCCGCCTCAGGGCTCGAGTGGGTGTGCCGGGTATGGCCTAATCACACCCCTGTGCTCCGCCTCCTGCCAGCCCCGGCCGCACAGCTTAATCATCATGACTGAGTGACACAAAAAAGACACAGGAGCAGTATACTTACAGTCCGTGCGGCTCCCGGGGCGCTCCAGAATGACGTCAGAGCGCCCCATGCGCATGGATGACGTGCCATGTGATCACGTCATCCATGCAAGTGGGGCGCCCTGACGTCACTCTGGAGCGCCCGGGGAGCCGCACGGACGGTAAGTATACTGCTCCCCCGCTCCCCACTACACTTTACCATGGCTGCCAGGACTTTAGCGTCCTGGCAGCCATGGTAACCATTCAGAAAAAGCTAAACGTCGGATCCGGCAATGCGCCGAAACGACGTTTAGCTTAAGGCCGGATCCGGATTAATGCCTTTCAATGGGCATTAATTCCGGATCCGGCCTTGCGGCAAGTGTTCAGGATTTTTGACCGGAGAAAAAAGCGCAGCATGCTGCGGTATTTTCTCCGGCCAAAAAACGTTCCGGTCCGGAACTGAAGACATCCTGATGCATCCTGAACGGATTTCTCTTTATTCAGAATGCATTAGGATAAAACTGATCAGGATTCTTCCGGCATAGAGCCCCGACGACGGAACTCTATGCCGGAAGAAAAGAACGCAAGTGTGAAAGGGCCCTCAGTTATTATGCTCTTGCTAGAGACTTGCCAAGCAAATTTGCTGCAAGTTGAAAAAGTGTCAACTAGAACTCGTGCTGTAAGTGCTCTGCAAGTGTACAACTTGCCAGAGAATGTGTGCAGTAAGTTCACAAGACTTACAATTTAACCCTGCCACAAGTTTGTGGCAAGTTATCCTTGATATCTGGAAAATTGTGGATAGATCCTTGCAGAATTGGCAAAATCTGTCAAAATAAATCTTAAGTCTACATTCAGCTTTAGGGATGTTTATCAAAACTTACAGGACACTTTGAGAATATTCCTCAGAAATAGGTAAAAACAAGTTTTACTCATCACAGATATTGTCCCATTGATATTATATAGGTGGAATCTGATTGGTTGCTACGGGCAACTAAGCCAGTTCTACTTTCAACCAGTTTAATAAATCTTCCCCATAGGTTTCATTACAGATCCTCATGACAATCCCTTCTGATTATATCAATCTATATTATTTTATGCACTTATATAGTGCTACTATCTTCCACAGCATTTTACAGACATTAGCATCGGGCTATCCCCAGTGAAACTCACAATCTAAGTTCCCTATCAGTATGTCTTTGGAGTGTGGGAGGAAACCGAAGTACCCAGAGGAAGCCCACGCAAACACAGGGAGAACATATAAACTCCATGCAGATGTTGTCCTTGGTCGGATTCGAACCTAGGAACCCAGTACTGCTCTAAGCTTATGTGTCAATGTCAGTTCTCCAAATGAAATAACTATTGGCTGTGCAGATTGCAGAATTGAAGAATTGAAGGAGGAGATGTGTGTGACCTTCATTAGGATTACAGATTAATTTTAATATTAATAAACGTAAAATAATGCACCTACAGTCGTGGCGAAAAGTTTTGAGAATGACACAAATATTAGTTTTCACAAAGTTTGCTGCTAAACTGCTTTTAGATCTTTGTTTCAGTTGTTTCTGTGATGTAGTGAAATATAATTACATGTACTTCATACGTTTCAAAGGCTTTTATTGACAATTACATGACATTTATGCAAAGAGTCAGTATTTGCAGTGTTGGCCCTTCTTTTTCAGGACCTCTGCAATTCGACCGGGCATGCTCTCAATCAACTTCTGGGCCAATTCCTGACTGATAGCAACCCATTCTTTCATAATCACTTCTTTGAGTTTGTCAGAATTAGTGGGTTTTTGTTTGTCCACCCGCCTCTTGAGGATTGACCACAAGTTCTCAATGGGATTAAGATCTGGGGAGTTTCCAGGCCATGGACCCAAAATGTCAACGTTTTGGTCCCCGAGCCACTTAGTTATCACTTTTGGCTTATGGCACGGTGCTCCATCGTGCTGGAAAATGCATTGTTCTTCACCAAACTGTTGTTGGATTGTTGGAAGAAGTTGCTGTTGGAGGGTGTTTTGGTACCATTCTTTATTCATGGCTGTGTTTTTGGGCAAAATTATAAGTGAGCCCACTCCCTTGGATGAGAAGCAACACCACACATGAATGGTCTCAGGATGCTTTACTGTTGGCATGACACAGGACTGATGGTAGCGCTCACCTTTTCTTCTCCAGACAAGCCTTTTTCCAGATGCCCCAAACAATCGGAAAGAGGCTTCATCGGAGAATATGACTTTGCCCCAGTCCTCAGCAGTCCATTCACCATACTTTCTGCAGAAGATCAATCTGTCCCTGATGTTTTTTTTGGAGAGAAGTGGCTTCTTTGCTGCCCTTCTTGACACCAGGCCATCTTCCAAAAGTCTTCGCCTCACTGTGCGTGCAGATGCGCTCACACCTGCCTGCTGCCATTCCTGAGCAAGCTCTGCACTGGTGGCACTCCGATCCCGCAGCTGAATCCTCTTTAGGAGACGATCCTGGCACTTGCTGGACTTTCTTGGACGCCCTGAAGCCTTCTTAACAAGAATTGAACATCTTTCCTTGAAGTTCTTGATGATCCTATAAATTGTTGATTGAGGTGCAATCTTAGTAGCCACAATATCCTTGCCTGTGAAGCCATTTTTATGCAACGCAATGATGGCTGCATGCGTTTCTTTGCAGGTCACCATGGTTAATAATGGAAGAACAATGATTTCAAGCATCACCCTCCTTTTAACATGTCAAGTCTGCCATTTTAACCCAATCAGCCTGACACAGTGTCGGACTGGGGTACCTAGGGCCCACCAGTAAAGTTTATTTTGGGGGCCCACCGTACCATACATTCGAATATAATAAATAATTTAACAAGTTTTTCATATGAACATAGGCTGGTTGAGGTGCTGTACATTGAATATATGTATGTAGCACAGTAAATCTAATGTGTTATGTGCCACTTGTGCTTGGGGTGGGAGACTAGGGGCCCACCTTGCTCAGGGGCCCACCGGGGGATTCCCCTGTACCCCTGTGGGCCAGTTCGAGCCTGGCCTGACATAATGATCTCCAGCCTTGTGCTCGTCAACATTCTCACCTGAGTTAACAAGACGATTACTGAAATGATCTCAGCAGGTCCTATAATGACAGCAATGAAATGCAGTGGAAAGTTTTTTTTGGGATTAAGTTAATTTTCATGGCAAATAAGGACTATGCAATTCATCTGATCACTCTTCATAACATTCTGGAGTATATGCAAATTGCTATTATAAAAACTTAAGCAGCAACTTTTCCAATTTCCAATATTTATGTAATTCTCAAAATTTTTGGCCACGACTGTAGACTTCAGTAATCGTACTACTACATATAGATTAAATGGAATAAAACTGGGGACAGAACAAGAAAACAGTACTCAATGTCAGACACCAGCTGCATAAGCAAAAACGATATTAAGGTGTTTAAAAAAAAGAGATAAAAACCTGTGATAGTAGCCCTTTCTATAATCCTTCATATGGCCATGTCTTGAATATGGGATTCAGTTTTGGGCTCCGGATACTATATATATAGGATATAGAGGAGCTAGAAAAGGTTCAGAAGTGGGCGACAAGATTATTAAATAGAATGAAAGGTCTCTTATTATGAGAGGCTTGAAAAATCTGACTTGATCAGAAAAGCTTGGAAAAAAAACTCCTTAGAGGTGATCTCACTGACATGTATAAATACACGCATGGTCAGTACAAAGGTATGGGACAGGATTTATTTATTCCAAGGACCACTCGGCATTCATTATGTGTGGAGGAAAAGGTATTTAGACATCAGTACAGTTAATGTCCCGTTATACACTACTATGTAAGGCAGACTACATGGAATGAACGTTCGCACATTGGGCTCATGTAAAGGTGCCGCTGATCACCTGCTTCATCAGTGAAACTTTTGTTTCTACAAACACCAAACTCATAATTTCTGGGCAGCATATCATTCTGTGTAAATAGGGATACAGAAATAACGGGGGGCATTTATTAACAGTTTACGCCAAAATTATGGAGTAAAAAAGTAAGAAATGATAGGGCACGCCATATGTGAGCCATAATTGTCAACTTTTTAGGTGACTCACCACTTTTCAGAAATGGGGGAAGATAGGGGTGGGGCTTCGAGAGGCTATATCGATTTACTATAACTTTCTCCACAAACTGGCAGACGTTATAGCTGAAGTCGGCTACAGGTAGTAATGGCAGATACTATGCTTATCTATGCAATCTGCATAAAATGGTTATAATTAATATAACAAGTAATATATACAGTCATTGACAAAAAAAATAATGCCTCCAGATAAAAAATGCAGTTATGTCTCAGGCAGATATGTGAATGATTACAGGTGTGGTTGGAATAGACACTGGGTCTTGCTACAAGAGGGTGTTAAAGTGCATCCCTCGCTGACTTATAAAAAAAGCCCCACATGCTTCTTTTGGGTAGAGTACCTTCTTGGTGAGAGATCGTTGACTGCTAGGCATGTCTCTACAACAGACTCAACAATGGAGAATCATTTGACTAAAAGAAGCATGAATTTTCCACTATCTTGGCTGTTCTGACCTGTAGCTGTTAGGAAGTGTTGGGAACAGTGGTTATTTGAGGGCACTTGCACACAGTGAATGGCTCTGGATTGTTTGATCCACTGACAAGCACGAGCAGCTCCCACAGTTTTGTTGTCCACCATCCAGCCAAAGGTGGCATCTTCATAACACACCCCTGTTTCTTCCCAGACCATTTGCAGGTGCTTAGCAGAAGGAAATTTGGTGTAACACCACAGCCACCACCTTAGTTTGAATTAGTGTCATGAACAAGAAACCTGGACTGCTATGGACTGGAACCGTATTGTCTTTAGCCAGGTTTATCCAGGTTCTGTTTGGGATCTGACAATGGTCAGGTTTCAGTATGGAGGCCTGGTAGTGAGCTTTTCCATCCTGCCTTTCATGTTGAATGACACATTGCCCCAACTGCTCCTGTGATGATCTGGGGAGCCATCACATACAACAGTTGGTCACCCCTAGTAGTGATACGAGGGACACTAACAGCTCAGCGATATGTGCAGGACATCCTGAGACCTCATGTGTTGCCTCTCTTGGCGGGGCTTCCAGCTGGCATTTTTCAGCAAGAGAATGCTCATCCATACACAGCAAGGGTTTCCCAGGAAGGTCTACACTAGACTGCAACACTTCTTTGTCCTGATTGGTCACGATTCATCGAATGGAGCATTTATGGGACCAGCTGGACACACTAGTAACTACTAGTGTGCAGGATCTACTGGCGCAGCTTTAAAATCTGTGGGCAAATGTGCTGTAGATTACCATGCAGAACCTGTATGCCTCCATGCTCAACCGTATCTCGTCTTGTAGCCAGGCTAGAGGCAGCCCAACAGTTTTCCCCAATAAACTTCTACTTTCGCTCTAATTATGTAATTACTTTTCATATATCATCATGACAAGCGTACTTTCGAGTCGTTCCCCCCTATGTCCCCCAATTCCCAACCAAATAAAGACGCCACACCACAGGTGGATTTTATTGGCCACAGCAGCCATTTATTAAATAACAAAACATACAATAAATAATATAAATAACCACCCCTCCCAAAAGGCCTTCCCACATGAAGGCCCGCTTAAGAAGAACCTGAAACACGGGGAGGGTCCTTGGAGCCCTGTAAACCTGACGAGTATCTGCCCCGCCCCTTAATTGAATTAAATTACCTCTATCCGATAAGCGCCAGCTCAGAGGCAGAAAACGGTAACCATGGGCTACAAATGTAGGCAGATTCCCGCCATATCACGCCCCCACATTCCAGTACCTGGGGAGTCCAGAGCCCACTTGGCTCCCTCCCCACCACGCCAGATCCACCATAACCACCAACTCCAAGGACCCACCACCGCCCATGACCCAAGGTGGTGACACCTCACCTCCTTGCTTCCCACCACACCCGCAAAGCCAACTCAATCCCGTCCTGCAAACCCGAACACCATAAATCAATTCCCACCCCGTTCAGGTGTACTCTATCCCCCCTTCAAAACTCCCTCACACCAGCTTCCAAATCCCTATGACGCACCGCAAAACCACCATTCCTCACCACAAAACGCCCTACCGCCCTATTAACTTTGATCCTGGCTTTATTGACCCTCTCCACTAATCTAGCGTCACTCCACTGCTTCCGTGGCACCATATCCGACCAGACTGTCACCAAACCTGGAAACTGAGCCCACAAACGTAATAAATCAAATTTAATGTCCTTGGTGAGCTCCTAAAAGGACACATCCCCAAATCATTCCCCCCCACATGTAACACCAATACCCCCGGGGCAACATCTAATCTTGCAAATCTATCTACGCTCCTCAGAACACGTACGAGTGCCGCATGATCCACACCAGGCAAGCCGAACCACCTGCAGGAAACACAAAATACAACATATCAACAAAAAAGTCCTTCACATACCCCCCAACCCTGACAAACACCATTCCCCCTCTTATAACAACGCCGGCCTAACATATGACCGGAACCAGATAGACTCCCACCGCCCAATGCGGCGAATTTTCGTCATCCCCCAACCCCCTTCTAGCGGCCTCCATGGCCGTGCCAATCCGGAAAGAGTGACCCTCAAACAGTGAGGGGTCCCTATCCAACCTTGTTAAACAAGACCGTAACACAGCTAAAAACTGAAAACGTGAAAGAAAAGACCCATCCTCATGCACCAACAGTGGCCCATCACCCTCAACCACATTCCCCCAAAATTCTTTAAGACACCGAACCGGGCACGTGACCGATCCCACTATCTGGTATAAAACAACCCTACAACCCCGACCCAACTGATCTGTTTTAGACCTCCTAATATGAAATTCCACCCTGTCAGCAAATAACTCCACATCCTCTCTCTGAAGCCCACCCCCACGGCTCTTACTCGGACTGACCAATTCCCTAATCCGCAATGCCTCAAAAAAGGCCAAAGAAAAAGCTAACTGAAACAACCTATCCTCCCCAACCGACACACAAACGTGACCCAACTGCTCCACCATGTCCGCTAACAACGTGAAGGAAATAGACCTACGCTGATCCTGACTGGGAGACCTCCTCCTCCAACCCTTCAATGCCTGCAACACCCAAAATGATTTAGTCACATCCGGCTTTGCCCGGCACTTACAACCAAATGCCACTCCTGCCATAAACTTTCCTATTCTGGACACCGACCACCCCTCCTCTCGGCAATGCCCGACAAACAACAACAACAGAAACCCATCTTCCAGACCGTGCCCCTGAAAACGCTGACACCCTTCCTTCCAACACCCCCATGCCTTATCATATGCCGCCCAGGTTCCCCCCGACAAGGATCCCCTCACCAACTCTCCAACCGACCAAATGGCAGATTCCACAGCTCCAATGCGGCGAATTTTCGTCATCCCCCAACCCCCTTCTAGCGGCCTCCATGGCCGTGCCAATCCGGAAAGAGTGACCCTCAAACAGCGAGGGGTCCCTATCCAACCTTGTTAAACAAGACCGTAACACAGCTAAAAACTGAAAACGTGAAAGAAAAGACCCATCCTCATGCACCAACAGTGGCCCATCACCCTCAACCACATTCCCCCAAAATTCTTTAAGACACCGAACCGGGTACGTGACCGATCCCACTATCTGGTATAAAACAACCCTACAACCCCGACCCAACTGATCTGTTTTAGACCTCCTAATATGAAATTCCACCCTGTCAGCAAATAACTCCACATCCTCTCTCTGAAGCCCACCCCCACGGCTCTTACTCGGACTGACCAATTCCCTAATCCGCAATGCCTCAAAAAAGGCCAAAGAAAAAGCTAACTGAAACAACCTATCCTCCCCAACCGACACACAAACGTGACCCAACTGCTCCACCATGTCCGCTAACAACGCGAAGGAAATAGACCTACGCTGATCCTGACTGGGAGACCGCCTCCTCCAACCCTTCAATGCCTGCAACACCCAAAATGATTTAGTCACATCCGGCTTTGCCCGACACTTACAACCAAATGCCACTCCTGCCATAAACTTTCCTATTCTGGACACCGACCACCCATCCTCTCGGCAATGCCCGACAAACAACAACAACAGAAACCCATCTTCCAGACCGTGCCCCTGAAAACGCTGACACCCTTCCTTCCAACACCCCCATGCCTTATCATATGCCGCCCAGGTTCCCCCCGACAAGGATCCCTCACCAACTCTCCAACCGACCAAATGGCAGATTCCACAGCTCCTGGGGAAAGCTTGCTCCTTGCTCGTCCGCCTCCGGTGCCAACACCCGAAACCAGTCCCACTGAAAACGAGACAAGGCATCGGCAATTGAGTTATTTACCCCCGGCACATGAGTCGCTACTATCCAAGCATTCAGTGATAGACATTAGACAACCCAAAACCAAATGCTGAAGCAAGCACACAACCGGCGGACATGAAGCCGAAATACGATTAATAGCCTCCACCACCCCCAAGTTGTCGCAATGGAACCACACCTTCCTATTTCGGAAAAATTCCCCCCAAATGGACACCGCCACCACAATGGGAAAAAGCTCTAGCAACACTAAATTCTTCACCCAGCCTTCTTCCTTCCATTTCAGCGGCCACTCGCCTACACACCACCGACCCTGTAAATATGCCCCAAAACCGTGCCCACCCGCTGCATCAGTAAACAAGTCCAGCTCTGCCGCCAACACCCCATCCGCCATCCATAAAGACCGCCCATTATATCTTTCCAAAAAGAAAGCCCACACCTTTAAATCATCCCGCAGCTCCCGATTAAGCCGCACAATGATGAGGAGCCCGAACCCCCGCAGTCGCCCTAGCCAATTTCCTACAAAAAATCCGCCCCATTGGCATAATATGGCACACAAAATTTAGCTTACCCAACCACATGCCAACGACACCTCACGTCGAAGATCATCTAACTTGTCCTCAGGCAATCTGCACTCCATTGCCACAGTATCGATGACGATACCCAAAAAACTCAGCCCCGTTGTAGGGCCTTCCGTTTTTTCCCGTGCCAAGGGTACCCCAAAAAGCTCCGACATGGCTTCAAACGAATGCAACATCACAGAGCATCCATTCGAACCTGGCTGCCCAATAAACAAAAAGTCATCCAAATAGTGGATAATCAAACCCCACCCGACCACTCACGCGCCACCCATTCCAAAAATGGGCTGAAAGTCTCAAAATAAGCGCACGACACCGAACAACCCATAGGCAAACACCGATCAACAAAAAAAAAAAGGCCCAAAAACACCCCAACAAGTGCTGACAATCCGGGTGTACCGTTAACAGACAAAAGGCCGCCTCGATATCCACCTTAGCCAACAATGCTCCCTGCCCATAAGACCGAACCCAACGAACCGCCTCATCGAACGAGGTATATACCACTGAACACAATTCCGGCGCAATCCTGTCGTTAACCGAACCCCCTTTTGGAAAAGAAAGGTGGTGGATAAGGCGAGATTTGTTAGGCTCCCTCTTTGGCACAACCCCCAATGGTGACACCCGCAAATCCTGCATCGGCAGGTCCCGAAAGGGCCCTGTCATGCGACCTAACTCCACCTCTTGTCACCACCCCTGGACGCTCCATCGCCGACTTCAAATTTTTTCTCCCTTGCCAAAAATCACCCCCAACGAACGGAATCCGAAATCCCTCCCAAAAACCCCCAAACAAAAACGTCACCGCCTCCACATTAGTGTACCTATTTAGAAAGGGTACCATCTCTGTTACCCGAATTGGCGTCCGCCCCTTTTCCATACCCCTCGCCACCCCTTTTCCTCTACGACCTTTAAAACACAGCTGCGCTCCATGATTCCCCCCACATGAGGAACACTCGTGCTTAAATTTGCACTTATCCCCATACCTGCATCCACCCTCATTAAACTGGAAACATAACCCCTTTTGTAAGGCCGCCGAGCGCTCTTATTGCCCAGAACCCACCGGCACCCCCTGGAAAGGACTGCCCTGCCCTAACTGGGGCCATCACCCGCATCCACAAACCTATATCTTTTCGTTGCCGAAATTGCTCATCATACCTCAACCACCCGAACCCCCCATATACCCTATATGCCTCCCCTATCGCGTCCAGATAACAGAAAAGTGCAGAACAATTCTCCGGCGCCTTCTCCCCAATGACACTGGCCAGGATCACAAATGCCTGCATCCAGTTGGAAAAAGTCTGCAGAATCAAACGATACCGCCGCCTATCCTCGTCTTCTTTTTTTTTATCATCCTTCCTCTCTCTATCCAAATTAAACCTCTCAAGGGGGAGCAATGAGAAAATGTCCACATATTTCCCTTTCCAAATTTTTTCTTTTACCTCCATCTTCAAGTGCGCCCACAGAGGCCCCTCAAAGCAAACATAAACCTCCCCTCGTGGCTCGTCTAACCGCGGCTCCCCCCCGTCCTTATCCTTACTACCCTCACTCTCCCTAACCCCATCCATATCATTCGACCCCTGTAACGATGCCGCCAACGCCCCGCTGGCCCCCGCATACATAGCCCTATTACACCTCGTCCGTTCTGCAATACCCGGTACTGCTGACCCCTGCACGTCCTAAGCCGATCCAACCAGTCCTTTTACTAGCTCCCGCAAACCCAGTAATAAATCCCCCAGCCCACCAGCTACGGACCCCCCAGGCCCCCGCCAACCCCGGAAGCCCCCCCGAGACAAGCAACCGCTAATGAGGACTCCCCGCGTATCTCACCTAGCTGCGTGGACGCTGTGAATCCACCAGCTGGAATCGGCAGAAACGGACTTTGACCGGTGCTGATCTCTCCTCTGATTGTCATCTGGACTTCTGCACTGCCTGTGCCACCACTTGCTGCTGCTGCTACTGGAGCCTGCACTTCCGCAGCTCCCTCACTAGAGGCCGCCATCGTACAAGCTGGAACCAACTGTGACTGTCCGATCACTGAAGAAAGCCCAGGAGCCTGCGCTTCTGCAGCTCCGCCACTAGAGCCCCCACCTACGCAAGCCGGAGCCGTCTCTGAGCCAGCCACACGCTGCCCGATCAGGGAAGGAAGCACAGGGCCGCACATAGAAAGTTTCATTAAATTCTAACAACTCCTTCTTGATGTGTTATTGCTTTGAAAAAATTTGGGGAATTGAGTCAGCACAACCTGTATATAGGTGCACATCACTATGGAAAAATACATATACAAACGGAGAATACAAATGTGATAGCACTCTATATCCAGCATTCTGCCCTGCCTCCATGCTGGATGAGGCATTGGTGTACATTTTGGCCAAAGCGTAATAAGCCACTCACCACGTCAAGGTCGCCTCTATTTGAGTGGTCCCTAATAGAGTTGAGCGAACACCTGGATGTTCGGGTTCGAGAAGTTCGGCCGAACTTCACGGAAATGTTCGGGTTCGGGATCCGAACCCGAACCGAACTTCGTCCCGAACCCGAACCCCATTGAAGTCAATGGGGACCCGAACTTTTGGGCACTAAAAAGGCTGTAAAACAGCCCAGGAAAGAGCTAGAGGGCTGCAAAAGGCAGCAACATGTAGGTAAATCCCCTGCAAACAAATGTGGATAGGGAAATGAATTAAAATAAAAATTAAAAAAATTAAAATGACCCAATATCAATTGGACAGAGGTCCCATAGCAGAGAATCTGGCTTCACGTCAGCAGAGAATCAGTCTCTTCATGCCATAGCAAAGAATCTGGCTTCATGTCAGCACAGAATCAGTCTTCATGTCATAGCAGAGAATCAGGCTTCACGTCACCCACCACTGAAACAGGCCACTGTCACACATTTAGACCCCGGCACCCAGACAGAGGAGAGCGGTCCCGTAACAGAGAATCTGGCCTTATGTCAGCTCAGAATCTGTCTTCATGTCATAGCAGAGAATCAGGCTTCACGTCACCCACCACTGGAACAGGCCACTGTCACACATTTAGGCCCTGGCACCCAGACAGAGGAGAGCTGTCCCGTAACAGAGAATCTGGCCTTATGTCAGCGCAGTATCTGTCTTCATGTCATAGCAGAGAATCAGGCTTCACGTCACCCACCACTGGAACAGGCCACTGTCACACATTTAGGCCCCGGCACCCAGACAGAGGAGAGATGTCCTGTAACAGAGAATCTGGCCTTATGTCAGCACAGAATCTGTCTTCATGTCATAGCAGAGAATCAGGCATCACGTCACCCACCACTGGAACAGGCCACTGTCACACATTTAGGCCCAGGCACCCAGGCAGAGGAGAGAGGTCCCGTAACAGAGAATCTGGCCTTATGTCAGCGCAGAATCAGTCTTCATGTCATAGCAGAGAATCAGGCTTCACGTCACCCACCACTGGAACAGGCCACTGTCACACATTTAGGCCCCGGCACCCAGACAGAGGAGAGCGGTCCCGTAACAGAGAATCTGGCCTTATGTCAGCGCAGAATCTGTCTTCATGTCATAGCAGAGAATTAGGCTTCACGTCACCCACCACTGGAACAGGCCACTGTCACACATTTAGGCCCCAGCACCCAGACAGAGGAGAGAGGTCCTGTAACAGAGAATCTGGCCTTATGTCAGCGCAGAATCAGTCTTCATGTCATAGCAGAGAATCAGGCTTCACGTCACCCACCACTGGAACAGGCCACTGTCACACATTTAGGCCCCGGCACCCAGACAGAGGAGAGAGGTCCTGTAACAGAGAATCTGGCCTTATGTCAGCGCAGAATCAGTCTTCATGTCATAGCAGAGAATCAGGCTTCACGTCACCCACCACTGGAACAGGCCACTGTCACACATTTAGGCCCCGGCACCCAGACAGAGGAGAGAGGTCCCGTAACAGAGAATCTGGCCTTATGTCAGCGCAGAATCAGTCTTCATGTCATAGCAGAGAATCAGGCTTCACGTCACCCACCACTGGAACAGGCCACTGTCACACATTTAGGCCCCGGCACCCAGACAGAGGAGAGCGGTCCCGTAACAGAGAATCTGGCCTTATGTCAGCGCAGAATCTGTCTTCATGTCATAGCAGAGAATCAGGCTTCACGTCACCCACCACTGGAACAGGCCACTGTCACACATTTAGGCCCCGGCACCCAGACAGAGGAGAGAGGTCCTGTAACAGAGAATCTGGCCTTATGTCAGCGCAGAATCAGTCTTCATGTCATAGCAGAGAATCAGGCTTCACGTCACCCACCACTGGAACAGGCCACTGTCACACATTTAGGCCCCGGCACCCAGACAGAGGAGAGAGGTCCTGTAACAGAGAATCTGGCCTTATGTCAGCGCAGAATCAGTCTTCATGTCATAGCAGAGAATCAGGCTTCACGTCACCCACCACTGGAACAGGCCACTGTCACACATTTAGGCCCCGGCACCCAGACAGAGGAGAGAGGTCCTGTAACAGAGAATCTGGCCTTATGTCAGCGCAGAATCAGTCTTCATGTCATAGCAGAGAATCAGGCATCACGTCACCCACCACTGGAACAGGCCACTGTCACACATTTAGGCCCCGGCACCCAGACAGAGGAGAGAGGTCCTGTAACAGAGAATCTGGCCTTATGTCAGCGCAGAATCAGTCTTCATGTCATAGCAGAGAATCAGGCTTCACGTCACCCACCACTGGAACAGGCCACTGTCACATATTTAGGCCCAGGCACCCAGGCAGAGGAGAGAGGTCGCGTAACAGAGAATCTGGCTTCATGTCAGCACAGAATAAGTCTTCATGTCACAGCAGAGAATCAGGCTTCACGTCGCCCACCACTGGAACAGGCCACTGTCACACATTTAGGCCCCGGCACCCAGACAGAGGAGAGGTTCATTCAACTTTGGGTTGCCCCGCAATATAATGGTAAAATGAAATTAAAAATAGTATTGAATGAGAAAGTGCCCTGGAGTAGAATAATATATTGTTAAGGGGAGGTAGTTAATATCTAATCTGCACAAGGGATGGACAGGTCCTGTGGGATCCATGCCTGGTTCATTTTTATGAACGTCAGCTTGTCCACATTGGCTGTAGACAGGCGGCTGCGTTTGTCTGTAATGACGCCCCCTGCCGTGCTAAATACACGTTCAGACAAAACGCTGGCCGCCGGGCAGGCCAGCACCTCCAAGGCATAAAAGGCTAGCTCTGGCCACGTGGACAATTTGGTGACCCAGAAGTTGAATGGGGCCGAACCATCAGTCAGTACGTGGAGGGGTGTGCACAGGTACTGTTCCACCATGTTAGTGAAATGTTGCCTCCTGCTAACACGTTCCGTATCAGGTGGTGGTGCAATTAGCTGTGGCGTGTTGACAAAACTTTTCCACATCTCTGCCATGCTAACCCTGCCCTCAGAGGAGCTGGGCGTGACACAGCTGCGTTGGCGACCTCTTGCTCCTCCTCTGCCTTCGCCTTAGGCTTCCACTGGTTCCCCTGTGACATTTGGGAATGCTCTCAGTAGCGCGTCTACCAACGTGCACTTGTACTCGCGCATCTTCCTATCACGCTCCAGTGTAGGAAGTAAGGTGGGCACATTGTCTTTGTACCGGGGATCCAGCAGGGTGGCAACCCAGTAGTCCGCACACGTTAAAATGTGGGCAACTCTGCTGTCGTTGCGCAGGCACTGCAGCATGTAGTCGCTCATGTGTGCCAGGCTGCCCAGAGGTAAGGACAAGCTGTCCTCTGTGGGAGGCGTATCGTCATCGTCCTGTGTTTCCCCCCAGCCACGCACCAGTGATGGGCCCGAGCTGCTTTGGGTGCCACCCCGCTGTGAACATGCTTCATCCTCATCCTCCTCCACCTCATCCTCGTCCTCCTCGTCCTCCAGTAGTGGGCCCTGTCTGGCCACATTTGTACCTGGCCTCTGGTGTTGCAAAAAACCTCCCTCTGAGTCACTTCGAAGAGACTGGCCTGAAAGTGCTAAAAATGACCCCTCTTCCTCCTCTTCCTCCTGGGCCACCTCCTCTTCCATCATCGCCCTAAGTGTTTTCTCAAGGAGACATAGAAGTGGTATTGTAACGCTGATAACGGCATCATCGCCACTGGCCATGTTGGTGGAGTACTCGAAACAGCGCAACAGGGCACACAGATCTCGCATGGAGGCCCAGTCATTGGTGGTGAAGTGTGTCTGATCCACAGTGCGACTGACCCGTGCGTGCTGCAGCTGAAACTCCACTATGGCTTGCTGCTGCTCGCACAGTCTGTCCAGCATATGCAAGGTGGAGTTCCACCTGGTGGGTACGTCGCATATGAGGCGGTGAGCGGGAAGGCCGAAGTTACGCTGTAGCGCAGACAGGCGAGCAGCGGCAGGGTGTGAACGTCGGAAGCGCGAACAGACGGCCCGCACTTTATGCAGCAGCTCTGACATGTGGGGGTAGTTGCGAATGAACTTCTGCACCACCAAATTCAGTACATGCGCCAGGCAAGGGATGTGCGTCAAACCGGCTAGTCCCAGAGCTGCAACGAGATTTCGCCCATTATCGCACACCACCAGGCCGGGCTTGAGGCTCACCGGCAGCAACCACTCGTCGGTCTGTTGTTCTATACCCCGCCACAACTCCTGTGCGGTGTGGGGCCTGTCCCCCAAACATATGAGTTTCAGAATGGCCTGCTGACGTTTACCCCGTGCTGTGCTGAAGTTGGTGGTAAAGGTGTGTGGCTGACTGGATGAGCAGGTGGAAGAAGAGGAGGAGGAAGCTGAGTAGGAGGAGGAGGAGACAGGAGGCAAAGAATGTTGCCCTGCGATCCTTGGCGGCGGAAGGACGTGCGCCAAACAGCTCTCCGCCTGGGGCCCAGCCGCCACTACATTTACCCAGTGTGCAGTTAGGGAGATATAGCGTCCCTGGCCGTGCTTACTGGTCCACGTATCTGTGGTTAGGTGGACCTTGCCATAGATGGCGTTGCGCAGTGCACACTTGATTTTATCGGACACTTGTTTGTGCAGGGAAGGCACGGCTCTCTTGGAGAAGTAGTGGCGGCTGGGAACAACATACTGTGGGACAGCAAGTGACATGAGCTGTTTGAAGCTGTGTGTGTCCACCAGCCTAAATGACAGCATTTCATAGGCCAGTAGTTTAGAAATGCTGGCATTCAGGGCCAGGGATCGAGGGTGGCTAGGTGGGAATTTACGCTTTCTCTCAAATGTTTGTGAGATGGAGAGCTGAACGCTGCCGTGTGACATGGTTGAGATGCTTGGTGACGCAGGTGGTGGTGTTGGTGGTACATCCCATGTTTGCTGGGCGGCAGGTGCCAACGTTCCTCCAGAGGCAGAGGAAGAGGCTGAGGCGGCGGCAACAGCAGCAGAAGAGGCCAAGGCGGCGGCAGCAGCAGAAGAGGCCGAGGCGGCAGCAGCAGAAGAGGCAGCAGGGGGAGCCTGAGTGACTTCCTTGTTTTTAAGGTGTTTACTCCACTGCAGTTCATGCTTTGCATGCAGGTGCCTGGTCATGCAGGTTGTGCTAAGGTTCAGAACGTTAATGCCTCGCTTCAGGCTCTGATGGCACAGCGTGCAAACCACTCGGGTCTTGTCGTCAGCACATTGTTTGAAGAAGTGCCATGCCAGGGAACTCCTTGAAGCTGCCTTTGGGGTGCTCGGTCCCAGATGGCGGCGGTCAGTAGCAGGTCGGAGTCTCTTGGCGGCGGGTGTTCTGATTTTGCCCACTGCTCCCTCTTTTGCTACGCTGTTGGCTCGGTCTCACCACTGCCTCTTCCTCCGAACTCTGAAAGTCAGTGGCACGACCTTCATTCCATGTGGGGTCTAGGACCTCATCGTCCCCTGCATCGTCTTCCACCCAGTCTTGACCCCTGACCTCCTGTTCAGTCTGCACACTGCAGAAAGACGCAGCAGTTGGCACCTGTGTTTCGTCATCATCAGAGACGTGCTGAGGTGGTATTTCCATGTCCTCATCATCAGGAAACATAAGTGATTGTGCGTTAGTGCATTCTATCTCTTCCACCCCTGGTGAAGGGCTAGGTGGATGCCCTTGGGAAACCCTGGCAGCAGAGTCTTCAAACAGCATAAGAGACTGCTGCATAACTTGAGGCTCAGACAGTTTCCCTGATATGCATGGGGGTGATGTTACAGACTGATGGGCTTGGTTTTCATGCGCCATCTGTGCGCTTTCTGCAGAAGACTGGGTGGGAGATAATGTGAACGTGCTGGATGCACTGTCGGCCACCCAATTGACTAATGCCTGTACCTGCTCAGGCCTTACCATCCTTAGAACGGCATTGGGCCCCACCAAATATCCCTGTAAATTCTGGCGGCTACTGGGACCTGAGGTAGTTGGTACACTAGGACATGTGGCTGTGGCAGAACGGCCACGTCCTCTCCCAGCACCAGAGGGTCCACTAACACCACCACGACCATGTCCACGTCCGCGTCCCTTATTAGATGTTTTCCTCATTGTTCCCGTTCACCACAATTTTGAGAATGGCAAATTTGGGAATAGTTTTTCAACCCAGAACAAAAAGTGTGCTTTTACACTTGACCAGCTAAAACAGTACAGATTTGGTTGAATAGAGATGTGAGGCCTGTTTTTTTTTTTGCGCTGTGTGACAGGTATAGGTTTAATCACAGAATCAGACTTCTATCTGCACGCTAGCGTGTGTCTTAGGTTTTTCTGAATGACACTATCAGTACCTTCAATGTAAGATATACTTTTTGGGATAGATTTCAAGTAGGCCTCAAATACCACAAACTAGTTATTTTGAGAATGGCAAATTTGGGAATAGTTTTTCAATCCAGAAAATAAAAAGTGTGCTTTTACGGTCACTACAAATAACTTGACCAGCTAAAACAGTACAGATTTGGTTGAATAGAGATGTGAGGCCTGTTTTTTTTTTGCGCTGTGTGACAGGTATAGGTTTAATCACAGAATCAGACTTCTCTCTGCACGCTAGCGTGTGTCTTAGGTTTTTCTGAATGACACTATCAGAACCTTCAATGTAAGATATCCTTTTTGGGATAGATTTCAAGTAGGCCTCAAATACCAGAAACTAGTTATTTTGAGAATGGCAAATTTGGGAATAGTTTTTCAACCCAGAAAAAAAAGTGTGCTTTTACGGTCGCTACAAATAACTTGACCAGCTAAAACAGTACAGATTTGGTTGAATAGAGATGTGAGGCCTGTTTTTTTTTTGCGCTGTGTGACAGGTATAGGTTTAATCACAGAATCAGACTTCTATCTGCACGCTAGCGTGTGTCTTAGGTTTTTCTGAATGACACTATCAGTACCTTCAATGTAAGATATCCTTTTTGGGATAGATTTCAAGTAGGCCTCAAATACCAGAAACTAGTTATTTTGAGAATGGCAAATTTGGGAATAGTTTTTCAATCCAGAAAATAAAAAGTGCTTTTAAGGTCACTACAAATAACTTGACCAGCTAAAACAGTACAGATTTGGTTGAATAGAGATGTGAGGCCTGTTGTTTTTTTTGCGCTGTGTGACAGGTATAGGTTTAATCACAGAATCAGACTTCTATCTGCACGCTAACGTGTGTCTTAAGTTTTTCTGAATGACACTATCAGTACCTTCAATGTAAGATATCCTTTTTGGGATAGATTTCAAGTAGGCCTCAAATACCAGAAACTAGTTATTTTGAGAATGGCAAATTTGGGAATAGTTTTTCAACCCAGAAAAAAAAGTGTGCTTTTACGGTCACTACAAATAACTTGACCAGCTAAAACAGTACAGATTTGGTTGAATAGAGATGTGAGGCCTGTTTTTTTTTGCGCTGTGTGACAGGTATAGGTTTAATCACAGAATCAGACTTCTATCTGCACGCTAGCGTGTGTCTTAGGTTTTTCTGAATGACACTATCAGTACCTTCAATGTAATATATCCTTTTTGGGATAGATTTCAAGTAGGCCTCAAATACCAGAAACTAGTTATTTTGAGAATAGCAAATTTGGGAATAGTTTTTCAACCCAGAAAAAAAAGTGTGCTTTTACGGTCACTACAAATAACTTGACCAGCTAAAACAGTACAGATTTGGTTGAATAGAGATGTGAGGCCTGTTTTTTTTTTGCGCTGTGTGACAGGTATAGGTTTAATCACAGAATCAGACTTCTATCTGCACGCTAGCGTGTGTCTTAGGTTTTTCTGAATGACACTATCAGAACCTTCAATGTAAGATATCCTTTTTGGGATAGATTTCAAGTAGGCCTCAAATACCAGAAACTAGTTATTTTGAGAATGGCAAATTTGGGAATAGTTTTTCAACCCAGAAAAAAAAGTGTGCTTTTACGGTCGCTACAAATAACTTGACCAGCTAAAACAGTACAGATTTGGTTGAATAGAGATGTGAGGCCTGTTTTTTTTTTGCGCTGTGTGACAGGTATAGGTTTAATCACAGAATCAGACTTCTATCTGCACGCTAGCGTGTGTCTTAGGTTTTTCTGAATGACACTATCAGTACCTTCAATGTAAGATATCCTTTTTGGGATAGATTTCAAGTAGGCCTCAAATACCAGAAACTAGTTATTTTGAGAATGGCAAATTTGGGAATAGTTTTTCAATCCAGAAAATAAAAAGTGCTTTTACGGTCACCACAAATAACTTGACCAGCTAAAACAGTACAGATTTGGTTGAATAGAGATGTGAGGCCTGTTTTTTTTTTGCGCTGTGTGACAGGTATAGGTTTAATCACAGAATCAGACTTCTATCTGCACGCTAGCGTGTGTCTTAGGTTTTTCTGAATGACACTATCAGTACCTTCAATGTAAGATATCCTTTTTGGGATAGATTTCAAGTAGGCCTCAAATACCAGAAACTAGTTATTTTGAGAATGGCAAATTTGGGAATAGTTTTTAAACCCAGAAAAAAAAGTGTGCTTTTACGGTCACTACAAATAACTTGACCAGCTAAAACAGTACAGATTTGGTTGAATAGAGATGTGAGGCCTGTTTTTTTTTTTGCGCTGTGTGACAGGTATAGGTTTAATCACAGAATCAGACTTCTATCTGCACGCTAGCGTGTGTCTTAGGTTTTTCTGAATGACACTATCAGTACCTTCAATGTAAGATATCCTTTTTGGGATAGATTTCAAGTAGGCCTCAAATACCACAAACTAGTTATTTTGAGAATGGCAAATTTGGGAATAGTTTTTCAACCCAGAAAAAAAAGTGTGCTTTTACGGTCACTACAAATAACTTGACCAGCTAAAACAGTACAGATTTGGTTGAATAGAGATGTGAGGCCTGTTTTTTTTTTGCACTGTGTGACAGGTATAGGTTTAATCACAGAATCAGACTTCTATCTGCACGCTAGCGTGTGTCTTAGGTTTTTCTGAATGACACTATCAGTACCTTCAATGTAAGATATCCTTTTTGGGATAGATTTCAAGTAGGCCTCAAATACCAGAAACTAGTTATTTTGAGAATGGCAAATTTGGGAATAGTTTTTAAACCCAGAAAAAAAAGTGTGCTTTTACGGTCACTACAAATAACTTGACCAGCTAAAACAGTACAGATTTGGTTGAATAGAGATGTGAGGCCTGTTTTTTTTTTTGCGCTGTGTGACAGGTATAGGTTTAATCACAGAATCAGACTTCTATCTGCACGCTAGCGTGTGTCTTAGGTTTTTCTGAATGACACTATCAGTACCTTCAATGTAAGATATCCTTTTTGGGATAGATTTCAAGTAGGCCTCAAATACCACAAACTAGTTATTTTGAGAATGGCAAATTTGGGAATAGTTTTTCAATCCAGAAAATAAAAAGTGTGCTTTTACGGTCACTACAAATAACTTGACCAGATAAAACAGTACAGATTTGGTTGAATAGAGATGTGAGGCCTGTTTTTTTTTCCGCTGTGTGACAGGTATAGGTTTAATCACAGAATCAGACTTCTATCTGCACGCTAGCGTGTGTCTTAGGTTTTTCTGAATGACACTATCAGTACCTTCAATGTAAGATATCCTTTTTGGGATAGATTTCAAGTAGGCCTCAAATACCAGAAACTAGTTATTTTGCGAATGGGAAATTTGGGAATAGTTTTTCAATCCAGAAAAAAAAGTGTGCTTTTACGGTCGCTACAAATAACTTGACCAGCTAAAACAGTACAGATTTGGTTGAATAGAGATGTGAGGCCTGTTTTTTTTTGCGCTGTGTGACAGGTATAGGTTTAATCACAGAATCAGACTTCTATCTGCACGCTAGCGTGTGTCTTAGGTTTTTCTGAATGACACTATCAGTACCTTCAATGTAAGATATCCTTTTTGGGATAGATTTCAAGTAGGCCTCAAATACCAGAAACTAGTTATTTTGAGAATGGCAAATTTGGGAATAGGTTTTCAATCCAGAAAATAAAAAGTGCTTTTACGGTCACTACAAATAACTTGACCAGCTAAAACAGTACAGATTTGGTTGAATAGAGATGTGAGGCCTGTTTTTTTTTTGCGTTGTGTGACAGGTATAGGTTTAATCACAGAATCAGACTTCTATCTGCACGCTAGCGTGTGTCTTAGGTTTTTCTGAATGACACTATCAGGACCTTCAATGTAAGATATCTTTTTTGGCATAGATTTCAAGTAGGCCTCAAATACCAGAAACTAGTTATTTTGAGAATGGCAAATTTGGGAATAGTTTTTCAACCCAGAAAAAAAAGTGTGCTTTTACGGTCACTACAAATAACTTGACCAGCTAAAACAGTACAGATTTGGTTGAATAGAGATGTGAGGCCTGTTTTTTTTTTTGCGCTGTGTGACAGGTATAGGTTTAATCACAGAATCAGACTTCTATCTGCACGCTAGCGTGTGTCTTAGGTTTTTCTGAATGACACTATCAGTACCTTCAATGTAAGATATCCTTTTTGGGATAGATTTCAAGTAGGCCTCAAATACCAGAAACTAGTTATTTTGAGAATGGCAAATTTGGGAATAGTTTTTCAACCCAGAAACAAAAGTGTGCTTTTACGGTCACTACAAATAACTTGACCAGCTAAAACAGTACAGATTTAGTTGAATAGAGATGTGAGGCCTGTTTTTTTTTGCGCTGTGTGACAGGTATAGGTTTAATCACAGAATCAGACTTCTATCTGCACGCTAGCGTGTGTCTTAGGTTTTTCTGAATGACACTATCAGTACCTTCAATGTAAGATATCCTTTTTGGGATAGATTTCAAGTAGGCCTCAAATACCACAAACTAGCTATTTTGAGAATGGCAAATTTGGGAATAGTTTTTCAATCCAGAAAATAAAAAGTGTGCTTTTACGGTCACTACAAATAACTTGACCAGCTAAAACAGTACAGATTTGGTTGAATAGAGATGTGAGGCCTGTTTTTTTTTGCGCTGTGTGACAGGTATAGGTTTAATCACAGAATCAGACTTCTATCTGCACGCTAGCGTGTGTCTTAGGTTTTTCTGAATGACACTATCAGTACCTTCAATGTAAGATATCCTTTTTGGGATAGATTTCAAGTAGGCCTCAAATACCAGAAACTAGTTATTTTGAGAATGGCAAATTTGGGAATAGGTTTTCAACCCCGAAAAAAAAGTGTGCTTTTACGGTCGCTACAAATAACTTGACCAGCTAAAACAGTACAGATTTGGTTGAATAGAGATGTGAGGCCTGTTTTTTTTTGCGCTGTGTGACAGGTATAGGTTTAATCACAGAATTAGACTTCTATCTGCACGCTAGCGTGTGTCTTAGGTTTTTCTGAATGACACTATCAGTACCTTCAATGTAAGATATCCTTTTTGGGATAGATTTCAAGTAGGCCTCAAATACCAGAAACTAGTTATTTTGAGAATGGCAAATTTGGGAATAGTTTTTCAACCCAGAAAAAAAAATGTGCTTTTACGGTCGCTACAAATAACTTGACCAGCTAAAACAGTACAGATTTGCTTGAATAGAAATGTGAGACCTGTTTTTTTTTGCACTGTGTGACAGGTATAGGTTTAATCACAGAATCAGACTTCTATCTGCACGGTAGCGTGTGTCTTAGGTTTTTCTGAATGACACTATCAGCACCTTCAAAGTAAGATATGCTTTTTGGGATAGATTTCAAGTAGGCCTCAAATACCAGAAACTAGTTATTTTGAGAATGGCAAATTTGGGAATAGTTTTTCAACCCAGAAAAAAAAATGTGCTTTTACGGTCGCTACAAATAACTTGACCAGCTAAAACAGTACAGAGTTGCTTGAATAAAAATGTGAGACCTGTTTTTTTTTGCACTGTGTGACAAGTATAGGTTTAATCACAGAATCAGACTTCTATCTGCACGGTAGCGTGTGTCTTAGGTATTTCTGAATGACACTATCAGCACCTTCAATGTAAGATATCCTTTTTGGGATAGATTTCAAGTAGGCCTCATATAACAGAAACTAGTTATTTTGAGAATGGCAAATTTGGGAATAGTTTTTCAACCCAGAACAAAAGTGTGCTTTTACGGTCACTACAAATAACTTGACCAGCTAAAACAGTACAGATTTGGTTGAATAGAAATGTCAGGTCTATTTTTTAGGCGCTGGGTGACAGGCTCAACTTGCCCCTGATGTAGTATATGGCCAAAAAATAACCACACTGTTGATGGTTAAATGCACTTGGGTGACACAGGCTCAGCCTGCAACAGATGTAGTATACGGCCAAAAAATAATCAGACTGTTGATGGTTAAATGCACTTCGGTGACACAGTCTCAGCCTGCAGCTGATGTAGTATATGGCCAAAAAATAACCAGACTGTTGATGGTTAAATGCACTTCGGTGACACAGGCTCAGCCTGCAGCTGATGTAGGATATAGCACAAAATAACCACACTATTGATGGTTAAATACACTTGGTGATAGCTTGTGTTGGCGCACCACAAGTCACAAAATGGCCGCCGATCACCCCAGAAAAAAAAGTGATCTAAAAATGCTCTGGGCAGCCTTTAAAAAAGTGAGCAAGTCAATATTAGCATTTCAATGATCCACAGCTGCAGATCGATCACAGAATGAATTCTTTTGGAGGAGTTAATCTGCCTAATCTCGCCCTAACGTCGCAGCTGCAACCTCTCCCTATGCTTGAATCAGCAGAGTGACGTGCAGCGCTACGTGACCCAAGCTTATATAGAGGCTGGGTCACATGCTGCACTGGCCAATCACAGCCATGCCAATAGTAGGCAAGGCTGTGATGGCCTCTTGGGGCAAGTAGTATGACGCTTGTTGATTGGCTGCTTTGCAGCCTTTCAAAAAGCGCCAAGAAAGCGCCGAACACCGAACCCGAACACGGACTTTTACAAAAATACAGTTCGGGTTCGCTCATCCCTATATACAATCATTGACCAAAGCAATAACACGCTGGATGAGGCATTGGTGTACATTTTGGCCAAAGCGTAATAAGCCACTCACCACGTCAAGGTAGCCTCTATTTGAGTGGTCCCTAACACTAGTTCCTACCTGTTTATGGGCCATGACAGCCACACAAAGTCCAGGGAATGCAGGTCAGCGTGCACGCCAAGCACACTCTGCTTTTAACCCCGTCCGGTGCCATTACAGCTTTCATCGGATCCAGCGATGCAAGTACCAACATGCACGCTGAGCCCACCATATACTTCTCCTGGAGCCAAATGGTTACTGGTAGGTTCTATATAAGCAGACTCAGTTTTATACTGACTTTAAAACCAGCCTCCAGGACAGATTGACTGGTGTGCATGACTCAAAGGAGATCGCCACGCCTCCAATACATGTAATGGCACCGGACGGGGTTAAAAGCAGAGTGTGCTTGGCGTGCACGCTGACCTGCATTCCCTGGACTTTGTGTGGCTGTCATGGCCTATAAACATGTAGGAACTAGTGTTAGGGACTAGGGATGAGCGAACCCGAACTGTATAGTTCGGGTTCGTACCGAATTTTGGGGTGTCCGTGACACGGACCCGAACCCGAACAATTTCGTAAAAGTCTGTGTTCGGGTTCGGTGTTCGGCGCTTTCTTGGCGCTTTTTGAAAGGCTGCAAAGCAGCAAATCAACAAGCGTCATACTACTTGCCCCAAGAGGCCATCACAGCCTTGCCTACTATTGGCATGGCTGTGATTGGCCAGTGCACCATGTGAACCAGCCTCTATATAAGCTTGGGTCACGTAGCGCTGCACGTCACTCTGCTGATTCAAGCATAGGGAGAGGTTGCAGCTGCGACGTTAGGGCGAGATTAGGCAGATTAACTCCTCCAAAAGACTTCATTCTGTGATCGATCTGCAGCTGTGGATCATTGAAGTGCTAAT
Source organism: Bufo bufo (assembly GCF_905171765.1). NCBI lineage: Eukaryota > Metazoa > Chordata > Amphibia > Anura > Bufonidae > Bufo > Bufo bufo. The sequence continues at coordinate 92,754,079 of NC_053392.1, forward strand.
ATTGACTTGCTCACTTTTTTGAGGCTGCCCAGAGCGTTTTTAGATCACTTTTTTTCTGGGGTGATCGGCGGCCATTTTGTGACTTGTGGTGCGCCAGCACAAGCTATCACCAAGTGTATTTAACCATCAATAGTGTGGTTATTTTGTGCTATATCCTACATCAGCTGCAGGCTGAGCCTGTGTCACCGAAGTGCATTTAACCATCAACAGTCTGGTTATTTTTTGGCCATATACTACATCAGCTGCAGGCTGAGCCTGTGTCACCGAAGTGCATTTAACCATCAACAGTCTGATTATTTTTTGGCCACATACTACATCTGGTGCAGGCTGAGCCTGTGTCACCCAAGTGCATTTAACCATCAACAGTGTGGTTATTTTTTGGCCATATACTACATCAGGGGCAAGTTGAGACTGTCACCCAGCGCCTAAAAAATAGACCTGACATTTCTATTCAACCAAATCTGTACTGTTTTAGCTGGTCAAGTTATTTGTAGTGACCGTAAAAGCACACTTTTTGTTCTGGGTTGGAAAACTATTGCCAAATTTGCCATTCTCAAAATAACTAGTTTCTGGTATATGAGGCCTACTTGAAATCTATCCCAAAAAGGATATCTTACATTGAGGTTCTGATAGTGTCATTCAGAAAAACCTAAGACACACGCTAGCGTGCAGATAGAAGTCTGATTCTGTGATTAAACCTATACCTGTCACACAGCGCAAAAAAAAAACAGGCCTCACATCTCTATTCAAGCAAATCTGTACTGTTTTAGCTGGTCAAGTTATTTGTAGTGACCGTAAAAGCACACTTTTTTTTCTGGGTTAAAAAACTATTCCTAAATTTGCCATTCTCAAAATAACTAGTTTCTGGTATTTGAGGCCTACTTGAAATCTATCCCAAAAAGGATATCTTACATTGAAGCAACTGATAGTGTCATTCAGAAAAACCTAAGACACACGCTAGCGTGCAGATAGAAGTCTGATTCTGTGATTAAACCTATACCTGTCACACAGCGCAAAAAAAAAACAGGACTCACATCTCTATTCAACCAAATCTGTACTGTTTTAGCTGGTCAAGTTATTTGTAGTGACCGTAAAAGCACTTTTTATTTTCTGGATTGAAAAACTATTCCCAAATTTGCCATTCTAAAAATAACTAGTTTCTGGTATTTGAGGCCTACTTGAAATCTATCCCAAAAAGGATATCTTACATTGAAGGTACTGATAGTGTCATTCAGAAAAACCTAAGACACACGCTAGCGTGCAGATAGAAGTCTGATTCTGTGATTAAACCTATACCTGTCACACAGCGCAAAAAAAAAACAGGCCTCACATCTCTATTCAACCAAATCTGTACTGTTTTAGCTGGTCAAGTTATTTGTAGTGACCGTAAAAGCACACTTTCTTTTCTGGGTTGAAAAACTATTCCCAAATTTGCCATTCTCAAAATAACTAGTTTCTGGTATTTGAGGCCTACTTGAAATCTATCCCAAAAAGGATATCTTACATTGATGGTACTGATAGTGTCATTCAGAAAAACCTAAGACACACGCTAGCGTGCAGATAGAAGTCTGATTCTGTGATTAAACCTATACCTGTCACACAGCGCAAAAAAAAAACAGGCCTCACATCTCTATTCAACCAAATCTGTACTGTTTTAGCTGGTCAAGTTATTTGTAGTGACCGTAAAAGCACACTTTTTTTTCTGGGTTGAAAACCTATTCCAAAAATTTGCCATTCTCAAAATAACTAGTTTCTGGTATTTGAGGCCTACTTGAAATCTATCCCAAAAAGGATATCTTACATTGAAGGTACTGATAGTGTCATTCAGAAAAACCTAAGACACACGCTAGCGTGCAGATAGAAGTCTGATTCTGTGATTAAACCTATACCTGTCACACAGCGCAAAAAAAAACAGGCATCACATCTCTATTCAACCAAATCTGTACTGTTTTAGCTGGTCAAGTTATTTGTAGTGACCGTAAAAGCACACTTTTTATTTTCTGGATTGAAAAACTATTCCCAAATTTGCCATTCTCAAAATAACTAGTTTCTGGTATTTGAGGCCTACTTGAAATCTATCCCAAAAAAGATATCTTACATTGAAGGTACTGATAGTGTCATTCAGAAAAACCTAAGACACACGCTAGCGTGCAGATAGAAGTCTGATTCTGTGATTAAACCTATACCTGTCACACAGCGCAAAAAAAAAAACAGGCCTCACATCTCTATTCAACCAAATCTGTACTGTTTTAGCTGGTCAAGTTATTTGTAGTGACCGTAAAAGCACTTTTTATTTTCTGGATTGAAAAACTATTCCTAAATTTGCCATTCTCAAAATAACTAGTTTGTGGTATTTGAGGCCTACTTGAAATCTATCCCAAAAAGGATATCTTACATTGAAGGTACTGATAGTGTCATTCAGAAAAACCTAAGACACACGCTAGTGTGCAGATAGAAGTCTGATTCTGTGATTAAACCTATACCTGTCACACAGCGCAAAAAAAAAAACAGGCCTCACATCTCTATTCAACTAAATCTGTACTGTTTTAGCTGGTCAAGTTATTTGTAGTGACCGTAAAAGCACACTTTCTTTTCTGGGTTGAAAAACTATTCCCAAATTTGCCATTCTCAAAATAACTAGCTTCTGGTATTTGAGGCCTACTTGAAATCTATCCCAAAAAGGATATCTTACATTGAAGGTACTGATAGTGTCATTCAGAAAAACCTAAGACACACGCTAGCGTGCAGATAGAAGTCTGATTCTGTGATTAAACCTATACCTGTCACACAGCGCAAAAATAAACCAGGCCTCACATCTCTATTCAACCAAATCTGTACTGTTTTAGCTGGTCAAGTTATTTGTAGTGACCGTAAAAGCACTTTTTATTTTCTGGATTGAAAAACTATTCCCAAATTTGCCATTCTCAAAATAACTAGTTTCTGGTATTTGAGGCCTACTTGAAATCTATCCCAAAAAGGATATCTTACATTGAAGGTACTGATAGTGTCATTCAGAAAAACCTAAGACACACGCTAGCGTGCAGATAGAAGTCTGATTCTGTGATTAAACCTATACCTGTCACACAGCGCAAAAAAAAAAGGCCTCACATCTCTATTCAACCAAATCTGTACTGTTTTAGCTGGTCAAGTTATTTGTAGCGACCGTAAAAGCACTTTTTTTTTCTGGATTGAAAAACTATTCCCAAATTTGCCATTCTCAAAATAACTAGTTTCTGGTATTTGAGGCCTACTTGAAATCTATCCCAAAAAGGATATCTTACATTGAAGGTACTGATAGTGTCATTCAGAAAAACCTAAGACACACGCTAGCATGCAGATAGAAGTCTTATTCTGTGATTAAACCTATACCTGTCACACAGCGCAAAAAAAAAACAGGCCTCACATCTCTATTCAACCAAATCTGTACTGTTTTAGCTGGTCAAGTTATTTGTAGTGACCGTAAAAGCACACTTTCTTTTCTGGGTTGAAAAACTATTCCCAAATTTCCATTCTCAAAATAACTAGTTTCTGGTATTTGAGGCCTACTTGAAATCTATCCCAAAAAGGATATCTTACATTGAAGGTACTGATAGTGTCATTCAGAAAAACCTAAGACACACGCTAGCGTGCAGATAGAAGTCTGATTCTGTGATTAAACCTATACCTGTCACACAGCGCAAAAAAAAAACCAGGCCTCACATCTCTATTCAACCAAATCTGTACTGTTTTAGCTGGTCAAGCGTAAAAGCACACTTTTTGTTCTGGGTTGAAAAACTATTCCCAAATTTGCCATTCTCAAAATTGTGGTGAACGGGAACAATGAGGAAAACATCTAATAAGGGACGCGGACGCGGACGTGGACATGGTCGTTGTGGTGTTAGTGGACCCTCTGGTGCTGGGAGAGGACGTGGCCGTTCTGCCACAGCCACACGTCCTAGTGTACCAACTACCTCAGGTCCCAGTAGCCGCCAGAATTTACAGGGATATTTAGTGGGGCCCAATGCCGTTCTCAGGATGGTAAGGCCTGAGCAGGTACAGGCATTAGTCAATTGGGTGGCCGACGTTCACGTCTTCTGCAGAAAGCGCACAGATGGCGCATGAAAACCAAGCCCATCAGTCTGTCACATCACCCCCATGCATATCAGGGAAACTGTCTGAGCCTCAAGTTATGCAGCAGTCTCTTATGCTTTTTGAAGACTCTGCTGCCAGGGTTTCCCAAGGGCATCCACCTAGCCCTTCACCAGGGGTGGAAGAGATAGAATGCACTAACGCACAATCACTTATGTTTCCTGATGATGAGGACATGGGAATACCACCTCAGCACGTCTCTGATGATGACGAAACACAGGTGCCAAATGCTGCGTCTTTCTGCATTGTGCAGACTGAACAGGAGGTCAGGGGTCAAGACTGGGTGGAAGACGATGCAGGGGACGATGAGGTCCTAGACCCCACATGGAATGAAGGTTGTGCCACTAACTTTCAGAGTTCGTAAGAAGAGGCAGTGGTGAGACCGGGCCAACAGCGTAGCAAAAGAGGGAGCAGTGGGCAAAATCAGAACATCCGCCGCCAAGAGACTCCGCCTGCTACTGACCGCCGCCATCTGGGACCGAGCACCCTAAAGGCAGCTTCAAGGAGTTCCCTGGCATGGCACTGCTTCAAACAATGTGCTGACGACAAGACCCGAGTGGTTTGCACGCTGTGCCATCAGAGCCTGAAGCGAGGCATTAACGTTCTGAACCTTAGCACAACCTGCATGACCAGGCACCTGCATGCAAAGCATGAACTGCAGTGGAGTAAACACCTTAAAAACAAGGAAGTCACTCAGGCTCCCCCTGCTGCCTCTTCTGCTGCTGCCGCCTCGGCCTCTTCTGCTGCTGCCGCCGCCTCGGCCTCTTCTGCTGCTGCTGCCGCCGCCTCGGCCTCTTCCTCTGCCTCTGGAGGAACGTTGGCACCTGCCGCCCAGCAAACATGGGATGTACCACCAACACCACCACCTGCGCCACCAAGCATCACAACCATGTCACACGGCAGCGTTCAGCTCTCCATCTCACAAACATTTGAGAGAAAGCGTAAATTCCCACCTAGCCACCCTCGATCCCTGGCCCTGAATGCCAGCATTTCTAAACTACTGGCCTATGAAATGCTGTCATTTAGGCTGGTGGACACACACAGCTTCAAACAGCTCATGTCACTTGCTGTCCCACAGTATGTTGTTCCCAGCCGCCACTACTTCTCCAAGAGAGCCGTGCCTTCCCTGCACAAACAAGTGTCCGATAAAATCAAGTGTGCACTGCGCAACGCCATCTGTGGCAAGGTCCACCTAACCACAGATACGTGGACCAGTAAGCACGGCCAGGGACGCTATATCTCCCTAACTGTACACTGGGTAAATGTAGTGGCGGCTGGGCCCCAGGTGGAGAGCTGTTTGGCGCACGTCCTTCCGCCGCCAAGGATCGCAGGGCAACATTCTTTGCCTCCTGTCTCCTCCTCCTCCTACTCAGCTTCCTCCTCCTCTTCTTCCACCTGCTCATCCAGTCAGCCACACACCTTCACCACCAACTTCAGCACAGCACGGGGTAAACGTCAGCAGGCCATTCTGAAACTCATATGTTTGGGGGACAGGCCCCACACCACACAGGAGTTGTGGCGGGGTATAGAACAACAGACCGACGAGTGGTTGCTGCCGGTGAGCCTCAAGCCCGGCCTGGTGGTGTGCGATAATGGGCGAAATCTCGTTGCAGCTCTGGGACTAGCCGGTTTGACGCACATCCCTTGCCTGGCGCATGTGCTGAATTTGGTGGTGCAGAAGTTCATTCGCAACTACCCCGACATGTCAGAGCTGCTGCATAAAGTGCGGGCCGTCTGTTCGCGCTTCCGGCGTTCACACCCTGCCGCTGCTCGCCTGTCTGCGCTACAGCGTAACTTCGGCCTTCCCGCTCACCGCCTCATATGCGACGTACCCACCAGGTGGAACTCCACCTTGCATATGCTGGACAGACTGTACGAGCAGCAGCAGGCCATAGTGGAGTTTCAGCTGCAGCACGCACGGGTCAGTCGCACTGTGGATCAGACCCACTTCACCACCAATGACTGGGCCTCCATGCGAGACCTGTGTGCCCTGTTGCGCTGTTTCGAGTACTCCACCAACATGACCAGTGGCGATGACGCCGTTATCAGCGTTACAATACCACTTCTATGTCTCCTTGAGAAAACACTTAGGGCGATGATGGAAGAGGAGGTGGCCCAGGAGGAAGAGGAGGAAGAGGGGTCATTTTTAGCACTTTCAGGCCAGTCTCTTCGAAGTGACTCAGAGGGAGTTTTTTTGCAACACCAGAGGCCAGGTACAAATGTGGCCAGACAGGGCCCACTACTGGAGGACGAGGAGGACGAGGATGAGGAGGAGGTGGAGGAGGATGAGGATGAAGCATGTTCACAGCGGGGTGGCACCCAAAGCAGCTCGGGCCCATCACTGGTGCGTGGCTGGGGGGAAACACAGGACGATGACGATACGCCTTCCACAGAGGACAGCTTGTCCTTACCTCTGGGCAGCCTGGCACACATGAGCGACTACATGCTGCAGTGCCTGCGCAACGACAGCAGAGTTGCCCACATTTTAACGTGTGCGGACTACTGGGTTGCCACCCTGCTGGATCCCCGGTACAAAGACAATGTGCCCACCTTACTTCCTACACTGGAGCATGATAGGAAGATGCACGAGTACAAGCGCACGTTGGTAGACGCGCTACTGAGAGCATTCCCAAATGTCACATGGGAACCAGTGGAAGCCCAAGGCGAAGGCAGAGGAGGAGCATAAGGTCGCCAACGCAGCTGTGTCACGCCCAGCTCCTCTGAGGGCAGGGTTAGCATGGCAGAGATGTGGAAAAGTTTTGTCAACACGCCACAGCTAAGTGCACCACCACCTGATACGGAACGTGTTAGCAGGAGGCAACATTTCACTAACATGGTGGAACAGTACCTGTGCACACCCCTCCACGTACTGACTGATGGTTCGGCCCCATTCAACTTCTGGGTCTCCAAATTGTCCACGTGGCCAGAGCTAGCCTTTTATGCCTTGGAGGTGCTGGCCTGCCCGGCGGCCAGCGTTTTGTCTGAACGTGTATTCAGCACGGCAGGGGGCGTCATTACAGACAAACGGAGCCGCCTGTCTACAGCCAATGTGGACAAGCTGACGTTCATAAAAATGAACCAGGCATGGATCCCACAGGACCTGTCCATCCCTTGTGCAGATTAGACATTAACTACCTCCCCTTAACAATATATTATTCTACTCCAGGGCACTTCCTCATTCAATCCTATTTTTATTTTCATTTTACCATTATATTGCGGGGCAACCCAAAGTTGAATGAACCTCTCCTCTGTCTGGGTGCCGGGGCCTAAATGTGTGACAGTGGCCTGTTCCAGTGGTAGGTGACGTGAAGCCTGATTCTCTGCTATGACATGAAGACTGATTCTGTGCTGACATGAAGCCAGATTCTCTGTTATGCGACCTCTCTCCTCTGCCTGGGTGCCTGGGCCTAAATATGTGACTGTGGCCTGTTCCAGTGGTGGGTGATGTGAAGGCTGATTCTCTGCTATGACATGAAGACTGATTCTCTGCTGACATGAAGCCTGAATCTCTGTTATGGGACCTCTCTCCTCTGCCTGGATGCCTGGGCCTAAATATGTGACAGTGGCCTGTTCCAGTGGTGGGTGACGTGAAGCCTGATTCTCTGCTATGACATGAAGACTGATTCTGTGCTTACATAAGGCCAGATTCTCTGTTACAGGACCTCTCTCCTCTGTCTGGGTGCCGGGGCCTAAATGTGTGACAGTGGCCTGTTCCAGTGGTGGGTGACGTGAAGCCTGATTCTCTACTATGACATGAAGACTGATTCTGCGCTGACATAAGGCCAGATTCTCTGTTACGGGACCTCTCTCCTCTGCCTAGGTGCCTGGGCCTAAATGTGTGACAGTGGCCTGTTCCAGTGGTGGGTGACGTGAAGCCTGATTCTCTGCTATGACATGAAGACTGATTCTGCGCTGACATAAGGCCAGATTCTCTGTTACGGGACCTCTCTCCTCTGCCTGGGTGCCTGGGCCTAAATGTGTGACAGTGGCCTGTTCCAGTGGTGGGTGACGTGAAGCCTGATTCTCTGCTATGACATGAAGACTGATTTTGTGCTGACATGAAGCCAGATTCTCTGCTATGGCATGAAGAGACTGATTCTGTGCTGATATGAAGCCAGATTCTTTGCTATGGCATGAAGAGACTGATTCTCTGCTGACGTGAAGCCAGATTCTCTGCTATGGGACCTCTGTCCAATTGATATTGGGTCATTTTTTTTATTTATTTTTTTATTTTAATTCATTTCCCTATCCACATTTGTTTGCAGGGGGTTTACCTATATGTTGCTGCCTTTTGCAGACCTCTAGCTCTTTCCTGGGCTGTTTTACAGCCTTTTTAGTGCCCAAAAGTTCGGGACCCCTGTGTTTTAACAAGAACAGTAGGCCAACAAAATAAAGCTCTCGTTTTGGAGAACCTGTCCATGTATTAGGCCTCTTTCACACGGGCGTCCTGTTTTTTGCCCGGATAAGATGCAGGTGCATTGCTGGAAAATGCACGATTTTTCCGCACGAGTGCAAAACATTGTAATGCGTTTTGCACGCACGTGAGAAAAATCGGCATGTTTGGTTCTGCAGATTATATTATTTTCCCTTATAACATGGTTATAAGGTGAAAATAATAGCATTCTTAATACAGAATGCATAGTACAATAGGTCTGGAGGGGTTAAAAAATAAAAAATAAAAATTTAACTCACCTTAATCCACTTGGTCGCGCAGCCGGCATCTCTTCTGTCTTTTTTCTTCAGGACCTGGGTAAAGGACCTGTGGTGATGTCACTGCGCTCATCACATGGTCCATCACATGATCTTTTACCATGGTGATAGATCATGTGACGGGCCATGTGATGAGCGCAGTGACGTTATCACAGGTCCTTTTCCCAGGTCCTGAAGAAAGAAGACAGAAGAGAAGCCGGGCTGCGCAAACAAGTGTATTCAGAATGCTATTATTTTCCCTTATAACCGATCGTCTCCTAGCAAGCATGTGTGAAAATCGCACCGCATCCGCACTTGCTTGCGGATGCTTGCGATTTTCACGTAGTCTGATTCACTTCTATGGGGCCTGCGTTGCGTGAAAAACGCACAATATAGAGCATGCTGCGATTTTCGCGCAACGCACAAATGATGCGTGAAAATCACCGCTCATGTGCACAGCCCCATAGAAATGAATGGGTCCAGATTCAGTACGGGTGCAATGCGTTCAACTCTGCATTGCACCCGCGCGGAAAACTCGCCCGTGTGAAAGGGGCCTTAACTGGCTGACTATATTAACTTGTATTATCAGCCTATCATTCTTCATATGCTTGCTGCAACTTCCCCCAACATAATAGCTGATTGCTAAGGAGGGGGTGTTTCTGAAGTCAAACTGGTCAGCTGCTTGCCAGAATGGTTGTGATTTATAAGAAAAAATGTTATAAAGATAAAATAAAAATCTAATAATAAGTGATGCTGGGAACAGGAAGCCAGGGCATCATAGATTATAAAGATTTTTTTTTTTTTTTACTGGCAACTGACTTTGAGGGGACATCATACTGAATTTTATAAAACCAAGGCTGATAGACTGAACTTCACCTAATGGAATTAACAGCAGTATCCATAATAAACGTCCGACTCTATAAATCAACCTCAAAATTCCAACATTGCTTTTACCTTTGGTCTATGTCATTCTGTTTATTTGAAAAATTACCCCCTGCAAAGCATAATCAATAGGAACATCGTATTCCTGTAAATGGTTAGTGAGCATTTTATTAAGTTGTAGCCAGTGTGTGATTAATAGCCAATCATGGAAAATAAAAATGATCACAACGTACAAGCCACTTCAGACACATTTCAAATTGATGCAATTTGATCTGCTCAGTATTACTTTATTTCAAGATGTAAAACATAGATTACAGATATGAAATAAAAAATATGGGGGTAGTGCCCTGTAGCAAGAAGTACTTTGACATTTGGACATTTTGGACATTTGCCTATTTCCCTTAGGCCTATTTCCCTTAGGCACACGACCGTTCCGTTTTTTGCGGTCGGCAAACCGCGGATCTGCAAAAAACGAAAGCCGCCCATGTGCCTTCCGCAATTTACGGAACGGGCGGCCCATTGTAGAAATGCCTATTCTTGTCCGCAAAACGGACAAGAATAGGACATGCTATATTTTTTTGCGGGGCCACGGAACGGAGCAAAGGATGCGGACAGCACACGCATCTTTTGCAGCCCCATTGAAGTGAATGGGTCCGCACCCGAGCCGCAAAAACTGCGGCTCGGATGTGGACCCGAAAAACGGTCGTGTGCATGAGGCCTTATGCAACGTTAAAACTTCTTACTTTATTTCACCTAAAAGGGTTAAGTTGCACTGTTTAATACTGTGTAATTGCATTTTATATATATGTTGTGATATATATCCTGTTTATTATCACTGTATTTACATGGCTACCATAGGGTTTAACCCTTTCAGGACCCTGCCATTTTCACCTTAAGGACCAGGCCATTTTTTGCAAATCTGACATGTGTCACTTTTTGTGGTGATAACTTTAAAATGATTTTATCTATCCAAGCCATTCTGAGATTGTTTTCTCGTCACATATTGTACTTCATGACAGTGGTAAAACTGAGTCAAAAACATTTTATTTTTATTTGTAAAAAAATGCCAAATTTACCAAAGATTTGGAAAAATTAGCAAATAATTAATATTTCTCTACTTTTATAAAATATAGTAAAACCTCCAAAAATAGTTATTTACATTCCACATATGTATACTTCATGTTTGGATCATTTTGTGAATGTCATTTTATTTTTTGGGGATGTTGGAAGGGTTAGAAGTTTAGAAGCAAATCTTGAAATTTTTCAGAAAATTTCCAAAACCCACTTTTTAAGGACCAGTTCAGGTCTGAAGTCACTTTGTGAGGCTTACATGATAGAAACTACCCCAAAATGACCCCATTTTAGAAACTACACCCCTCAAGGTATTCAAAACTGATTTTTACAAACTTTGTTAACCCTTTAGGTGTTCCACAAGAATTAATGGAAAATAGAGATAAAATTTCAAAATTTCACTTTTTTGGCAGATTTTCCATTTGAATCAATTTTTTCCAGTTACAAAGCAAGGGTTAACAGTCAAACAAAACTCAATATTTCTGGCCCTGATTCTGTAGTTTACAGAAACACCCCATATGTGGTCGTAAACTGCTGTACGGGCACAAGGTATTGCGCAGAAGGAAAGGAACGCCATATGGTTTTTGGAAAGCAGATTTCACTGGGATAATTTTAAGCTGCCATGTCACATTTGAAGCCCCCCTGATGCACCCCTAGAGTAGAAACTCTAAAAAAGTGACCCCATTTTGGAAACTACGGGATAAGGTGGCAGTTTTGTTGGTACTATATTAGGGTACATACGATTTTTGGTTGCTCTATATTACACTTTATGTAAGGCAAGGTAACAAGAAATAGCTGTTTTGGAACCGTTATTATTTTTTTTTTATTTACAACATTTATCTGACAGGTTAGATCATGTGGTATTTTTATAGAGCAGGTTGCTATGAACGCGACAATACCAAATATGGCAACTTTTTTTGGTTGTTTGTTTCAGTTTTACATAACAAAGCATTTTTGAAAAAAAAAGATTTTTTTTGTGTCTCCACATTCTGAAAGCCGTAGTTTTATTTATTTTTTGGGCGACTGTCTTATGTAGGGGCTCATTTTTTTCAGGATGAGATGAGAGTTTGATTGGTACTATTATAGGATGCATATTAATTGTTGATCGCTTGCTATTAAACTTTATGTGATGTAAGGTGCCAAAAAATTGTTTTTTTTACACAGTTTTTTTTTTTTTTACGGTATTCACCTGTGGGGTTAGGTCATCTGATATTTTTATAGAGAAGGTTATTACAGACGCGGCGATACCTAATATGTCTACTTTTTTTTATTTATGTAAGTTTTACACAATAATATCATTTTTGTAACAAAAAATAAATCATGCTTTAGTGTCTCCATATTCTGAGAGCCATTGTTTTTTCATTTTTTGTGCGATTGTCTTAGGTAGGGGCTCATTTTTTGCGGGATGAGGTGATGGTTAGATTGGTACTATTTTGGTGGGTATACGCCTTTTTGATCGCTTGGTGTTGCACTTTTAGTAATGTAAGATGACCAAATTTTTTTTATTGAGCACAATTTTTATTTTATTTTTTTGACTGTGTTCACCTGAGGGGTTAGGTCATGTGTTCGTTTTATAGAGCCGGTCGATACGGACGCGGCGATACCTAATATTTGTTCTTTTCTTTTTTTCCCTATTTTTTACAATTTTTTTTCCCTTTATTTTGGCAAAAGGATATTTTTTTTTATTTTTTTACTTAAAACGTTACTTTTTTTTTTTCTACGGGTTAAAGAATACCATGTTTTGGAGGGAAAAAGCCACATGTTGTTTACCACCAAAAAGCAGACAGTCTGACTTTTTAAATGTCTGGTTTTAGCTCTGTTGTTATGTCTGGAAACTTGTTTTTGTCTGGAAAACCTGCTGTGTCATTGCCATTGAGTATCATTGAAGCTCTAATGTTAGTCTATACCAGACGGGAGCTGAAACAATGTACCTGTTTGTGCTGAGCTTCTCCATGCCACCCCTCCCACTAGAAGGTTCTAGTCTAGCAAAAGCTTTATATAAGGAGAGCAGTCAGAGCCCCTAGGGTTCTGCAGTTAGGGAAAAGTGCTTGGAAGAGGAGACTCTGCCAGACTACTGAGTGACCAAAAGAAAGCGCTGAGATGGGGATACGCTGCCACAGACCCTGGATCACCAGCCTTGGACCAGGGTACTAGCCTTCTGAAAAGAGAGGGACAGCTAGCTCAGGCCTTTCCTCAGCATCGAACCTTTCTTCTGCCAGGGAGGAGACTGGAGAAGCCATCCCAATGCCTCGCCTGTATTGTTTTGTACCTGAATTTTTCCAGTAGAGAAGCACCCTGGTTTACTGCAGACCCTGACTCTCTGGACTTATTTCACATTGGGGTGCACCACACCTTACCATCCTTTTTGGAGAGCAGCAACACGTGGTGACATCTCAACAGTGTCCGGGGGATCCAGCATAGCGTTGGGGCCACCCCAAACCTGGCCACTGCATGGGATAATATGGTAAATGTAGTGCAGTTCTGACAGATCGGTTATGCTCCCATAGACTTCTATTATGACAGAATGCAAAATGGAATGCCTCTAAACATTTCCGTTTTGCATTCCGTCTTATGTAACAGAAAATAATTAATTAATTCAGAAATCGCCTGAACCTCAAACCCGAACCCGGACTTCAGTGAAAAAGTCAGGGTTTGGGTCCGGGTACCCAAACTCGCAAAGTTTGGTACCAACCCGAACTTTCCAGTTCGGGTTCGCTCATCCCTAATAGTTACACAACTGGGGGCCATTATAACTGCAGCGGGCACAAATGGGTAGATAGATATATATATATAGTTGTGCCCCCTTACACATATAATGGCCCCCCGTTGTATTGCTTTTGCCTCTACATAGCTTTGCTCGCTTCCTTTAGCAACGTAGAGGGACTTCAGACCAGCGTGGAAAAAGCCAGTCTTAATAGATGTAACCCTAAATGCATAAAAAAGAGTGTATGAAAAAAGTTAATGTGAATAAAACCATTTAATGTATTACTAACATTGGCGTCAATTAAAAAAATTATTAATAAAGATCAGTAATATGAAAGTGTAAGTGAACCCTGACGCTGGTGGCCTATCTCCTAGGCAGGAAAGTTGGACCACAATTAGGGAGCCACTTTAAAAATGTATGTAATATGTAATACTGATGGTATTCTGATGCAATATACAAATCACACATCACATATGGATGCATCTGTATTTTATCAATTTCCATGAACTTCAATGGGCATTTTCTAGCCATATGGGTTCTTGCACATGGCCATAGTTGTTGTGGATCCACAAAACACAGATAACGGCCATGTGCGTTCCACATTTAGTGAAACGGAACGTCCGGCCAATAATAGCACTGTTCTATCATTGTCCATCATACGGACAAGATTAGGCAATGTTATATTTTTTGGGGGACATATGGCATCTTTTTCGGCCCCCTTGAAGTGAATGGATCCACGTCTGACCTGCAAACATTTTTAATCGGATGCGGTCAAAAAAATATGTTCGGATGAAAGTAGTGTATGCTGCATTTTTATACGTCCATGTGAACAGACTAATAAATTAACAATACTCCATATAAAGGGCAGGAAGAAATGCATATAATAGTGATAAAAAATGCAAACGTGAAAATAGTCTAAGGCTCGTAAGACTTCCGTGCCTATATTATGACTGCGAGCCCCAGCTTAACTGTCTAATGACCCAAACTAGGGTCTAAATTACTGTAAGATGTTGTCATTAGACTAGAGGTTGTGTCAGGATTTGTTGTCATTAGTGTTACTCGAGCACCATAGTGTTCGGGGGCTCGGGTCGAACACATCGGGATGCTCGGGTGCTCTACCGAGCACCCGAGTATAATGGAAGTCTATGGGAGAACACGAGCATTAAACTAGGCACCCCCTGCTCTGAAGAGGGGAGGGTGACTGGTTCATAGGAAAAGGTCATAAATTGATGGAAACACCACCGCAATGGTTCGGGAACAGCATGGGGAGGATGTTTGCATGCATTTTGGACTCCCAGGTCGCTGCTGGGAACGATGTTGTCCGCATAGTACGCCACTATTACAGACTGACAATAATACGCACAAAAACGAAGATAAAATCGATTTTAGAGGAAAAATTGTTAAGAAACATTATTTTCTGTATATTTACTTGTATATAAAGTGCAAGTGCTGCCAAAATTTACAAGGAAGAGGTACTCCGATACAACCTGTATATCGCATAAAGGAGGGCCTCGTTCACATTGTGGTACAAATGTTCATGTAGTAGGACTCCTAAACTCATAAAGCCTATGCACTAAGTGAAAGGGCTGCCAAAAATTACAAGGAACTGGCACTACAATACACCCTTTGTTACACATAAAGGAGGGAATCATACGCAGCCTTGAAAAATTATGATTGATGGCCTGCTGTTGACCCTCAAAAACATTTGGAGCAAGGGCATGCTGATCTGACCATCTAAAACATTATGGGTGAGGGCCTGCTGCCGCTTTGGTGACTCTAGATAACCTGGGGCCGATTGCTCATCCCCGTGACAGCGACGATCCATTCAGATGTCTGGCCTATCAACTTTCGATATTATTGTCAGCGCAAACAATGGTGACTACGGGTAACGGGGAATCAGGGTTCGATTCCGGAGAGTGAGCCTGAGAAACAGCTACGGCAACCACATCCAAGCAAGGCAGCATGCGTGCAAATTACCTATTAGGTATAATTAGGTGCGGGCCTGCTGGTGAGCTGACGTGGTAAAAGATTGTAGGTGAAGGCCTGCTGGTGAGCTGACCCTGTAAAAAATTTTATGCGAGGGCCTGCTGGTGAGATGACCCTGTAAAAAATTATATGCGAGGGCCTGCTGGTGAGATGACCCTGTAAAAGGTTGTAGATGAGGGCCTGCAGGTGAGCTGACCCTCTAAAACATTATATGCGAGGGCCTTCCGGTGAGCTGACCCTGTAAAATATTTGAGGTGCGGACCTGCTGGTGAGCTGATCCTGCAAAACATTATATGCAAGGGCCTGCTGGTGAGCTGACCCTCTAAAACATTATATGTGAGGGCCTTCAGGTGAGCTGACCCTGTTAAAGATTGTAGGTGAAAGCCTGCTGGTGAGCTGACCCTGTAAAACATTATATGCGAGGGCCTGCTGGTGAGCTGATCCTGTAAAACATTATATGCGAGGGCCTGCTGGTGAGCTGACCCTGTAAAACTTTATATGCGAGGGCCTGCTGGTGAGCTGACCCTTTAAAAAATTATATGCGAGGGCCTGCTGGTGAGCTGACCCTGTAAAACATTATATGCGAAGGGCATATATGTGAGGGCATTATATGCGATGAATAAGCATGTTGATATGATGGAAGAGGAGAAGGAGGATGAGAAAAGGAAGATTTAACCATATACCCTTGTTTGTGGTGGAAGGGGTGCATGGGAATACAGTGTATTCAGTACATTATAAACAACACATTTAAAGGGATTCTGTCACCTCCTTTTACGATTTTAAGCTGGCACCATCGCTATGTTGACTAAAGTAGCTTATTTCCAGGACTCTTCTTTTTACTTTATTTCGTTTAGTAGTTTTGATGTAAAAGCGATTTTTATGTTATGCTAATTAGGGTCCAAGGTGCCCAGTGGGGCGTTTTTCTCACTCTCCGGTGCCCAGTGACGCCCCCCTGCAGTGCCCAAGACAGCCTCCTGATAATCAAAACACCTCCCACAGCCCGGCAAACGGTTCCGCCCCCTCCGCACGTCATAATCTACCTTATAGATATGCCCCGTCCTCCTTCCTGTCTGCAGCCAGAAAACTCACGCAGGCGCAGTACCGACTGCGGCCTGCGCGATCATCAACGTCCTGAGGGCAACAGCGCTCAGGTCACATCACTGGGCTCGGCGCATGCCCAGTGATACTTTTGAGGCTGTTGCCCTCAGGAGGTTGATGATCGCGCAGGCGGTACTGCGCCTGCGCGAGTTTTCTGGCCGCAGACAGGAAGGAGCACGGGGCATATCTATAAGGTAGATTATGACGTGCGGAGGGGGCGGAACCGTTTGCCGGGCTGTGGGAGGTGTTTTGATTATCAGGAGGCTGTCTTGGGCACTGCAGGGGGGTGTCACTGGGCACCGGAGAGTGAGAAAAATGCCCCACTGGGCACCTTGGACCCTAATTAGCATAACATAAAAATCGCTTTTACATCAAAACTACTAAACGAAATAAAGTAAAAAGAAGAGTCCTGGAAATAAGCTACTTTAGTCAACATAGCGATGGTGCCAGCTTAAAATCGTAAAAGGAGGTGACAGAATCCCTTTAAAGTGCCTTTATGTTCATCAGCTTTCCTCTGGTGGAGTCGAGAAGTCATAGTCAATCCAGGCCTTGTTCATTTTTTAACAGTCAACCTGTCAGCATTTTCAGTTGACAGGCGGATATGCTTATCTATTATAATGCCTCCAGCAGCACTAAATACCCGCTCAGACAAAACGCTGGGGGCAGGGCAGGCCAGCACCTCCAAGGCATAGAGAGCCAGTTCATGCCACGTGTCCACGGTCTGCTATGTATTCCTTCACCATCTTTCAAAATTTTTCCCTCCTTGTGAGACTATGCTGCGCATCAGGGTGAGGGTGCTGGCGGGGTGTCATGAAACTGTTCCAGGTTTTGGAGAGTGTTGCCCTACCTCTGTTGGAACTGCTGTGTGTTCCCTTTGTCTCCCCTCCTCGGTTGGCCAAGGAACTACGGACTCTGCCGCCAGCGTTGTCAAATGGAAATTTTTGGAGCAATTTTTCAACAAGGATCTTCTGGTATTGCATCATTTTGCTCGTCCTCTCCACCAGAGGAATGAGAGATGAGAAGTTCTCTTTGTAGCAGAGATCGAGAAGGGTGAGCAACCAATAATCCATGTTGTCTAAAATGCTAATAACGAGCGGGTTACGGGAAAGGCAGCCTAACATGAAGTCAGCCATGTGTGCCAGAGTACCAACAGGCAAGACTTCGCTGTCCTCATCAGAAGGATCACTCTCAATTTCCTTATCCTCTTCCTCCTCTTCTGCCCACCCACGCTGAACAGATGGAATTAAACTTCCATGGGTACTACCCTCTGTAGCGGAGGCAACCGTCTCCTGCTCCTCCTCCTCCTCTTTATCGTCCAATTTGCGCTGAGAAGACAAACTGAGGGTGGTCTGGCTATCACCCTGTGTAATGCCTTCCCCCATTTCCACCTATTACACATGCAAAGCGTCATCCAAATTGTGAGCAGCGAGCATTTGAGTAGACACAGAAGTGGGATGGTTACGCTGATAATAGTGTTATTGCCGCTCACCATCTGTGTTGATTCCTCAAAGTTTCTTAAAACCTCACAGAGGTCAGACATCCATGCCCACTCCTCACTTGTGAATGGCGGAAGCTGACTGGAAAGGCAATGACCATGTTGCAGCTGGTATTCCACTACTGCTCTCTGCTGCTCACAAAGCCTGGCCAACAGCCTGTGAGCTGGCAATTTCAAGCGCTGCTGCAGCATTGAGAGACCAGCTGAAGCTGTCGATGACTTGTGGAAATGTGCACACATGTGGTGCACCGTCACCAGTAGCTCAGGCAAATTAGGGTAGATTTTGAGAAACGGCTAAATCACAAGGTTGAACACGTGGGTAGGCATGGAATGTGTCTGAGCTTGCCGAGCTCCAAAGCCGCCACCAAGTTACGGCCATTATCAGACACAACCATGCCTGGTTGTAGGTTGAGTGGTGAGAGCCACAGCTCAGTCTGGTCTCTTATCCCCTGCCACAGCTATGCAGCGGTGTGCTGTTTGTCCCCTAAGCATATCAGCTTCAGCACTGCCTGTTGCCGCTTCCCCACTACAGTGTTACAATGCTTCCAGCTACCGACTGATGACTGACTGGTGCTGCACGCAGATAAATCGGAGGTGTAAGTGGAGGAGGAGGAGAAGTGGAGTTTGGAGCCACTAACGTAGGTGCTGACGGAAACCCTGATTGACGTAGGGCCCGCAATCCTTGGCATCGGTAGCTCCTGTGCCATCCCAGGGTACGACTCGCACTCAGCCTCCACAACATTCACCTAGTGTGCCGTCAGGGAAATGTAGCGTCCATGGCCGAATGCACTTGTCCATGTGTCCGTGGTTAAGTGGACCTTCCCAGTAACTGCGTTGGTCAGGGCATGTGTGATGTTATGGGACACATGTTGGTGTAAGGCGGGCATGGCACACCTTGAAAAAATAGTGGCGGCTGGGGACTGCGTAAGGCAGGATGGCTGCCAACATCAGGCTGCGGAAGGCTTCAGTGTCCACAAGCCTAAATGGCAACATTTCCAGGGCCAATAATTTGATAAGCTGCGCATTTAGTGCTATGGCCTGTGGGTGGGTGGCTCGGTATTTTCGCTTGCATTAAAAGTCCTGGGGTAAGGACATTTGGACGCTGCACTGGGACACGGAAATGAATGTGGTCGCTGATGGTGCTTGCAATGGTCTAGGTGTAGGGCGGGAGGCATCCAGGCCTGAGCCTTCAACAGGGGATTGGCCAGCACGTAACATAGGGGAAGAGGAGGCAGTGGTGTGACCCGCAGACACAGATTGTGGACCCAGGAGTTCGTCCCACTTATTACGGTGCTTGGATGCCATGTGGCGGATCATGCTGGTGGTGGTGAGGTTGCTAGTGTTCATCCCCCCCCGGCTCATTTTCGTATGGCCCAGGTTGCAAACTACTATTCTTTTGTCGTCCGCACTTTCCTCAAAAAAGCGCCATACTGTTGAACATCTACCCCTTGGCAAGGGAGATTTCCGCAAGGGGGTTCTCTGTGGAAAAGTTGCGGGCCTGTTTGGTGTGGCCTGCCTTCTCCCTTTTGGCACCTTACTGCCTCTTCCATCCTGTTGTGGTGTTGCAGATCCCTCCCCCTCTGTACTGCTGTCCTTGCTCGGCTTTCCACCTTCCCAGGTTGGATCAGTGACTTAATCGTCCACCACCTACCTCCTTTTCCACTTCCTCACTCTGATCATCCTCCTGATTTGCTGACCTAACCACAACCTCAGTGATTGACAACTGTGTCTTATCCTCTTCATCAACCTCTTGAGACAGTAATTGCGGTTGACTCATTGGCAACTGTGTCTCATCATCATCCACCTCATTAAACACTAATTGCCATTCCCCACTGTCATGTTCTTGTGACTGTGGATGCTCAAGAGGTTGGGAATCAGGGCACAAGATCTCATGTCCCTCTTCAAGCGTGTTTGGCCAGACTGTACATGGTGGGAGGAAGGAGGATCAGGGTGAGGATTGTGTTGACCAGACTCCTGGCTACTGAGACTGGACTTGGTTAAAGACAGGGTGGTGCTTAACCAACTGGAAGCATTATCTGCTGCAATCCAACTGACCACTTGGTCACACTGGTCTGACTTTAAGAGTGGTGTCCTGCGCCGCCCTGCAAACTGGGACATGAAGCTAGGTATCGTGGATGATTGTTTTTCTTGTGCTCTGGCAGCAGGCACAGTTTCTCTGCGCCCGGGGGCACGCCTCTGCGTGCACCATCAGCATCACGGCCACTTTCCCATCCCTTACTACTCGCCTTCTTCATTTTAAATGTGATATATGCTTGAAAGTATGTCACACGTACAGTAGAGTAGGATTAGGAAGTGTATGTGCAAAAAAATTTACAAAGGTATTTCTGATTAGGAAACGTTATAAAGGACAGGTACCACAGGTAATGTCACTGTTCGCAGTGTCTACGGAAAAAGGTACATTGGATGTCACTGATATTTTAGGGATATGCACACTTTAAACAGGAGATGTGTCGCGGATAATTTAACTGTCCGCAGCGGACACCGTCTACGGAAAAAGTGGACTGGATGTCACTGATATTATAGGGATGCGCACACTTTAAACAGGAGATGTGGCGCGGATAAATTTAACTGTCCGCAGCGGACACTGTCTACGGAAAAAGTGCACTGAATGTCACTGATATTTTAGGGATGCGCACACTTCAAACAGGAGAGGTGGCACGGATAATTTAACTGTCTGCAGCGGCCTATTACACAGACTTTTGAGTCTCTGAAACATTTTTGTACAAAAAATCAATTACACTCCCTACACTCTCTGTCCCTTCCTATGCTCAGCTCTACCTGACTACGAATGAGCCGAACATGCGTCATCGGGTGCTAAATAGCAGTACTTACCTGCATGTAGCAGCCAAGAAACGTGCAGGGAGGAGACTCGAGTATGACGCTCAAGCACATGCCGAGTACCACCATGTGATGAGCATCGAGATGCTCGAGCCGAACAGGTGTTCGGCCGAGCATGCTCGATCATCACTAGTTTTCATAGTAGAGGACATACTGTATTAAGCTCGTCGAAAACCCGCCTTATAATAGATTCGTTAGTAAATATTGTTGCATCTATAGGCATGAAAATCAATATTCCATCCATATGAGATCTATAATATATCCGAAATATAGTCAGGAATTGCTCTCTCATTTTGCCTCATAGAAGGACTCTTTAGGTAATGAATATTTCCCTTTATTACAGTTCATTAATGATGATTCTCGGAGTAATGATGTGTTCAGCTCTATATTGCCTGGAGGAGCTCCGCACTTCTGGTGACTGCCTTCCTTTCTTGTGTGCCATATAGATGTGAGTTTAACCAATAAATTTAAAGTAAATTGCAAACGAGATCTATGACCAATAGCAATGAGTTCACTGGAACATTATGATGGGGTTGAATAGGCAGGCATGGGATTGCTGGCACATTTTCGAAGATCATACATATGAACGAACGTCAATATCTCCAATCGATCATTTCTAATGAGTGTGGGATGCAGACCACCTCTAATGACGCTGTGACTTTGAACTCATTCTCCTAAGCTTGTTTATATCTTATATAGACAAATTGTATATATTGATCACCGATGCAGTTAGCTATGGAAGGTTCAATTGACGTTCTTATGTTTGACAATTAGAAAAATGGATGATAGATGGCTTGTGTTTTGATGCATTAGTAATTCACTTTCTAAAATAATTGCATTTTTTTTTATTAGAGATTGAAAATTGTGCTAGAATTCTGAGTAGAGATGAGCAAATTAAAATCTGTCTGATTCGCCAAATTTTAAAAAAAAATAGATTTGGGTCCAACTCCATTCTACATAAATCAAAAGTGCTCTTAATTGGCCTGAAAATTGGTGTATGAAACTCCTGAGTATCTTTCTCAAATGTTTGCTCTTTAACACAATGGCAGCAAAAGCAAGCAATGTCACAGTGACACTGACATACAGTATACATATATATATATATATATATATATATATATATATATAGCTATGAGTAAACACATGGTTGACATTGTTAACAAACAGTGTCTTTAAAATCACTGCACCGTCTCATGTGAAGCATTCCAAAAATTATCCCTTATTGGAGGCAGATAGGGAGTCATTTATCAAACTAGTATAAAGTAGAGCTGGCTCCTCCTTTCATTTTCCAAAGGAACTGTCCAAAATGAAAAGTGGAATCTGATAGTGTTTAAACACACAGTGTTATGGGAAAAAAGCAGTAGCTTGTTGGGAACAAGCATCCAAAAATGATGCTTTAGCAGGGGCAGAATGCCTGCCCATATTTATATAAACACAACTGTTAATTGTTAGTGGCTTTTTATGAACAAGGATTGAAAAATACTCCCTTATTTTTGGGAACAGCAGCAGTGCAGTGTGGATGTGGAAAAGATAAGGTCTAAGGTATGTAGCAGTAATAGTGACATGCAATAGTAGCGGCAGCAGTACCAGCACACCATGAAACTGACAAATTAGTAGATGTGTGTGTGCACCTTTGTAGGGGTAATAATAGTACTAGTAGAGTCGGTTGGGTAAGGCTAATGGTAGCCTTAAGGGGAGTAGTAGCTGCGCCAATGGTTGCATCAGCAGCAGTCATCCAGTATGGAACGCCATGGTAGGCAGGCAGACAGTTGCAGTGGCCTTATGGCACTGCCTTTAAATAGCCACGGTCAGCAATGGCAGATCTATTCATCGGCCTCAGCCAGAGGAGTGTGAAAATCCTCACGTATTCATGCCGTACTCATTTTGACAAAAGTGATGTGTTTTACACTGGTGGAGGACAAGTTCGTCCGTTTCAGTATGATGATGCCATTTGCTGAGCTGAAAACCCTCTCTGAGATGACACTGGAGGCAGGACAAGAAAGTACAGCGAAAGCAAACTGGGCCAATTCTGGCCACTATTCCAATTTGCCTTCCCAAAAGTCCATGGGATCAGAGAATGGGATATGTCCTAGGGAAAAGCCACATTCATTTAGAAAATAAGACAATTTTAAACAATTTTAAAAAAAATAAAATAATGAAAAGCTGGGCAGAAGTACGAATTTCCTACAGTAGAATTGAATTTTGATGAAAAAGCAAAACTGCACCACATTTCCATAAGACAATTTTTATGGACACCTGGCAAAATATTTTGAAAGACTGCATACAGAAGAATTTAATTTTGTGGATAACAATGCATTTTTTATTGACACCTACCTGGCAAAAATTCTGACTGATAGCATATAGAATAATTAAATTTGTCCTGAATGTGGCACTTATCAGAATCCAGTTATTGCATAAGCACAACTTGTTCACTAAAACTGTACAGTATCTTGATGCAATGCAATGAGTTAACTGAAAATGCAATACTAATGCAGTTGTTGCAGCACAATACTTCCCTAAAGCTGCAGGTATCTTCACGTAATACAATGTGTGAAATGAAACTGTTAATGCAGTTATTGCAGCACAATGCATTCACTAAAACTGCACTGTATCTTGAAGCAATGCAATGCATTAACTAAAACTGCTATATTAATGCAGTTATTACAGTACAACGCATTCACTAAAACTGTACTGTATCTTGTCGCAATACAATGTGTGGAATGAAACTGCTACATTAATGCAGTTATTGTAGTGAAATGTGGTCACTAAAACTGCACGGTATCCTTGATGCAATACAATGCATTTGCAGCAGATCGTATGTTATCGATACTGGTGCTGGGGGTGTTGGCATTAAGCCTATAAAACACTTATGAACTGTAGAAACTTGAGGTTTTTTAAAAAAAAAAGGGCTAGCTGTTAACAAAAAATAGGTTGTTGCAAGATTTTGAGTGCAGCTTGCCACCCCCTCCTTTCAAATGAATCAAGCCTGGTGATCAAATAATTGTAGCTCGACTGTCTTCTGAACCCCCACTGATCGTGTGTTATTGTTGGGGGAGACTGTTGCCAGCCATCCATTTCCCCTTTGGTGGCAACCATTCAATGGAATGGCTGTGCATACGATACAAGGATGAGTTAATTAGTGTCCCTCCACTCAATAAAGGGGGCCTCGAGCAGGGGAGGACATCTATATAACCATTCATAGAATCATATTTGATATGACTGATTCGTTTTTTTAAGAATTTCTCAACAAATCCAACAAATTACTTTGACATATAATAGGATCAGCTGGACTTCTGTCAGGGTCCAGTGTTTTCCAGGGTCCAAATTATTGTTTTCACAAAAAATGGAATCCTAACAATGGTTTATTTTTCCATTTTGTGAACAATTCAAATGTGGAATGTAAATGTGCTGGACCAGACCCCGATCTTTGCATGCGTACCCACTCAAAACTTCTAACTTTGGGATTTTTCCTGATTTTCACCTACACAAATAATTGAGCTAAAACTGCATTTGTGATCTTGGCCTTAGGCCTGTCAAGATTACTTCATCTGCTCCCAGCTCCAGAGCTACAGCCATTTAACACTCGGCTTGTTTGTAGTACTTGAGGTCTGTTTAGCATTTCTTTACCTTGCTTTGAATCACTTTAATATTTAGCAGGGGAATTACACCATCGTTTAGCATTTGTTTACTGCTGTTTTGCATTACCACGTCCTTATGTTTAGTACTTCAGATTCTTTTACATTTCTTTTAATGCATTGTCTAGAGCTTAAGCAGGGCTTCAGGCAGTAAATCATATGGACAAAATTTAAAGTGCAGGTTCACCTACCAGGTTTATTTATGGTTGGCCATATGTCCTCCCTGCAGGCAGCCAGGACAAGTCATTTACGTGTGTGCCCCCCCCCACCCAAAAAAAAAATAATAATATTTTTTTTATGTGTTCTTCACTTTGACTAATACCTGAATGGCAGATCGCCCTCTATAATGCGTATATGCACAACATATCCATTAGATGGAGGATGGAAGTGGATTTATTTTAAAAAATGTTTTAACCATGTATGGAGGAAACATAAACCAATACATTGGAATTAATTTTTAAATATGTCCTGTCACCACAAAATACAGTGCAGTCTGCAGGCAGCATATTAAAAGAGCAGGAGGAGCTGATTCTGCTAAAGTTTTGTGGGAAATGTAGCGGAACGCCTGGCACCCCGACTGGGCACCTTCCGCTGACAGATGCTCATAGCGCTTCCCGAGGGCTCCAAGCACTCCTCCAGAAACCTGTCACGGCCTTTGGTTTGCGCTGTGACACTGTTGCCACACTTGCGGTTGCCCGCGGCAATGTGTTGCTGTGAGAGCATGTGGTGGCAGTGTCCCAGCCTTCTGGGTGATTGCCGTGACATGGCAGCCACGCATGCTGTTGCCGGTGGTAACGTGTGGTTTGGCATGCTTGTGTGTGCACTTCCCCTTTAAGTGGCTTCCGTCCTTTGTCTGGTGTTGGAAGGGTTAACTCCCTTCCTAGTGTTTTGTGAACACTGGGTTTATGTGTGTGTGGGTGTGGCTGCTTGGGCTAATTAGCCTCTGCTGGATGCCTGAAGCTCAGAGTTCCTCTAGCCTTGGTGTATGCTGGTGGTTCACTGTTCCTGGCTTTTACTATCTGTCCAGTGAGGGCCACCCTTGTGGTCATTGATGTTATTATGGTGTCTCTTTCCCTTCTTATCTTTTGGTTTGCGTGGGTTATGTTCAGGGTGTTGTATGTCTTGTGTTGTGTTACATGGCTGGTGATGTTTGGTGTCCAGCATGTTTGCTAGACATTCCCCTGTCTCACGTTTATTGCAGCTATGGATGTCCTGGGGTCCTGTGTGGTTGTGGTTTGTGCTGTGTCCTTTAATGTTGGTGTGGACAGCAGCACTTGTGCACGGGTTCGAGTCAGTGTGTCTGTGGCAGGTAAGTGTGTTATGGGTTTTGCTTACCTGCCAACTCCATATGCTGTATGTGTTCCCCTCTCCTTGCAGCCTGGCCTCAGATAGAGACTCCTGTTCCTCCATGACTGGGATGAACAGGTCATCTCTTCCCGGCTCCTTGGTGAGGGATTACCAGGGTGACTCAGGGTCTCTAGGAATCCAGAGTAAGAGCCGTCCTACCATCGGGGTCCGCTCATACAGTGAGGAGTCAGGGAGAGGATTAGGGATGCTGTCGGAGGTGACCTGCTCCCTTATTACTCCTTTTGGCCAGGCTGATACCCTTTGACACCGCACGGTGGGGGGTTTCCCCCACTGTGACAAAACCATAACCACCACAGACCCCACAAACCGCCGCAGCTTGGTTGAGGTCTCGCAGTCCTCCACCCACGCTGGACCCAAGACCGGGCTTCAGCTTCCAGTGGGTGAACCTCTCCTAAATCCAGAGAGCAAGACTTCATGAAGGGGTAAAGCAGGACTCTTTAATGGGGCTACCTGTCAGCCTTTTATGCAGGTCTTCCAGCAAGGGACACTCCTCCTGGGGACCTTGTTGTATACTGAGACAGTTTATACATTAGCTAGTCACTTGCATTTACAGTATTGAAACACTCCCCCCTCTGCCTGTGATACAATGGGCATTTCCTGTGACACAATTAACAAAATACAATGGGCTCTGCCTGTGATACAGTTACCAAACACAATTAACTTAATCACTCACAGGCAGAAAACACACATTTTTCCAACCACAGAAAACACCCCAAAACACCATATATCCCCATAAAAGTCACATCCCCTGATAGCCTCGATCTGGGTGAACAAACTATCCAAAAATCACCCAAATCGGTTCAGGGGTTCAGGAATTTCCTGGAAGTCTTATTTTTACCCCACCGTGCACATGGTCCCATGCCCAAAATAGTTCCATGCACTCGACGGCAAAACACTGCTTAACAATTTAAAATTGCTGCCGCCACATGTTTGAATCTGTTCCAGTTAAAAGTCCAAGGGGCAGAAACAGTGCCTTTAAAATCCAATATGCCCAAATAGTGTTCCAGGGGCCATAGTCACAGGGCAAGACGCTGGCAAGCAAGCCTCTCCAACTCACAGTAACGAAGGTGCTTTCGTCACAGGAAAATACTCAGTAAAACTTATAATTTATACATTTTTAAAACTACTCCTTCTGACTTCAGTTGTACACAGGGAGGTGTTATCAGTGATTGATAGCATTCTCTGTGTAAGGCCTGTGTTACACCAAAATATTATTTGACCAATATCTGTCCAATCAGTCCAATAGTTGATGTGTATAACAAAAGATCTGTGTGTGTAATAGGCCACCTGACCAATAAATGGTCAGAAAATCTGTCAGATAATCTGTTTGTGTAATACAGACCTTAGAGTGTATACAGAGGTAGCTGTCAGTTACTGATAGCTGTACATGGGGAGGTGTTATCAGTGATTGATAGCATTTTCTGTGTAAGTTTGTATACATAGATAGCTGTCAGTCACTGATAGTAGTACACAGGGGAGGTGTTATCAGTGATTGATCGCATTCTCTGTGTAAGTGTGTATACAGAGATAGCTGTCAGTCACTGATAGCTGTGCACAGGGGAGGTGTTATCAGTGATTGATAATATTCCATGTGTAAGTGTGTATACAGAGATAGCTGTCAGTCACTGATAGTAGTACATGGGGGAGGTGTTATCAGTGGTTGATAGTATTCTCTGTGTAAGTGTGTATACAAAGGTAGCTATCAGTCACTGATAGCTTTACACAGGGGAGGTGTTATAAGTGATTGATAGCATTCTCTGTGTAAATGTGTATATAGAAATAGCTGTCAGTAACTGATAGCCTTACATAGCGGAGGTGTTATCAGTTATCATTGCATTCTTTGTGTAAACGTGTATACAGAGATAGCTGTCAGTCAGTCACTGATATTTGTACATGGGGAGGGGGGTTATAAGTGATAGCATTCTCTGTGTAAGTGTGTTCATAGAGATAGCTGTCAGTCACTGATAGTTGTACACGGGGAGGTGTTATCAGTGATTAATAGCATTTTCTGTCTAAGTGTGTATACAGAGATATCTGTCAGTCACTGATAGGTATACACGGGGGAGGTATTATCCGTGATTGATAGCATTCTCTGTGTAAGTGTGTATACAGAGGTTTACACGGGGAGGTGTTATCAGTGATTGGTGGCATTCTCTGTCTAAGTAGTACACAGGGGCGGTGTTATCAGTGATAGCAGTTGTAACTACAGTATTTCAGGGTCTCTTAGACCAGTGGTCTCCAACTTGTGGCTCCTTAGCTGTTAACTACATCTTTCAGCCTCTGACAGCCAGTCAACAAGGATACAGATATTAACCCCTTCACTGTCCTCTATATAACCTGTGTTTTACTTATCGAGCCTTCCATTTAGCCATAGCAGCATGAAATTCACAAATGGCATAAGGCTACAACATGACTCATGGCTGTTATGTAATAGAGACCCTGTCAGTGTTGCAAAGAGTCTATGGAATTAAATCCCCCTATTCTTAGGGTACGACCAGACGGTCAGGTTTCTGCATGCAGTTTTAGAAGCCAAAATCAGGAGTGGATCATAAAAGAATAGAAAGTATACAGCATTCACTCCTGGTTTTGGCTTCCAAATTTGCATGCAAAAACCTGGCCGTGTGGTCGTACCCTTACTCCCATTAAAATATGCAAGCCTACAGCGCAGAGTGCTCAGCTGCAATGGGTCATCTGTTACGTTTAATAAGGAGGGATATGGATGAAAACTGCTAATGTCATGAGGGCTGCAGTCCTTCAGCTCCACCAGTCTTGTAGCCTTGTCTGTTTCTGTAACCAATTGACCATTATCTCTACGGTGAAGAATTTATAATCTAACTTTTAACAGGAGAGATAAGCCCCCGGTGTAGTAAACAGTGGTAAATCTCAGCATCTCCCATAGGCCGGCATTTTGACTGGATGTGTGGGACTTTTCACTGCTTAACGAAGCTAGGCTTTAAATCTTTCTGAAGACGGCTTAAATGACTTAAAGTCTTAGGGCTATTAAGTAAATCTGGATAAAGATACTAACTCTGGGCCTGTAAGGAATACACTCAGTTGCCAACTGGGTCATCCGAAGCTTTCATTTGTCTGGTTATATATTAATTGTTGGCGCTGACGACTTGCAGCACTGGCGCCTGCATTTCTATTCGAAGCAGAGGCAACATCTGTATGGGGTTTGTATGGTTATACCCGAACCTTCATGGGTTTATCTATTAATATATTTCATGTAACTTAGATAGCACTAACGTGTCCCTCGGCACTGTGCAGAGATTGCCGTCACTCACATCGCTCCCTGTCCCTGATGTGGATCCCAACAAATTTTCCCTAACTCATGCATGCACCCACTAGGGCAAGTTTTATAGAAAGCCAATTACAGGGATTTTTCTATCTTAGGCCCCGTTCACAATTGCGTTTGCACGTAGCTGTTTTTGTCAGGACATTTCTCAGCCAGATCTCTGCCGTTATGGTCAGTGGGGACCCGGCAGGACACACGGTCGTATACGGCAATGCCTGATACGGTAAGCTCCGGTAGCCTGATCCTCAGCTAGATCAATCTACCGGAATTCAAATGCTGTGAACAGGGCCTTAGAAATTTATTGTACAGCTACTATTTTCAGAGCTTCCATAGTAGTGAATGGAGAGAGCCGCACATGCATGACCATCTCTGATAATTGAGTTGGTGCAACTCTGGAACGATGCCTACATATGCATTGGACAAAGCATCGCAGAGGTCTCATGTTTTTCCATGTACCGTTATAGACACCTTAAAACTGGCACAAATTTAGGAATAAATCTACCTCACTGTCTCTATTTACTTAACTTTCTGTAAATCATAGGTTTTACATGGTGCAGGACAGGTACCCTGGGGGGTCAGTATAATTGGTTGCCCCAGGCATAGTTTATGTTCTTTCCCAAAACATCTGACACAAATAGCTTTAGCTGGGTAGACCTCTTCATCCTATGTGATTTTCTGGCATGGGGTGGTGGGATTTACATTTTGCGTATATAGCGCTAGCAAACTTCAAAGACTTCAGTCTCTTAGGAAGACAGTAAATCTATTTGTACGTTTTTGGAGTGTGTGAAGAAATCCATGCAAACACGCGCATGTTGGGTCTTAGTGAGATTTGAACCTAGGATTATCCCGCATGGAAAATTAGTAGCCAGTGAGCTGCCATTCTGACTGCTTACTGGCGTCTCAAGACTTAAAGGGGTTTTCCGAGCCACAGATATTGATAACCTATGCTCAGGATAGGAGATCATGGGGGTCCCACTCCTGGTACCTCCATTGATCAGTTGTTTCATGCAGCCCCAAAAACTATACAGTGTATAGAGCTGAAAGCAGACAGCTTCATGCACTGTGTAGTGGCCGTGCCATGGTACTGCACCTCCCATTGAAGTGAATATGGACGGAGCTACATAGTATATACAGTCTGTTGCTTCCACTTCATACACTGTATAGTTTCCAGTGCCGTGGCTGCCCAAAACTGATCAGTGAAAGGTGTTGGGGATTGAACCCCCATGATCTGATATTGAGATCCTGAGAATAGGTCATCAATATCCGTTACCTGGACCACTCATTTAGGGCTCATGCACACAACCATGACCGCATCAGTTCTGCATTTTTTTGTGGATTGGATGCGGACCCATTCACTTCAATAAGGCTGCAAAAGAAGTGAACCGTACACCGTGTGCTGTCTGCCTCCGTATGTCTGTTCCGCGGCCCTGCGAAAAAAGTAATATATAGAATATGCCCGTGTCCGTGTTACAGACAAGGATAGGACATTTGTGATTGAGTGAAAAATAAATGACTGCAGGCTCTCGGACGGTCTCTGGTTTTGTGGATCCGCAATTTGCAGACTGCTAAAACGGCTACGACTGTGTGCATGAGCCTTTAATGTGGAGCGTATGGCAGATGACGGAAGGGGTATGTCCACTATTGTGGCTGACTCTGAAAGAGGAATTATCTGTTACAGTATTAGGGTACATTCACATGGCGGATTTTGATGCTATCAAATCCCGCCACGTACTCTGCAGCAGAAACCACCGCAGTTTCTACCACAGTTGTTCACGTCGAATGCCACAGACTCACTTGCAGCTCAGCTCCATTGAAAGAATCTAAACTGCGAGCAGACACTTGCCTGGATCCCACGCCAAGAAGTGCCATGTACCTTCTTGGTGTGCTTGCAGTGCCAAACTGGCAGCCTATGAACTGCAGTGCTGCCTCCCATTTTGTCCTGCAAATTCCACCATGGGAACTGTCCCTTAGGCTCCTTTCACACAAGCAACTTTTCTGCGAGGGTGCGATGGGTGAAGTGAACGCATAGCACCCGCACTGAATCCTGACCCATTCATTTCAATGGCTCTGTGTACATGAGCGTTTTTTTTTCGCGCATCAGTTCTGTGTCGCGTGAGAATCGCAGCATGTTCTATATTCTGCATTTTTTACGCAGCCCTGGCCCCCAGAAGTAAATGGGGCTTTAGTGTAAAACGCATTGCATCCGGATGTAATCCATATGCAGTCTGTGTGCAATGCGTTTTTGACTGATAGTTGCTAGATGTACACCTTCAGTTTTTTTTCATGTGCAAAACTAATCAAAACGCATTGTACCTGCACAGAAAAAACTCGAACTTGCTTGCAAAATGGTGCGAGTTTCAATGAACGCACCCTGAACACATCCTGAGCCAATTCGTATTGTTCGTGTGAAAGAGGCCTTAGAGTAGAAACATAGGTCATTTTTGTGGCAAATTTGTATATTGATCCATCTTCAAAAATAAGCTGGCATTTACTGATCCACCTCCGCCCCCACACGTACAGTATCTAAGCCTTGCGAATTAAAACAGCACTCATTCTCTATCAAACCAAGCTTCAAACCTGAATCCGGTCAGCAATATTAGATACCATAGAAGCTGCACAAATCATGATGGATTATAGATGACTTTGAAATATTTGGTTGAAATGTATTTTTATTAACGATTACAAATATTAAAAAATGTTGAGTTGCATTAAATGATAAAACCAAGCTCAATGATGTGTTTGAAAAGGAAATGTAAGAGAGAGAACATGATTCTTATTTATGTTTGCAATTGAGCAAGCCGTGCCACATTTACGGGTTTAAAATTTGCAGTGGAAGACAGCGCCATATGGAGCTGATATTGAAGTCAATCAATTGCCACTAGGGTCTGTTTTCTCATCAGTTGATTCATAAATAATCAGTTCTTCTGGTGGGTCCAAGGTAGTCCAGTCTGACACTGATTGTTACCCACAGTGTAATCTTGAAGAGGAAGTTGGGGGTGCCAGAAGTCAGACCTCCACCGATCGGATATTCATGACCGGTTGATGACCCTCTAAGGCGGATTTACGTGGCCCGATTGTCAGCCTGATTATTGGGATTGAAGGTCAGTACGAATGCTCCTGCCTGATCACCGGCTTGTGTAAAGGTGCCACACATAGATCACCTGGTCAACGAGCAAAACACTCACTTATTGGGTGAAATGCTCTTTCATGCGGACACCTAAATCAATGTTTCTGGGCAGCAGATTGTGCTGTGTGAACATTAGCAGTAGTCCTCACTCGTCCCCATACATGTAAATTGCATCTCTTACATCCACTGACGAGCAGGCAATTATCAGAAAGAAACGGTTTCTTACTTGATCCAGAAAAACTATAAGCCTGAAATGAGTTCCATTAGTAAAGTCATGTGTAGGACCTGATTAAACCTAATCAAATATTGGAATCTGCTCATGGAATAAAAAAAATAATAGTAATTTAACAAAGAAAATATTCTTAATAAAGTCAGTATTGACCTTTCCTTATTCTGTATTCTGGATAAATTGGATGACAAGGGTCACTACATGCTGGCTACATTTGG
Organism: Bufo bufo; assembly: GCF_905171765.1. NCBI lineage: Eukaryota > Metazoa > Chordata > Amphibia > Anura > Bufonidae > Bufo > Bufo bufo. The sequence continues at coordinate 92,786,863 of NC_053392.1, forward strand.
AATAACATTGCCAACACATTAGATGGCTTATATAATTCAGTATATATATAGGGGCAGATCTCCTCCTCACATGCATAATAGTAAATCACAGACCTGAATTGGATCTTTGCACACTCTCACCTCTGCCATATTGAACATGGTTCCCTTAGGACTTAAAGCCTGCTTCCTAGGTTATTGTAGCCATATCATAATATTCTATTATTAAATAAAGAAAATCCCTGAGGCCGGCTCAGAGGAATAATAGCATTTATTATACTGTATAATATGGAATACATTCAATAAAAAAATTGTATATCTTGGGTTATGTGACCAAAACTGCATACAACATAAGATAACAGAAATATCTTATATGAAAAGAAATGGAATAAAGGCAAAAATAAACCAAAATAAATAAAAAATAAATAAATGTAATAAAATAAATGCATAGATTTAAAAATAAATGAAAGGATGCCGTCTTAGTTTTCTTAAATAATTTATATCTTGATTTAACAATATGATATTTTTTCCTTTGTTAGATTTTTATTTTTTATTTTTTTATTTTTTAGAAATGGACAAAAATGAAGTAAATAAATATGTTTAACTCTACAGCAAAATAAGAGGATTGCCTGACATTCTCTTTCATTCTCTTAATATGAAATAGACATAGGAAGGCCAGATTATGGTGACGAATAGGACACAAGCACGAATAGAGATGAGGAAATTAATGGGACTCTGTTAATGGCTTTCCTGGTGGGTCTCAGCTGTACCATAAAGGCCTATTTTATTTATCTTGATATTGGTTTAATTCTTGGTTCTATAAGACTTTTATCAGCAGTACCCTGATACACTCTGTAAAAACAGGAATGCCACAGAACCTTAATAATCATATCAATTAATCACTTCAAACAGTCTAACCTTCAAAGCATGAGCTAATCTGATCTGCTTTATATTGCTGTGGTTTGTGAGTCACTTGATTATATTTTTTCCTGGCAAGATATTACATTGCGATTAGAACATCTTAGCATGACTAACTTTATCACAGCATGCTTTATTTCTGCAATACAAAGTGATAGACGGAGACCAAATAAAAATGTAAAAATGTATAAATAAAAATAGCCAAAAACATGGACGAGGGCCGTGTCACGCCTGCAGACATTCTGCACATCCACTAATTATTTATGCAATTCTTCTGAGACCCAGCCTTATTTGAAATTTCTCAACCGTTGAATAGAGAATATTAAGTCGGTCCGGGCAATGGATGGCAGGTGTTCATTAAAGCAGAGATGATATTTTCATTTCAGCAAATTGTCAGATAGCTAGCACATCAAAAAAATTGAAGACTGCTCTGCTTCCCATAACCAGGAATAGCTTTTTGGCTGTAAGGTTTCACTTGTCTTTGAGCTTCGCATGAAAATAACACTGTTGTAGGGGGAAGCAATGAAATATCTACCTATATACAGTATGTACATAAAATATATTTGTTTTATTTTTTTTTCTAGATATTTTAATATTTATTTACATTATTCCTAAAAATAAAAATGCAATTACTGATATAACTGCATGAATAAAACCATTAGTAAATAAATAAGTAAATGAAATTAAAAATAAATAAAAAATAATATTTTTGTTGGATTAGTAATAAAAATCGATTCACTGACAAGCAATTTAGTGGTCCATATCTCAATCTAGTCTAGTCTAGTCTTTTAAACGACAAAAAAAGTCAACAATTTTCTCATCTTTAGAATAATAAATAATCAGTCGGCCCCCGTAGGGGAAAACAATGGATTTGGGACTCTATGGAGTGTAGCAATCAGTTAAAGGGGTTCTCCTTACAATCAACATTTATCACCTATCTACAAGCCTAACATTTTAATGGCAGTCTTGTCAGTCCCATAGACTTTGAATGGAGAGGCACTGCACATGCTTGATCACCACTCTATTCAAACAACTACAATGAGAAGGATATGAGGGTGCCCACTCGGTATCCAGATTTGTTTGGCGTCGTGATATAGTATCTATCAAGGTACCTTTTTGTGTATACTGACCTGAATTTTGTGTATATTGGCCAACTTATTTGAAGTCCCTACAGAGGCATCTGATATCCCCTGATTTCTGATCATTAGGATGAAACATGTCAAGTTGGGAGTTGTGCGAGGGACAGCTTTAGGGTGTATGGTCATTTAAATGGAATGGTTCCAGCCAGGGTCACTGTTATCATGGTGAGTGCTCTGTGTTAGGCTAGTTTTACACTACCATTTTTGTCCAGCTGAGTACTGGCATATTTGCCAGCTAAAAGCCAGATTTTTATTCTCAATGGGGCCAGCGAGCATTGCGTTAACATCCGGCAATGCTGGATCCAGAGAGCTTTGGCAGACTGCTCTCTGCCAGAACAGCCCGCTGAAACTCATACCATAGTGTGAAAAAAGCCTTAGATAGGTATGGTTTGATAGGGCCTCCTCCCCTTATATTAGGGTTTATGAGGGGCAGCATCCGCATCAGTTACTCTTCATCCTTGCAGCAGTACCCGGTACATGCCACCACTCTGGACCATTGATCTAAATATTTTATCCAACTTATTGGACCTCAGTGTTTACATCATGCCAGTTGATCCCATTTTGGTCTGTCAAGAAGTTCAATCTACTGTTAAGACCAACTCTGGTTATATTCCTTTTTTGTGGCATATTTTTCTATTCACTGACAGCACTTTACTTGTTTAAGATATAGATGACCCCTTCAGTTGTTTTAGATATTAATCTCCCCCCTTATTCCTCCATTTCCTGACAGTAGTAATCAGCGGGGCCCCAGTGACCAGAATTTTATCATCTATCCTGTAGACAGATGATAAATGTCCATTGTGGAGAAGCTTTTTTAAGGCTTGATTAAGGCTGTAGAACCCAAAGGAAATCCATGCAAAAACATACAAAGTCCATGCAGAAGTTTCACTTGGTCAGATTGAAACCTAGCACCTCAGCACTGTCCGCCACCATGCTGTCCTACCACTTCTATGACTTCTATACCTGTGTAGTTGCAAGCATCATTTATGAAAAAGGTGAAATCTTGATTTTTGTAGAATTTGTTCAATACTTATTGAATGCCTCCGAAAATTTGAATTCCAAATCACATGACACTTTAATCCTTACTCCCGTTCCAGACATTCATCCTCTCCAAACTGCGTAGAAACACCCCATTATAGGCAAATATGTATTAAACCCACCTCTTGTGGCCCCCATTTGCAAGTAAGTCCCATGACAAATGCTTCAAGATATGGTATATTGTTATGAATATTAAAATACTAGTTTTATGGTACTTTCACACTAGCGTTAAAAAAATTCCGGAACACTTGCTGGAATGCCGGATTCCATTGAAATGTATTAATGCCGGATCCGTTCCGGAAAAACATGGGCAGACCTTTAAAAATGCCCAAAAAAATTATAACGGATCAGTTTTTCCGGATGACACTATAGAGACGGATCCAGTATTTCAATGCATTTGTCAGACAGATCCGCATCCGGATCCGGAAACAAATGCTATCCGTTTGCATACGGATTTCCCGATCCGGCAGGAAGTGTCGGCAACGGATCTGCCTGCCGGAATCCTCTAACGCAAGTGTGAAAGAACCCTTACTAACCCTACATACATCTTCTTACTTAGAAAATAACTCTTACAATCCTTATCGTAACCGTACTCACTGTAATGTGCAATTTTTACAGTTTTACTTAGATTTTTTTTTTATATATGCTTTAAATAATGGATGCTAATGTAAAATAATAAATCCATACAAACATTTCAGTAATATCTTAACTATAGTACTTATGTGCTTTGTTTACACTGAGTATATTAGCAAGAAAGGTTTGTGTTGTAGAAATGATTCTCCGGCCCCTCTTCAGCTTTTTTTTGTACTACAGAAACATAAAATGTCCTGCTGTGTGTCATGTTTCTTATGCAATTTAATGATATTCTGGTCTGGGAGAAAAAGAGCAGCTGCCCTCCAGGTTGTGTAGCAAAAGATGCTCCCAGGCGCTCAGCAGGATCTCACATAAGTTCAATTCAGTGAAGCAAATGTAATCACTGGGCCCTACTTAAAAGGGACATAAATAAAAATGATGTAATAATAAATCTTACATTCTATTTCATCTGAATTTATTTCTATAGACTGCACAATTTCATATCTGGAAATTATTACCAATCTATTACATCTTGTTACACTTTTACATCAACTTATTGGTATTCCTTGTTAGCTTTGTTTATATATTTTTTTTTTACTATTATATACTTTCATTTTTTGCCATTTACTTATTTATTATTCTGAAATTATCTAGTAATATTTTTGATACATTTTTTCATTTATTTTTGCTATTATTTATCCCAGTTTCTTCAGTAAATGAGTGCATTAGACACAGAGGAAAGACAATTTGTTAGACATGTTCTATGAAAGATTGCAGGGCAGAGGGAGAGGAAAATCCTTTCTTCTTGCCGGGTGTGTAATCTTTAACCTAATTATAAGCAGTTCCATTTCATTACATATGAATACAGTTATGGATTTTCAATTTATGCTGGGCTTTTTTCTACAACAATCACCTACAAATGAAAACAGCAGCAAACCTGCCAAGCCAGAAACCTCTTTAATACCCATTATTGTGTTAGTGCAAAAGATTCATGGTTATCTTTCAAAATCACCATCAAAATTTACAACCTGTTTTATGAGCATAGCCCTTCATAAATCACAAGAAAGCAGGGCCATACTTATTAAAATGTGTTATTTCAGTTTCAGTTTTAACCAGATTTACCTAAATGTATGTTTAGTTATTATATCCAAAGTGTAAACATTTATATTGGGCCTTCATTGACCTAACTCCTTCTTGGATGTAGTTTTTCAATATGGAGATCTCTCATATATTGGCTTTGCATTGTGTTGCACAGTATAGAATGGATTTGCATTTTCAAGATATAGGGTGACATCTGTATTATAAAAGTGAATGTCTGTTTGTCTGTCCTTTATGGGCTTTCAAACGCCTGAACCATTTGACCCCAAATTTGGCACATTACTAAATCGTTTCCCTGAGAATGTTTTCATAAAAGTCCTGTCCTTGCTCTATGCCACCTATCGGTGGTTGGAGTGACAGGAGGGCGCTATCTCCAGCCACCGTTATAATGCCTCCATCTTCCTTGCAATAATTTCTCATAGACACCCCAACTTTAGTAGATTGGTAAATCTGATTTATGAGAAGGTTTTTGTAAAGGTCCTGACCTTATCGGATGTCACTGAATCTTGGTAAGAGTGACAGGAGGGCGCCATCTCCAGCCACAGTTACAAGGCCTCCATCGTATAGGCAACCTTATGTGAGCGGACAGTTTATTCCTCATTAGTATTTTGTCAATTAAAGTCAGGCTATATTTGTATTGGACAGTTTACCAGATCATATCACTGTTGTTCTCTATTATGAGCAGCTATCAAAGGATATATATATATATATATATATATAGTTAGGTCCACATATATTTGGACAGAGACAACATTTTTATTTTAATTTTTTTTTTGTTCTGTACATTACCGCAATGAATTTTGAACAAAACAATTCAGATGCAGTTGAAGTTCAGACTTTCAGCTTTAAGGGTGCTTTCACACCATCATTATTCTTTTCCGGTATTGAAATCCGGTAAAGGGTCTCAATACTGGAAAAAATGTATCAGTTTTGTCCTAATGCATTCTGAATGGAAATTAATCCATTCAGTATGCATCAGGATGTCTTCCGTTCCTGATGCATGCTGCAGTATTTTTTTCAGCCAAAATGCTGGAACAATACTGCACTTGCCGGATCCGGCATTAATTTCCATAGAGATGTGGAAATTGCCGCATCGCCGGATCCGGTTTTTCGGTCTGCGCATGCGCCCGGATATAGGAGGAGCGGGTTTCTCTTTTGATCTTAAATTTTTTTTTTAATACCAGATCCGTTATTCCGGATGATACCGGATGAGACGGATCCAGTATTTTACCGGATCCATCTATAGGATCTGGAAAAAAAAGCTTTCCTTTTGTATACGGATTGCCGGAACTGCCTGCTGGATTCTAACAACGCTAATGTGAAAGTACCCTAATTCAGTGATTGCATAAAAATAGGTCTCAAAAGTAATTGGACAAATGAAATAATTGTAAATAAAAATGTTAATTTCTAATACTTGGTTGAAAACCCTTTGTTGGCAATGACTGCCTGAAGTCTTGAACTCATGGACATCATCAGACGCTGTGTTGTCTCCTTTTTAATGCTCTGTCAGGCCTTTACTGCAGCGGTTCTCAGTTGCTGTTTGTTTGTGGGCCTTTCTGTCTGAAGTTTAGTCTTTAACAAGTGAAATGCTCTATTGGGTTCAGATCAGGTGACTGACTTGGCCATTCAAGAATATTCCACTTCTTTGCTTTATTAAACTCCTGGGTTGCTTTAGCTTTATGTTTTGGGTCAACCAATCAGTTTGGCTGCATTTGGCTAGATTTGAGCACACAGTATGTCTCTGAAAACCCCAGAATTCATCCAGCTGCTTCTGTCCTGTGTCACATCATCAATAAACTAGGGACCCAGTGCCACTGGCAGCTATGCATGCCCGAGCCATCACACTGCCTCCGCCGTGTTTTACAGATGATGTGGTATGCTTTGGATCATGAGCTGAACCATTCCTTCGCCATACTTTTTTTCTTTCCATCATTCTAGTAGAGGTTGATCTTGGTTTCATCTGTCCACAGAATGTTCCTCCAGAATTGTGCTGTTTTTTTAAGATTTTTTTTTTTGCAAAGTCAAATCTAGCCTTCTTATTCTTGAGGCTTATGAGTGGCTTGCACCGTGCAGTGAACCCTCTGTATTTACTTTCATGCAGTCTTCTCTTTATGGTAGATTTGGATATTGATACGCCTATATCCTGGAGAGTTTTGTTAACTTGGTTGGCTGTTGTAAAGGGGTTTCTCTTCACCATGGTAATTATTCTGTGATTATACACCACTGTTCTCCTCCGTGGGCGTCCAGGTCTTTTTGCAATGTTGAGGTCACCAGTGCTTTCTTTCTCAGGACGTAACAAACTGTAGATTTAGCCTCTCCTAATAGTGTAGCAATTTCTCAGTTTTTTTTTCTTCCGTTTTCGCAGATGAAGGATGGCTTCTTTCACCTGCATGGAGAGCTCCTTTGACCGCATCTTTACTTATCAGAAAAATCTTCAAAATGCAAGCACCACACCTCAAATCAACTCCAGGCCTTTTATGTGCTAAATTTAGAATGAAATAATGAAGGAATTGCCCACACCTGCCCATGAAACAGCCTTTGAGTCAATTGTCCGAATACTTTTGGTCCCTTCAAAAAGAGGGGTGCCACATGTAAAGGAGCTGAAACTCCTAAACCCTTAATCCAATTTTAATGTGGATACCCTCAAATTAAAGCTAAAAGTCTGGACTTTATGTCCATGTCCATTATATAACTATAACTTGAATATGTTTTAGTAAACAGGTAAGGGGACTTTCACACTAGCGTCTCTGGATTCCGGCAAGCAGTTTCGGCAATCTGTATGGATAACGGATACCATTTGTAGACGGATACGGATGTGGATCCATCTCACAAATGTATTGCAATACCGGATCCGTCTCTCCAGTTGACATCCGGAAAAACGGATCCGGTATTTATCTTTTTCACATTTTAACCAGATCCGTTTTTCCAGGACACTTAGGGCAGGATCCGGCATTAAATGCATTTCAATGTAAAATAATGCCGGATCTGGTATTTCGGTAAGTGTTCCGGAATTTTGGACGGAGAAATTATCGCAGCATTGCTCTCCATTCAGAATGCATTAGAATAAAACTAATCAGTTTTTTTCCGGTATTGAGCCCCTAGGACGGAACTCAATACCGGAAAAGAAAAACGCTAGTGTGAAAGTACCCTAATAAAAACAAAATTTGTGTCATTGTCCAAATATATATGGACCTAACTGTATATTATATATACTGTTAGTTCAGGTCATGAGACTGCAGGATTTGTGACCATAATATGGGCAGAAAAAAGGCCAGCATTACACTGTTACATTAGTCACAAAGCCGAATTTCTTTGCGCTTCGTGGTAATGAATAATTTTTTCCTGAAATGGCAGTAAAAAATAATCATCATCCATTTGCTCACAGAGAGGCCATGGCGAGCATCTTGATTGAAGAAAACGTGTCAAATCTTGCAGGCGCTGATGTGTGACATCACCACGCCTGGCCAGCGTGATGAAGTGGTGACTTCATCATGTCAGCATGCGCAAGATTTGGCACATTTCTTCCAGCAAGATGGCCGCGATGGCCTCTACACGAGCAAATGGATGAGGTGAGTATGTATTTTTTTCAGTTTTTAGCCCCTGATTAACTCCTGAAAGGCCTCAATGTGACTGTCAGATGCCGTGATCAGCGTTAAATGCGGCATCTGAGGGGTCCAATGATGGGGGGTGGCACGATTGACGTTCCCCGTCATTGCGCCCACTACATACAATGAAATGCGATTTGTGACAAAGTAAGTCGTGACAAATCTAATTTTTTGGTGAACGTCGGCAAAGCAGGCAAATCGAATTCTTTTTAAGCTTCATTCATCTCTACTTACGCTAATGTAAAATCTGCATTTGTCTGGTACATTCTCCAGGATCTAAAGCTTCTAATTTGATGGTTTTGATTTTTTACGTTTCTATCTGGCAGTTCCAGGTTGTGCACTTTACTAGATAATTCTAGCTAACATGAGAGCTGAAAACTGATTAGTTACTGTGGGTAACTGCATCATTATTTTTTTATATCAGTTTAGATAAATCTTCCCCCATTGCATCTTAGGCTTTTTTGGGCACAAATTCAAGTTTTCAGTCATAAATCTTGAAGGGGGCGGCAACTGCCAGATTATCTTCTTGATCCTTTGGACCCACTAAGAAGTCTTAAAAACTAAACCATTGTTTCTTGCGTGCTAAATAGTATGTTGCCTGCTAGAGATGGCGTTGCGGTTAGCCCGGTGGTCGTTTCGTGGCGAACTTTGCTCGTTCGCGATGTCCGCCGGTGCCATATTCTTTTGCATTGTGCAGAACTTTGATCCATGACACATCCATCAGGTGGGACAGGACAGCCAATTCAGACGTTTCAGCACATGGACACACCCCCTACCCTATAAAAAAAAAACTATCTGGCCGCCATTTTACATTCAGTCTTTTGCCAGTGTATGGAGAGGTTGCTGTGTGGAGCAGGGACAGGCTGTTAGGGACACCAAACGCTAGCTTGGGCCACAAAAGTCCTTTTAAGGACTGGTATAGGTATGCTATCGATAGGTGTGACATACAGAGGGGTGTGATATATTATAGTGCATTTATATTGTGCAGCAGTTGTGTGCGGTTCTGCAGCAATACGGCAGCTATACAGAGGGACAAACGCTATTGGAATAACTAATTGCAACTAGTGTGATAAACCAGTTGCCCCCCAAAAAAACTGATTGAGGCAGGGGTGTGATATACCTATAATATACTTTCTATATAGTGCATTTGTTTTGTGTAGCAGTTGTGTGCGGTTCTGCTGCGATACCACAGCTAAACAGAGGGACAAACGCTATTCGAACAACTAATTGCAACTGGTGTGATATACCAGTTGCCCCCCAAAAAAACAGATCGAGGGAGGGATGTGATATACCTATAATATACTTTCTATGTCGTGCATTTGTATTGTGCAGCAGTTGTGTGCGGTTCTGCTGAGATACCGCAGCTATACAGAGGGAAAAACGCTATTGGAGCAACTAATTGCAACTGGTGTGATATACCAGTTTCCCCCCAAAAAACTGATTGAGGCAGGGGTGTGATATACCTATAATATACTTTCTATGTAGTGCATTTGTATTGTGCAGCAGTTGTGTGCGGTTCTGCTGAGATACCGCAGCTATACAGAGTGACAAACGTTATTGGAGCAACTAATTGCAACTGGTGTGATATACCAGTTTCCCCCCAAAAAACTGATTGAGGCAGGGGTGTGATATACCTATAATATACTTTCTATATAGTGCATTTGTATTGTGCAGCAGTTGTGTGCGATTCTGCTGAGATAACGCAGCTATACAGAGGGACAAACGCTATTGCAACAACTAATTGCAACTGGTGTGATATACCAGTTGCCCCCCCAAAAAAATTATTGAGGCAGGGGTGTGATAGCCCTACAAAATAATTTTTATATAGTGCATTTGTATTGTGCAGCAGTTGTGTGCGGTTCTACTGAGATAACGCAGCTATACAGAGGGAAAAACACTATTGGAGCAACTAATTGCAACTGGTGTAATATACCAATTGCCCCCCAAAAATACTGATTGAGGCAGGGGTGTGATATACCTATAATATACTAACTATATAGTGCATTTGTATTGTGCAGCAGTTGTGTGCGGCTCTGCTGCTATATCGCAGCTATACAGAAGGATAAACGCTATTGGAACAACTAATTGCAACTAGTGTGATATACCAGTTGCTCCCCAAAAAAACTGATTGATGCAGGGGTGTGATATACCTATAATATAATTTCTATATAGTGCTTTTGTATTGTGCAGCAGTTGTGTGCGGTTCTGCTGCTGTACCGCAGCTATACAAAGGGACAAACGCTATTGGAACAACTAATTGCAACTGGTGTGATATACCAGTTGCCCCCCAAATAAACTGATTGAGGCAAGGGTTTGATATACCTATAATATAATTTCTATATAGTGCTTTTGTATTGTGCAGCAGTTGTGTGCGGTTCTGCTGCTGTACCGCAGCTATACAGAGGGACAAACGCTATTGGAACAACTAATTGCAACTGGCGTGATATACCAGTTGCCCCCCCCAAAAAAACTGACTGAGGCAGGCATGTGATATACCTATAATATCATTTCTATATAGTGAATTTTGTATTGTGCAGCAGTTGTGTGCGGTTCTGCAGCGAAACCGCAGCTATACAGAGGGACAAACGCTATTGGAACAACTAATTGCAACTGGTATGATATACCTGTTGCCCCCCAAAAAAACTGATTAAGAGGTTTGATATACCTGCTTCCAGCAAATAATCATTATGGTGTTCTATATATCTGCTTCCACAAATACTGCTCTTCTATAGGGACTGTCAAAGGGTCATTTTGAAAATGACAGGCAGAGGAAGAGGCAGGCCATTTCGCAGGGGTGGTAGTGGTCGGGCAGGTGCACTGGGCCGGAGCCTAAGTGGGAAGTTGGAGAAGGTGCATGCGATTACGTCAAAGGACGCACCAGAGTTGGTTGAGTGGCTCACTCAGCCTTCCGCTTCTGCACCATCTTCATTCTATGTATCTGCACCCTCCTCCCTCTCTGCTGTGTGCACCCCCAAAGACACCACCACAACCACCATAGCCCCTCCACTGAAGTCAGAGGAATTATTTTCCCATCCATTGCCAGACCTTACCGATGTGCAGCCATTCTTGGCATCGGATGAGAAAGCAGAGGTAGCAGCGGCCGAAACCCAGCGGTCTGATGACAGTACCTAGATCAGCCCAAGGAGACTGGTCCCCGCTGTCCCCGATGTTCCAGGTGAGATGTTTCCATGCTGTGCTGCGGCTGTTGTGCCTGGAACCCAAGAGCAACACTGGTCCTGCACTCCTTTCAGCTCTGCGGTCACAGGGCCGATCAGTGGCTAACCCCGCTCAATTTGACAGTTGGTAAAGTGGTGTGCGACAACGGTGCCAATCTGCTGAGTGTGCTAAAACAGGGCAAAATAACAAATGTGCCATGCATGGCACACGTCCTGAACTTAGTCGTGCAGCGATTTGTTGCCAAATACCCCGGGGTCCAGGATGTCTTGCGGCAGGCCAGGAAAATCTCTGGCCATTTTAGAAGATCTTACACAGCCATGGCTCGCCTTGCTGACGTTCAGCGGCGAGACCACCTGCCCGTCAGACGTGTGATTTGTGATTGTACGACGCACTGGAACTCCACTTTGTATATGCTTGATAGGCTGCTCCAGCAGAAACGTGCCGTTAACGACTACCTGTATGAAGTCTGCGGCTGGACAGGTTCTGGGGAGCTTTGTTTTTTTTCACCGCGCCAGTGGCTGCTCATGCACGACGCATGCAGACTTCTGCGGCCATTTGATGAGATCACCAAACTGGTCAGTCGCAGCCAGGGCACCATCAGTGACATCTTACCTTATGCCTTTTTTCTGGAGCATGCATTGCGTCGTGTCATTGATCAAGCCGTCAAGGAGCAGGAGCTGGAAAATGAGGAAGTCGCAATGCTGAATGAATTCCCAGGGGGGGCTACTCCATCTGAGACAAGTCAGCAGGAGTCTGAAGAGGAGTCAGAGGAGGATGGTGCCTGGGGGGAGGAGGAGGAGGAGGAGCAAGAAGAGCAGGCTTTAAACTTTTCAGGGATCCCTGGTGTTGTCCGTGGATGGGGGGAGGAGACCGAGGATGACATTCTCCTGGGCGATAAGCAGGAGCCAGGGCGCTCCACCGCTTCCAATTTAATGCAAATGGGGGCCTTCATACTCCAGTGTTTGAAGAGGGACCCCCGTATAAAAAGCATAAAGGGCAAAGACCAGTACTGGATGGCAACGTACTTAGACCCCCGGTACAAACACAAAATGGCGGACATGTTATCAGCATCACAGAGGGCTGTCAGAATGCAGCATTTCCAGGCCTTGCTTCGAGAGATGCTTTATTCTGCTGTTGCGGGCGCTGGCAGAGGAATTTCCATCCACAGAGAAACAGTTACGAGTACCAATCCTACAGCGCATGCAAGAAGAGGGCGGTTTGAAGATGTGTTGGTCACTTTGGATATGAGATCATTCTTGCAGCCAACCCATCGAAAGCTTCCCTCCAGATCCAGCCTCAGGGAACACCTAGACCGACAAGTGTCCAACTAGCGATGTCCCGAACTATTCGCCAGCGAACAGTTCCCGGCGAACATAGCTTGTTCGCGTTCACCACGGCGGGCGAACATATGTGATGTTCGGTCTGCCCACTATACATCATCATTGAGCAAGCTTTGAGCCTGTACCTCACAGTCAGCAGACACATTCCAGCCAATCAGCATACCCTCCCTCCCAGACCCTCTCACCTCCTATCAAAAAGCAAGGACAGCATCCATCTTCGATTCATTCTGAAGCTGCAGTGTCACAAATTCGACAAAGTTGTAATCGCAATGCGATTAATATAACCTGTATTAATCGCATTGCGATTACAACTTAGATCTGAGTTCCTAATGGTTGTATTGCTAGAATTACCGAATATAGCACTATATTCTCAATCTTCGTTATATTCTAGCAATACAACCATTAGGAACTCAGATCTAAGTTGTAATCGCAATGCGATTAATATAACCTGTATTAATCGCATTGCGATTACAACTTAGAGCTGGGTTCCTAATGGTTGTATTGCTAGAATATAACGAAGATTGAGAATATAGTGCTATATTCGTCAATTCTAGCAATACAACCATTAGGAACTCAGATCTAAGTTGTAATCGCAATGGGATTAATACAGGTTATATTAATCGCATTGCGAATTTAACTTACCACACTCTGCATCAACTACGTAATTTTCCATGGGAGTTTTGCCATGGATCCCCCTCCGGCATGCCACAGTCCAGGTGTTAGTCCCCTTGAAACAACTTTTCCATCACTATTGTGGCCAGAAAGAGTCCCTGTGAGTTTTAAAATTCGCCTATTTAAGTCTATGGCGGTTCGTCCGTTCGCGAACATTTGCGGAAATTCGTGTTCGCCGTACGCGAACGGAAAATTTTATGTCCGCGACATCTCTATGTCCAACTACATCTAGTTAACGGCAGATGTGGACGCTCTGAGAAGCAAGGAACCCCTTGACTATTGGGTGTGCAGGCTTTTCCTGTGGCCAGAGCTGGCACAATTTGCCATGGAACTCTTGGCTTGCCCCTCGTCAAGTTTCCTGTCCAAAAGAAAGTTCAGCGCAGCAGGGGGGATCGTGACCGATAAGCGCAGTCGCCTAGCTCACGACAGTGTGGACTACCTCACATTTCTAAAAATGAATGAGGCATGGATCTCGGAGGAATTCAACACCTTTGATGACCACGTTTAATTGAATTTCACCTATTACCATTGGTTTTTTTTTCAAGAGGGGGGAATTCGTTAGCCATGTTTTTAATCTAATTTTATATTTGTAGTTCTTTTAAACATATGTATTTGACCTGTATTTGTACTGGCCTGAAGTAAAATTGATATCCATTAACCGTGAACTATACCTCCAGCCACATAATCACTTGATGTTTTTTGTCCTGTGAATGCCTAATGTTTGGGGCCTGTACTCCACTGGCCTGCAATAAAATGTATATACAATGACCGTCTAATATACCTCCAGCCACATAATGACTTGATCTTTTCTGTATGGTGAATGCATAATTTTTGAGGCCAGTAATGTAACTGGCCAACAGTAAAATTGTTATACGGTGACCGCCTAATGTACGTCCAGCCACATAATGACTTGATCTTTTCTGTACTTTGAATGCATAATTTTTGGGGCCTTTAAAGTAACTGGCCAACAGTAAAATTGTTATACGGTGACCGCCTAATGTAACTCCAGCCACATAATCACTTGATGTTTTCTGTCCGATGAATTGCTAATGTTTGGGACCTGTACTCCACTGCCTGCAGTAAAATTGATATCCAATGACCGTCTAATATACCTCCAGCCACATAATCACTTGATATTTTCTGTACAGTGAATACATTATTTTTGGGGCCTGTAATCTAACTGGCCAACAGTAAAATTGTTATATGGTGACCGCCTAATCACCTCCAGCCACATAATCACTTTTTCTTTTCTGTACGGTAAATGCATAATTTTTGGGGCCTGTAATCTAACTGGCCAACAGTAAAATTGTTATACGGTGACCGCCTAATGTATCTCGAGCCACATTATCAATTGTTCTTTTCTGTCCAGTGAATGAATAATTTTTGGGGCCTGTAGTCCACTGGCCTGCAGTAAAATTGATATCCATTTACCGTCTAATATACCTCCAGCCACATAATCACTTGTTCTTTTCTGTACGATATATGAATAATTTTTGGGGTCTGTAGTCCACTGGCCTTCAGTAAAATTGATATCCATTGACCGTCTAATATACCTCCAGCCACATAATCACTTGATCTTTTGTGTACGGTGAATGCCTAATTGTTGGGGCCTCGGAGGAATTCAACACCTGTGACGACCACGTATTATCGAATTTCATCTATTATCATTTGGGTTTTTTTCAAGAGGGGGGATTTCTTTAGCCATGTTTTTAATCCAATTTAATATTTTTAGTTCTTTTAAACATATGTATTTGACATGTATTTTTACTGATCTGCAGGAAAATTGATTTCCAATGACCGTCTAATATACCTCCAGCCACATAATCACTTGATGTTTTCTGTCCGGTGAATGCCTAATGTTTGGGGCCTGTAGTCCACTGGCCGACAGTAAAATTGGTATTCATTGACCGTCTGATATACCTCCAGCCACATAATCACTTGATGTTTTCTGTCCGGTGAATGCCTACTGTTTGGGGCCTGTACTCCCGTGGCCTAAAATAAAAAAATTTCTATGCTCCAGCACGGCACATTTTTGAGAGTTTCCCTTTAAGATGCATAAAAATGACCCCTGATTCAAATATATATTTTTTGTGGGAATTTTTGCCATTGATCCCCCTCTGGTATGTCACTGTCCATGTTGTGTACGTCTAGTAAGTATTTGGTGGCTGCAAATATGACCTGAAGGTTTTTCAGGTTCACCTGCCATTAAAGTGAAGGGGGCCTGCCGTGAACTTGCGGTTCGCGAACATTTGATTGCGTTCGCGAATCGTCCCAGCCAATGTTGGTCCATCACTATTGCCTGCTCCAGGGTTGGATCAGGTAAAAATCTTTGGGGGAGATTTCAAAACTGGTATAAAGGAAAAGTGGCTTAGTTGCCCTTAACAACCAATCAGATTCTACCTTTATTTTTCAAAGGAGCACTGTTGCTATGGGCAATTAAGCCAGTTTTCCTTTATACCAGTTTTGATGAGTGATGAGCGGCAGGGGCAATATTTCAAATTCGCAATATTTCGTGAATATTTGGGCAAATATTTATCATATATTCGAGAATTCGTGATCTCCAGTCATTATTTTCTTGATTGCGAAAATCGGCAATCGGGAAAATTCGCGATATGAAAATTCGCAATCAACACTACTCCTAAAGTCAAAAATATTGCAGCCTTCTCATTGGCTCACAAGCAAGAAGCAGTGAGGGATCATGGGTACTAATGAAAAAAAATCTAGAATATTTGCGATTACCAAGATATAGCACTATATTCTAGATATTCGCTAATTCTCAAAGTGTCAATATTCGCGATAAAAATTTGCGATTAGAATATTCGCGATCAACACTAGTTTTGATAAATAAATGTACCTGACATAAAACTGTTAATGTTGTTTATAAGCAGGCTGTATTCATTTCCCCATAAACAATAAATTGAGGCAATGGATTGGCCTTTGGCACCATTGGAACAAATCCAATGAACTGTCAAACAGACAGATTGATACTTTAATATAGTCTGGACTGTGGGTATAATCTGGCCTGTTACACCGGATGGACTGTGAGTTGTTATTGTTGGCCCACAATTCTATATGTTACTACTACTACTACTGACAAAAAGTTAGGGATATTTGGCTTTCAGGTGAAATTTATGGAAAACATAATACGTTCACGCTACAGTGATATTATATCATGAAAGAAGAGCATTTAAGTAAAAGCATGCAGTGGATTTCCTCATTGAAACAAAAGCCAACAACAGTGGTGGGTATACCCCTACAAAAATGTCAGTGTCTCAATAACTTGTCATGTGGCCTTTAGTATAATTTACAGCTTGACAACGACATCTCATCCTGTTCACAAGTTGACTTATTGTCTGGTGAGGCATGGCATCCCACTCTTCTTGAAGGGCAGCCCTCAGGTAATTGAGGTTCTCAGGTACAAAGTTACGAGCCTCTACACGGCGACTCAGCGGATTTCATAGGTTTTCAATGGGATTCAGATCTGGAAAAAGTGCAGGCTACTTCATTTGAGGTACCCCAGTCTCCAGCAGCCGTTCCCTTATGATGTGACCTCGATGAGCTGGTGCATTGTCGTCAATAAAGATGAAATTAGGACTGTGTTGTTCATGCAGAGGCAGAATGACTGGATTAATGATGTATGGGATGTATGGGATTGTCATTGTACCATTCACAAAGTGTAGGGCAGTCCTGTATTAACTAGACACACCTGCCCACCTTGTAATACTACCACCATCAAAGGCTTGTCTGGTGACAACAGTGGCAGATGCATAGCACTCTCCTTGATGTCTCCAACATCGTTGGTGGCCATCATTTCTGCTCAGCGTGAATCGACTTTCATAAGTGAACAGCACCAAGGCCCACTGGTCCCTTGTCCAGTGTAGATGCTACCTGTCTTATGCAAGATGATGACGACTTACCTAGTGGTGTGGTCAGGTACCCTTTATTGTCATCTAGCACGCAGGCCATGCTGATGTAAATGATTTTGAGTGGACTGACATGACACTTGGGTGCCTCTCACCTCCCTTAAATGTGCATGGAGTTGTGTGGCATTCATCATCCGGTTCCGCAGGGCATTGTTCACAATGAAGCGGACATCAGTGTAGCATGTGGCCAAAGAACGTCTATGCCTTTCTGTGACTCTTCCAGTCTCTGTATCTCTGTTGCAACCTGCTGATGACACTCTTTAACACTCTAAGCTCAATGGCCACTTCCGTCTGAGAACATCCTGCTTGAAGCTTCACAATGGCGAGGTACTGTGGATCAATTGTTAGGTGTTGTCTTGGTCTCATGATGTCAAAACATGAACAGCATGATGAGAAGGACTGTTTAAATACCAATTCTTATTGAACCAGGAAATTTATTGGGCAATTCATGGATCGAACACCTGTTGTGAATTTTGCTGTTGTCCAACGAAAAATATTCTACTGTCTTCAAACCAGTACCTGCATCTGAATACTTTTGTAATTGCATGTAATTAAAATTTTTGCATAGCCACTGAGTTATTCAATAAAATGTATCTGTATAGCGCCATCTGCTGTTTGTTTTTTTACTTATTTCTTTGGCCTGCTTACTGAGATGGCTGCACATGCTCAGTTTCATTTTTCAACTGCCTCATGATCTGTGATAGGGAGAGCTGAGACACGCCCCCTGAGCTACAGCAGAAAATACACACCCCTTGAGCTGCCAGCTTGATATAAATCTAAAAGAGCAATGAATGAGGATATCTCTGGATCCATATGATGTACAGAGCTGGTTCTAGCTTTGTTAGAAAGATAATGTCATGTACTATATGATGTCTGCTTTTCATTTTTTACATTAGTCATGGAATAACCCCTTTAAGATCCTTGTTAGAAAACAGCAAGTTGTGCAAAAAGTACTGAAACACTGAACAGTTGGACATGTGCATTCAAAAGTTTAGAGAAGGTCACATTAAGTTCACCTGGAAAGGTTAGAGTTCATTTTAGGTTCATCCTGAAATTTCACCCACAAGCCAAATATCCCTAAATTTTGTGAGTAGTGTATATTGGATAAGATTTTTCTCCATTTGTGTAGTGAAGTGTTTTGGAGCAGAGTGGAGTGCTGCTCTTCAGCAGACAATTTGTAAGCTAAAAGTATGGATATTGAGTTGTACGGACTTAATATCACTATCAGTAATATCATTGCACAAGAATAAATATTATATGTCACAGAAATGTACAATGCACAAAATTATACCTCACATAGAGTTGTAAGAAACACAGCAAAATCCTAGTTCAGGGATAAAAAATAAAATAAAAATAGTCGTGTCTCAGTACATAAGTAATAAATATAGTTATATGACATTACAGGTATAATAATTGCTGCAATATCACAGTTATCACAGGCACAGGGATAATAAACAGAGATGTCACAGTAGAGGGATGATAAACACAGAGATGTCACAGTATAGGGATAATAAGCACAGTAATGTCACAGTACTGAGATAATAAACACAGTGATGTCACAATACAAGGATAATAAACACAGTGATGTCACAGTACAGAGATAATAAACACAGTAATGTCACAGTACTGGGATAATAAACACAGTGATGTCACAATACAAGGATAATAAACACAGTGATGTCACAGTATAGGGATAATAAACACAGTGATGTCACAGTAGAGGGATGATAAACACAGCAATGTCACAACAGGGGTAATAAACACAATGATGTCCCAGTACAGGGTAATAAACACAGTGGTGCAACAGTACAGCTCATTGATGGCACAGTATGGGGATAATAAACACAGTGATGTCAGAGTACAGGGGAAATCAGCTCAGTGATGGCACAGTATGAGGACAATAAACACAGTGATGTCACAGTTAGGGATGAGCCGAAGTCGATTTGCATAAAACCCAGAGTTCGATAGCAAGTTTTTTTTAGGGTAAAAATACATTTATGAAGTTAATACCCAAAGTCTCGCGAGACTTCGCAAAGTAATAACTTCGGCTTATAGGAGCCAATACATTCTTATACTGTACAAAGTTGATTTGCTCATTCCTAGTCACAGTACATGGATGATAAACATAGAGATGTCACAGTACTGGGGTAAATAGCTCAGTGATGGCATAGTATGGGAATAATAAACACAGTGATGTCACAGTACTGGGAAAAAAACACTGTGATGTCACAGTACAGGGGTAAACAGCTCACTGATGGCATAGTATGGGAATAATAAACACAGTGATGTCACAGTACTGGGATTATAAACACAGTTGTGACACAGTGAGGGGTTGTGTCTGGCAAGGCAGGTATTTTCCTCCCAGCATGTGCAGCTGGGCTGGTTTCCAACCAGGTGAGGTCAAATACCGGACCGGAGTTTAATTGCCGGTCCGGGTTTTGGCAGCACCTGGCTGTCCTTAAATAGGCAGCTGGGCTCAGCAAAGAGCTCTCTGTTTTTGGGATCTGAGGCTTTGTGAAGCGCTGAAGGCTGAGAGCCACATGCTGGGGAAACAGGCCCCCTAAAGCCTGCTGTGGACTACTTGAGGCAGAACTGCCAGCAAGGTGACTTGTGTTATATGAACTTTCCATTGTGTGTGAATTAACACCAAGACTGCAAAGTTACGTGCTGTTTTGGGCAATTGCCTCAAGTGTGAATAAACACTGACGTTTTGAGTTAGGAACTTGTATTTTGCCTCAGTACTGCGCCCGCTTACCCTATCTACCAGAGTGAAACCCCACAATTGGTGGAGGATGCTGGCAAGAGCGGTGAGGCTGGCGTGAACATCGATATTTTTGGTTTCTGCATTTTTCAGGCACGGTTGTATGTCGTACATTAAACCAGCTATATTACAACCAGTGCCCCACAACAAAATGGAGGATGTTGAGAAGGCCCTCATGGAGGCTAATCTGCAGCAGCGAGAGACAAACCTGCAGCAACGCGAGGCTAATAAGCAGCAGCAGGAGACTAACCAGTTGCTGCTACAACACGTGATGGCTTTGCAGACAGCAGGAGCAACCCGGAGCGTCCACGAGGCCTGGAAAGCAGTCCGTGCCACGATTCCTAAGATGACCCCGCAGACGACATTGAAACCTACCTGGCGATGTACGAGAAAGTGGCCATCAGGGAAAAGCTACCGTGTGACCAGTGGGCTGAGGTCGTTGCTCCATTCCTGGCATCCTATTCCCAGCGGGTGTATTTCGACTTGCCGGACGATCAAGCGGCTGACTACCAAAAAGTAAAGGGTGAGATTTTGGCAAGACTGGGGGTGAATGTGTTGGTCTGGCCCAGCGGGTACATCAGTGGGGGTTTAAGCCGACTGAGCCTGCGAGGACCCAGTATTATGACTTACTCCACCTCTTGCAAAAGTGGTTACAGCCTGATGTGCTGAGTCCCACGGCTATGCTGGATAGACTATTGGCTGATATGTTCTGGAGGGCTCTGCCACCCCCTCTCCAGCATTTGATTGGCCAGGTGTCTCCTGGCAACGCCCTAGAAATGGTGGACCTGGTAGAGTGCTACGAGGCTACTAAGACTGTTACAGGGGGTTCTTTTGGGAGGGGGGCAGTCAAACCCCGTAAATCTTCGGTGGAAGAGGGGGAGACAACCCCGCTAAGTGTGATGGTGGGAGACGTGGAGGACTTGCCGCCGGGTCCTGAATTTTCAGACCTCAGTGTCTCCGGGGATAATTTTGGTACCGCCCAATGTTGGGACCCAACCCTATCCCATGCCTGGGAAAATGTTTTAATAGTAGATGGTGAACCACAACAACCTGGGGCAGAGTCGGTGTTTCCCCATTTTGTGGTTCATCAGGATATGTTGTATCGGGTAAACCAACTACGGGTGAGCCTATTGAACAGTTGGTGGTCCCCAAGGCTTATGGCAAGCTTGTGTTAGATTTAGCCCACAAATACGTTCTCGGGGGTCACCTGGGGCTGCAGAAAACTCAGGATCGTATTCTACAGTGGTTTTACTGGCCCAGCATATTCAAAGAAGTGGAAGAGTTTTGTAAGTCTTGCCCGACCTGCCAGATAACTAGCCCCCAGCTACATTTCCGTAGTCCCCTAGTACTTCTCCCGATTATCGAAGTATCGTTTGACCGAATAGCTATGGACCTCATAGGCCCAGTACTGAAGTCCGCCAGAGGGCATCAACACATCTTAGTCATTCTAGACTACGCCACTCGGAACCCGGAGGCGGTGCCACTGCGACATACCTCGGCCAAACTCATAGCTAAGGAGTTAATGGAGATGTTTTCCCGAGTAGGACTACCTAAAGAGGTTCTGACCAACCAAGGGATCCCTTTTATGTCCAAGGTGATGAGGGAACTCTGTAAGTTGCTGCACATAAAACAACTATGGACGTCCGTTTACCATCCGCAAACGGACGGACTGGTAGAACGGTTTAACCAAACATTAAAAAATATGCTGAAAAAGGTAGTATCTTAAGATGAGAAGGACTGGGACCTCCTTCTGCCCTATATCATGTTTACAGTGCGAGAGGTACCCCAGGTCTCTAATGGGTTCTCGCCCTTCGAACTGCCACCCTCGTGGTCTCTTGGACGTAGCCAAAGAGGCGTGGGAACAACAACCCACTCCACATAAAAGTGTCATTGAGTACGTTACCCAGATGCAAGATCGGATAGAGACAGAGACAGTGTTGCCTCTTATTAGGGAGCATATGGAGGCAGGTCTGTGAGCCCAGAGTGGGGTCTATAATTGGCAGGCTCAGGTCTGGATCTTTAACCCAGGTAATCGGGTTTTGGTTCTGGTGCCAACCGTGGACAGTAAGTTCCTGGCTAGGTGGCAGGGGCCCTACGAGGTACTTGAGAAAATTGGAGATGTAAACTACAAGGTACATAAGCCACGGCGGCGAAAGCCGGAGCAAGTTTACCATGTGAATTTACTCAAACCGTAGAAACATAGGGAAACCTGTACAGAAGACAGCCCGCGGCCGGGTTTTCTAGGAGAAGAGGTACCGGCCCCTCTGTCTGATGCAAGAGAGGTGGCTGCCACAGTAAAAATTGCTGACAGCCTCTCCTCTAAACAGACTCAGGAGGCCAGGGAGTTCGTTAGTCGGAACACGGATGTGTTCTCGGACCTCCCTGGACGCACTTCCATAATCCAGCATGACATTGTCACTGAGTCTGATTAAAACCATACTGGGTGCCCGAGGCTCGGTGACAAGCCATATAGGAGGAGGTGCAGCTAATGTTGCAGCTAGACGTCATTAAGAAGTCAAAAAGTGAGTGGGCCAGTCCTATAGTACTGATACCCAAGCCGGACGGGACGTTGCGGTTTTGTAACGACTTTCGAAAACTTAACGAGGTTTCCAAATTCGATGCATATCCCATGCCCCGGGTGGATGAGCTCATCGAAAGGGTACTGGCAGGTGCCCTTAACAGAGGCTGCCAAAGAGAAAACTGCCCTAATCACGCCTGAGGGGTTGTATCAATATAAGGTCTTACCGTTTGGTCTGCATGGCGCCCCGCCATTTTTCAGCGACTAATGGACATTGTGCTTCGTCCACATCATCGGTACGCTTCGGCTTACCTGGACAAAATTGTCATCCACAGTACCGACTGGGAAAGTCACCTACCCAAAGGCTGTAGTGGACTCCCTTCGGAAAGCTGGCCTAACTGCTAACCCAAAGAAATGTGCGATAGGGTTAGAAGAGACTAAGTACCTGGGGTATGTCATTGGGCGTGGATTCATCAAACCCCAAGTGAACAAAATAGAGGTGATACGAAATTGGCCCCGACCTGTCACCACTAGGCAAATAAAGTCATTCCTGGGAATGGTGAGGTTTGTTCCCCACTTTGCTACTCTAGCCGAGCCCTTGACAGAGCTCTTGAAGGGACGAAAATCAGCGATGGTTCGCTGGGATGATCAGGCGGAAGAGGCTTTTGCCGCTTTGATCTCGGCCCGGTGTGAGTCACTGGTTTTGGTGACGCCTGACTTCAAGAGGGAGTTCATGGTACAAACGGATGCCTATGAAGTAGGCCTGGTGCTGTACTGTCTCATGAAGTCAACAGGAAGGAGCATCCCGTTGTCTTCCTAAGCCGCAAGCTCACGCCAGCCGAAACCAGGTACAGTATAGTGAAGAGAGAGTGCCTGGCTATCAAGTGGTCACTCGAGTTTCTCCGCTACTATTTGTTGGGGAGAAAGTTCTGCCTGGTGACCGACCACTCACCTCTCAAGTGGATGAGCCAGGCCAAAGACAGGAATGCCCGGGTCACCAGATGTTTTTTTTCTGCAGAACTTTAAGTTCTCAGTAGAAAACAGAGCAGGCCGGTTGCAGGGAAACGCGGATGCCTTGTCCCGGGTGAAATATCTGCCGTGTCTCCACCCCCTGAGGGTTGAACTCGGCACCCTCGTCGATCTGCAGTAGTTCCAGCAATGAAACTACATATGTAACATCCTGGAGTATGTCACTAAACTCTTTCTCCCTGCTACAACATGTCCGGTGCATATGTATTGTCATCTTGTGTAGTCTAACATTGCATTTTCCATTATATGTATTTTCTATGCCTGTTTCATATTATTGCTGTAATTTTCCATGTACACCAGCAGGTGGCAGCAATGTGCTTAGTTCAGTTTAGCATATCTAGACTGGAATAGTACATTCCAGGCTAGCTCCCCCCCCCCTCTTTGAGGAGGTGTGGAATGTTCCCACATCCTGCCTCATGGGCCAAGATCACTCTTCCCAGCCTGAGCCATCAGCCTCAGCTGGTTGACAAGAAAAGCAGCCATCTCGAGCCTCCAGGAAGAAGCATTCCCTGTGAGCCAAGCTGTGAGTACATATCCAGAGACCAGGAGAAGCCAAATCCCTCCTCAGCTAGTCAGGCCCATACCAAGCAGAAGACAGACAGAGCAGAAGATAAATACCTGCCAGATTCTCTAGGCATATAGTATAGGAGCAGAAGAGGCATTAACCCCTGCCATACATTGCCAATACCTGCTGGGACCTAAAGACCTATGCTGTACTCATATGGATTTATGCTGCACCCCTTTAGTAAAGACAAGTTGGATCATATTTCCTGTCTGGATCTCATTCATTCCTCAATTACTCCTACTAACCACACTCAATTTATTGCAAGTGAGCCAGGATCCAGGAGTCCAGCCGTACCCAGGTAGGAGACACCGTTGACATCACACAGAGATATTATCCCCCTCTGGGATTTCTCACCTGGTACGTGAATTATAACATCTTAAAGGGCCCTGAGACTATAACCTGCGCACATTGCAATTGGTGTCACAAACTAAAAACTATTAATTTTGCGCCAGTGTGCATTAGTCCCAATCCGGCTTACTGCACATAGCTCCATTCACTATGTAGTAGACATGGCTGGCTCCTGTAGTGCTGATCCCATTGAATTGAATGCAAGCAATGCTGTAGTAACCAGCTCCATCAACTACAAAGTGACATAAGCTTTGCAGTTCCTGTGCTGGATATATACTAAAAGAGTTGATCGCTGGGGGTGCTTGGTGCAGGACTCCTGCCGATCACATAGTAATGGCCAACCTCCTTAAGGGATCATGCAGATGGCTGTAAATTGAGTTGCCGTAGAGATGCATATGGCCTCTGCTCTACCTCTGTATATGTCACTGACTTTCCCGTGACAGGTAGCAGGAGATCGATGAGACTTGCAACACGTGGTTTGATCTGACAGGTTTTCCTAGTGGATCAATAGGCGTCTGTGTTGTTTCTGGTAATGGCCACACTCCTTGCCTCAGGTGTTGCTATTATGGTCATTTAACCTTCCATATTATTGTTGCTTCTCCCACAAAGCTTCACTTTCAGTTGTGGATAGCTGGTGTGTGGATCTCGACAGAGTTCCTGGTGCTTCCATAGCCCCTTTGAAGTTAAGTCTTCCTTTCCCTTTTTGTATTTTGTTTGGGTTCTGTGTGTTGAATTTCCCTATTGTTTTTATTAAGCCTGAAGAAGACTCCTATTCATCCTTCCTTTTGGAGGAACAGATAGTCTTGTCCCTGCCATTAGTATTAGGGTCCTATAGGGCTAGATAGGACTCTAGGTATTCCTGCGTATGAACTCACCTACCTTTGGGGTCTGTTCATACTGGTAGTCAGTCAGGATATTGGTTAGGGTTTTACTAGGAGGTGTCCATCTTCCTTCCCTAGTTCTCAGGCCTGATTCCCTGTTCCACCCTTCCCTCTTATGCTCGGTGTGGTGTTTTCCTCCCACACCGAAGCGTGACATTATACTTCTGATTTCTAACAGAGACATAGTTTTTTTTTGGTTGCCTGATTTCTTACAAATCCAACAACAACAACAAAAAAACAACATGCTTCATCAGACTCTGTATATTTCTGAAAATATGGTGCCCAATGAAGCCAGTACAGCATTGCATGGACGCTGTGCAGCTCCATACTAAGCAAAACCATGCTAGTCATATACAGTAGGCTCGGTGCCCTCAGTTCTGCCATGTGTATAAACAGTGCTTGAAGTGGGCCGGAACGCGGCGGTACTCAGTACCGCCACTTCCAAAAATTGCCCTGGAGAGTACCAGCACCTCTCCGTGCGCCCAGTACGTGGGTTTCCGGTACCGGAGCGCAGCGGAGAGCTGGCAGTATCTCCTCCCTAATGTCGTTGGCTGGGCAGTTAGAGGAGGGGGGCGGGTCGTTGCAGAGTACGGCTCAGGCTGGCGCAGGCAGGGAGTTGACCTCACGTTAGGTGACGTCAACTCCTTCCCGCGCGCCTGTGACTGAGGAGCGATCAGTGCGGCGACCAGTGACTGGTCCTCCTTGGAGTCAGGAGTCGGACGGTGCAGCAAAGAACATCGACTTTGCTTTGGAATCCAACTTCTGAAGAGTACTGGTGAGTGACAGGCACCCCCCCTCCCCCCACACACATTAGTTCCTCTCTGTACCAGTACCCCCCCCCCCCCCCTGGCAGGGGGGTACTGGTACAGAGAGGAATTAATGTGTGTGATGAGGGGGGGGTCTGATGTGCAGGGGGGTACTGGTACAGAGAGGAACGAATGTGCGGTGGTGGTGGGGGGGGTACTGGTACATAGAGGAACTAATATATATGTGTCTGATGGGTGGGTCTGATGTGTAGGGGGCCCCTGCACATCAGACCCCCCCATCACACACATATATATTAGTTCCTCTATGTACCAGGACCCCCCCCCACCACCGCACATTCGTTCCTCTCTGTACCAGTACCCCCCTGCACATCAGACCCCCCCCCCCTCATCACACACATTAGTTCCTCTCTTTACCAGTACCCCCCCCCCCACCACCACCACACATTAGTGCCTCTCTGTACCAGTACCCCTCTGCACATCAGACCCCCCATCACACACATATATATTAGTTCCTCTATGTACCAGTACCCCCCCCCCCCACCACCGCACATTCGTTCCTCTCTGAACCAGTACCCCCCTGCACATCAGACATCAGACCCCCCCCTCATCACACACACACACACATTAATTCCTCTCTGTACCAGTACCCCTGATGTGCAGGGGGGTACTGGTACAGAGAGGAATTAATGTGTGTGTGTGTGATGAGTGGGGGGGGGTCTGATGTGCAGGGGGGTACTGGTACAGAGAGGAACGAATGTGCGGTGGTGGGGGGGGTACTGTACTGGTACATAGAGGAACTAATATATATGTGTGTGATGGGGGGGTCTGATGTGCAGGGGGGGGGAGCACCGGCGCCTAATAGAGTACCGGCACCTCTTTTGGCCCACTTAAAGCACTGTGTATAAACCATTATTACTAGGCATGATATTTACTATGAAATTGGATCCACTGCTTGTATTTTTCTAAGACATGGAGAAGGGTGTTTATAATAAGGAACACATATTGTACACACCACTGTGGAGCATGGAAACATTAGTTCCTTGGTCATGCATATATTAGAGCAGAAGCCAAAATTTGCAATTAGTCGTAATTTCACAGATTTACATTCAGCTACGGCTGTCATAAAAAAAAAAGTTGTAGCAGGAAGTGCAGCCATGTTGATTTTAGTTTTTTAACTAGCTTACTAAATAGAAAAATTGAAATATGTCTATCAGTAAAGTAAGCATAATTACCAGCAAATGGTATTCGCTTCTGATTACCAGAATAATTTGCATATCTTGAGTGAAAATCCTGTGAGTAGAAAACCATTAGTCAACTGTGTACTGCATACATACGATTCAGTTTTTTTTTTACTGTCTTTTCACAATTTTCTATTCTTTTTCATACTTCAAAGCCTTATAGTAACATGCTACAATAATATGTATGAAGTAAATATTCTGATTGTAATTTCGAGCATCGCTTGGTGGTCTTGACAAGGAATCATGTCTGCTAAACATTAAACTGGTTGTCGAAGATATTAATACTGATGATGATGATCATCTATCTTTAGAACAGATCATTAATACACGATCGGTGGGGATCCAACTCCTGGAACCCCCGCCAATCAGCTATTTGAAGAGACCATAGTGCTTCTAGGCTCAGTTCCATTCCAGTGGAGTGTTCTGTACTTGGTAAGTTGTCAGGAGGCCAAGGTGCTCTCTTGAATGCCACATCCTCCAGAAACAGGTAATTGGCAGGGGTGCCAGGAGTCAACCCCCCCTCCCTTCCCGATCTGATATTGATGACCTATCCTGAGGAAAAAAACTCAGTTAAAGTTTCCCCATGCCTACTGAGCCATATTACCATAATGTGGTTTGGATCATAAAAATGAGTAATGTAGTACGCTAACTGTACAACTGGGTGGTACTGAGGACTCAGGGAGCAAACAATCCTGGCACAGAATGGTATGCAATCATAGCATATAAAGCTACCCATAAGCTGGCATACACATTAAATCTTAGTTGGCCAAACTCTGGATCTCTATTCTGTTATAAACATAGGATAGACTGAGAAAGCATGTTTATTTTAATGGGGAGAGGGATGTAAGCTGCTGACATACACAACTAGGATAGGGCTTGTTGGGGTATCCAACATGTTTGATGCCTCATTCTCCTGACATCTGACATCAAGGCAGATATTAGAGTCCTTCATACACATAAGATCCTCGGCTGATCTTGAAAAATGGTGGCATTTACCCAACTTTTATATGTATGGATTGGCCAGCTAAAAGCTACCCATCCACATAGGATATGTTTCGGCCAGAGGGCAGCCAATTAGTCATCTGTCGGATTGTCTATATCAGTGTGCCTCAACTCCAGTCGTCAGGGCCCATGATTTGAGAATATCCACAGAATGAATACCTGTGATAAGTCTTGATGTATTGGCACTAATTATGTCACCTGCTCAATACTAAGGAAATCCTGAAAATGTGACCGGCAAGTGAGCCCTGAGGACTGGAGTTGAGGAACACTGGTTTATATGAACTATCCAGCCATCAACATGCCAGGCTAAACTGGCAGGTCAGGGAACTTTCCTCTGATCATTCAGCACACTTGTTTTTTCAGCAAACAAGGGACAAAAGATCCAACCTGGCAGATCACAAAACTGCTGTCGGACACCTCCAAGATCGTTTGCATATAATTCCTAAGCGCTCTTCAAACAAAATGGTCAAATTCACTTCTTGATAATACATTATCTCCAGATTCCATGGCATGCCATTATTGTAGAGAAGTACTGAGCATTGACTATTTAAAATGTGGGACATGCACAAACTCTACAACAGAAATACTTGTGACAGCCAACAGCTGATCTTTACATATGCAAACTTCCAGACCTTCAGGCTACAGATACTTTCTTCAAGAGCAGTCAACTGAGAAGGAAATTAAGAGCAAGTGACAGGGTAGAAGACTGATAAAATCACGGAAGATTTTTTTTTCTTTTCTCCAAAGATAAGGTAATGTAATTAAGTATCCCACAACAAATATGGTCTGATGGGTTCTGCTATCTCTCTAACTCCTTCCATTTGTCCCTGGAGAAAACCCAAGTGTTATCTTCGGCTGAAGAAGCTGGAGGCCTTGCAGAGATTTAATTTAAATTCAAATTTCCCTATAAATAGAGCACTGCCCAGCAAGTGTGATGTGTAAACATATAATTACGATATATAATCACCATCTTTTATCCTTGTGCTTTTCCTTTGACCATTTGCGCATTTTAATTATAAAACAAATCGCTGCAGAAATTTGGAGGATGAAAACTTTACTGTGCAATGTAAGCAACCTCCTTGTAAAGTATTATCAGTGATAGAAGACATTCAAAAAAAAAAATCTAAATCATTCAATATAAAAGTTCATCACTCTTCCTGCTAATTTATGAATGAAGTCATCTCATGAAGATGACTACTGTCAAGTAATAGAAGAAACTTTGTTTAAATTCAGTGATTAAAACCTCATCCTGATCATATCAAAGTGACACAGGTACATGGCTCATGAAAATCCCACTTGTAATAAGTCCTGTCCCTGGCAATGGTCTGGCCAGGTTATAAGCTTTAAAGGTCACTAACTTTTACAAAAAAAACTTTAATATTTCTTAGAGACATATCAAAAGTTTAGATCGGTGGGGTTCTGACAGCACTGAGACCTCCACCAATCCCTGGAAACTTCGGGAAAGAAGAGCAAGCATAGCATGCTCTTCCTATTCTCTCTGCTTACTGCTGAGGATGGAATCAAAGACTTCTATGGAGCCCATTTTATGCTGTGAGGAGAGAGAGTGCGCTGTTGTGTGCACTTCTTTCCCCTCGTCCTAGGGATCATGGGGGGGTATCAGCACTTATACCCCCAATGATCTAAACTTTTGATATGTCTCTATGACATAAGTCATAAGTTTTTTTGAAATGCTAGTAAATCCAGGCTCCACCCCTACTCCTGAAACAAATATCTATGTAATAAAAATCTGTGTAGTAAAAGTGATGCACATATTGATGCCCACATGCTTATTGTACCAAACAAGAAAAAAGGCATCCAAAAAGGTGAACCACCTCCATTCAGATAGGTAGCAGCTCAGTGGTTCAGTGGTTACAACTTACCTTCAAACCCAACCAAATACAACATCTGCATGAAGTTTGTATGTTTCATGTATTTATGTGGGTTTCTTCTGGTTTCCTCGCACATTCCAAAAATATACTGATAGGTTCATTTGGAATGTAAATTGCAAGCCAATGTGAGCAATGGCAATTTCTGTACGTTGCTGCAGTATATGTTGGCGCTACACACAGCCACTTTGTTGAATTTCCTGTTTTGTTGCATTACAACTAAGATTGAACAAATCAAAGTATCCGAAGTGGACTTTGATCCAAATTTCTTCATGCTTTGTGGTAACAAATCAGTTTTCCCTGAAATAGAAGCTTAAAAAAATATAAAAAAATAAATAAATACCTCATCCATTTTAGCGTGAAGAGGCTTCTGCGGCCATCTTGATTGAAGATCCCATGCAAAATCTTGTGCGCGGTGACATATGATGTCACCACGCTAGACAGGAAAGGATTAGCCCATGAAAGCCCTCACAATTATTCTCAGATGCCCACGATAAGCAATGAACGCGGCATTTTAGAGGGTCAATGATGGGGGGGCAGCGCAATTGCCTCTCCCAGTCATCGCGCCCGCTATTTACAAAGAAATGCGCTTCGTGACCAAATAAAATTTTACAAATATTTGCTCAACACTACTTACAACCAGGAACTAAAATGGATTTTAATCTAGATCAGTGGTTATTAACCTTGTTGGAGGTACTGAACCCCACCAGTTTCATATGCGCATTCACCGAACCCTTCTTAATTGGAAAAATTAAATATGATTTTTTCAAATTCAAAACATAGGTATATATTTATACATAGGTGCACAAAGTGAATAAAACCATTAAAGAACAAAACCATTAAGAACAAAGAACAAAACCATTAAAACATGATTTTCACACAAAAATAAAAACATAATAATGAATATTTACTGCAAATCAGTGTGACTTCTGCTGTTGTCTTTCAGAGACCAGGTCAGAAATGCGCGGCTTTACCTTGGCAAGTGCCACTCTCATGTCATTTTCGCAACAAAGTCTGTTCCTTTTCTTCGTTTTTATGTCCAGCATCCTTGAAAAGGATTGTTCGCAAAGATATGTTGTAACAAACGGTATGAAAAACTCCAGAGCTTTCTTAGCAATAACAGAGTACGTTACCATTTGTTGACACCAAAACGTTGAGAGAGTTGTTGTTCTGAAGAGTTGCTGTTGAACCTGGCTCTGCTGAAGTTCAATGATTTCATCGAGGTATTCATCATTGACATCTGTTGTCTCAACACTAAATGTGAACGGCTGTCTCACCCATGCTGGATATGACTCTCTTGTAGGGAAGTATCCATCAAGAGACGTTGCAAGCTCATCTAAGTGCGTGGCAATTGCTTGCTTCAGTTCCGTGGGTACAGAAATGTCTCCGATTCCAGATACATCTTCGATCTTACTTACACAGTCGTCTAGCAGGGGAAAGTTTGCGAAATTATCGTTCTCTATTCGTCGTTTCCATAACCGTAGCTTTTTTTGAAAAGCCTTCAGGTTTTCTTCCGCTTCGATGATGTTGACTCCACCACCCTGCATCTGTTGATTGAGATGATTTAGAGCTGCAAAGATATCAGTCATGTACGCTAAAATGAGAATGAACTCAGAATCTTTGAAGCAATCTGCATGACAATGTTGGTGCTCTTGCAAAAACAGGGCTAATTCCACACGCACGGCAAAAACACGATTCAACACCTGTCCCCGGGATAACCACCGAATGTTGGAATGGTACAGAAGTACCTCAAATTCAGATCCCATTTCTTTACACAGCTCCCTGATGATGCGGTGCCTCAGAGCACTATTTCGCACATAGTTCACACATTCCACTACAATTTTTAATACTTCTGCCAGTTTTGGAGGCAAGGTTTTTGTTGCCAATGCATGCCTATGTAGAATACAATGCGTAACAATGATGTGTGGTGCATCGGCTTTCACTAGCGCACCAAAACCAGACTTTCTTCCCAGCATGGCTGGAGCTCCATCCGAACAAACTGCAGAAACCATATCCCACGAAAGATTGTTGTCTTTGAAGAAGTCATCCACAAGTTTCTTCACATCGGCTGCCTTAGTTGTTGTTGTAAGAGGCTTACAAAATAAAAACTCTTCCTTTATCACGTCGTCTTTCACATAGCGCATGAATACTGCAAGCTGGCTTAGATTGGAGACGTCTGTGGTCTCGTCGAGTTGAAGGCTGAATTTTGCCGGGCTTGAAATCAGATCTGCAACTATTTGAGCCAAGATGTCTTTGCTCATGTCCTCTATTCTGTCGCTGATGGTGTCATTTGAAAGAGGAATTTGGGATAACTTAACTTCAGCCGCTTTTCCCAGCATGATATTCGCCATCTTCAACACAGCTGGTTTTATGAGTGTTTCACCAATGGTGTGGGGTTTGCCCTGCTTTGCGATCAGGTAAGCAACTTCGTACGATGCTATGAGGATCGGTTTGTTGATGGATACAAAGCCGAGAACAGGCAGATGGGTACAAAGCCGAGAACACTACTGACCCCCAGCCTCCCAGCCACCCCAATACACTGCTGACCCCCCAGTCCCTCAATACACTGCTGACCCCCTCCCAAAACAATCCCAGCCCCCCTAATACATTGATGACCCCCCCTCCTAGCCACCACAATACACTGCTGACCCCCATCCTTGCCACCCCAATACACTGCTGACCCCCACCCTCCCAGCCCCCCAATACACTGCTGGCCCCTCCAATACAATGCTGACCCCTTAAATAAAATACACAATAGGTCCTCCAAGCCCCTTTACTCTTACCTGTAGTACAACAGGTCAGCTTAGCTCAGTGATGCCGGTGTCTGTGTGCAGGAGGGACAGGATGCCGCCGCCGCCACCATGCTGTGCAGTCACTAGATCCACCGCCGCCGGATATGACGTCATGTCGTCATATGCCGCTCACATCCGGCGGCTGGCGGAAGCAACATCATTGCGCTCGCTCGGCTCTTCTGATCATGAGCCGCAGCCGGCGCAAAAGGAGTCTGAGTAACAGGAAATAAATATTTTCCTGTCTTGTGGCAGCCACCTAGCGGCCCCCCAGGGCCGGCGGCCGAACCCGCGAGACTGACTCACCGAACCCCTGGGGTTCGATCGAACCCAGGTTAAGAACCACTGATCTAGATTCTATGTAATGGACCTGAAATAATAATAATAATTTATTATTATTATTATTATTATTATTATTATTTGTGCTGCAGTAAAAATTATTATGCACCTTTAAAGAAGTAGAATTAAATAAATGGTACAACCCCCCCCCCCCCCCAAAAAAAAAGTGTTAATTCCAGGTTGTAGTACAACAAGACAATATAAGCCAATATAAATGAATAAAAAAAAAAAAGTAATGAAATGACCACATGTAAGAAATGATACCTAATTCTATAGTTTCAAATGTTTTAATTGCATAAATTCCAATTTAAAACCTACTATCTTCAGGACAATATGTTGCTGAATCATTGAACTTCTACTGACTGAAGTCTTTTCTCTTGATTTGTCTGAGTCCAGTGGGAAATGAAAAGATGAAAATAAATTCCCCAAAGAACAATAAAAAAAACTCATAAATCCTAAGCCCACTCTTCAATGTTTTCTTTGGTTAGACTTTTCTCATACACTTTACAGTGGATGGATGTCAATACAGGACATTGTCTACAGGACATCCTCCACCCACTGAGCCAGAATATATATGTACTCCCGACCCATTTGCTGGGAAGGGCAATTTGCTGACATCCACTGCTTTAATAAAACCACTATCTCAAATTTAGTGTCAGCGACATAGAAAAAGTACTTTATGCATCTTCCATAAAAAACAGAGAACATAATATGGCTTTCCTCTCAAGAGATGAGTCATGTAAGCGACAACTTATAAATGTATGTCCATGTCAGCTGAGTGGCTATGAATTGCCTTTGCTCTACTAGAGCACATCTACGATCAGGCTCAGACTGGACCATAGGGGTACAGGTGAATCCCCCGATGGGCCCCTGAGCAAGGTGGGCCTCTAGTCTCTCACCCCCGGCACAAGTGGCACATAAAACATTAGACTTACTGCACTACATACATATATTTAATGTACAGCACCTCAACCAGCCTATGTTCATAGAAAAAACTTGATAGATTTAAACTCCCCAGTTTATTATTATAGACACGATCAGATAGATGAGATGACTTCTAGGTATAGAAGAAAGCTGCCAGTGTCCTCTTTTCCCCAGGACCTACCTTCTCAAAGTTGCTGCAGGGACCCCCATATTCAATCCTCTGGTAGCATCTTGCTTCTGTGTGAGCAGGTAATATTTGAATGTATCCATATGGTGGGCAACCCAGTCCTCTCTACGATCATATCTATTGGAACTTTAAGATAGTTTGTAGCCTCCTGTGTCATTAGAAGCTCAGATTGCTGCTCCTTCTGTCCCAGATGCTTTACGTTGCAGCTCTCTGTAATTCTGTGCATGAGCACAAGATCAACATTGGCAGAAAGGAAGCCTCTTCATGAATTGCAGTAAGCTAAGGCCTCATGCACACAACCGTATTTTGGATCTGCATCCGATCCGCATTTCTTTGTCCCGTTGATTTCTATGGGTCCACAACAAAAAAACGATGGTACAGGGATGTCATCAGAAAAGGAAGATTATAAGGCAAGTACCAAACATGTACCTGTGTAATAATGTGTTAGTAACAGGGATCCTGGAAACCTAGTTTAAGTCTGCAACAAATGCAAAGGCTATGCCCTCAAAGAAACCCATTTATAATATGAGATTGTTGGGTGATCCTTCAAAAAAAAAAAAACTATGAAAAGGTCAGACAGATGTTTTTTCCTCGCTTTATGGGAACAATCTTCAATCATTTTACTTTTTGTTCACTTTATTTCTGCTTGTTCGCTTACTGGTTATTGCAGGCAACCATCCATGGCCAACATATGTTTTGCCTGAAAACAAAATTACAACATACAAGGCTGTCAAATACCAGTCATAGCTGGTAAAATATTCATTATGACAAACTGCTGACAATCAACAAAAAGTATAATGAAGATAAATTACAAAGATGCTATTTTACATGTGCTGATTATAGAGCCAATATTGGTCAAAGGTGAAGCTTAGCTTCAATAATGTTATCATATGTGTAATCTGTATCCCTCATTTATATTTTACAGGATATTTTTGCTATGTTCTTATGTTTCTAAAGAGCCAGTGGGGACTTCAAGTATTTAGAGTTCAGCTGTACTTGCTATGACTGGGTTTGGATAGGCTTTTCCCCTTTTATGAGCGTTATCCAACAGCCCAGCAGAAAAGATGTGTCTTGCCATAACATCTCAACGAGCTTCAAGTCAGGACTTTAACTAGGCTACTGCCAAACCTTAATTTAGTTTCTTGCCATTCAGGGGACAGAGGTTTGTTTGTATTCTTATTGACTAACCCAATTGGGCTTGAGTTGCCCTGTCATGCAGGCCCTGGATCAACAAAGCCTCCCTGTATAACCACACTACCATCATGTTTCATTTTTAGCATGAAGTTCTCATTGCAGAATGTTAGCTTCATGCCATATGTGGTGGGACTTATGTGATCCAAAAAGTGGTCCACTTTTGAGTCATCAGTTAACAGAACATTATTCCGAAAGTCCTGAGTCATCAAGATGTTGTTGTTTTTTGTCAAATGTGAGATATTATGTGAAATTTGTCCTCTTGGTTAGCAATGGTTCTTTTCTTGTGACTCTCCCATGGATACCATTGCATTGGTGAAGACTGATCTTATCTGAGGTGAGAAAGAACTGCACTTTCTTATATTTCAGTTGGGTTATTTTTGGTTTGTACCAAAAATCCTAATGGAGAATGTCTTGTCATCAGTCTGAAACACAAAATTAGCTTACCGTAAGATAACAATTGATACCACAAATACTGTGGATTTGTTGAGCAGTACTTGGCCAAGGGTGCACTTTTCAAAGTCCTTAGCATGTTTCACAAAGGCCAATGAATGGTGATGGATGACTCTTTTCCTTTAACAAATTCTGATTTTAAAACTGTACTTGGTGTTTAGTTGGGTTTTCTTTGTCTAATATATAAGTAGAGTTGAGCGAACCCGAAATGTAAAATTTGGGTTCGTACCGAACTTTAGGGTTTTCGGCACCCGGACCCGAACATTTGCTTAAAAGTTCGGGTTCGGTGTTCGTCAATTTTTATGGCGCTTTTTGAAAGGCTGCACAGCAGCCAATCAACAAGCTTCATACTACTTGCCCTAAAAGGCCATCACAGCCATGCCTACTATTGGCATGGCTGTGATTGGCCAACTGCAGCATGTGACCCAGCCTCTATTTAAACTGGAGTCACGTAGCGCCGCCCGTCACTCTGCTCGGATTAGTGTAGGGAGAGGCTGCAGCAGCTGTGAGGGAGAGATCAGGGAGAAATCTTATCAAGAACTGTTTTTTGTACTCAGCGATCTACAGCAAAAGTGTTTTGTGGGTGCAGTGCACAATTTTTTTAAGCCTGCCCTGAGCCAACTACTGCTGAAAACAAACTTTTTTTTCTTCAGTTAGTCAATATCAATATATGATCGGCAGCCATTTTATGCAACGATAGTGCACCAGCACAGGCTATCTGCATGTCTGCAAGTCCAGAAATACAGCTTTGGCATACTGGGGTGAAAAAAGCCTCTGATATACTGCATATCTGGGATTAGACAAGCATACATGACTGTCCCATTTAGGACAGAAATATAGCTTTTTGGTTAGGGTAAAAAAACCCTCTAATATACTGCACATCTGGGATTAGACAAGCATAAGTGACTGTCACATTTAGGACAGAAATACAGTTTTTTGGTTAGGGTGAAAAAAACCTCTAATATACTGCACATCTGGGATTAGACAAGCATAAGTGACTGCCACATTTAGGCCAGAAATACGGCTTTTTGGTTACCGGGGTGAAAAAAGCCTCTAATATATGGCACATCTGGGATTACACATGCATAAGTGACTGTCACATTTAGGCCATAAATACGGCTTTGGCATACTGGGGTGAAAAAAACCTCTCATATACTGCACATCTGGGATTATACGTGCATAAGTGACTGTCACATTTAGGGCAGAAATACAGCTTTTTGGTTAGGGTGAAAAAACCCTCTAATATACTGCACATCTGGGATTAGACAAGCATAAGTGACTGTCACATTTAGGACAGAAATACAGCTTTTTGGTTAGGGTGAAAAAACCCTCTAATATACTGCACATCTGGGATTAGACAAGCATAAGTGACTGTCACATTTAGGACAGAAATACAGCTTTTTGGTTAGGGTGAAAAAAAACTCTAATACACTGCACATCTGGGATTAGACAAGCATAAGTGACTGTCACATTTAGGACAGAAATACAGCTTTTTGGTTAGGGTGAAAAAACCCTCTAATATACTGCACATCTGGGATTAGACAAGCATAAGTGACTGTCACATTTAGGACAGAAATACAGCTTTTTGGTTAGGGTGAAAAAACCCTCTAATATACTGCACATCTGGGATTAGACAAGCATAAGTGACTGTCACATTTAGGACAGAAATACAGCTTTTTTGTTAGGGTGATAAAAACCCTCTAATATACTGCACATCTGGGATTAGACAAGCATAAGTGACTGTCACATTTAGGACAGAAATACAGCTTTTTAGTTAGGGTGAAAAAAACCCTCTAATATACTGCACATCTGGAATTAGACAAGCATAAGTGACTGTCACATTTAGGACAGAAATACAGCTTTTTGGTTAGGGTGAAAAATACCTCTAATATACTGCACATCTGGGATTAGACAAGCATAAGTGACTGTCACATTTAGGACAGAAATGCCGCTTTTTGGTTAGGGTGAAAAACCCCTCTAATATACTGCACATCTGGGATTAGACAAGCATAAGTGACTGTCACATTTAGGCCAGAAATACGGCTTTTTGGTTACTGGGGTGAAAAAAGCCTCTAATATATTACACATCTGGGATTACACGTGCATAAGTGATTGTCACATTTAGGCCATAAATACGGCTTTGGCATACTGGGGTGAAAAAAGCCTCTCATATACTGCACATCTGGGATTAGACAAGCATAAGTGACTGTCACATTTAGGACAGAAATACAGCTTTTTGGTTAGGGTGAAAAAACCCTCTAATATACTGCACATCTGGGATTAGACAAGCATAAGTGACTGTCACATTTAGGACAGAAATACAGCTTTTTGGTTAGGGTTAAAAAACCCTCTAATATACTGCACATCTGGGATTAGACAAGCATAAGTGACTGTCACATTTAGGACAGAAATACAGCTTTTTGGTTAGGGTGAAAAAACCCTCTAATATACTGCACATCTGGGATTACACGTGGATAAGTGACTGTCACATTTAGGACAGAAATACAGCTTTTAGGTTAGGGTGAAAAAACCCTCTAATATACTGCACATCTGGGATTAGACAAGCATAAGTGACTGTCACATTTATGACAGAAATACAACTTTTTGGTTAGGGTGAAAAACCCCTCTAATATACTGCACATCTGGGATTAGACAAGCATAAGTGACTGTCACATTTAGGACAGAAATACAGCTTTTTGGTTAGGGTGAAAAAAGCCTCTAATATATTGCACATCTGGGATTACACGTGCATAAGTGACTGTCACATTTAGGCCATAAATACGGCTTTGGCATACTGGGGTAAAAAAAGCATCTGATATACTGCACATCTGGGATAAGACGTGCATAAGTAAGTGTCAGATTTAGGCCACAAATACCGCTGTCATATAGAGTTTTAAAAACAAAATTGAGTGCAATACCCTACATCAGGGTTTTTATTGGCGGTTAATTATTTTTAACAGACTTAACCACTTTTTACTTTGCTTTGTAAACGCTAACTATGAGGAAAACATTTAATAAGGGACGCGGTCATGGTCGTGGTGGTGGTGTTGGTGGAGCC
Organism: Bufo bufo; assembly: GCF_905171765.1. Lineage (NCBI taxonomy): Eukaryota > Metazoa > Chordata > Amphibia > Anura > Bufonidae > Bufo > Bufo bufo. Next base: position 92,826,258 of record NC_053392.1, read on the forward strand.
TCTGTTGCAGGGAGAGGACGTGGCAGTTATGCCACAGCTACACGTCCTACTGAACCTACTACAAACATACATTCTTGTACTCAAGTCAACTGCAATGATTCTTTGTTTTCTTTTTTTTTATTTGTCCCAATATTTTGGGGGCTACCTACCCCAATAAAATTTTTTAAAAAACAATGTTGGCTACCTCCTCCTCCTCCATTGCTGCCTCCACCTACAACACCACATTCACCGCCTCCTCAACCTCCGACTCCATATCCACCTCCTTCTCTGAGTTGCAGGTTAATAATTTGTAATTTTTAGTTATTTTATTTCATTTAAAGTTATTTCCCTATCCACATTTGTTTGTAGAGCAGTTGCCATGCTCTTAAGCACATTTTACTGCCTTTTACATCCCTCTAGCCTTTTCAAGGACTATTTTAGAGCCATTTTAATGCAAAAAAGTGCACATTTTAGTGCCCTAAATTGAAAAAATTCTTATTTTCAATTGTCGGGTGACATTTTACCATTTTTGGCGTATACAAACCCCTGCTGTCCCTGGGTGACAGGGGCCTAAACCTCTCAAAATCCTCTGTTGTATTGCTGGGTGACAAGAACCCCCTTTTGCCGTGAATGAACCCCTGCTGTGCCTGGGTGACAGGGGCCTAAATCTCTCAAAATCCTCTGTTCTATTGCTGGGTAACAAGATCCCCCTTTTGCCGTGAATGAACCCCTGCTGTGCCTGGGTGACAGGGGCCTAAATCTGTCAAAATTCTCTGTTGTATTGCTGGGTGACATGAACCCCCTTTTGCCTTGAATGAACCCCTGCTGTGCCTGGGTGACAGGGGCCTAAATCTCTCAAAATCCTCTGTTCTATTGCTGGGTGACAAGAACCCCCTTTTGCCGTAAATGAACCCCTGCTATGCCTGGGTGACAGGGGTCTAAATCTCTCAAAATCCTCTGTTCTATTGCTGGGTGACAAGAACCCCCTTTTGCCGTGAATGAACCCCTGTTGTGCCTGGGTGACAGGGGCCTAAATCTCTCAAAATCCTCTGTTCTATTGCTGGGTGACAAGAACCCCCTTTTGCCGTGAATGAACCCCTGCTCTGCATTGCTTACAGGGAACTAAATTTAGTGAAAACATCTGTTACTGATCGGAAGATGCGCGACTACAAGCGCACACTGATGATAGCATTCCCACCTGACAGCGGGGGCACAGCGGAAGCACAAGGTGAAGGCAGAGGAGGAGGAAGAGGTCGCCAACGCAGCTGGGGCACCGCCAGCACCTGAGAAGGCAGGGTTAGCATGGCAAAATGTGGAAAAGCTTTGTCAGCCTTGGAGGTGCTGACCTGCCCTGCAGCCAGTGTATAGTGTGAACGTGTGTTTAGCATGGCAGAGAGCATTATCACAGGCATGGATCCCACAGGACTTGTCCGTACCTTGTGCAGAATAGACATTTATACCAGCCTCAACCATCCATTCTTGTACTCAAGTGCACTTATTCTTAGTTTTATTTTGTTATATGTCCCAATATTTTGGGGGATACCCCAATTAAAAGAAAATAAATAACAAAAATCAGTGTTGGCTACCTATTCCTCCTTCATCGCCGCTTCCACCTACACCACCACGTCAACCTACACCGCCACATCCACCCATCCACCGCCTCCTCAACCTCCTACTCTTAGATCCAGTTTTATGTTATTTTAAGTTATTTCCCTATCCACATTTGTTTGCACAGCAGTTGTCATGCTCTTAAGCAAATTTTAATGCCTTTTGCAGCCCTCTAGCCCTTTCCAGGACTATTTTAGAGCCATTTTAGTGCCCAAAAGTTCGGGTCCCCATTGTCTTCAATGGGGTTCGGGTTCGGTGTCAAATTCGGGTTAAGTTCGGGTCCCGAACACAAACTTTTTTTTCAAGTTCGGCCGAACCCGAACATCCAGGTGTCCGCTCAACTCTATATATAAGTGCTATTTTCAATTTTATAAAGTGATTGCACATAGAAAGGATATGTCATCACTTTACTGTACGATCGGTGGGGGAGGGGGGGGGGGGGCAAATGGGACATAAACTGTCTGGGATGTGCTAATGCAATTATTCCTCTCAGCCCAAATTCTAGGTCCAATAAACCACTCCTCTAATTGTGTGAAGTCTCCAAATGGGGTGCAGGGAATAAAACTTTACTTTTAATATGATACATTAAAAAGACATGTTAATGCTTTATCTTATTATATAAACATACAGCCTCAATGATAATCTGAGAAGCTGTGTCTGGGATTGGTGCAGTTAGTGACCAATTGTGAACGAGTCTCAATCTTGCCCTGGTCTATTTCAGACGTGTGTCCAAGAAATGAATGCTATACCCTATCGCCGGCATAAGTGGAGCATTCGCCAGTAACAGGACCCCAGTTCAAATCACCCTTTTTACATATAGCTGCTAGTAATCAAGCTGATGAGCTGGGCTCCTGCTATGCGAACCATAAGGCATAACGTTTATTGCACGGACATCCCTCCAAAATAGGCTAGGGCAAGATTGAGACTGGTTCACAATCGGTTACTAACTGCACCAATTCCAGACAAAGCTGCTCAGGTTATCATTGAGCCTGTATGTTGATATAATTCGATATAAGTAGGGTTGAGCGAACCCGAACTGTAAAGTTCGGGTTCGTACTGAACTTTACGATTTTTGGACCCCGGACCTGAACATTTCAGTAAAAGTTTGTGTTCGGGTTCGGTGTTTAGCGCTTTCTTGGCGCTTTTTGATAGCCAATCAACAAGCGGTTAACTGTCTGACCTTAGAAGCCAATACAGCCATGCCTACTAATGGCATGGCTGTGATTGGCCAGTGCAGCATGTGACCCAGGCTCTATATAAGCTGGAGTCACGTAGCGCTGCACATCACTCTGCTGTGCTTAGTGTAGGGAGAGGAGGCTGCTGGTGATTTCAGGGAGAGAATAGGACTGAATCTTTGCTCAAAATCTGAATCTAACTCAGCGATCTACATACATTGTGTTGTGTGGGTGCAGGGCACAATTTTTTTAATCCTGCCCTGAGCCCAGTGACCGAAAAAAAAACAACTTTAATAAGTCAGTTAGGTGGGCGGCGGTGGCCATTTTATGCAAGCTCAGTGCACTAGCACTGCATCTGAGCTTTTGGGTCATTGAAAATCACAATTTTTTGGGCAATTTACAACATCTGGTGCATTTGAAGGCTTAGTCAGTGTGCAATTTAAGGTAGCAATACAGCCATCATTTTCTGGGTTTTTAAAAACACACTTTTTTGCCAAAAAACACTATTTTCCTGATCTGCAAGTGTTACATTCAAGTTTAATATATACAGCTTTCATATTCTGTTACCAAAAAAACACTTTTTTGGCAATATACAACATTTGGATTAGTCAGTGTGCAATTTAAGCTAGAAATACAGCCAATATAACAAAATAATAGCAAAGACAGGTGCACTCTGCGGTCTTACTAAACCCTCAAACTGATTTTAAAACCTGTGCACCTGTCTTTGCTATTATTTTGTTATATTGCTATATTGATTATCACATCCACATAATTGCTATGTTGTGTAGGATATCTATTGTGGTACTAGTGGTTCGCTGCGGTCATCCTCCACTGTATGCATTTTTGCTGGGGATCATCATTAGCAACGGGCCACAAGTGCAGGATTTTCTCCCCTGTATATATATGCACAACTGCATGTGGGTTTGACCATTTCCTGCTTGGTTAATGCCACGCCATTCTTTTCAGTTTGTATATATAGAGATGCCTGGAGGTTTATAAACTCCAATTTAAATGTGCCTGCTTTCCATCTACAGGCTACATTTAGGTGCACCTGTGAGGCCTGGGCCATATCAGCCAGTCTTGAGTGGGACTCACAGACTCCCCCCTCCTCCCATTGTTAGCATGGTTACATGCTGGAGGTAACTGGTGAGTTGTTTGTGAGTCGGCCTCATGCTCCTGTAATTTGCCCACTGGCTCCTGGTATTGCCCACATAAGCACAGGTAGGTGAGTGTTAGGTCCCGAGCTACTTGAGAAACCTTGGCGTGGTGCTCGGGCTCAGACATGTCCTACACTGTAGGATATGTTGGCTAATCTCTCAATTTTAAAATCAGTTTAAGGGTTTAGTAAGACCGCAGAGTGCACCTGTCTTTGCTATTATTTTGTTATATTGTTATATTGATTATCACATCCACATAATTGCTATCTCATGTAGGATGTCTATTGTGGTACTTGTGGTTCGCTGCGGTCATCCTCCACTGTATGCATTTTTGCTGGGGATCGTCATTAGAAACGGGCCACAAGTACAGGATTTACTCCCCTATATACACTCACCTAAAGAATTATTAGGAACACCATACTAATACGTTGTTGGACCCCCTTTTGCCTTCAGAACTGCCTTAATTCTATGTGGCATTGATTCAACAAGGTGCTGATAGCGTTCTTTAGAAATGTTGGCCCATATTGATAGGATAGGTTCTTGCAGTTGATGGAGATTTGAGGGATGCACATCCAGGGCACGAAGCTCCCATTCCACCACATCCCAAAGATGCTCTATTGGGTTGAGATCTGGTGACTGTGGGGGCCATTTTAGTACAGTGAACTCATTGTCATGTTCAAGAAACCAATTTGAAATGATTCGAGCTTTGTGACATGGTGCATTATCCTGCTGGAAGTAGCCATCAGAGGATGGATACATGTTCTCATTCTGTTTACGCCAAATTCGGACTCTACCATTTGAATGTCTCAACAGAAATCGAGACTTATCAGACCAGGCAACATTTTTCCAGTCTTCAACAGTCCAATTTTGGTGAGCTCGTGCAAATTGTAGCCTCTTTTTCCTATTTGTAGTGGAGATGAGTGGTACCCGGTGGGGTCTTCTGCTGTTGTAGCCCATCCGCCTCAAGGTTGTGCGTGTTGTGGCTTCACAAATGCTTTGCTGCATACCTCGGTTGTAACGAGTGGTTATTTCAGTCAACGTTGCTCTTCTATCAGCTTGAATCGGCCCATTCTCCTCTGACCTCTAGCATCCACAAGGCATTTTCGCCCACAGGACTGCCGCATACTGGATGTTTTTCCCTTTTCACACCATTCTTTGTAAACCCTAGAAATGGTTGTGCGTGAAAATCCTGAGCAGATTGTGAAATACTCAGACCGGCCCGTCTGGCACCAACAACCATGCCACGCTCAAAATTGCTTAAATCACCTTTCTTTCCCATTCTGACATTCAGTTTGGAGTTCAGGAGATTGTCTTGACCAGGACCACATCCCTAAATGCATTGAAGCAACTGCCATGTGATTGGTTGACTAGATAATTGCATTAATGAGAAATAGAACAGGTGTTCCTAATAATTCTCTAGGTGAGTGTATATGCACAACTGCATGTGGGTTTAAGCACTTGCTGCTTGTTTAATACCACGCCATTCTATTTCAGTTTGTATATATAGAAATACAGCCATCATTTTCTGGGGTTTTAAAAACACACTTTTTTGCCAAAAAACACTATTTTCATGATCTGCAAGTGTTAAATTCAAGTTTAACCACCTCAGCCCCCAGTGCTTAAACACCCTGAAAGACCAGGCCACTTTCTACACTTCTGACCTACACTACTTTCACCATTTATTGCTCGGTCATGCAACTTACCACCCAAATGAATTTTACCTCCTTTTCTTCTCACTAATAGAGCTTTCATTTGGTGGTATTTCATTGCTGCTGACATTTTTACTTTTTTTGTTATTAATCGAAATTTAACGATTTTTTTGCAAAAAAATGACATTTTTCACTTTCAGTTGTAAAATTTTGCAAAAAAAACGACATCCATATATAAATTTTGCTCTAAATTTATTGTTCTACATGTCTTTGATAAAAAAAAAATGTTTGGGTAAAAAAAAAATGGTTTGGGTAAAAGTTATAGCGTTTACAAACTATGGTACAAAAATGTGAATTTCCGCTTTTTGAAGCAGCTCTGACTTTCTGAGCACCTGTCATGTTTCCTGAGGTTCTACAATGCCCAGACAGTACAAACACCCCACAAATGACCCCATTTCGGAAAGTACACACCCTAAGGTATTCGCTGATGGGCATAGTGAGTTCATAGAACTTTTTATTTTTTGTCACAAGTTAGCGGAAAATGATGATTTTTTTTTTTTTTTTCTTACAAAGTCTCATATTCCACTAACTTGTGACAAAAAATAAAAACTTCCATGAACTCACTATGCCCATCACGAAATACCTTGGGGTCTCTTCTTTCCAAAATGGGGTCACTTGTGGGGTAGTTATACTGCCCTGGCATTCTAGGGGCCCAAATGTGTGGTAAGGAGTTTGAAATCAAATTCTGTAAAAAATGACGAGTGAAATCCGAAAGGTGCTCTTTGGAATGTGGGCCCCTTTGCCCACCTAGGCTGCAAAAAAGTGTCACACATCTGGTATCTCCGTATTCAGTAGAAGTTGGGGAATGTGTTTTGGGGTGTCATTTTACATATACCCATGCTGGGTGAGATAAATATCTTGGTCAAATGCCAACTTTGTATAAAAAAATGGGAAAAGTTGTCTTTTGCCAAGATATTTCTCTCACCCAGCATGGGTATATGTAAAAAGACACCCCAAAACACATTCCCCAACTTCTCCTGAATACGGAGATACCAGATGTGTGACACTTTTTTGCAGCCTAGGTGGGCAAAGGGGCCCATATTCCAAAGAGCACCTTTCGGATTTCACTCGTCATTTTTTACAGAATTTGATTTCAAACTCCTTACCACACATTTGGGCCCCTAGAATGCCAGGGCAGTATAACTACCCCACAAGTGACCCCATTTTGGAAAGAAGAGACCCCAAGGTATTCGCTGATGGGCATAGTGAGTTCATGGAAGTTTTTATTTTTTGTCACAAGTTAGTGGAATATGAGACTTTGTATGAAAAAAAAAAAAAAAAAAAAATCATCATTTTCCACTAACTTGTGACAAAAAATAAAAAATTCTAGGAACTCGCCATGCCCCTCACGGAATACCTTGGGGTGTCTTCTTTCCAAAATGGGGTCACTTGTGGGGTAGTCATACTGCCCTGGCATTTTCTAGGGGCCCTAATGTGTGGTAAGTAGGTAAATGACCAGTGAAATCCAAAAGGTGCTCTTTGGAATATGGGCCCCTTTGCCCACCTAGACTGCAAAAAAGTGCCACACATGTGGTATCTCCGTACTCAGGAGAAGTTGGGGAATGTGTTTTGGGGTGTCTTTTTACATATACCCATGCTGGGTGAGAGAAATATCTTGGCAAAAGACAACTTTTCCCATTTTTTTATACAAAGTTGGCATTTGACCAAGATATTTATCTCACCCAGCATGGGTATATGTAAAATGACACCCCAAAACACATTCCCCACCTTCTCCTGAGTACGGAGATACCAGATGTGTGACACTTTTTTGCAGCCTAGGTGGGCAAAGGGGCCCATATTCCAAAGAGCACCTTTCGGATTTCACTCGTCATTTTTTACAGAATTTGATTTCAAACTCCTTACCACACATTTGGGCCCCTAAAATACCAGGGCATTATACCTACCCCACAAGTGACCCCATTTTGGAAAGAATAGACCCCAAGGTATTCGCTGATGGGCATAGTGAGTTCATGGAAGTTTTTATTTTTTGTCACAAGTTAGTGGAATATGAGACTTTGTATGAAAAAAAAAAAAAAAATCATCATTTTCCACTAACTTGTGACAAAAAATAAAAAATTCTAGGAACTCGCCATGCCCCTCACGGAATACCTTGGGGTGTCTTCTTTCCAAAATGGGGTCACTTGTGGGGTAGTTATACTGCCCTGGCATTTTCCAGGGGCCCTAATGTGTGGTAAGTAGGTAAATGACCAGTGAAATCCGAAAGGTGCTCTTTGGAATATGGGCCCCTTTGCCCACCTAGGCTGCAAAAAAGTGTCACACATCTGGTATCTCCGTACTCGGGAGAAGTTGGGGAATGTGTTTTGGGGTGTCTTTTTACATATACCCATGCTGGGTGAGAGAAATATCTTGGCAAAAGACAACTTTTCCCATTTTTTTATACAAAGTTGGCATTTGACCAAGATATTTATCTCACCCAGCATGGGTATATGTAAAATGACACCCCAAAACACATTCCCCAACTTCTCCTGAGTACGGCGATACCAGATGTGTGACACTTTTTTGCAGCCTAGATGCGCAAAGGGGCCCAAATTCCTTTTAGGAGGGCATTTTTAGACATTTGGATACCAGACTTCTTCTCACGCTTTGGGGCCCCTAGAATGCCAGGGCCGTATAAATACCCCACATGTGACCCCATTTTGGAAAGAAGACACCCCAAGGTATTCAATGAGGGGCATGGCGAGTTCATAGAATTTTTTTTTTTTTGGCACAAGTTAGCGGAAATTGATATTTTTTATTTTTAAGTCTCCCGTTCCGCTAACTTGGGACAAAAATTTCAATCTTTCATGGACTCAATATGCCCCTCACGGAATACCTGGGGGTGTCTTCTTTCCGAAATGGGGTCACATGTGGGGTATTTATACTGCCCTGGCATTCTAGGGGCCCTAAAGCGTGAGAAGAAGTCTGGAATATAAATGTCTAAAAAATTTTACGCATTTGGATTCCGTGAGGGGTATGGTGAGTTCATGTGAGATTTAATTTTTTGTCACAAGTTAGTGGAATATGAGACTTTGTAAGAAAAAAATAATAATTCCGCTAACTTGGGCCAAAAAAATGTCTGAATGGAGCCTTACAGGGGGGTGATCAATGACAGGGGGGTGATCAATGACAGGGGGGTTGATCACTGACAGGGGGTTGATCAATGACAGGGGGGTGATCAATGACAGGGGGTTGATCAATGACAGGGGTGGTGATCAATGACAGGGGGGTGATCAATGACAGGGGGGTGATCAATGACAGGGGGGTGATCAATGACAGGGGGGTGATCAGGGAGTCTATATGGGGTGATAACCACAGTCATTGATCACGCCCGTGTAAGGCTTCATTCAGACGTCCGGATGCGTTTTGCGGATCCGATCCATCTATCAGTGGATCCGTAAAAATCATGCGGACGTCTGAATGGAGCTTTACAGGGGGGTAATCAATGACAGGGGGGTGATCAGGGAGTCTATATGTGGTGATAACCACAGTCATTGATCATGCCCCTGTAAGGCTTCATTCAGACGTCCGTATGCGTTTTGCGGATCCGATCCATCTATCAGTGGATCCGTAAAAATCATGCGGACGTCTGAATGGAGCTTTACAGGGGGGTAATCAATGACAGGGGGGTGATCAATGACAGGGGGGTGATCAGGGAGTCTATATGGGGTGATAACTACAGTCATTGATCATGCCCCTGTAAGGCTTCATTCAGACGTCCGGATGCGTTTTGCGGATCCGATCCATCTATCAGTGGATCCGTAAAAATCATGCGGACATCTGAATGGAGCTTTACAGGGGGGTGATCAGGGAGTCTATATGGGGTGATCACCACAGTCATTGATCATGCCCCTGTAAGGCTTCATTCAGACGTCCGGATGCGTTTTGCGGATCCGATCCATCTATCAGTGGATCCGTAAAAATCATGCGGACGTCTGAATGGAGCTTTACAGGGGGGTAATCAATGACAGGGGGGTGATCAATAACAGGGGGGTGATCAGGGAGTCTATATGGGGTGATAACCACAGTCATTGATCATGCCCCTGTAAGGCTTCATTCAGACGTCCGGATGCGTTTTGCGGATCCGATCCATCTATCAGTGGATCCGTAAAAATCATGCGGACGTCTGAATGGAGCTTTACAGGGGGGTAATCAATGACAGGGGGGTGATCAATGACAGGGGGGTGATCAGGGAGTCTATATGGGGTGATAACCACAGTCATTGATCATGCCCCTGTAAGGCTTCATTCAGACGTCCGGATGCGTTTTGCGGATCCGATCCATCTATCAGTGGATCCGTAAAAATCATGCGGACATCTGAATGGAGCTTTACAGGGGGGTGATCAGGGAGTCTATATGGGGTGATCACCACAGTCATTGATCATGCCCCTGTAAGGCTTCATTCAGACGTCCGGATGCGTTTTGCGGATCCGATCCATCTATCAGTGGATCCGTAAAAATCATGCGGACGTCTGAATGGAGCTTTACAGGGGGGTAATCAATGACAGGGGGGTGATCAATGACAGGGGGGTGATCAGGGAGTCTATATGGGGTGATAACCACAGTCATTGATCATGCCCCTGTAAGGCTTCATTCAGACGTCCGGATGCGTTTTGCGGATCCGATCCATCTATCAGTGGATCCGTAAAAATCATGCGGACATCTGAATGGAGCTTTACAGGGGGTTGATCAATGACAGGGGGGTAATCAATGACAGGGGGGTGATCAGGGAGTCTATATGGGGTGATCAGGGGTGATCAGGGGCTAATAAGGGGTTAATAAGTGACGGGGGGGGGGTGTAGTGTAGTGTAGTGGTGCTTGGTGCTACTTTACTGAGCTACCTGTGTCCTCTGGTGGTCGATCCAAACAAAGGGGACCACCAGAGGACCAGGTAGCAGGTATATTAGACGCTGTTATCAAAACAGCGTCTAATATACCTGTTAGGGGTTAAAAAAACCACATCTCCAGCCTGCCAGCGAACGATCGCCGCTGGCAGGCTGGAGATCAACTCTCTTACCTTCCGTTCCTGTGAGCGCGCGCGCCTGTGTGCGCGCGTTCACAGGAAATCTCGCGTCTCGCGAGATGACGCGTATATGCGTCCACTCGGAATGAATCAACCACCTCCAGGACGCGTCTGTGCGTACAGCGGTCCGGAGGTGGTTAATATATACAGCTTTCATATTCTGTTACCAAAAAAAAACACTTTTTTGGCAATATACAACATCTGGATTAGTCAGTGTGCAATTTAAGCTAGAAATACAGCCATCATTTTCTGGGGTTTTAAAAACAGACTTTTTTGCCAAAAACCACTATTTTCCTGATCTGCAAGTGTTACATTCAAGTTTAATATACAGCTTTCATATTCTGTTACCAAAAAAACACTTTTTTGGCAATACACAACATCTGAATTAGTCAGTGTGCAATTTAAGCTAGAAATACAGCCATCATTTTCTGGGTTTTTAAAAACACACTTTTTTGCCAAAAACCACTATTTTCCTGATCTGCAAGTGTTAAATTCAAGTTTAATATATACAGCTTTCATATTCTGTTACCAAAAAAACACTTTTTTGGCAATATACAACATTTGGATTAGTCAGTGTGCAATTTAAGCTAGAAATACAGCCATCATTTTCTTGATTTTTAAAAACACATTTTTTTTGCCAGATTTTGCTATTTTTCAGGCCTTGCAGCATCAGCACGTGTGAAATTCCAGGGTTATATACTGCTGTCAAATTCAGTTATTAAACAATCACCCGTTTGTGCAAAAAAAATTTAGTTGGCAGCCTTTGCTGCAGATGTCATTGTGAGATACCGCCTTTACATACTGTCTTTCTATTCAGTTATTTGAAATAAAGCCATTTTGGGCACAATTCTTTGTTAGCGTCCTAGTGTGGATCAGGGTGTGTTAGATACACCCTGTATATATGGAGGTTATATTCAGATATTTGAAATACCGCCATTTGGTGCACAAATCTTTAATTGAGGCCTACTGTGGATCAGGCCGTGTGAGATACACCCTGTATATACAGGGCTTAAATTCTTTCATTAATAAAACACCCTTTTTGGCGCAAAATACACAATATTTCAGGCCTTGCAGCATCTTGACGTTTAAAATTCCAGGGTTATATACTGCTACCATATTCAGTTATTAAACAAACACCCGTTTGGGCAAGAAAAAGTTTATTTGGCAGCCTTTGCTGCATATATCATTGTGAGAAACACCCTTTAAACATTTGGGTTATATTCAGATATTTGAAATACCGCCATTTGGTGCACAAATCTTTAATTGAGGCCTACTGTGGGTCAGGCCGTGTGAGATACACCCTGAATATACAGAGCCTATATTCTTTCATTAATAAAACACCCTTTTTGGGGCAAAATAAACAATATTTCAGGCCTTGCAGCATCTTGGCGTTTGAAATTCCAGGGTTATATACTGATGCCATATTCAGTTATTAAACAAACACCCATTTGGGCAAAAAAAGTTTATTTGGCAGCCTTTGCTGCATATGTCAATTGTGAGATACACCCTTTATACATTTGGGTTATATTCAGATATTTGAAATACCGCCATTTAGTGCACAAATCTTTAATTGAGGCCTACTGTGGGTCAGGCCGTGTGAGATACACCCTGTATATACAGGGGTTTGATTCCGTTATTTGAAATACATCCATTTTGGGCAAACAAATCTTTAATTGAGGCCTACTGTTGGTCAGGCCGTGTGAGATACACCCTTTAAATACAGGGGTTTGATTCAGGTATTTGAAATATAGCCTTTTTTGGTAAACATATCTTTAATTGAGGCCTACTGTGGGCCAGGCCGTGTGAGATACACCCTTTAAATACTGGGGTTTGATTCAGGTATTTGAAATACAGCCATCTTGGGCAAACAAATCTTCAATTGAGGCCTACTCTGGGTCAGGCCGTGTGAGATACACCCTTTAAATACAGGGGTTTGATTCCGTTATTTGAAATACAGACATTTTGGGTAAACAAATCTTTAATTGAGGCCTACTGTGGATCAGGCCGTGTGAGATACACCCTTTAAATACAGGGGTTTGATTCAGGTATTTAAAATACAGACATTTTGGGCAAACAAATCTTTAATTGAGGCCTAGTCTGGGTCAGGCCGTGTTAGATACACCCTTTAAATACAGGGGTTTGATTCAGGTATTTGAAATACAGCCATTTTGGGCAAACAAATCTTGAATTGAGGCCTACTGTGGCCAGGCCGTGTGAGATACACCCTTTAAATACAGGGGTTTGATTTAAGTATTTGAAATACAGCCATGTTGGGTAAACAAATCTTTAATTGAGACCTACTGTTGGTCAGGCCGTGTGAGATACACCCTTTAAATACAGGGGTTTGATTCAGGTATTTGAAATACAGCCATTTTGGGCAAACAAATCTTTAATTGAGGCCTACTGTGGGTCAGGCCGTGTGAGATACACCCTTTAAATACAGGGGTTTGATTCAGGTATTTGAAATACAGCCATTTTGGGCAAACAAATCTTCAATTGAGGCCTACTCTGGGTCAGGCCGTGTGAGATAAACCCTTTAAATACAGGGGTTTGATTCAGGTATTTGAAATACAGACATTTTGGGCAAACAAATCTTTAATTGAGGCTTACTGTGGGACAGGCCGCGTGAGATACACCCTTTAAATACAGGGGTTTTATTCAGGTATTTAAAATACAGCCATTTTGGGTAAACAAATCTTTAATTGAGGCCTACTGTGGGTCAGGCCGTGTGAGATAACCCTTTAAATACAGGGGTTTGATTCAGGTATTTGAAATACAGCCATGTTGGGTAAACAAATCTTTAATTGAGACCTACTGTTGGTCAGGCCGTGTGAGATACACCCTTTAAATACAGGGGTTTGATTCAGGTATTTGAAATACAGCCATTTTGGGCAAACAAATCTTTAATTGAGGCCTACTGTGGGTCAGGCACTGTGAGATACACCCTTTAAATATAGGGGTTTGATTCAGGTATTTGAAATACAGCCATTTTGGGCAAACAAATCTTTAATTGAGGCCTACTCTGGGTCAGGCTGTGTGAGATACACTCTTTAAATACAGGGGTTTAATTCAGTTATTTGAAATACAGCCATTTTGGGCAAACAAATCTTTAATTGAGGCCTACTGTGGGTCAGGCCGTGTGAGATACAACCTTTAAATATAGGGGTTTGATTCAGGTATTTGAAATACAGCCATTTTAGGCAAACAAATCTTCAATTGAGGCCTACTGTGGGTCAGGCCGTGTGAGATACACCCTTTAAATACAGGGGTTTGATTCAGGTATTTGAAATACAGCCATTTTGGGCAAACAAATCTTTAATTGAGGCCTACTGTGGGTCAGGCACTGTGAGATACACCCTTTAAATATAGGGGTTTGATTCAGGTATTTGAAATACAGCCATTTTGGGCAAACAAATCTTTAATTGAGGCCTACTCTGGGTCAGGCTGTGTGAGATACACTCTTTAAATACAGGGGTTTAATTCAGTTATTTGAAATACAGCCATTTTGGGCAAACAAATCTTTAATTGAGGCCTACTGTGGGTCAGGCCGTGTGAGATACAACCTTTAAATACAGGGGTTTGATTCAGGTATTTGAAATACAGCCATTTTGGGCAAACAAATCTTTAATTGAGGCCTACTGTGGGTCAGGCCGTGTGAGATACACCCTTTAAATACAGGGGTTTGATTCAGGTATTTGAAATACAGCCATTTTGGGCAAACAAATCTTCAATTGAGGCCTACTCTGGGTCAGGCCGTGTGAGATAAACCCTTTAAATACAGGGGTTTGATTCAGGTATTTGAAATACAGACATTTTGGGCAAACAAATCTTTAATTGAGGCTTACTGTGGGACAGGCCGCGTGAGATACACCCTTTAAATACAGGGGTTTTATTCAGGTATTTAAAATACAGCCATTTTGGGTAAACAAATCTTTAATTGAGGCCTACTGTGGGTCAGGCCGTGTGAGATAACCCTTTAAATACAGGGGTTTGATTCAGGTATTTGAAATACAGCCATGTTGGGTAAACAAATCTTTAATTGAGACCTACTGTTGGTCAGGCCGTGTGAGATACACCCTTTAAATACAGGGGTTTGATTCAGGTATTTGAAATACAGCCATTTTGGGCAAACAAATCTTTAATTGAGGCCTACTGTGGGTCAGGCACTGTGAGATACACCCTTTAAATATAGGGGTTTGATTCAGGTATTTGAAATACAGCCATTTTGGGCAAACAAATCTTTAATTGAGGCCTACTCTGGGTCAGGCTGTGTGAGATACACTCTTTAAATACAGGGGTTTAATTCAGTTATTTGAAATACAGCCATTTTGGGCAAACAAATCTTTAATTGAGGCCTACTGTGGGTCAGGCCGTGTGAGATACAACCTTTAAATATAGGGGTTTGATTCAGGTATTTGAAATACAGCCATTTTAGGCAAACAAATCTTCAATTGAGGCCTACTGTGGGTCAGGCCGTGTGAGATACACCCTTTAAATACAGGGGTTTGATTCAGGTATTTGAAATACAGCCATTTTGGGCAAACAAATCTTTAATTGAGGCCTACTGTGGGTCAGGCACTGTGAGATACACCCTTTAAATATAGGGGTTTGATTCAGGTATTTGAAATACAGCCATTTTGGGCAAACAAATCTTTAATTGAGGCCTACTCTGGGTCAGGCTGTGTGAGATACACTCTTTAAATACAGGGGTTTAATTCAGGTATTTGAAATACAGCCATTTTGGGCAAACAAATCTTTAATTGAGGCCTACTGTGGGTCAGGCCGTGTGAGATACAACCTTTAAATACAGGGGTTTGATTCAGGTATTTGAAATACAGCCATTTTGGGCAAACAAATCTTCAATTGAGGCCTACTGTGGGTCAGGCCGTGTGAGATACACCCTTTAAATACAGGGGTTTGATTCAGGTATTTGAAATACAGCCATTTTGGGCAAACAAATCTTTAATTGAGGCCTACTGTGGGTCAGGCCGTGTGAGATACACCCTTTAAATATAGGGGTCTGATTCAGGTATTTGAAATACTGCCAATTTGGGCAAACAAATCTTTAATTGGAGCCTACTGTGGGTCAGGCCGTGTGAGATACACCCTTTAAATACAGGGGTTTGATTCAGGTATTTGAAATACAGACATTTTGGGCAAACAAATCTTTAATTGATGCCTACTGTGGGTCAGGCCGTGTGAGATACACCCTTTAAATACAGGGGTTTGATTCAGGTATTTGAAATACAGACATTTTGGGCAAACAAATATTTAATTGAGGCCTACTGTGGGTCAGGCAATGTGAGATACACCCTTTAAATACAGGGGTTTGATTAAGGTATTTGAAATACAGCCATTTTGGGCAAACAAATCTTTAATTGAGGCCTACTGTGGGTCAGGCCGTGTGATATACAACCTCTAAATACAGGGGTTTGATTTAGGTATTTGAAGTACAGCCATTTTGGGCAAACAAATCTTTAATTGATGCCTAGCCTGGTTCAAGCCTTGTGAGATACACCCTTTACATACTGTCGTAATATTCTACTATTAATTAAACACCCATTTAGGGCAAGATCCTAAATTCAAGAAATATGAGGAGAGCATCAAATAAGGGACATGGCCTAGGTCGTGGTGCTGCTGGTGGAGCTCCTGTTGCAGGAGAGGATCAATCTGTACCAGCTACACACACAAGTGAAAACCCTTCCTCAGGTGCGAGTAGGCGACAGAACCTGCAGCGGTATTTGGGCCTAATGCAGCTCTACGAATGGTGAGGCCGAACAAGTACAGGCGATAGTAGATTGGGTTGCTGACAGTGGCTCCAGTTCCTTCACATTGTCTCCCACCCAGTCTCCTGCCGAAATACCACAGTTGGCACCTGCAGCCGATGTCTATCAATTTTACCTCACTCCCTTGCAAATCAACCAGTCTGAGCCCCAAGTCATGCAGCATTCTCTTCTGCTTTTTGATGACTCTGTTAGCAGGGTTTCCCAGGGCCATCCACCTAGCCCTGCCCCAGCAGTGGAAGAGATTGAGTGCACCTATGCCCAACCACTTATCTTTCAAGATGAGTACATGGGAGGACCATCGCAGCACGTCTCGGATGATGACGAAACACAGGTGCCAACTGCTGGGGCTTTCGAAAGCGTGCAGACCGACAAGGAAGGCAGTGGTGAAGACTGGGTGGAAGATGATGTGGAGGACGATGAGGTCCTCGACCCCACAGGGAATCAAGGTCATGTGAGTGACCTATGTAGTTCGGAGGAAGAGGCGGTGGTCGCACAGAGCCATCAGCACAGCAGAAGAGGAAGCAGGGTGCAAAAGCGGAGCGGCCGTCCTCTAGACAGTATGCCTGCTACTGTCCACCGCAGCAAGGGACCGAGCACACCAAAGCCAGCTCCAAGGAGTTCCCTGGCGTGGCAGTTCTTCAGACAATGTGCTGACGACAAGACACGAGTGGTTTGCACGCTGTGCAAGCAGAGCCTGAAGCGAGGTATAAACGTTCTCAACCTGAGCACAACCTGCATGACCAGGCATTTAAGTGCAAATCACGAGCTGCAGTGGAGTAGACACCTCAAAAACCAAGAAAGGTCTCTGGCTCCTCCTGCTTCCTCTTCTGCTGCAGTCTCGGCCTTTTCATCCACCTCTGGAGTGACAGTGCCATCTGCCACCCCGCAAACAGAGGATCTGCCAGCAACACCAACACCTGGGTCACCAAGCATCTCCACAATGTCCCACGGAAGCGTTCAGCTCTCCATCTCCCAAACGCTGGAGAGGAAGAGGAAGTGCCCCCCTACCCACCCGCGATCCCTAGCCCTGAATGCCAGCATTTGTAAATTACTGGCCTTTGAAATGCTGTCATTCCGTCTGGTGGAGACGGATAGTTTTAAAGGCCTTATGGCGGTGTCTGTCCCACAGTACGTCGTGCCCAGCCGCCACTACTTTTCCAGGAGAGCCATCCCTTCCCTGCACAACCAAGTAGGGGACAAAATCAGGTGTGCACTGCGCAACGCCATCTGTGGCAAGGTGCACCTCACTACGGATACGTGGACCAGTAAGCACAGTCAGGGATGTTATATTTCCATAACAGCACACTGGGTAAATGCAGTGGCGGCTGGGCCTGAGGCGGATAGCAGTTTGGCGCATGTCCTTCCACCACCGAGGATTGCAGGGCGCTTCAGTTTGCCTCCTGTTGCTTTCTCCTCCTACTCTGCTTCCTCATCCTCTACCAGCTCCTCATCCGGTTAGCGTAACATCTTCACCACCAACTTCAGCACAGCCAAGAGTAAACGACAGCAGGCAGTTTTAAAACTAATCTGTTTGGGGGACAAACCCCACACCGCGCAGGAGCTGTGGACGGGCCTTGAACAACAGACCGATGAGTGGTTTGTGCCAGTGAGCCTCAAGCCCGACCTGGTGGTGTGCAATAATGGGCGAAATCTCGTAGCAGCTCTGGGACTAACTGGTTTGAAGCACATCCCTTGCCTGGCGCATGTGCTGAATTTGGTGGAGCAGAGATTCCTTAAAAATTACCCCGATAAGTCAGAGCTGCTGCATAAAGTGCGGGCCTTCTGTGCGCGCTTTCGGCGTTCTCACCCTGCTGCTGCTCGCCAGTCAGCGCTGCAGCGTAACTTCGGCCTTCCCGCTCACCGCCTCATATGCGACGTGCCCACAAGGTGGAACTCCACCTTGCACATGCTGGCCAGACTGTGCGAGCAGCAGCAGGCGATAGTGGAGTTTCAGCTGCAGCACGCACGGGTGAGTCGCTCGGCGGAACAGCACCACTTCACCACCAATGACTGGGCCTCCATGCGAGACCTGTGTTCCTTGTTGCGCTGTTTCGAGTACTCCACCAACATGGTCAGTGCCGATAACGCCGTTCTCAGCGTTACTATGCCACTTCTATGCCTCTTTGAAAAAACGCTCCTGGCGATGATGGAAGAGGATGTGGCACAGGAGGAAGAGGGATCATTTTGTAGGGTCTCCGGCCAGTCATCCACAAGTGGCTCCGAGGGTGGGTTCCTGCACCCACAAACCCAAGGTACACAATTGTCCAGCCAGGGCAAAGTTCTGGAGGATGAGGAGGTGGAGGATGAGGAGGAGGAGATGGAGGTGGAGGAACCATGTTCACAGCAGGGTGGCACCCAGACCAGCTCTTTACCATCACTGGTGCGTGGCTGGGGGGATACAGAGGACACAGACGATACACCTCCCACAGAGGACAACTTTTCGTTTCCTCTGGGCAGTCTGGCACACATGAGCGATTACATGCTGCAGTGTCTCCGCAACGACCGCCGAGTTGCCCCCATTCTAACCTGTGCTGATTACTGGGTGGCCACGCTGCTGGATCCCCGTTACAAGGACAAATGCCGTCCTTAATTCCCTCACTGGTAGACGCGTTGCTGGTGGCAATCCCACCTGACAGCGAGGGCACAGTGGAAGCACAAGGCCAAGGCAGAGGAGGAGGAAGAGGTCGCCAACGCAGCTGGGGCACCGCCAGCACCTCAGAAGGCAGGGTTAGCATGGCCGAAATGTGGAAAAGCTTTGTCAGCACTCCACACGCCAGCACCACCAGCTGATATGGAACGTCTTAGCAGGAGGCAGCATTTCACCAACATGGTGGAGCAGTATGTGTGCATACGCCTACACGTACTGAATGACGGGTCTGCCCCTTGAACTTCTGTGTCTCCAAATTGGGCACATGGCCTGAGCTTGCCCTTTACGCCTTGGAGGTGCTGGTCTGCCCTGCAGCCAGTGTATTATCTGAACGTGTGTTTAGCACGACAGGGGGGCTCATCACAGACAAGCGCAGCCAATGTGGACAAGCTCACGTTCATTAAAATGAACCAGGCATGGATCCCACAGGACTTGTCCGTACCTTGTGCAGAATAACATGTATACCGGCACTAACCAGACATTGTTATACTGCAGAGCAATTGCTCATTCTTGTATTTTGGATATTTCACACTCTTTTAGAGTGTACCCTAATTTTAAAAAATTTAATTAAAACCAAAAACCTGTGTTGGCTACCTCGTCCTCCTCCACCGCCCCTTCCACCTACACCGCTACGTCCACCGCCTCCTCAAACTCCTGCTCCATATGGAATTCCACCTTATAATTTTTTTTTCTTTATTTGTATGTATTTTATTTTATGTCATTTCACTTCTTTGTCTGCTACATTTTCGGGTGAAATTCACCAATTTTTGTGTGTATAGTACCACTGCTATACCTAGTAGACCATTAAAAAATAAAAAAAATAATTGTCAGCTACATTTTCTGGTGAAATTCACCAATGTTTGGTTGTATAGTACCACTGCTATACCTAGTAGACCGATAAAAACAAATAATAATGGTCATTTACATTTTCGGGTGAAATTCATCGATTTTTGGGTGTGAAGTACCACTGCTATACCTAGTAGACAGGTTAAAAAATAAATAAATAAATTGTCAGTTAAATCTTTTGGTGAAATTCACCAATTTTTGGGTGTAATATACCCCTCCTCTACCTAGTTGACAGCTTAATAAATTTCAATATTTTTTTTCTGTCATAGACCCCTACTCTACCAAGTAGACAGGTTAATAAAATTCACTAATTTTTCTGTTACATTCTTGGGTTGACATTATACAATTTTAGACGTGAATAAACACCTGCTCTGCATAGGTGACAGGAAATAAAATGTAATAAATTATTCAGTAATTAATGCGCACCACATCCTTTCATTCAATGCTTAAACTTTAAAAAGTTGTCACACTTTTATGCTTTAATAATTTCTCCCATAATTCAACTCTATAATTTTAAATTTAAAAAAATGAATCCTCCCTTGGATGTGGTCTCTCTATCTCATGCTCCCTCTCCGGTGTGGAACCCTGATTCCCCGCCACCCGTGAACCCCATGGTAGGCCCAGAAAAGAACATAGAAAGTTAATAGAGCAGATATCAAATTGGATCGTGAACATCACGGGGACATGGTGGGGCAGTAAGTGTGCACACGCCTACACGAACTGCCTGACAGGTGTCAGTCCCTGCAACTTCTGGGTCTCCAAATTGGGCACATGGCCTGAGCTTGCCCTTTACCCCTTGGAGGTGCTGGCCTGCCCTGCAGCCAGTATATTGTCTGAACGTGTGTTTAGCATGACTGGAGGGGGTTATCACAGGTTATATTTCCCAATGTTTTGGGGTGTACCCTAATTTAAAAAATAAAATTTAAAACAAAAAAACAGTGTGGGCTACCTCCTCCTATTCCACCGCCGCTTCCACCTACACCGCCACATCCACCGCCTCCTCAACCTCCTACTCCATATGGACCTCGTCCTCCTAGATCAAGATTATTATTATTTTTTTAATGTATTTTATGTTATTTAAAGTCATTTCCCTATCCACATTTGTTTGCAGAGCACTTGCCATGCTCTTAACCACATTTTTATGCCATTTGCAGCCCTCTAGCCCTTTCCATGACATTTTTACAGCCATTTTAATGCTCAAAAGTTCGGGTCCCCATTGACTTTAATGGGGTTCAGGGTCAAGTTCGGGTCCCGAACTCAAACTTTTTTCCAAAGTTCGGCCGAACCCGAACATCCATGTGTCCGCTCAACTCTAGATATAAGCGTTATCATATGTTTTTATGCACCCGATCAGAAAGTGGTGGTATGTCCTAGTAATGCTGTAAAATTTTAATATCTGTTACAGATATATACAAAATAGGAGAACGGAGTAAAATACTTTTACAACATTTTAAATGTTTTTCAGCATTAAAATGCTACTTTCACATGCATACATTTCCCTTTTCCTTAAACGTAACAAAACAAAAATATGAAAAATATTTCCCAGCACCAACCAAATATTTATCCACTATATGTACCGTCATCCTAGTTATTTAATTTGCAGATTTGGCTCTGTTTCCCTATATCCTTTCCAAAATACCACTGTGATTTATTCTATCTACTATAATATAGTATAAACATGTGTACAGTATAATCCTTTAAACTCTACATGCATATAAAAAATATAGATGTAAAAATTAAATTCTATGGAAATTCCATGACAGTTAAAGTATTGATATGTTTAGCTTTACCTAAATAACATATGCTATGATTTACAGTCACCCTATAAACTCATGCTTATAATATTTTATGTTTTTATGGAATAGAGCTGAAATCTTACTTTTATTCAGTTTTTCTTGTAATGTTGAAACGCATGCTGAACATAATTGATAAATGAGACATTTTCCAAAATTCATTAGTGGCGTTATTTTGAAGGGCCTGTCTTGTTACTGACAACCCCCTTCATTGAAGAGCCCCCAGACCTTCCCCCCCCCCATTCAAAACTTCTGAAACTTTGGCAAACAACAGTTTTTTCCACAATAGATGCTGCATTCTACTTATGGTGGCCATTTTCCTCTGCTTTTTTAAGGCAATAGAATCCATATAAAAACTCTGTTGAATAAGATGACTACATGAATAGAATATCACTGCATAAGGCGATTGTCTACCTTTTACAATTGTGTTTTAGGTTTAAAACCCTGTGCAGGATCATTTCAGCTCTGTACTCTGGCTCATATAGAGGGGTTACCAGTAGAGATGGCCTTGCAGTTCGCCCGGCGGTCGTTTCGCGGAGAACTTTGCGTGTTCGCGATTCGCCGCACCTGCGAACATATGGAGATATTCGCGGCCGCCATATTCTTTTACATTGTGAAGAACTTTGATCCATGACACATCCATCAGGTGGTACAGGACAGCCAATTGAGACATTTCAGCACATGGACATACCCCCTACCTTATAAATAAACCTGATCTGGCCGCCATTTTACATTCAGTGTTTTGCCAGTGTAGGGAGAGGTTGCTGTGTGGAGCAGGGACAGGCTGTTAGGGACACCAAACGCTTGCTAATAGGGCCACAAAAGTCATTTTAAGCACTAGTATAGGCGTGCTATCGATATGTGTGATACACAGAGGGGTGCGATATACTTATAATATACTTTTATAATGAGTCAAAAACACATAGATCTATATAGTGATAACCTGGAAGTCAGGGGCCTAGGGGATAGGGGCTTACTAGGGCCATTTTTATATAGGGTAAGGTTCCGGACGGGGTCGCTCTTAGCAGGGCGGATGGTCTGTGGTTAGGCTATCAGGGCCAGAATAGCTCCCCCTGTAGGGCAATATCAGGGACAGTTCTTTGCCCACCCTGTCCTTCAATACCACATCATCATCTAGCCCAGGGATGGATGTTTTTTTCTTTCCCTCCGGGATTCATCGATGTGCACTGGAACCCCCCGGATTGTGGTAGGACATATGGTTTCTGATTTAGTGCCGCCGAGCACCTGATTTAGTGCGCCGAGCACTTGTTATTGCCTACCACATCTATGCTTTTTGCTTAACTTTAATAATTACATTTATTTTCATTTTGAGGGATATCTTTTCCATTCACACGTCCACAAAATGGGTCTGCATCCGTTCCGCAATTTTGCGGAACCGGTGCAGACCCATTCATTTTCAATGAAGCCGGAATGTGCTGTCCGCATCCGCATTTGCGGATCCGCACTTCCGCATCCGTGCTTCCGTTTCTGCAAAAAAATAGAACATGTCCTATTCTTGTCCGCAATTGTAGACAAGATTAGGCATTTTCTATTATAGTGCCGGCGATGTGCGGTCCGCAAATTACGGAATGCACATTGCCGGTGTCCGTGTTTTGCGGATCCGCAAAACACTTACGGATGTGTGAATAGACCCTCATAGTAACATTATTAAAGGTTACGTTTTATCTTCATGTATATTCTAATGGATTGCCTTCCTTGTACAATGTTATAATATACGTTCTATGTTAGAAAGTATATTATAGTGCATTTGTATTGTGCGGCAGTTGTGTGCGGTTCTGCTGCGATACTGCAGGTATATAGAGGGACAAGCGTTATTGGAACAAATAATTTCTACTGGTGCGATATACCAGTCGTCCTCCCAAAAAACAGATTGAAGCGGGGTGTTATATACCAATATACTTTCTTTATAGTGAATTTGGGTACTGTATAGTGCATTTGCGCATGCGCTTACGTGAAAATTATATTGGCGATATTTCGCATTGAAAAAAATAATGAATGGAGATCGCAAATTTGAATAATACATTTGGTATGTCACTGTCCATGTTGTGGGACTATTTG